>NC_133146.1:11964203-12564203 GCF_048418815.1 Hemitrygon akajei | reverse complement strand
CGTGTTTCTGGTTGCAGATGTTCGGTTGGATTTGGGACCAGGTTGGGTGATGGTGCCTGTGACAGGCTGCCCAGGGGATTTGGGAATATTCTGGTGGAGGGAATGACTATTCAAGATGACAGCCAGAGGGGTTGATTAATTCTGGATGGTGTCAAGTTTCCCAAGTGTTTTTTGGAACTGCACTCATCCAGGCAAGTGGAGAGTGTGCCTTTACTGTCTCAGAGTAATACAGCTGGCACGCAGACCCTTCAGCCCATCTCATCCATGCTGACCGCCTTTCCTAACCGTGTACTTCTCCAGATGTCTTTTAAGCGTTGATATTGTACCGGCATCAATCACTTCTCCTGGCAGCTCCACGTGCACCCATCCTCCGGGTGAAAAATTTACTCCCAGGTCCTTCTGAATCTTTAACCTAATCTTTAATCTAAACCTCTCACTTTAAACTTGCGTGCACTCGATTTTGGTTCCCACCCACCGGGAAAAAGATGGTGAGCTCTCACACTCTCTATGCACCTCGCGATTTTACTGACTTCCGTAGGTCAGTCTCCTACACTCCGAGGAATACAGTCCCAGCCTACCTAATCTCAGGCCCTCGAATCCTGGCCACATTTGAGTAAATCCTCTTTGCACTCCTCCCAGTCTAAAGTAATCCTTCCTAAACCAGGATGACCAAAACTGTACACAACAGTAGTCCAGGTGCTGCCTAACTAATTCTTGTATCACTGCAACATGACAAGGATATTCAGGATGTGAATTAGAGGGAAAGGTTGAATAGCTTAGGACTTTATTGCCTGGAGCGTGGGAGAATGAGGGGAGATTTGATAGAGATATATAAAATTATGAGAGGTTGGGTGAGAGTACAACTAGAGGTCATAGGTTAAGGGTGAAAGGGAGACCTGAGGGGTGGTAGGAGTGAGGAACGAGCTGCCGGCAGAAGTGGTGGATGCAGGTTTGAATGCAACATTTAAGAGAAGTTTGGACAAGTACGTGGATGGGAAGCATAAGGGGTGCTGTACCCCAGGTGCAGGTCGACGGAGCTTGGCTGAATAACCGTTCAGCAGCAGCTAGTTGGTGTGCAGGCCCTGAGACCCTGTTTCTGTGCTGTGGAGTTCTACGGCTCGATCTCAAATCCTGGGCTCACTGCCCTGACTGACGAAGGCCAGCGTGCCAAATGCCTCCTTTACCGCCCCGTCTACCTGCGACAGTCTTGTATTGGGGGTGATAGAGAGGCTTTGAGGTGCGGGGTGGGGGGAGGCGTGCTGAGTCACACACATGGGATACTAAGCCTTTTACTTGCCAGGCTGGTGCATTAGACTGCAAGTGCTCTCTCGATTTCATGAGGAAGCCTGCAGTTCACAAGATCGGAACATATTTCACAACCACAACCATAAGGGAGCTATTATCCTATTTAAGGCAGCATAGGAAAGATTTCTTTTCATGTTAGCGTCAGGCAGAGCTAACACCTGGTGCAATCCCTGTGATCCAACACGGTTAGCGCAATCGGCTTTCAGCAGCAATCACTCAATCGGGGCTCAATTCCCGCCACTCTCGATAAGGAGTTAGTACGTTCTCCGAGTGGCCGCGTGGGTCTCCTCTGGGTGCTCCAGTTTCTTCCCACTTTCCAAAGGTGGAAGGATCAGGGTTAGTAAGTTGCGGCCATGGTATGTTGGCACTGGATGTGTGGCCAGAGAGTCATAAAGAAGTAGAGTGCAGAAGCAGGCCCTTTAGCCCATCCAGTCTGTGCTGACCCATTTCGACCGCCTACTCCCTGGACCAATGCTTCCCCCCCCCCCCCCGTACCCCTACTATCCATGTACCTATCCAAATTTCGCTTAAATGTTGAACTCGAGCTCACATGCACTATTTGCGTTGGCAGCTCAATCCACACTCTCACTACTCTCTAAGTGAACAAGTTTTCCCTCATGTTACCCTTAAACTTTTCACCTTTCACCCTTAACCCATGACCTTTGGTTGTTGTCACACCCAACCTCAGTGGAAAAAACCTGCTTGTATTTACCCTATCTATACCCCTCATAATTTTGTAGACCTCCATCAAATCTCCTCTCAATCTTCTACGTTCTAAGGAATAAAGTTTGAACCTTTTCAGACTTTCTTCCCTTATACCCGGTCCTCCAGACCTGGCAACATCCCTGTGAAATTTCTCTGTACTCTTTCTATCTTATTGTCATCTTTCCTGTAGGTGGATGACCAAAACCACACACAATACTCTAAATTAGGCCTCACCAATGTCTTATACAACTTCAACATAACATCCCCTCTCCTGTACTCTGTACATTAATTTGTGAAGGCCAATATGCCAAAAGCTTTCTTTACGACCCTATCTACCTGTGACACCACTTTCGATGAATTATGGACCTGCATTTCCAGATCCCTTTGTTCTACCACACTCCTCAGTGCCCTATCGTTCACTGTGTAAGACCTACCCTGGTGGTCCTACTGAAGTGCAAATCCTGACCCTTGTCTGTATCAAATTTTATCTGCCATTTTCCCAGTTGATGCCAATCCCTCTGCAAGCTGTGATAGCTTCCCTCACTGTCCACTGCACCCGTAATTTTGGTGTCCATCCACAAATTTGCTGATCTAGTTAACCACATTATCATCTAGATTTTTGACAACAAACAACAAAGGACCCCAGCAGTCCACTAGTCAGATAGATAATCATCTACTATCACTTTCTGCTTTCTCCCACAATGCCAATGTCAAAACCTCTTCACTACGTCATCTTGAATGCCAAGCAGCTGAACTATCTTGACCAGCCTCCCATGTGGAACCTTGTCAAATACCTTGCAAGAGTCCATGCAGACAACATCCACTGCCTTGCCTTCATCCACATTCCTGGTAACTTCCTCGAAAAACTCTACAAGTTTGGTTAGACATGACCTACCATGCATGAAGCCACGCTGACTATCCTTAATCAGTCCGTGTCTATCCAATACTTATATTTCCAGTTCCTTAGAATACCTTCTGATAACTTCCCCACACCTGATGTCAGAATCACCGGCCTATAATTTCCTGGTTTATGCTTACAGCCGGAACAACATTGGCGATCTTACAATCCTCTGGTACCTCTCCTGTCGTGAGGAAGAATTATATATCTCTGCTAGGGCCCTGGCGATTTCTGCACTTGCCTCCTGTGGGTCCCAAGAAACACCTTGTCAGGGCCTGGAGATTTATCCACCCTGATTTGCCTCAGGATAGCAAATGCCTCCTCCTCTGCTTTGCCTCACTTCTATAGACTCTGTATCCATCTCCTGAGTAAATACGGATGCAAAGGATGCATTTAAGATCTCCCCCATCTGTTTTGGCTCCACACATGGATTACCATTCTGGTCTTCCAGAGGATCAATTTTGTCCCTTGCAATCCTTTGGATCTTAACATCTCTGTAGAATCCCTTCGGATTTTCCTTCACCTTGTCTGCTAGAGCAACTTCATGCCATCTTTTAGCCCTCCTGATCTCTTTCTTAAGTGTTCTCTTGGATTTTTTATACTCCATAAGCATCATATTTGTTCCTACCAGCCTATACCTGCTATGCATTTCCCTTTTTTCTCTTAACCAGGGCCTCAATATCTCATGAAAACCAATGTTCCCTAAACCTGTTATCTTTACCTTTTATTCTGGCAGATATATACAAGCTTTGCACTCTCAAAATTTCACTTCTGAAGACCTCCCACTTACCAAGTACTCCTTTGCCAGCAACAGCCTGTCCCAGTCCCCACTTTCCAGGTCATATCTGATAATCTTCATAGCTGCCCTTTCTCCAATTGAAAAATCTCAACCCGCAGACCAGACCCACATTTTTACATTTGTACTTTGATCGTTGTGATCACTGGATGCACAGAGTTCCCCGACGCAAACTTCCGTCACCTGCCCTGTCTCATTCCCTGATAGTAAACCAAGTCTCACATATCCTTTTGTTGGGACTTCTATGTATTGATTGAGGAAACTTTCCTGAACACATTCGACAAACTCTACCCCGTCCAGCCCTTTTACAGTATGGGATTCCCAGTCAACAATGTGGAAAGTTAAAATCACTTGTAACTACCCAATGTTTCTTACAACAGTCTGTGATCTCTCTATACACTTGTTCCTCTAAATCCCTCGGACTGGTGGGTGGTCTGTAATATAGCCCATTAACGTGATCATACCTTTCTTATTTCTCAGTTCCACCCATAATGGCTCACTAGACGAACGATCCAGTCTGTCCTGACTGAGCCGACTGTCCCGTGACATTTTGCCTGACTATTAACGCCATCTCTCCCACTCTGTCACATCTAAACTGGACCCCCAGAATACTGAGTAGCCAGCCCTGTCCCTCTTGCAAACAAGTCTCACTAACGGCTACAATATCATAATTCCAGGTGTTAATCCCTGCCCCGAACTCATCTGCCTTTCCCTCGGTACTCCTTGCATTGAAATATACGCAGCTCAGGATACTAGTCACACTATGCTCGACCTTTTGATTCCTGATTTTGTCTGAGGTCTTTCCAACATCTGCCTCCACAACCTCTCCACTAACTGTTCTGGCACTCTGGTTCCCATTCCCCTGCAAATCCAGTTTAAACAGCATCAGACTGTGAAAATGGCCTATTTCACTAAGTTTTGATGTACAATTATAAACATGAGCTTTATTTGTTACATGTGCACTGAAACATGCAGTGAAGTGTCTTGTTTACCTCAAGTCAAATCAGTAAGGATTGTGCTGTGGGCAGCCCACAAGTATCACCCATTTCTGGTGGTGCCCGCGACTCACTAACCCTAATCTTTGGAACTTGGGAGGGAACCAGAGCGCCCGGAGGAAACGCACGTGGCCACGAGGAGAAGGTACAGACAGCGGCAGGAACTGAACGGCTGGCTGCTGTAAAGCATTGCGCTAACTGCTACCTCTGTTACATACGACCAATGAAGCTAATATGTAATCTTTAAATCCTCGTGCAGCTCTCTGAACTGAGAGTGAAGAGCCTCCTCCCCTCCCCTCCCACCCTTTCGCCTGGAGCCCCCCCCCCGTTAAGCGGGCTCCTGACTCCCCGTGACTTGACTGACAGGCAATGAAGGGACACTCGACACCCGTGCCCCGGGACAGGAGACGAGGCTGGTGCCCTCGGTTGAGGAGGAGTTTGTCCCGGAAGCTCGGCAGGTAACGTGACACCTTCCCCGCACAAGAAGTGCCACCCCAAAGACAAAACAGTTTATTTCTCTGGTAATTGATCCGCAGGGCTGAGATTTACTTTTGGTGGGAGAATGGAAAACGGTGGGGAGCCCGGAGCCAGGTGCGGCCTCTCCTGGAGATGGAGGATTGAGCTGATTGATTCGCTTGGGTTTGACCGCGGAACCAGGGAAGGCTGCAAATCAACCCAGCCTCGGGCAAGAGGAGGAAGATGAGAGTGCACTTTAGTTTTCACTGATTAATGGAGGTATGGAACAAATTAACAGAAAAGGCAGCGGAGTGTTCAGCTGCTTAGCTGCAGCAGAAGAGGTGACCATAAGAGCAGAATTAGCCCCTTCGGCCCATCGTGTTTGCTCTATCATTCGAACACGGGTGATTTATTATCCCTCTCAACCCCATTCTCCTGTCTGCTCCCCGTAAACTTTAACGCCCGTACAAGTCAAGAACTTTTTGGGCCACACTAAATGGGAAGGGACTCTGAATCTATGGAGAGGAGCAAAAGGTCATCATTTTGGGCCAAGGCCCTTCGTCAGGACTGGAAAGGAAGGGGGCAGATGCCAGATAAGCAGGTGAAGGGAGGGGTAAGAGTACAAGCGGCAGGTGATGGGTGAAGCCAGGCGAGGAGGGATGGGGGGAGGTGGGCAGGTGGGGGGGGGAGGGAGGATGAAATCAGAAGCTGGGTGGTGATAGGTGGTAAAGGTGAAGAGGTGAAGAAGAAGGAATCTGATAGGATGACTGCCAGTGAACCCCAGAGACTCACCACCCTCTGGAGTAGGATATCAGAGCAAGTGCCCACCCCCTACTGAACCTCCCGCCACAAGTTAATATTTCCTGGTGAAGCTCACCGGGAGACGTGACTGCGCAGAGGAAGGGAGGTGTCCTGTGTGTCCAAAGGGTCTAAATTCACAACGGACAGTGGCAGGGTGAAAACACTTAGCCTTTTCCCCAGGGCAGGAGAATCAAGAGCTAGAGGGCACAGGTTTACGATGAGAGGGATTTAGTAGGAACTTGAGAGGCATTTTTGTTTACATAAAGGCTGATATCGGTTTGGAATGAGCTGCTAGAAGAAGTGGTTGTTAAGTGGTTTATATTGAAATATAAATATTAAAGGTTAGCCTTGTTTGTCACATGGACGTTGGATGCGTTGTTTGCATCGGCGACCAACACGGTCTGAGGATGTGTCACCGACATAGCGTGCCCGCAGCATACCAACCCTAGCCTGTACGCCTTTGAAACGTGGGAGGAAACCAGAACACGCGGAGGAAACCCACACCGTCACGGGGAGAACAGGCAAGCTCCTTACTGACGGCAGCGGGAACTGAACCCCAGTCGATGGTGCTAACCGCTACAACCATGTGAAAGACATTTGGATTAAGTAGTGGAGCACAGAACACATCGATCAGATCCTTCAGCCCTCTATGCTGTGCTGACCGAACTCCTCCCGCTGCATATCCCATAACCCTCCATATTTCTTACATCCATGAGCCTATCTTAGAGTCTCTTAAACGTCCCTAAGGTGTCAGCCTCTTCAACCACCACTGACGGTGCTTTCCACACTCCCACCACTCTCTGTATAAAAACCTACCTCTCATATCACCCCTAAACTTTCCTCCAATCACCTTGAACAGACATCCTTTAAGGATTGGAAAGGTCGAGAAAGCTATCGACCAAACGCAGGCAAATGGGACTAACTGAGATTGAGGATCTGGGTTGGCACGGACCAGTTGGGCCAAATGGCCTCCATCACTGTCTGTCGGTCAGCACTCTGTCCTGGGACACAGGAGGTGGGGATTAGTAGTGCTGTCTCCCTGGCTGGCACGGAAGAGGGACAATCATTGAATCATACAGTACTGAAACAGGCTATTCAGCCCATCCTCTCAATACTACCAACAAACACAATCTATCCTAATCCCATTTACCAGCTTGTGGTTCAAATCATTCTGCACCATAGCAATTCTGATGTTCACCAAGGTTCCTAAACACAAGAATTTCTGCACATTGAGACCAACACACACAAAATGCTGGAGGAACTCAGCAGATCTGGCATCATCATCTATGCAGAGGTGTAAGCAGTCTAAAATTTGGGCCAAAACCCGTCTTCAGGACCTTTACAGTTGTGGCACTAAATGTCACCAGCACCCACTCACTTTGCTTACAGTTCATGTCGCTCAGATCATTACAGAATGACACAATACCAATGCAGAATAAAGTGTAACAGCGAGGAAGTGCAGTGTGGGTAATCAATAACGTGTGAGATCATAATGAGGTTGATTGTTATTGTACAAGAGGTCCTTTCAGTGTCTGATAACGCTGGGATAGAAGCTGGTTGTGAGCCTGGTGTTGCAAGCTTTCAAAGGCTTTTGTATCTTCTGCCCGAAGGGAGAGGGGAGAAGAGTAAACGCTCGAGGTGGGTGGGGTGCTTGACCGAGCCAACGAGAAGTGTAGACGGAGTCCGTGGAAGGGAGGTTGGATTCCGTGATGAGCCGAGCTGAGCCCACAACTTTCTGCAGTCTCTTGTGGTCTCGTGCAAAGCCGTAGCCGTGCCAGTTGCCAGAGATGCTGCTTCGCCTGTTGAGTTTCTCCAGATAATTGCTCGTTACTGCAGCATTTTATAAAGTTGTACCATATTGGAGGTGCCAACTTTCTTTTGAGATTTTATACTCCAGGCCCCAGCTGCCGTAAATGTGACAGATCCCACGGTAATATTTTGACAAAGTACAGGGAAGTCCTGACTAAGGTTAATCTCTCAGCCAAAATCATTAGGGCTCATTATCTAGCCCTTATTATTATTGGAATTTTGTTTTTTTTTAGAATTGGAATTACTGTCACATGTACCAAGATGAAACACTGTGGACATTTGGAGTAGAGACCCCTTCATTGGAGGGTTTTGGTCTAAAATGTTGACTGTTTATTCATTCCCATCAATGCTGCCTGGCCTGCTGAGTTCCTCCAGCTCTTTGTGTGTGTTACTCTAGGTTTCCAGCCTCCGCAGAATCTCTTGTGTTTACCTGTCAGTGAAAATAAACCTGATTCTGATTCTGAAATCAAGAGTCCTTTTAATCCTCCTAAGGAGCGTTTAAAATGCACAGGACAACGGGGTGGGCGGCTGGAGGCACACTCTATTGTATCTTCTCCCCGATGGGAGAAGGAAGAAGTAAAAAAATATCTGGTGTGGGTAAGGACTTTGATTATGTTGCCTGATTTTAAAAGTTAAAAGTTCAATGTAAATGTATTGATTAAGTATGTATATGCTGCCATATATCATGATATGCAGGCTTTACTGAGGCAACAAGAGGTATAGAGAGGGGAGGGTGGTTGGCGGGAGCTTGCTACGTACAAATTGGCCGTAAGGATTTCTGCATTCCATCAGCGTTACACTTCCTTTGTTGCGAAGAGCTTTGGGGCGTAGTGAGATCCAGCAGTGCTCCGTGGAATTGTTGGTTGTCTCCACTGTGCATCGCTGGCTCTGTTGTAAACCGGAACCTCTTGCAGGTGGCGTGTGTGCAACATGGAGACCCGGGGATCTGTTCTGCATAGTTTAGCAACACAACAGTGCACCAATGTTTTGTATCAGGAAATCCTCGATTTATTGATTTGACAAGACAATGGTTCTCGGCTTTTCGTCAGCGTGAGGAGAGATGCCAGCAACATCTGTCTGCAGCCGGGATAGTGTAGCTGCTCTGCTCACCCATTACAAAGATCTGGCGTGGAAGCTGATGGATGTTCCTTCCACAACTGGTGATGTGGTCACCTCCTGAGTCCAAACAGAAAGCACCCTCTCAAAAATACTCTGACTCACTCACTCACTCACGTCTTTACACAGTCGATGCACATAGATATACACAGACACTGTCACAGACACACACACATGCACAAACACACACACTCACACACACACACACGCGTGTACACAGACACACACACATGCACAGAAACAGACATGTACACATACATACATGGTCACATACATACACACACACAACACAGACACCTTGACAAACACAGGTATTGCCAACGCACACAGAAACATACATTCACACACAGCTATGCTCACTTACACACAGATAGAGACAGGTAGCATACATACACAAGCTGACACTAACACTGACAACAGACACTGACACACACGTGTATTGACACGCACGCACACACACACAGAGCACACAGATAGAAACATACACACACTCACACTGACAATGTATGCACAGAAACATATGCACACAAACATTCATACAATTTCTGTCTCTCACAAACAACAGTCGTCTTGACATACACAGAATTCACACACAGCACAAACATTCACCCATGTAAACTCACACACACATTCACTCAGAGACAGCACACGAACAGAAACTGACATTGACGTGCACACACAAACAGGCACTGATAACAGACACATTGACACAGGTACTTGTTGACACACACACACACACACACACACACACACACACACACACACACACACACACACACACACACACACACACACACACACACACACACACACACACACACACACACACACACACACACACACACACACACACACACACACACACACACCAGACTGTCCCAACATATTAGGAGTTCACAATCTATCTCATTATCATCTTGTATTTTATTGTCTGCCTGCACTTTCTCTGTAGCTTCTGAACTTTATTCTGCATTGTTACTGTTTTCCCCCTCACTGCACTGTGTAATGATTTGATCTGAATGAACAGTATACAAGACAAGCTTTTCACTGTAACTTGGTACATGTGACAATAATAAACCAATTCCAATTGTAGTCAATTACTTGAACTGTTGAAGAGTAGAATGCTTTTGACCATGCAATGTTAACAGGAATTAGTACAGATATGTACAATTGCCAGCATAGACAAGATGGGCCGAAGGGCACACTTTGGGCTGAAATCCTTCATCAATACTGGAATAGGAAGAAGCAAAAACTGAGGGGATGAGAAGGAATATAACCTAGAAGGTGATAGGTGAAACCAGGCGAGGAAGGAGAGAGGAGATGGTGTAAGAAGCTGGGAGGGGATAGGGCGAAAAGGTGGAGGAGGTTCAAGAAGAAGGAATCTGATAGGAGAGGACAGAGGAAAGAGGAGGCGAGGACCCAGAGGGAGCTGACTCCAAAACTCAATCCAACTGTGCTAAGACATGTCAGTGGTAGAAGTTCTTAAAAGGTGCATGAGAAATATTACAATACTGCAATTACTCAAAAGCAATAAAGTTTAGACTTTATTAAAAAAGATTTGCATAATTTAATAGAACTTCAGCATCCTTAAGGCAAAATAAAGTTACCAGAAGAGTATTACATCACTGGCAAACATGCTGTATGGTATACAGTTACAAATCAGCCTGGGTAAAGGCAAGTATATGCGTTATAATCTTGAGAGGTTTCTTAATCTTTCAAAGAGATATGAACATCTTAGTTAATACTTTTATAAGCAAGACATCAAATATATTAAGTGTTGTTAATATTTTCTGATTCTGGTACTGCTAATTATATAATAGGACATTTTCACAACATGATTCTATGTCAATAGTTGCGTGGCGTTGCTGTGCAATGTTAAAATACAAAGGGTTTGAGAGCTGACAAAATGAAGTAGGGACTTAGTGGATGGAATGAAAGGATTAATGCGTGAGGGGCATTTGATGGCTCAGAGACTGTACCTGTTGGAGTTTAGAAGAATGGGGTGGGGTGGTGGGAAATCTTATTGAAACCCGTCAGATGTTGAAAGGCCTCGATAGAGTGGACCTGAAGAGGATGTTTCCAATAGTGGGAAAGTCTAGGACCAGAGGGCACTTCAGAATACAAGGATGTCCCTTTAGAGCAGCAATGAGGAGGAATTTCTTTAGCCAGAGGGTGGTAAACCAGTGGAGTTTGTTGGCACAGACAGCTGTGGAAGCTAAGTCATGGGGTGTATTTAAAGCAGAGGGTAATAAGTTCTTGATTAGTCAAAAGTTACAGGTAGAAGGCAGGATGGGGTTCAGATCTGCTGTGATGGAATTGTTGGGCAGACTCAATGGGCCAAATGGCCTAATGTTGCTCCTATTGTCTTACGGTTTTATGTTTTGTGTTCTTGTGTAATCCTCCAGAACCTGGGAAAGGAATAGAAACTGAGGGGTCGAGTATGGATTAACAAGGATCAGGGATCAGGAATGAATTCAAAGACCTCATCCCTTCCTCCAAGTGCATGGTCAGTTCTATGTATTTCTTTGTCAGCAAATTCCATTTCCATAGCAACACAGCTACTGGACAATGGGATTGATCCCTTTGATCCCATGACTCTTTGCAACTGCTCATGAAATAGGTGGGGGGGGGGTTGCTTAAACAACACACACAAATGCCTGCAGAACTCTATATGTTTTGATGTTCATGTGAAAATAAGGCTTATCTTTAAGTCAGGCGGCATCTATGGACAGGAATAAACAGCTGACATTGTGGGCCGAGGCCCTCCATCGGGACCAGAAATGAAGGAGGGCCAGAAGCAGAATGAGAAGGTTGGGGGGGTGGGGGGAAGGAGTACGCGATGGCGGATGATAGGTGAGGGGGAAGGTGAGGTGAGAATCTGAAAGGTGGGGAGGAGAGTGGACCATGGGAGTTGGGAAGGAGGGGGGGTCACCAGATGAGCAGGTGAGGAGAAGACAAAGGGAGAGAGGGAAACAGAAAGCAAGATTAGGAGGAGGGAAGAGGAATTATTAGAAGTTGGAGAAATCAATGTTCATGCCGTCAGGTTGGAGGCTACCCAGATGGAATGTGGGAGGTTGCTTGAACAACCTGACTGTGTCCTCATTGTCGTAGAAGAGGAGGAAGTCAACACTGACCGTTTACTCCTCTCCGTAGATGCTGTCTGATTTGCTGAGTGGCTGTGTTGCTCAACATTTCCAGTATCTGCAGAACCTCTTGTGTTTAGGTTTCATTTAATTGCTCCCTAGGTTCGGGTTCAGACACAATAGCACAGCAGGTAGAGGCTCTGCCCCAGGGCTCCTCCAACCCAGGCTCAGTCCTGACCTTGGCTACTGTCTGCGTGGAGTTTGCACGTGTGTTTTCCTCCTGGTGCTCTGGTGTCCGCCTTAAAAAAAGGTGGTAATTATCTACTGTAAGCTCTCCTGGCTGCTGAGAACCAGGGGACCGTACTGCATGTGAGGGAGAACTGGGATGTGATGAGGATGCTTCCTATAGTGCAGGAGTCTAGGACCAACGTGCACAGCCTCGAATACAAGGTTGGCCCTTTAGAACAGAGATGAGGAGGAATTTCTTTAACCAAAAGATGGTGAATCTGTGAAATTCTTTGCCATAGATGGCTGTGGAGGGGAAGTCAGTTGGGTATATTTAAAGCTGAAGTTGATAGTTCCTTGATTAGTAAGGGTGTCAAAGGTTATGGGGAGAAGGCAGGAAAACAGGGTTGAGAACAATAGTAAATCAGCCATGATGGAATGGTGGAGCAGATTCGATGGGCTGAATGGTCGGGGATAAGCGGAGGAATGGGATTGATGACCTGAGCCAGCACAAACTCAATGGGCCGAACTGTCTCCCCCTCTACATCCTGAGAAACTTTGGGAATGGCAGGTGAAGGGAGGGAGACCATGACACAGAGGTTAGATAGAAAGAGGTCACCTCTGTCCCTCAGTGCCAACCCAATCATATCCCCATCCCGCTATGTTGCCTTTTACCCATAGCAACAAAGCCAAGGTAGTCGAGGGGGCGAGGCTGCCGTAGCAGCATCGAGAAACCTTACATTGATGGTTTCTAGGTTCAAATCCCACTGTGGAAGCTGGTGTTTCAAGGAAGCAAGCACAGTCTGGAATGAAAGGTTGGAGACAACACTCCCTGGAACTGCCTTAAAATCTGGCTCAGTAATGGCTCGGACTATGGGAGTCTGTATAGGAAAATCAAAGCATGCAGAAAACCTGACATTGAAAAATGCTGGAAACTCTCAGCAGGCCAGGCAGCCTCTATGGAGATAGAGTCAAGGTCCTTTTTCGGAACAATTCTTGTGAAGGGCCTAGGTCCTGAAATATTAGCTCGGTTTCTCCTTACAGAGACGCTGGAGGTTTCCAGCCTTGTCTGCTTTCAACTTAGCTGAAGGTTTGGAGTCACATATAGATCACAGCAGTTTTTTTAAAATTTATTCAGTTACGGGATGTGGGCATCGCCAGCTAAGCCAGCATTTATTGCCCATCCCTAGTTGCCCTTGAGAAGGTGGTGATGAGCTGCCTTCTTGAACCACTGCAATCCCTGAGGTGTAGGGACACCCACAGTGCTGGTAGGGAGGGAATTCCATGACTGATGATTGAGGATGATAGATAGTTGTACAAGAAACTGGTGAGGGTGCATTTGTGATATTGTGTTCAGACATTCACCCTTTTATAGGAAAGATGCCGTTAAGCTGGAAAAAGGTTTACAAGGATGTTGCCAAGATGCAAGGGACTGAGTTATGGAGAGAGGTTGAGTTGGTTTCTGTTTCCACTGGAACCTAGAAGAATGAAGGATGACCTTATAGATGTGTATTAAATCACGAGGGGCATATGTAGGGTGAATGTATACAGTCTCTTCCTCCAGGGTTGGGAAATCAAGAGCTAGAGTGCTTAGGTTTAAGTCGAGTGCAAGCTCGACTTCAACATTTAAGAGAAGTTTGGATAGGTGCATGGATGGTAGGGGTATGGATGGCTATGGTCCTGGTGCAGGTTGATGGAAGTAGGCACTTTAAAAGGATTGGCATGGTCTAGATGGGCCAAAGGGCCTGTTTCTGCACTGTACTTTTCTATGACTCTGTGAGGGGGTAGAAATTTAATAGAAACCTACAGAGTAACTTTTTACAGCCAGAGGGTGGTTAGTATATGGAATGTGCTGCCAGAGGAAGTGGTTGAGGCAGGTACATTAAAGTATTTAGAAGTCACTTGGACAGGTGGATGATTAGGAAAGGTTTAGAGGTATTTCTGGGCCAAATGGATTGTTTCTGTGCTATATCACTCCATGACTCTATCTCACTCACTGAAGTTCATCAAGGAACCAAACAGGTATTGAAAACAAGTTCACTGTTTCTGACACGGGCCTTTCTTAAAAAATACCGAGGTTTACAATGACTTGATAATAAAATTTTGAGTTCCAGAGTGACATTCAAACTCCTATCTCCGCATCAGTAGTTTAAAGTGTATATCCACAAGAGCTCATCAGTTTGGTATACGGCAATGATTACTCCAGATTCCAGACTCCTCACTCCAGACTCCAGGCTCCAGAAGCGCAACGAATACTCCAGATTCCAGACTCCAGAAGCACAATGATTACTCCAGATTCCAGACTCCAGGCTCCAAAAGCACAATGATTACTCCAGATTCCAGACTCCAGGCTCCAGAAGCACAATGATTACTCCAGATTCCAGAAGTACAACTCATTAAAAGTGCTTATTTTCCTTCCTGGATTTTGAGCTGATAGGATAACCCATATCTTTCTGCTGGAAACCACTAAAGTGGGATATTCCCTTTATTTCTGCATTGAAAATCCAGATCAGGGTAAATCCCGTTCATCGTCCACCACCAGGTGTAAAAAATGGGGTAAAAAGAAACTTCTGAGAGAGGCAGGAAACCAAAACAGGAGATGCTGGGGGAAGAAATACTCAGCAGGTCAGACAGCATCTGTGCAGAAAAAAACAGGCAACGTTTCAGGTCTGGGACCCTGTATTGGATTGACAGGAAAGTTCCAGTAATCTGGGACCCTCAGGACTAAGGTGGCACCAGTCTGGCAGATTCCCTGCACTGTCGGACTTCATTCTGATGAGTTTAATTTTGCTTCAAAGATGAAAGATTAGCTTTATTTGTCACGTACATTGAAACGTATAGTGAAACGTGTTGCTTGTGTCAAGTCAAAACGGTGAGGTTTGAGCAAGTGTTGCCTTGCTTCCGGTTCTGGAGCCAGCATCGCACGCCCGCAAGCCATTTGACTCTAACTGTACGCCTTTGGGACATGGAAGTAAAACTGAGCTCCCGGAGGAAACCCATGCCGTCCTGGAGAAAACGTACAACTTCCTTACAGACGGCAGTGGGAATTCTCCCCCCAGTGCTGATCGCCGGCTAAAGCTGTAAAGCGATGCGTTAAAAATATCTTTTTAAACTATTTATTACAGTAGTTCAATGGATTTTCCATTGAACTTGGTGAGCTCACAGGGGGACAGGAAAATCAGCCCTGGTGAGTTTAAAGAGAGTGGGAAATAGGACCCAGTGAATTTCAGCTTGTATCGATTTGACACAGTAAGCTGAAATGTACATTTTCTCTGGACCTTAGCACTGGCTGCAAACCCGTCCATGTTCCTAACTCTACATTTGACTTCCCTTCTCACTTCCAGTCTGGACCCCACTCACACTCCGGTTTCAGACTGAGTCAGATCGATACCTTCAACCAAAACTCACCTGCCACTTGTCACCCACCATCCGCCCTTCCCAATCCCCCTCCTACCTCCATCTAAGATAAGATCAGTTTTACTTGTCACGTGTACATTGAAGCATACAGTGAAATGTGTCATTTGTGCCAGTCCGAGGATGTGCTGGGGACAGCGCTCGAGCATTGCCATGCTTGCAATGCCAACATATTGTGCCCACAACTTACTGAGCCTAACTGTATCACTTTGGAATGTGAAAAGAAACCTAATAAAACCTATGTAGCCACAGGGAAATCGTGCAGACTCCTTACAGTCAGCAACAGGAATTGAGCCCCTCTCATTGGCACCGTAAAGTGCTAACCACTTCGCTACCATGCCCCACGTCATCCTATTACCCCACCTCGGCCACCTACCATCTTCCGGACCCTGTCTCAAACCTCCCCCTCTTCTCTTTAGTATTGACTATTCCCCCTTTCCACCCTCAGCCCTGATGCAGGGCTTTGACTCAAAATACTGATCATTCTTTCCACCTGTGGACCCACAGGTCGCTGCCTGAACTGCCGAGTTCCTCCAGCAGATTGTTTGCTGGTCCAGATTCCAGCATCTGTGGCTTCTCGTGTCTTTGGGATTGTTGATCAATTGGATATCAGATTATCAGAGTACTTGAAAAAGGAGAGCTTTTACATCAGCTCAATGGAGCACATTGTCTCTTCCCGTGCTGCATTAACTTGCAAGACATTACAGGGAAATATAAACGACTGGACAGAGACACAAGAGAAGTTGGAATCTGGGTACAGTACAGCAGTGAACAGAGGAATGCTATTACAATTCCTGTCACTACCTGGAAGGGTACTTTCTTCCCGTGACCGCATGGATTTCCTCCAAGTGCTCTGGTTTCCTCCCACATTCCAAAGACATAGGGATAAGTAGGTTAATTGTTCATGTGGATGTAATTGGGCTCACTGGGTCAGAAGGCTCTAAATAAATAAAAATAAATCTAAAAACTCGGTGGGTCAGGCGACATGTGTGGAGGAAGAGGGATGGTTGACGACCTCGGATCTGGTCAAGCTACTGGATGGATGATTGGACAACGTGTGTGTCTGTGTGTTTTAAGTCAATGATTTCAAATCTGTGTCATCTGCTGCCTCCACTTGCAAATGGGGTTTGCTGATGACAGCAGGACATCCACCCTCTGTATCTGAGCCAAGGGTAAATGATCATCAATTTTGCCCCTGCCTGGGTCAGTCACCTTCTACGCTAATATTTCAGCACTGGTCAGTGGGCAGATGGGTTCTCCTCCCTCTCCTTATCACAGGATTGGATGATACAAGCTTCAGGTAGCTCCCCCTGTGAAACGACCTATTGGGCTTCTTCATTCAGGGACATTAAGGGATGGTCAATAAATGCTGATCAAACACCTAGACCCGTGAAATCATTAGGATGGCTAATGGATGCTGATCAGAGACTTGCAGATTTATTCCGTTCACGCGGACCGACCGTTTGTATGCTTGGATGAGATTCCATGCAAATTTAGATTTGAGTTACCGGGACGATAACTAACTCTTCCTTTAGTTCGGTAAGATGCGGTGCGCTTATTCATAAAGGCCTCTCCGGGTCCAACAAAAGGTGTAACTGCTTGCCTTAAATACTGTTCCTACAATCGAATGACCCCGTTGGACATTGATAGTACAAAGTACCGTAAGTCCAGTTCATTAGCGAGAGCGATGGCGGAGGAGTTGTGCAGGCTTGGGTTATTGCATGGTCCAGGCCCTCAACTGCGGGTTCACCTGTTACAGCCACCCCGCAGAGGAGGCGTCGGAAAAAGTGTGCGAGGAAACAGAAGGGCAGCAAGCCCGCTGGAATCCGTGCTGGGTTAAAGGCTAATCCCTGTAGGCCAGCTCTCCAGGTCTATACTGCTCTCTGCTGTTCACGCTCTGGAAAACAAACTGACTATCTTTGTCTACAACTGACCAAGCACGAGATGAGGAACGGCTGCGTGCTTTTTCTTACAGAAACGTGGCTCCAGGACAACATCCCATGCACCATCAATCTTCAGGCTATGCCACTCAGGGACCTGTGCTAATATTATTTGTGACCGTCTGTACCGGATTGTAACTGTATGTGCTGTGTGTGACTATATGTGCTGTTATTTTCACCTTGGCCTCAGAGGAACAGTGTTTCATTTAGCTGTATGGAGTAATGACAATAAGCTTGAATTTGAACACCGAAGATGCTTGAGCCTCAGTGGAGATCGGTGGACTGAGGCATTGTCCAAATGCTGCCATGTTGCAGCACCTCTGAGAATGTTAATGCTCTGGAGGGTGTGAGCTGATCTCAACCAGCAGAGCCAACTCCGAACGACAGGAGGAAGGATGGGTAAAGGCCGTGATGCCAGTCTTGAGAGAAATCCCAGGTCTTGAGCTTCCGGGAGGGGTGGAAACGGTCAGCTGCTGATTTCTTGTTGGTCTTGTTGGTTTTAACATCACTGCAGGACACAGAGGTAGGGTCTCAGTCTCCGGGCCACACGGCTACCGAAACTTGCAGGAGGGAGCGTTTGCATTCTTCACCACGTAGAATCCGATGGAGAGAGGTGGGATCACCACGATTCTCCCAGCTCGAAGAGTTCTTGGCCTCAAATCAGGAAGCGTCTCGTCGTCGACCATCGACAACTGGCGACCATTTAGCTGTACTGATCTGGAATAAATAAGACACACATCACTTGTCTGACATTCAGAAAAGCTTCAAATGGCAATGTGAAACAGATTCTGAACAAAGCAAGTATTGGTTTATTACTGTACCAAGCTTGTCTTGCATACTGTTCATACAAGGTGCATTGAGGTAGAACAAGGCAAAACAATACAGAGTGCAGAATAAAGTTTATCAGTTGCAGAGGAAGTGCAGTGCCGGCAGACGATTGAAGTACAAGGCCACATCACACGAGAGAGACTGTGAAGTCTAGAGTCCATCTTATCATTCAAGAGACTAAAAGCAACAGGATGGAAGCTGACCTCGGTACTGGAATTGGTTTATTATTGCCACACGTAGAGTGAAAAGCTTCCCCTGCATATTGTTCACACAGATCAAATTATTCCCCAGTGCACTGAGATAGACCAAGGAAAAACAATAACGGAGTGCAGAGTAAAATGTAAATGTGACCGAGGAAGGTCAGTGTAGTTAAACGGTAAAGTGCACATCATGACATGGTGATTGTGAGTCCAAGAATCCATCTTATAGAGGAGCTCGAGAATCGTGGAGAGTATAGAGAGAGTTCAGAGAAGATTTACTAGAATATTACCTGGGTTTCAGCACCTAAGTTACAGAGAAAGGTTGAACAAGTTAGGTCTTTATTCTTTGGAGCGTAGAAGGTTGAGGGGGGACTTGATAGAGGTATTTAAAATTATGAGGGGGATAGATAGAGTTGACGTGGATAGGCTTTTTCCATTGAGAGTAGGGGAGATTCAAACAAGAGGACATGAGTTGAGAGTTAAGGGGCAAAAGTTTAGGGGTAACACGAGGGGGAATTTCTTTACTCAGAGAGTGGTAACTGTGTGGAACGAGCTGCCAGTAGAAGTGGTAGAGGCAGGTTCAATATTGTCATTTAAATTAAAATTGGATAGGTATATGGACAGGAAAGGAATGGAGGGTTATGGGCTGAGTGCAGGTCGGTGGGACTAGGTGAGTGTAAGTGTTTGGCATGGACTAGAAGGGCCGAGATGGCCTGTTTCTGTGCTGTAATTGTTATATGGTTACATGGTTATTGCTCAAAAGTCTGATAATGGTGGCTGTCCTTGAGCCTGGCGGGACATGCTTTCAGGCTTCGGTATCTTATGCCTGATGGAAGAGAGAAGAAGAGAGAATGCTCGGGATGGGTGGATCTTTGACTGCGCTGGCAGCTCTCCTGAGACAGTGGGAAGTGCAGTCACGGCGGGGGAGAATGGTTTCCACGGAGGGGGAGGTGTTTCCACGGAGGAGGAGAGTGGTTTCCACAGAGGGGGAGAGTGGTTTCCACGGAGGGGGAGAGTGGTTTCCACGGAGGGGGAGAAGGGTTTCCACAGAGGAGGAGAGTGGTTTCCATGGAGGAGGAGAGTGGTTTCCACAGAGGGGGAGAGTGGTTTCCACGGAGGGGGAGAAGGGTTTCCACGGAGGGGGAGAGTGGTTTCCACAGAGGGGGAGAAGGGTTTCCACGGAGGGGGAGAGTGGTTTCCACAGAGGGGGAGAAGGGTTTCCACGGAGGAGGAGAGTGGTTTCCATGGAGGAGGAGAGTGGTTTCCACAGAGGGGGAGAGTGGTTTCCACGGAGGAGGAGAGTGGTTTCCATGGAGGAGGAGAGTGGTTTCCTCAGAGGGGGAGAGTGGTTTCCACAGAGGAGGAGAGTGGTTTCCATGGAGGAGGAGAGTGGTTTTCACAGAGGGGGAGAAGGGTTTCCACGGAGGGGGAGAGTGGTTTCCATGGAGGAGGAGAGTGGTTTTCACAGAGGGGGAGAAGGGTTTCCACGGAGGGGGAGAGTGGTTTTCACAGAGGGGGAGAAGGGTTTCCATGGAGGAGGAGAGTGGTTTCCACGGAGGAGGAGAGTGGTTTCCACAGAGGGGGAGAATGGTTTCCATGTTGTGCTGAGCTGCGTACGAGTTGCAATGACAACTTTAACGGAAAGGAAAACTTGCATTTTAAGTTTCAAGGCGTCAAAATGTCTTGAAGTCTCTGCCGCCAGTGAAGAATGTTTGAGCAGATGCCGGAATCTGGAATAATAATCTGCTGGAGGAGCTCAGCGGGTCAAACAGTGTCTGTGGGGCGATTGGGGGAGGAGTGAAAGAAAGTACCGACAATTTAGATCAGGACTGCGAGTGGGTGGTACAGAGACCAACCCTGCATCTAATAACCACTCTATATCACCTTTTCCCCTCTCCTCCTTAGACTATCTGCTCCCTCCACTCGCAGACCTGAGGCAGGATCCCAACCCGAATGTTGCCAACCCCTTTGCCTCCACAGACACTGCCCATGAGCCCCAGCAAGTTCTTCCAGAGCTGGTGGATTACACCACCCAGGTGCTAACGAGCCACAGAGGCAAAGAGCATAGGGCACATGGAACAGCCCAGTACAGGCTCGTTGGCCTACAAGGTGGTGTCAACACTTGAAACTACTCTAATATTAAGATAACACTTCCCTCCCACACACCCTCCATTTTTTTCATCCATGTGCCTATCTAAAGGTGTCCTAAATCTCCTAAAGTATCTGCCTCTACCACTACCCCTGACCATGCACACACCACTGTGTGTGTTAAAAAACCTTCTCTGACATCACCCCTATACTTTCCTCCAGTTATGCCCTCTGGTATTAAATATCACCATCCTGGAGAAACAAGTCTCTGGCTATCCACTCTATCCTATGTCTCTTATCATCTTGTACACTTCTCATCTTTGTTCCAACCTTTGCTCAACCTTTCCTCTCAAGCTATCAGACTCCTCAATACCCAGAGACTGGACTGATAAGAACTTATTGCCCTCTACTGTGCCTGTTGTCTTGTTTATTATTTATTGTAATGCCTGCACTGTTTTGTGCACTTTATGCAGTTCTGGGTAGGTCTGTAGTCCAGTGTAGTTTTTTTTTTCTGTGTTGGTTTACGTAGTTCAGTGTAGTTTTTGTACTTTTTCATGTAGCACCATGGTCCTGAAAAACGTTGTCTCATTTTTACTGTGTACTGTACCAGCAGTTTTGGTCAAAATGACAATAAAAAATGACTTGACTCAAATCCAGACACTATCCTGGTGAATCTCCCATGCCCCCTCTCTAAAGCTTCCATGTTTTCCTATAACGGGGCAACCAGAACAGAACACTGAGATGGAGGAGGTTGACATGGTGAAGGTTAGAGAGAGGGAACAATGGACTAACCTAAGGCAACCAGGCCCAAGGCTTGCACTCACAAGAGTCAGCAGGTGTTGGAACCTGAAGCAACAATCTCTCGGTTAGAGGTCATAGGTTTAGGGCGAAAGGTGAAATGTTTTAGGGGAACTCCTTCACCTAGAGGGTAGTGAGAGTGTGGAACGACCTGCAGATGGGAGTGGTGGATGCTCTTTCAGTTGTAACATTTTAGAGAAGTCTGGATAGATGCATGGATGAGAGGGGTATGGAGGGCTATGGTCCAGGTGTAGGTCGATGGGGCTAGGCAGAACAGGTTGGCACAGACAGGACGGGCTGAAGGGCATATTTCTGTACCGTAGTGCTCTATGACTCAATAAGGAGCTCAGCAGGTCGAGCAGCATTTGATCAGCTGGTGCAGGGTCTGGATTTCAAGTTTTTCTCCCACAGATGCTGCTCGGCCCACTGAAACCCCGTCGCAAGTGGATTGTCGCTCTACTGTTGATGTTCTTGAAGGCTGAGGAGGGCTTCGAGGTTCTGTGGAATTCATTGTCACGGATGGAAGTCGACACCAATTTGTTGAGTATATTTAAAGCAGAGGTTGATAGGTTCTTGATTAGTCAGGGCATCAAAGGTTATGGACGGAGAGAAGGCAGGAGAATGGGATTGAGAGGGATAATAGATCAGCCATGATGGAATGATGGAGCAGATTCAGTGATCCGTATGGCCTAATTCTGCTCCTATGTCTCATGGACGGTGAATGAACCCTGTGGGTAGAAACAATATCTTTGTCCACCTGTCGGACACTGGGACAGAGAATGGTCACACTGTGGGAAGAGGCAATCTGGTCCATTCACTCACAACTAGAGCAGTACGTCGCAGAAACCAGCCTGGCTTCCAAAGACTGCATCGGAAAAGCAACCGAACATAATCAAAGACCTCACCAGCCCCAGACAGTCTCTCTTCCCTTGGACACAAGATACAAAAGCCTGAAAGCACATATCACCAGGCTCAAACGTAGCTTCTACCCCACTGTTATAAGACTTTTAAATGGTTCTCTAGTACAATAAATTGAACAATCTACCTTGTTATAATCTTGCATTTCATTGTTTATCTATACTACACTTTCTCTCTAGCTTTTACACTTTATTCCAGTGTAATCACTACAGTTTATACATCTTCCCGCTCTGTCTCCTGTAAAAATGTTATTCCCATTTCTCAGTTATTTCATCTCTGCCTCATCTGTTTCCAGGATGAGGCTTTCCATTCCAGGACATCAGCAATGTCCTTCTTTAAAGAACAGTGTTTTCTTTCCTCCACTATTGATGCTGTCCTCACTTGCAACTCCTCCATTTCCCAAACATCCACATTCACCGCATCTTCCCACTGCTTTAACAGTGATAGAGTTCCTCTCATCTTTAACTAGCCCTTCGTGGGCCTCTGCATCCAACACACCATTCTCCATAATTTCCACCACCTCCAAAAGGATCCGACCAGCAAACACCACCCTCCATTTTCCACAGGGATCACTCCCTCTGTGATTTCCCAGTCTATTTGTCCCACCCCACAAATCTCCCTCCTCACACCTATCCCTGCAAACAGCCGAAGTGCTACACCTGCTAGTTCACCTCCTCCCTCACCACCATTCAGAGCCCCAAACAATCCTTCCAGGTGAGGCGACACTTCACCTGCGAATCTGCTGGGGTCGTCTATTCTATCCAGTGCTCTCAACATGGCCTCCTCTACATAGGCGGGACCCGTTGAAAATTTGAGGGGGTGGAGCACTTCGTCGAGCACCTCCATTCTATCCGCCAAAAGCAGAACTTCCCAGGGGCCTGACATTTTAATTCCCATTCCCATTCCAGTTCCAACATGTCAGACCATGGCCTCCTCTTGTGCCAACATCTTATATTCCATCGGGGTAGCCTTCAACCTGATGGCATGAATATTGGTTTCTCCTTCTGGTAAAAAAAAATCCCTCCTCTTTCTCTCTTCTTCTGTTCCCCACTTTGGCCTCTTACCTCTTCTCTACCTGTCTATTACCATCCCCTGGGTCCCCTCCTCCTTCCCTTTCTCTTATGATCCACTCTCCTCTCCTAGCAGATTCCTTCTTTAGCCCTTTACCATTTCCACCTATCACCTCCCAGCTTCTCACTTTGTCAGCTGCCCCCACCCACTTGGCTTCTCTTATCACCTTCTAGCTTGTATTTTCCCCCCACCCCAGCCTTCTTATTCTGGCTTCTTCCCCCTTTTTTTCCTGTCCTGATGAATGGTCTTGGCCTGTAACGTCAACTGTTTGTTCACGTCTATAGATGCTGTCTGGCCTGCTGAGTTCCTCCAGCATTTTGTACGTGTTGCCGTTCCATTCTGTTATTATTTTGCCTTGTTCTACCTCAACGCACTGTGTAATGATTTGATCTGTATGAGCAGTCTTCAAGACAAGCTTTCCACCATATCTTGATACCTACGACAATATTAAACCAATTCCTTGTAAAACAGTTTCACTCTACCTTTCTCCCACAGCCAATACTTTCCATTCTGTCCAGTTCCCATTTGAAAACCACAATTAAACCAATCAGACACACTTGCACACAAGTAAAACTTAACCAACAGGATCATGAGCTGAACTTAGCAAGGACAAGTCTGTCTCCTCTTCTCTCTCTCTCTCTCTTCATTCTCTCCCTCTTCCTTCCTCGCTTCTCTCTCTCTCCTCTCTGTCTTTTTCTCTCTCTTTCTCTCCCTCTCTCCCTCTCCATCTCTCTCCCTCTCTTTGTCCTTCTCTATCTCTCTCTCCCCTCCCTCCCTCCCTATCAGGAATTCTATGGAAAGTACAAGCAAATTTCATAAGCAAAGGAACTAGCAGTTTGAGAGCTATTTAGAGATAAATCAGCAGGCTAAATCTCCGCTCGATGGTGGTCCTTACATAGGCAGACACAAATTATTTCCCCTTTAACTCCTCTGACCTTCCTGCTGAGACCTGCCCTCGCCTGTTGAAAGGGACATTGTACAGCAATGCGTTCTACTGCAAAACAAGCCCAGAGAATGGCAGAGGAAGCAGGCCAGTGGCTGCAGGAGCCAGAAGGGAGACAAAACACTGAAGGCCAGATCCAGGAGAGAAAATAAATATGAAAGAAAGAGAAGGCAGACAAATATACAGAGGAGAAGATAGGCATAACACACCAGGAGCCAGCACACACACAGCTAAAACTTCTGCAAAGTTCCTCCTACTTTCATATCTGTAGAGTTGTGGATATGGATGGATTTGCATGAATATGGCCACTTTCACGTCAATATCAGGAAATTCCAAATCACCTCACAGTAATGTCATCGTTGCTACTTTCCTAGAGGTTTGCATAGATCCGGCGTTTCAGCAGAAACTTTGACACACTTACATAGATGCAGTGTGGGGAGTATCCTGACTGGTTCCAATGCCCAGGAACGGGAAGGCCTGCAGAAAGTGGTGGATACAGCCCGGTCCATCACAGGAAAAGCCCTCCCCACCACTGTGCACGTCCACAAGGACTGCTGCCACCAGAAAGCAGCATCCATCATCATGGGCCCCCAACATCCAGTCCAGGCTCTCTTCTTGCTGTTGCCTTCGAGCAGGAGGTACAGAAGCTTTAGGTCTCACACCACCAGATTAAGGAATGATTGTTACCCCTCAACCATCAGGCTCCTGAACCAGAAGGGGATTATTTTGCATCTCAACACTGAACTGATTCCACAACCTATGAAGTACTCTACAACTCATTCTCAGTATTATAGATTTACTATTTATTATCATTATTTGCTTTTTTGTGTGTATTGGCACAGTTTGTTTATTTTGCACATTGGTGTTTGCCTTTGTGTGTTGTTTTTCTTTGATTCTGTCGTATTTCTTTGTTTTACTGTGAATGCCCGCAAGGAAATGAATCTCAGGGTGGTATAGGGTGACATACACATACTTTGATAATAAATTTGAACTTTATTTTGAATTTTTCACTCCCAAGGATTCTATAACTCATGTTCTCAGCACAATTTATCTTCTTTTGTATATTGGCTGCTTGCCAATGTTTGTTTACAGTGGTGCTAGAAAGTTTGTGAACCCTGTAGAATTTTCTCTATTTCTGCATAAATATCACCTAAAATGCGATCAGATCATCATGTACATTCTAAAACTAGATAAAGAGAACTCAATTAAATAAATAACACAAACACATTATACTTGTTCATTTATTTATTGAGAAAAGTGATCTAATAGTACATGTATTTGTTGGAAAAGTGTGTGACCCTCTGCGGTAATGCCTTCTACAAAAGCTATTTGGAGTCAGCTATTCCAATCAATGAGATGAGATTGGAGGTGTGGGTTGTGGAGGTGCCCTGCCCTATAGAAAAGATGCACAGAGTCAGGTTACTGACAGAACCTGCTCTTCTCAAGAAAGATCTGTTTATGTGCACCATGCCTCGATCAAAACAACTTTCAGGAGACATTAGAAGAAGAGTTGTAGAGATGCATGAAGCTGGAAAAGGCTAAAAAAGCATTTCTAATGACCTGAGTGTTCATCAGTCCACAGTAAGAGGAAATGTCTACAAATAGGGGAAACTCAGTACTGTTACTACTCTCCCTAGGAGTGGGCATCCTGCAAAGATCACACCAAGAGCACAGCATGCAACGCTGAAACAGGGGAATAAGAACACAAGGGTAACAATAAAAGACCTGCAGAGTTCTCAGGAACTTGCTAAAGTCTCTGTTCCTGTGTGCACTATAAGAAAAACACTGAACAAGAACGGTGTTCATGGAAGTACATCTCGGTGGAAACCACTGCTCTCCAAAAAAAAACACATTGCTGCACGTCTCAAGTTTGCAAAAGACTACCCGGGTGTTCTACAATGCTTCTGGGACAACGTTCTACATAAAAACGTGTTCTGTGGACAGATGACACAAAAGTTGAACATTTTAGCAGAACTATGTTTGGAGGGAAAAGGGCACGGCACACCAACGCCAAAACCTCATTCCAACTGTGAGGCAAGGTGGAAGAAGCATCATGGTTTGGGGCTGCTTTGCTGCCTCAGGGCCTGGACAGCTTGCGATCATTGAGGGAATCATGAACTCAAAATTGTATCAAGACATTTTACAGGAGAATGTCAGGGTAGTGGTGCGTCACCTGAAGCTTAATAGAAGTTAGATAAGGCAACAAGACAATGACCCTAAAGACAAGAGTGCACCAACAACAGAATTGTTTAAAAAGAAGAAAATTCATGTTTTGGAATGGCCGAATCAAAGCCTTGACTGGAAGGATCTAAAGCAAGCAGTTCATACAAGGAAGCCCACAAACATTCCAGAGCTGAAGCAGTTTTGTTTCTGACTGGTTTCTGACTCACTGCTGGTGAGTTAGTATCCTGGAAAAAACTATTCAATGAAGGCAAAAGAACACCCCAAGCAACTCTGCGAAAAGGTTATTGAAAAACACAAGTCAGGAGACGGTTACAAGAAAATTTCCAAGACACTGAATATCCCTTGGAGTACAGTTAAATCAATCATCGAGAAATGGAAATAGGGCACAGCTGTAAATCTGCCCAGAGCAGGCTGTCCACAAAAACTAAGTGACCGTGCAAGACTAGTAGCCAAGCTAGTGAGGACTAGTGAGGGAGGCCTCCAAGAGACCTATGAAAACTCTGGAGGAGTTACAAGTTTCAGTGGCTGAGATGGGAGAGACTGCACAGACAACAACTGTTGCCCGGGTGCTTCACCAGTCGCAGCTTTATGGGAGAGTGGCAAAGAGAAAGCCACTGTTGGAAAAAACTCACATGAAATCTCAGCTAGAGTTTGCCAGAAGGCATGTAGGAGACTCTGAAGTCAGCTGGAAGAACGTTCTATGGTCTGATGAAACCAACATTTTTGGCTATCATACTAACTGCTATGTTTGGCATAGGCCAAACGCCGTACATCATCAAAAACACACCATCCCTACCGTGAAGCATGGTGGTGGCTGCATCATGCTGTGGGGATGCTTCACTGCAGCAGGCCCTGGAAGGCTTGTGAAGGCAGAAGGTAAAATGAATGCAGCAAAATACAGGGAAATCCTGGAGGAAAACCTGATGCAGTTTGCAAGACTTGCAGGGGAAGGTTTGTCTTCCAGCAAGACAATGGCCTAAAGCACAAAGCCAGTGATACAGAGGAGTGGCTTAAAAACAACAAAGTTAATGTCCTGGAGCCGCCAAGTCAGAGTCCAGACCTTACACCAAACTGAGAATTTGTGGCTGGACTCAAAAAGGGCTGTTCACTCATGATTCCCATGTAATCTGAAACAGCCTGAGTTCAGTAAAGAGGAATGGGGAGAAGTTACAGTATCCAGATGTGGAAAGCTGATAGAGACCTATCCTCACAGAATCAAGGCTGTAATTGCTGCCAAAGTTGCATCTACTAAATACTGACTTGAAGGGGATGGATACTTATGCAATCAGTTATTTTGTATTTTATATTTGTAATGGTTTGAGATGTGTCTATTTTAATACAAGGAGTATCATGAACAAAGCGGATGAGCTTAGAGCGTGGATCAGTACTTGGAGCTATGATGTTGTGGCCATTACAGAGGCTTGGATGGTGCAGGGGCAGGAATGGTTACTTCGAGTGCCAGGCTTTAGATGTTTCAGAAAGAACAGGGAGGGAGCTAAAAGAGGTGGGGGCTTAGCACTGCTGATCAGAGATAGTGTCACGGCTGCAGAAAAGGAGGAAGTCATGGAAGGATTGTCTACTGAGTCTCTGTGGGTGGAAGTTAGGAACAGGAAGGGATCAATAACTCTACTGGGTGTTTTTTATAGACCACCCAATAGTAACAAGGACTGATTCTGAAAAGGTGTAATAATAGCAGGGCTGTTGTGGTGGGAGATTTTAATTTCCCAAATATTGATTGGCATCTCCCTAGAGCAAGGGGTTTAGATAGGGTGGAGTTTGTTAGGTGTGTTCAGGAAGGTTTCTTGATGCAATGTGTAGATAAGCCTACAAGAGGAGATGTTGTAATTGATCTGGTATTGGGAAATGAACCTGGTCAGGTGTCAGGTCTCTCAGTGGGAGAGCATTTTGGAGATGGTGATCACAATTCTATCTCTTTTACCATAGCATTGGAGAACGATAGGAACAGACAAGTTAGGGAAGTGTTTAATTGGAGTAAGGGGAAATATGAAGCTGTCAGGCAGGAACTTGGAAGCATAAATTGGAAACAGATGTTCTCAGGGAAATGTACCAAAGAAATGTAAAGAAGGCCTTCGTGAGCAGGAATAAGGAAAACCCCAAAGCATTTTACAAGTATGTGCAGAGCAAGAGGATAAGATGTGAAAGAATAGGACCAATCAAGTGTGACAGTGGAAAAGTGTGTATGGAACCAGAGGAGATAGCAGAGGTACTTAATGAATACTTTACTTCAGTATTCACTATGGAAAAGGATCTTGACAATTGTAGGGATGACTTGCAGTGGACTGAAAAGCTTGAGCATGTAGATATTAAGAAAGAGGATGTGCTGGAGCTTTTGGAAAGCATCAAGTTGGATAAGTCACTGGGAGCAGATGAGATGTACCCCAGGCTACTGTGGGAGGCGAGGGAGGAGATTGCTGAGCCTCTGGCAATGATCCTTGCATCATCAATAGGGACGGGGGAGGTTCCGGAGGATTGGAGGGTTGCAGATGTTGTTCCTTTATTCAAGAAAGGGAGTAGAGATGGCCCAGGAAACTATAGACCAGTGAGTCTTACTTCAGTGGTTGGTAAGTTGATGGAGAAGATCCTGAGAGGCAGGATTTATGAACATTTGGAGAGGCATAATGTGATTAGGAATAGTCAACATGGCTTAGTCAAAGGCAGGTCGTGCCTTACAAGTCTGATTGAATTTTTTGAGGATGTGACTAAACACATTGATGAAGGAAGAGCAGTAGATGTAGTGTATATGGATTTCAGCAAGGCATTTGATAAGATACCCCAGGCAAGGCTTATTGAGAAAGTAAGGAGGCATGGGATCCAAGGGAACATTGCTTTGTGGATCCAGAACTGGCTTGCCCACAGAAGGCAAAGAGTGGTTGTAGACAGGTCATATTCTGCATGGAGGTCGGTGACCAGTGGTGTGCCTCTTGGATTTGTTCTGGGACCCTTTCTCTTCGTGATTTTTGTAAATGACCCAAATGAGGAAGTAGTGGGATGGGTTAGTAGATTTGCTGATGACACAAAGGCTGGGGGTGTTGTGGATAGTGTGGAGGGCTGTCAGAGGTTACAGCGGGACATTGATAGGATGCAAAACTGGGCTGAGAATTGGCAGATGAAGTTCAACCCAGATAAGTGTGAAGTGGTTCATTTTGGTAGGTCAAATGTGATGGCAGAATATAGTATTAATGGTAAGACTCTTGGCAGTGTGGAGGATCAGAGGGATCTTGGGGTCCGAGTCCATAGGACACTCAAAACAGCTGCGCAGGATTACTCTGTGGTTATGAAGGCGTACGGTGCATTAGTCTTCATGAATTGTGAGAGCTGAGAGGTAATGTTGCAGCTATATAGGACCCTGGTGAGACCCCACTTGGAGTTCTGTGCTCAGTTCTGATCACCTCACTACAGGAAGGACATGGAAACCATAGAAAGGGTGCAGAGAGTAGTGGACGTGGCCCAGTCCGTCACGGGCACAGCCCTCCTCACCACTGACAGCATCTTCAGGAGGTGCTGACTCAAGAAGGCAGCACCTCTCACCAGCCACCTTTCAGGCCATGCTCATTTCTCACTGGAGGCACTGAAGCCTGGAGTCCCTCCAGGTTCAGGAACTGCTACTCCACTTGAACCAACCTGTACAGCCCTAACCTTACCTCAGCATGGAATCCGAATGACCACCGCTGGCTCTACTATGGACGTGTCTCTAATTGTGTCCTTTTTTACAAGTATTTTTCTTCTTCATTATCCTGTACATTCTATCTGTTATTTAAACCCACGTGCCTACGACACTGTTGTAAGCAGGGCTTTCATTGTACCTGCAGAATCTGCAATCTCCTTTGTGTGTCTAATTCCTTGGATGAGTGGGTTGCTCTATCAAAAGAGTTTGTGTCTGTATTCCGTGAAGTTTAGAAGAACAAGGGATGACTTTATACAAACATATCAGATCTGAATGAGGCCTGACGGCATAGACGTTGGGAACTCAGCATGTCAGACAGCACTTGTGGAGAGGAATAAATAGTCGACCTGTTGGGCCTAGACCCCTCATCAGGACTGAGAAGGAAGAGTACAGAGTCCATGTTGGGGGACGGGAAGGTGTACAAGCTGGTCGGTGATAGGTTGGTCCAGGTAGGTGGGTGGGGCCCCGATGTGAGGATCTGGAAGGGGAAGGGTTGAAGAAGAAGGAATCTGATAGGACGGGACATTAGACCAAGGTATGGACATTGCATATTGGTTGTTTGTCCATCTAGTTGTGTGTGTGGTCTTTGACTGATTCTATTGTGTTTCTTTGTATTTGGTGTGAATGCCTGCAAGGAAATGAATCTCAGGTTTGTATATGGTGACACATATGTACTTTGATAATAAGTTTACTTTGAACTTTGAAAGGGAAGGAAGAGAAGGACCAGGAGGAGATGGTGGGCAGATCATGAGCATGGGAGAGGAGGAGAAGGGGGTGAGAGGGTAACCAGAATAGGGAGTGCAAGAAGAGAGAAGAATTAGTGGGGGGAAAACAAGAGAGAGAAATCAATGATCATATCAAGGGGTTGGAGGCTACCCAGTCTGAATATGAGGTGTTGCTCCTCCACCCTGAGAAAAATGCTTTTTCTTCAAATTAAATTAAGATTTTAAGTAGTGTATCTTATTCTAAGATTCTCTGTCAAGAAGCAAAGGAGAAAGCAAGTAATGTACTAAACCTGGAAACAGAATTTCTGAAATCACTCAGCCGCTCAGGTAGCATCTGTGGTCATCAACCTGAAGCGGAAATTATCCATCTCTCTCCACACATGCTGCCTGACCTGATTGATACTTCTGTTTTCTGTTTATTTTGTAAAAAAACTGTTCTTCCCCCAAAACCTAGAAATATTTATGACTATAAATATCAGAATGTTAAGTATAGTATACTTAAGTATAGTAACTGATACAGGACTTTGTGATATGGTGCAACTCAAACTACCTGCGTCTCAATATCACCAAGACCAAGGAGATGGTGGTGGACTTTAGGAGATCTAGGCCTCATATGGAGCCAGTGATCATTAATGGAGAATGTGTGGAGCAGGTTAAGACCTACAAGTATCTGGGAGTACAGTTAGATGAGAAGCTAGACTGGACTGCCAACACAGATGCCTTGTGCAGGAAGGCACAGAGTCGACTGTACTTCCTAAGAAGGTTGGCGTCATTCAATGTCTGTAGTGAGATGCTGAAGATGTTCTATAGGTCAGTTGTGGAGAGCGCCCTCTTCTTTGTGGTGGCGTGTTGGGGAGGAAGCGTTAAGAAGAGGGACGCCTCACGTCTTAATAAGCTGGTAAGGAAGGCGGGCTCTGTCGTGGGCAAAGTACTGGAGAGTTTAACATCGGTAGCTGAGCGAAGGGCGCTGAGTAGGCTACGGTCAATTATGGAAAACTCTGAACATCCTCTACATAGCACCATCCAGAGACAGAGAAGCAGTTTCAGCGACAGGTTACTATCGATGCAATGCTCCTCAGACAGGATGAAGAGGTCAATACTCCCCAATGCCATTAGGCTTTACAATTCTACCGCCAGGACTTAAGAATTTTTTAAAAGCTATTATTAATGCTTTTTGAGATAGTGATTTAGATGCATATCATATTTTTTACTGAGTTAAGTATTGTATGTAATTAGTTTTGCTACAACAAGTGTATGGGACATTGGAAAAAAAGTTGAATTTCCCCATGGGGATGAATAAAGTATCTATCTATCTATCTATCTATCTATCTATCTTTCTCTCCACTTTTCTCTCACTCTTTTTGTGTAGCTCTCTACTGCTCTTTCTCCATTTCTGCACACATATTTCTCAGAGACAAATACACTCACACACTCACAACACACACACAATGCACACACGCGTACACAACACAGACACAGCCAGACAACCACACACACACACACACACACACATATGCATAGCACATACATACACAACACAGACGCAAACAGACAAACACATGTGCACATACACAGCACACACATCCGTACATGACATCGACACACACACACACACACACACACACACACACACACACACACACACACACACACACACACACACACACACACACACACACACACACACACACACACACACTCATCACAGAGAGTTTCTATGACCTACTGTTTTGGGGTCTGTGCATATGAGACCTGGTTATCTTGCTGTCCCGCTGATGAGACACAACAGGGAGGCTGAACCAGAGGCCAAAAATAAAAGGTCATCCAAGCCGACATCCAGTGGAAAAGTCAGACTGGGGAAACTTTCAAAGCCACCATCTTTCTGAAAACCATGCATCTCCTATTCAAAGGCTCCGCCGTGGTCCACTCTGAAACACAGGCCGGTTTTCTGCAAAGGATTTTAGACTTGTGGCGGGGAATTATCCAGAAAGTGTGGAGAATGTACTTTTAATCAGCCTGTCAAGTTCTGAGCAACAATGGCCTTTTGGGATTCTTGCTGTGAACTGTTTACAGGCCCTCCAGGCTCCAAACCACCTCCTCAAGCAACCACACTCATCCACCTGACTCAATCCAGCTGCTTCACTGTCTGCACTTTGTCTACAGTGTCTGAACACCACTGGAACCAAGCACATTTGATCCAGCTCTTTCCTCTTTCCTCTCCTCAGCGTTTCCTCCTCGTCCATGCTAAATTACGATGCTCTTCATGTCCTTTCCTGTGGTGCCTGACACCTCAGTAGTGCGGTGTCTGGAATAGAACCCTGTACTCTGATGTGGTCTGCCGGCCACGTTCCACTGATCTGTATTACTTCCATATTTCCTTATGACAAGATGGCGCTGAGCTGTGATGTCTGACAAGATCAGACGTAGCTGCTTTAAGCTTCATCGGGATGGTTTTCAGAACAAGGAGAGGAGTTAATGGTCTGGTTAGGGTTTAAGGACAGGAAGACGGGGGAGTTAAAGGTCTGGTTAGGGTTTAAGGACAGGAAGACGGGGGAGTTAAAGGTCTGGTTAGGGTTTAAGGACAGGAGGAAGGGGGAGTTAAAGGTCTGGTTAGGGTTTAAGGACAGGAGGACGGGGGAGTTAATGGTCTGGTTAGGGTTTAAGGACAGGAGGACGGGGGAGTTAAAGGTCTGTTTAGGGTTTAAGGACAGGAAGACGGGGGAGTTAAAGGTCTGGTTAGGATTTAAGGACAGGAAAATGGGGGAGTTAAAGGTCTGTTTAGGGTTTAAGGACAGGAAGACGGGGGAGTTAAAGGTCTGGTTAGGATTTAAGGACAGGAAGACGGGGGAGTTAAAGGTCTGGTTAGGGTTTAAGGACAGGAAGACGGGGGAGTTAAAGGTCTGGTTAGGGTTTAAGGACAGGAAGACGGGGGAGTTAAAGGTCTGGTTAGGGTTTAAGGACAGGAAGACGGGGGAGTTAAAGGTCTGGTTAGGGTTTAAGGACAGGAAGACGGGGGAGTTAAAGGTCTGGTTAGGATTTAAGGACAGGAAGACGGGGGAGTTAAAGGTCTGGTTAGGGTTTAAGGACAGGAAGACGGGGGAGTTAAAGGTCTGGTTAGGGTTTAAGGACAGGAAGACGGGGGAGTTAAAGGTCTGGTTAGGGTTTAAGGACAGGAAGACGGGGGAGTTAAAGGTCTGGTTAGGGTTTAAGGACAGGAAGACGGGGGAGTTAAAGGTCTGGTTAGGGTTTAAGGACAGGAAGACGGGGGAGTTAAAGGTCTGGTTAGGGTTTAAGGACAGGAAGACGTGGGAGTTAAAGGTCTGGTTAGGGTTTAAGGACAGGAGGACGGGGGAGTTAACGGTCTGTTTAGGGTTTAAGGACAGGAAGACGGGGGAGTTAAAGGTCTGGTTAGGATTTAAGGACAGGAAAACGGGGGAGTTAAAGGTCTGTTTAGGGTTTAAGGACAGGAAGATGGGGGAGTTAAAGGTCTGGTTAGGATTTAAGGACAGGAAAACGGGGGAGTTAAAGGTCTGTTTAGGGTTTAAGGACAGGAAGACGGGGGAGTTAAAGGTCTGGTTAGGGTTTAAGGACAGGAAGACGGGGGAGTTAAAGGTCTGGTTAGGGTTTAAGGACAGGAAGACGGGGGAGTTAAAGGTCTGGTTAGGGTTTAAGGACAGGAAGACGGGGGAGTTAAAGGTCTGGTTAGGGTTTAAGGACAGGAAGACGGGGGAGTTAAAGGTCTGGTTAGGGTTTAAGGACAGGAAGACGGAGGAGTTAAAGGTCTGGTTAGGGTTTAAGGACAGGAAGACGGGGGAGTTAAAGGTCTGGTTAGGGTTTAAGGACAGGAAGACGTGGGAGTTAAAGGTCTGGTTAGGGTTTAAGGACAGGAGGACGGGGGAGTTAACGGTCTGTTTAGGGTTTAAGGACAGGAAGACGGGGGAGTTAAAGGTCTGGTTAGGATTTAAGGACAGGAAAACGGGGGAGTTAAAGGTCTGTTTAGGGTTTAAGGACAGGAAGACGGGGGAGTTAAAGGTCTGGTTAGGATTTAAGGACAGGAAAACGGGGGAGTTAAAGGTCTGGTTAGGGTTTAAGGACAGGAAGACGGGGGAGTTAAAGGTCTGGTTAGGGTTTAAGGACAGGAAGACGGGGGAGTTAAAGGTCTGGTTAGGGTTTAAGGACAGGAAGACGGGGGAGTTAAAGGTCTGGTTAGGGTTTAAGGACAGGAAGACGGGGGAGTTAAAGGTCTGGTTAGGGTTTAAGGACAGGAAGACGGGGGAGTTAAAGGTCTGGTTAGGGTTTAAGGACAGGAAGACGGGGGAGTTAAAGGTCAGGTTAGGGTTTAGGGACAGGAAGACGGGGGAGTTAAAGGTCTGGTTAGGGTTTAAGGACAGGAAGACGGGGGAGTTAAAGGTCTGGTTAGGGTTTAAGGACAGGAAGACGGGGGAGTTAAAGGTCTGGTTAGGGTTTAAGGACAGGAAGGTGAGGGAGTTAAGGGTGTGGTTAGGGCATAGGGTCTGGGATGTGAGGGAGTTAGTCAGGCCGTGGTCCAGATTGGAGCTCTCCATGATCGAAGGCCAGTGATCCTCATGGAAAGATGTCGGGCCAGCAAGCTCTGAGAACAGAGTCCAGCGAGGATGAAGGCTGGTGAACCCCCCAGAGAAGACGAGTCCCCCCCAGGTTGGTGGGTCTCGGGACCATGTGGGCAGGAGGCAAGAGGGCTGGTGGCCCCGGTGAGTTCAGAGTACAAGGCTTGGAGTTTCGCATCTCATCACTGTTGAGTCCTGGCATTGATACCTATGATGAAATCCTGACCGTCAAAGACCAAAGTCAGTGACTTTGGAAAGTCTGGAGTCGAGGCCCGATGGCCAAAGCCCCTGGGCTGAGAACCTTGCAGAGATCACAGGGGAAGGCAGAGGCCAACGTCTGCAAGCCTGTGACTCCACTGGAGACGGACGGACCAGAGGCGCCCATCCTGGGGTTGGAGGACTGTTTGTGTCTGTGAGATCGGTGGGAAAGGGGCTTGTTTTACTGCTGTTTTGTTTTGTTGCATTCTGTGTTGTTCTGCCAAGCCTCGTGACGTGCTACGATGGCAGCAGAACGTGTGGTGACTCTTGCGGGCTGCCCCCGGCTCCTCCCAGGGCTGTGTTGATTGTTAATGCAAATGGCACATCTTACTGTATGTTTCAATGTACATGTGATAACTAAATGAATCGGAATCTGACAAAAGCAGCCCCTTCAGCCCACTGACAGCCAATACCACTTAACCACTGGTGGTCTCTTCGAACAGCTCAGACATGATCAAAGACCATTCCCACTCCAGTCATTCTCTCTTCTCTCCCCTCTCCTGGATATAGAAGCTTGAGAGCACATTCCACCAGGCTCAAGGACAGCTCCTATCCCTCCGTTATCAGACTCTTGAACAGATCTCTCATACAATGGTTCAAGTTAATATCAGAAAATGCATATGGTGTACAGCCTGGAATTCTTATTCTTCACAACATCCACAAAAAAGCCCAAAGGATGAATGACAGAAAATGTTAGAACCCCAAAGCCCCCTCTCCCCCCCCCACACACACAGGCAGCGGCAAAAGCATCGACCCTTCCCCCTGCCCCTACCCCCACTTGCTGCAGCAAAAGCATCAGCCCCCCCTCCACCTCCACCCAAAACCAAAGCAAAGCCTCCCCAGAGGCCAAGATCTGGAGTCCAGCAAAAACTACTGTCCACCTTAACACTTCAACATCTCAGACAGGCTCTCTCATGAGCAAGGGAGAGAGGGGTCACTCCTGCGACAGACAAGTGGGGAGACCAACAGCTCGCAGTCGGCAGCGTCACTTATTCCGAGGACTCTTGATCTCCCGACCGACTTCGCCGTGGGCCTCGCGTTTCATTTGTCTGCCTGCGCTGAGCTTCTCCTGCAACTGCAACTTGAACCACAAAGGACGACATCGTAGCGTAGCAGTTACCGTAATGTTTTACAACACCAGTGATTAGGATTCCACTCTGCTGCTGTCCATAAGGAGCTTGTATGTACATTCTCCCTGTGACCGTGTGGGCTTCCTCTGGGTGCTCTGGTTTCCTCCCAAATTCTAAAGACTTTAGGCCTAATAAGTTGTGGGCGTACCATGGCAGTGCCTGAAGCATGGCAACATTTGTGGGCTGCCCACAACACATCCTCGGACTGTTGATGCAAACAACACACTTTACTGTATGTTTCAGTGTTTCGATGTACATGTGACAAAGCTAATCTAATTAAAATATGTTGTGGGAGAACACGGAAGATTGAAAGCAGCGAGCTGGCTGCTGGCTGTGTCCCCAGAGACCCGAGATCTTTGGGCACAGAGCTCGGAAAAAGCCACGCAACAGACTTTTAACACCATAAACCAGCGAGTTGTTTTGTTATGTCTCCCCTCTCGCTGTGAAACGGGGACACCTCTTTTTCCCTTATTAGGGAGAGAGAGCCTGTGGTATGTCGAATACCGGGTGAATGAGTAGTCTTTGGGGTGCTGTAAGTCTGTGTCTTTATCGATGTTTTGCTGCACGCGCGAGTGCTCGGTGGAGGGTGACGATGCTTTTTTGCTGGTGGGGGGGTCGTTGCTTTGCTGCTGCTTATGCATGGGAGGGGGGAATTGGGGGAGATTTGGGGTTCTAATGTTTAACTGTCATTCATTCTTTGGGCCACTCCTCTGTTTTTGTGGATGTTTGCGAAGAAAAAGAATTTCAGGGTGTATATTGTGTACATTTCCTTGACATTAAATGCACCTATCGAACCTATTGACCTGCCTTCTTCATGCAGGGGGGAGACCTACTTAGGGATGGATCTGGCTCTTCAGGAGAATACTAGCGTATTATTAATCCAGGAACTGAGCTAGTGGTCAGACAACATCATCCAACCTCCACTACATTTCCTTCTCCCACAGGACAAACAAGCACAGCACATACCTACCAGCTCAAGAATGATGTTTCCTTAGTGGTTATCTGTTGAACCAACCAGTAACAAAAGGAAAATATATCCTTGGCCATCATCTCAACAGATGACATAGTTGGCTGTGAGATCCTGCTGCTTGGTTTATAACAACAGCGTTGACACATTTCAAAGTCAAGGTCTTTAGCACAGCCTGCAGTAGTGAAGGAAGATATCGAAATGCAAGCCTTTCTTCTCCAGTCTGGCTCTGAAGTGTCAGTTCCAAATCTTACAGTAAGGTCCATTGTCTGGAACGCAACAGTGTTTGAAAGCCAGTTTAACAAGTATACGGAGAGGAAAGGTTTAGAGTGTTATGGCCAAATGTTGGCATAGTTAAAGTAGGTAACTTGGTAAGTATGAATGATTTGGCCTGCATGGCTTGTTTCTTTGCTGTGACAGTTCTTCCATAACTGTGAAGCATGATTTTGAAAAATAAGTTGTCTGGTTACTCCAAAGGGAAGCATTGTTGCGCTCCTAAATTCTCCGTGTCCACTCCATTACCAAATATTCCTTGTTCCAGCTCTGGGCAAAAGACATCATTGAATCTTTCCCTGGTGATAATTACCACTTTCTAACGAAGGAACAGGGATTGTATCGTGACCTTGGGTTTAGTTTGCTTGTGTAATGCAGTGTTTCTGTTCTATGCTTCTTGTTGTCAAATAATCGACCGGCAGCGAAGCGAAGAATGGTTTTTACGTGGCCTGAGCCAAGAGGAAACAATTAAACTTAATTGTCAGCCCCCAACTCCATCTGTCCCACCCTCAATTCCCACCAAGAACCCCCTAACAACCTCCTTGAAGAATTAGAGGCCCCAGGAACAGTCAACCACCTGAGGATTAGATCTCAGCACACATTTACTCAGACATCCCGAAGGTCCTGATGCAGCCGTCAGTGTTCTGGTTGACGGGAACATTCCACAGAGAATGGCCAATGCAGCTGCTTCCTGTCCTGTTGGACATGGTTGCCTGCTTCGTCTGCAGTTAGTGCATTCTGCTCACTTCAAGTCGTAGAGTCATAGAGCACTACAGTACAGAAAAACGCCCTTTGGCCCATCTAATCTGTGGTGAACTGTTATTCTGCCTAATCCCATCAACCTGCCCTCCATACCCCTCCCATCCATGTACGTTTCCAAACTTCTCTTAAACGTTGCAATCAAACCCAGATTCACAACTTCCACTGGCAGCTCATTCCACATTTACATCAAACCGAGTAAAGAGGTTCCCACTCAGGTACCCCTTAAAAATTTCACCTTTCATCTATGACCTCCGGATCTAGTCTCACTCAAATGAATTAATGTAAGCTACTTGCATTAACTATATCTATACATAGGAACACAAGAACATTAGAAATAGGAGCAGGAGTCGGCCATCTGGCCCATCGAGCCTGCTCCACCATTCAATAAGATTATGGCTGATCTGGCCACGGACTCATCTCCACCTACCTGCCTTCTCCCCATAACCCTTAATTCCCCTACTATGCAAAAACCTATCCAACCTTATCTTAAATATATTTACTGAGGTAGCCTCCACTGCTTCATTGGGCAGAGAATTTACAGATTCTCTGGGACAAGCAGTTCCTCCTCAGCTCCATCCTAAATCTACTCCCCCAAATCTTGAGGCTATGTCTCCTTATTCTAGTCTCACCTATCAGTGGAAACAATTTTCCTGCCTCTATCTTATCTATCCCTTTCAGAATTTTATATGTTTCTATAAGATCTTCTCACAATTTTGTATACCTCTAACAAATCTCCCCTCATTCTTCTACGCTCTAGGGAATAAAGTCCTAACCTATCCAACTTTTCCATATATCTCAGATCCTTAAGTCCTGGCACCATCCTTGTAAATTTTCTCTGAACTCTTTCAATTTTATTGAAATCTTTCCTGTCATTGGGTTACCAAAAGTGCACACAGTTCTCCAAATTTGGCCTCACTAACATCTTGTAGATCTTCAACATAACATCCTTCTGTTAAAGTGAAGTGCCTTCCTGTTGTCCCCGAATTTATCCTGCTCAGCTTTCTGTCCTTTTCTGGGTGAAGAGACACCATCTGTGCACAAGTATACCCCGCTACGCTAAACCACAATAAGTAATCACAAAAACTTGCACAGAATCCAAGCCCTCAGCACCCTGGAAAGATGCAATGATGAGAACAAACTCTAGAACAGGAGAAATATTCAGGACATCTGTTTGGAAATCATCTTTAAGTTCAGGCCATAGACTTAAGGAATCCCAAGGCTAACATTGGGGTCCACATCCACAACAAATACAAAGCCTTTAGTCAGAGTCAGGTAACAAATGGGAATAAACATTGACAGTCAATAGTAGGGTAGTGGGGAAGGTTGTGGACCAGAGTACATGGTTATCTGGAAGTGGCACCGCAGCACATTTGGAATATTTGTTTAGTTTTGGTCATTCAGTTATAGAAAAAGCACTGTTAAGCTGGAAAGAGTACAGAAGAGATTTCCAAGGATGTTGCCAGGAGTTGAGGTTCTGAGTTACAGAGAATGGTTGAGTAGATTGGGATATTTTTCATTGGAACCTAGGGGAATGACAGGCGATCTTACGGAATTGTGTAAAATCATGAGAGGCATAGATAGGGTCAACTGCCGGAAGTTAGAGAATTAGAGAGGTTGTGAACTTTGATTTCTCTAACTTTCGGTAACGTCGCCCTCCCCTTTGCTCTTTTTCTGTTCCCAGGTCTGGTTACCATCTCACCCCTTCTCTTCTCCTCACCTGCCCATCACTTTCCTCACGTTCCCTTCCTCCTTCTCTTTCTCCCATAATCCTCTCCGATCAAATTCCTTCTTCTTCAGCCCTTTACCTTATCCATCTAACCCCTCCCAGCTTCATACTTCACCCTGCCCCCCACCCACCTCCACCTCACCTGCTCTCAGCTGCCACCTCCTTCTCCTCACACCACTTCCTTTTGCGACTTCTGCCCCTTTTCCTTTCCAGTCCTGATGGAGGGTCTTGGCATGAAACAATGACTGTCTATCCCCCTCTCTAGATGCTGCCTGACCTGCTGTGTGTTTTCTGTGTTGCTGCTCAAGACTCTTTTTCCCATATTTTATTCAAATTTTTTAAAGAAGAAATATGACTCAATTAATACAATTGATACATATTGAAAAAAATTAATTCAAATACATTAATAAATCCCAAGAGAAAAAAAAAGAACCCCTATCCCAAAACATAAGAGACAGAGGAAAGAAAGGAAAGGAGAGAAGAAGAAAGAAAAGAGAAAAAAAAAGAAAAAGAGTAGACATCCAGCTCTCAGAGTCAGTTTAAAATACAAATTTAAGAAACTAGCTTATAATAAGGGATATATTAATTTAAAAGAATTAAAATAAATAAGGTAAACAATCCAGGCATTTAAGTAATCGCTGCTCAAGATTTTCAGCATCTCTAATTTATATACTCTTCTGGTCTTCCCTCCATCCCATCTTAAAGTAAGAAGCTTTCCTCCATGTGGTCAATTGCATATTTGTCTAGAAGTCTGAACACTGGTCTTGTAGCTTAACCAGCAAGCTACCACCTCCCTTTAATGTTGGAAAAATGTCAAGCCTTGCAAGACAGATGTAGCTGAGGAACTTTGGAACGTGTTCTGTATTCAGCTGTTGGTAACAAGCTTGTACCTACTTGGCTAATAGCCCCTGATCTCCATAAGGCTGGAAGAGGTATTGGTGGACAGTCTTGTCTCTCAATGCTCCGGCCAGCTTGATTTTCTTCCTCGATCTATGCAGGTTGATGATGTAAATGGTGATCGATCCCCGCAGATAACTGTAGCTGAAGAAAAGGAGCAAGACAATGGCATTAGTCACCGCAAAGTGCTTCTTCTTATCATGAGATAGAACAGAAAACATTAAACCCCATCTTTCTGTGCACCATGCATCACCAGGAGATGTCAGAGTGAGCGTAGCGAGAGAGATTTCAAAAGAAGCGAGTGAGCACAATCGGGACATATTGCTTGTCACACATCACAAGGGAACATTAGGGTGTGCATAATTAGGCACTTGCCAAGGCCCGATAAAAGGAAGTTATCTTTAAGCAGAGCAGAATTTGTGTGAGTGGACCAGTGTTAGAGCGGGGCGTTCAGGTTTTGATAGAGGCTTTGGCATGGAGAGACCGAGGCTGCAGGTAGTTTTTCATGTTTTTTTTCTTTCCTGCTTATTGCACAGTTAGAGCAGTGGGGGTGCCAGGCAGGATAGTGGAATGTTCCTCTTGCGGGATGTGGGAAGGGAAGGAGACCTCCAATGTCCCTGACAACTACACCTGCAAGAAGCACGTCCAGTTGAATGTCCTTACAGACCGTGTTAAGGAATTGGAGCTGGAGCTGGATGAATACCATTACTTGGGAGTCTGAGGGGAAGATTGACAGGACATGCAGGGAAATGTTTACACCCAAGGTGCAGGGCATAGGTAACTGGGTGAGCATCAGGAGTGTGGAAAGGGATGGGCAACAGTGTGGACTGCCCCTGTGACTGTTCCCTTCTGTATCAGGTACACTGCTTTTGATACCGTTGGTGGGGATGACCCAGCAGAGGAAGCCACAACGGCCAGGTCTCTGGCAATGAGTTTGCCTCTGTGGCTCAGAAGGGAAAGTGGGGTGAAGAAGAGGCAAACTGTAGTGATGGGAGATTTAATGTTTAGACAAGACATTCTGTGGAAGAGAACACAATTCCGTATAGTATGTTGCCTCCCGAGTGCCAGGGTCAGGAACGTCTCAGATCGAGTCCACAGCACTCTTTAGTGGGACTGTAACAGCCAGAGGTTGCGGTCCACGTCGGTACCATTGACGTGGCAGGATGGGTGACGAGGTCCTGCAAAGTGAGTTGGGGGAGTTAGGGCGTTAAGTTAAAGCACAGTACCTCCAGGGTTGTGATCTCAGGATTGCTAGTGAGGCTAAAATAGGAAGATCATACAGCTTAACACCTGGCCAAGGAGTTGGTGCAGGATGCAGTGCTTCAGATTTTTGGATCATTGGGCTCTCTTCCAGGGAAAGTGGGAGCTGTACAGATGGGATGGTTTACAACTGAACTGGAGGGGGACTAATATCCATGCAGGTAGGTTTGCTGGTGCTGAATGGGGGAGGGGGAGTTGGGGTTTAAACTAGGGGGTGAAAACCAGAGTGCCAGAGCACATAATGGAATGGTTGTGGGGCAAGATGTTGTTACAAAGCCAGAAACCGGAGGTTTGAGCACAGTGGGACTAATGTACTGAAGCATGTATATTTAAAGCAAAGGAATATTGTAGGAAAGGCAGATGAGCTTAGTAGCCATTAGTGAGACTTGGCTGCAGGAGGGGCAGGACTGGCAACTTAATGTTGTGGGATTCTGTTGTTTAGACTTGATGGAGAGGAAGGATTAAAGGGGAAGAGATGGTGTAACTAGTCAGGGAAAATATCACAGCAGTTTTCAGCCAGGACTGACTGAAGAGCTTGTCTAGTGAGGCTTTAAAGGCTGGACTGAGGAATAAGAATGTTCTGATCATGTTAATGGGATTATAATAATCTCAATAGTCAGTGGGATTTGGAGAAACAAGTTTTTAGAGAGCTTACAGACTGTTGAAGGAAACAAAAGGTTGTTATAGCAGGTGATTTTAATTTCCACGTATTGACTGGGACTCCCATACTGTAAAAGGGATAGATGGGAAAGAGTTTGCCAAATGTGTTCAGGAAGGTTTCCTAAATCAGTACATAGAAGTTCCAATTAGAAAGAGTGGTACTAGATCTCCTTTAAGGCAGGGTAGGTAACAAAAGTTTATGCAGGGGAACATTTTACACCTAGTGATCATAATGACATTAGTTTCAAAGTAATTATGGAGAAAGATAGGTCTGATCCTTGGGCTGAGACTCTAAATCGGAGAAAGGCCGATTTTGATTGTTTCAGAAGGGATCTGGTAAGTGTGGATTGGGATGGGTTGTTTTCAGGCAAAGGTGTACTTGGTAGGTGGGAGCCCTTCAAAAGTGAAATTTTGAGAGTACAGAGTTTATATGTTTCTGTCAGAAGAAAAGGCGGGGATAAAAGGTTTATGTAATTCAGTTTTCAAGAGATATTGAGGTTAAGAAAAAGTAGTAAGTGCTTAACAGATATAGGCAGGAAGGAGTAAATGAGGTACTTGAGAATAAGAAATGCAAGCAAGCACTTAAGGAACTCAGGAGGGCAAAAAGAAGGCATGAGGATGCTCTAGCAGACAAGGTGAAGGAGAATCCCAAGAGCTTCTAAAGATATATTAAGAGCAAAAGGATAGCAAGGGACGAAATTGATCCCCTTGGAGATCAGAGTGGTCAACTATGCGTGGAACTGAAACAGATGGGGGAGATCATAAATGGATTTTTGCATTTGTATTTGCTCAGGAGATGGACGTAGTGTCTATAGAAGTGAGGCAAAGTAGCATTAGCTTCATGGACCCCGTACAGATTACAGAGGAGGAGGCATTTGCTATTCTGAGGCAAATTATGATGGAAAAATCTCCAGAGCCTGACAAGGTGTTCCGTCAGACCTTGCGGGAGGCAAGCGTAGAAATCATAGGAGCCATAGTAGAGATATTTATGCAACACACACAAAATGCTGGTGGAACGCAGCAGGTCAGAGATATTTATAATAGCTTTAGGCACAAATGAAATACCAGAGTATTGGAGGATAGCTAATGTTGTTCCATTGTTTCAACTAGGAAATAGATCAGTAGATCTAACATCAGTAGTGAGTAAATTATTGTAAGGTATTTTAAGGGACCAGATATTTAAGTACTTGGATAGACAGGAACTGATTAGGGTTAGTCAACATGGCTTTGTCCATGGTAGGTCATGTATAAACAATCCATTGTAGTACTTTTTGAGGTAGTTACTAGGAAAGTAGATGAAGACAATGCAGTGAATATTGTCTACATGGACTTTTGCAAGGCCTTTGACAAGGTCCCACATGGGAGGTTGGTCAAGAAAGTTCAGTTGCTTGGCATTTTGGATAGCGGAGTGAATTGGATTGGTTTTGTGGTGTCTCTACCGCCATACCAGGCAGGGCACTCCAGGCGTCCACCACTCCCTGAGTAAAAAACTTTCCCCTCACATCCCCCTTGAACCTACCCCCTCTCACCTTCAATGCATGCCCTCTGGTATTGGACATTTCAACCCTGGGAAACAGATACTCCCTCTCATAATCTTGTAAACCTCTATCAGATCTCCCCTCAGCCTCCGCCGCTCCAGAGAAAACAACTCAAGTTTATCCAGCCTCTTGTGACAGTACGTGCCCTCTAAACCAGGCATCATCCTGGTAAACCTCTTCTGCACTCTCTCCAAAGCCTCAACGTCCTTCCTATAGTGGGGCAACCAGAATTGTATGTAGATGTGGCCTAACCAGAGTTTTATGAAGTTGCAACATAACCTCTTGACTTTTGAACTCAATGCCTTGACTAATTAAAAACAAGCATTCCATAAACCTTCTTAGCCACCTTGCATGTAAATTAAATACGTAGTGCTAAAAGAGAGCTAATATAGTGAGAGAGTATGTGTTCGTTGTCTGTTCAGAAATCTGATGGTGGAGGGGAAGAAGCTGTTCCTAAAATGATAATTGTGTGTCTTCAGATTCCTGTACTGTACATCCTCTCTGATGGTAGTAAAGAGAATTTTCAGGGCTATGGGAAAGGGTGGTGAATTGCTCTTACATGGAGCCAGTATGGAGTTGATGGAATGAATGGCCTCCCTCTGTGTTGTCAGCATTCTGTGATTACTGATCTGAGCTTTACTCTTAATTCTACATTTATTGAAATATAGCTTGAATTCTCGAGCTACCACGGTGATACAATTTGCTTTTATGTCAGATGATCAATATTGTACAACCACTGGAATAACTACTACCCACCTGCTCCTTTTCCACAAATTTCTTCTCCCCTTTGGAATCTTTTACTGCTTGAGGAATTAAGCTTCCACATTCCTAACAGGAAAATCGCAACGGACACTCAAGAATTTTTCTTAAGAACATTCATACAATGTTGGCACTTTTGTTAAGACCAGGATTGATTGTCCCTATTTTTTATTATTATATGCACTCAGTGGCCACTTTATTAGGTACACCTGTACAGCTGCTCATTAATGCAAATATCCAATCAGCCAATCATGTGGGAGCAACTCCAGACACAAAAGCACGCAGACATGGTCAAGGGGTTCAGTTGTTGTTCAGAGCAAACATCACAATATGATCTAAGCGACTTTGACCATGGGATGATTGTTGGTGCTCAGATGGGGTGGTTTGAGTATCTCAGAAACTGCTGATCTCCTGGGATTTTTACACACAACAATCTCTAGAGTTTACAGAGAATGGTGCGAAATACAAGAACAAGCATCCAGTGGGTGAAAACAGCTTGTTCGTGAGAGAGGTCAGAGGAGAATGGCCAGACTGGTTCAAACCGACAGGAAGGTGACAGTGGTTAGCAGAAGAGCATCTCTGAACGCACAACACGTCGAATAGGCTACAGCAGCAGAAGACCATGAACATACACTCAGCGGCCACTTTATCAGGTACAAGAGGCTTCTGATAAAGTGGCCACTGTGCGTAAGTAATTTATAAAATCTGTAAATATATAACCTGGGACATGCATACATCACCATTCACAGGACAAGGAGAGAATGTTCTGTTGACATTCCAAGATATTAGCCCGTTGGATAAGGCTGTAGAATTGTTACTCTTCCGGTATCTTCCTTGCAGTACATCTTTCCAATGCTTGCTAGTATTTTATATAATCACCTATATAAATGTGAATTTTCCAGTAATTATGGTACAGTTGCTTCTGTATTTTTCAAGAAATCTCTTAGTTTTCTGTAGCTGGTGTCACACTAGATAAATCTGGCTTTTTTATAGGTTATCATTAGAATTTTGTTCTCTCTGTTCTCAGCACGAGATGACCACCACTGCTTCCTCTTTTGTCTTTACTTTGCTCTGTCAGCTCTTTCTTTGGTCGTTCTTTGTTCTTGTAACTCTTGGCCTGAAGGGAGTGTTTCTCCACACAGAGGGTGGCAGGTATAGTGGGAGTGTAGATGCAAGAACAGTGACAATATTCCGTACTGGGCGTTCGCATGTCGGAAGCTCTATCCCACGTTGACGTAACCACAGAAAGTACACACCAGCAGCTCTGCTTCATTACGGGTTTGAGGAGATTCAGTATGTCCAAAGACTTACAGATCTCTATGGATATACAGTGGAGAGCATTCTGACTGATTGCATTTCTATCTCATATGGACACTCCAAAGCTCAGGATCGTAAGAGGCCGCAGAAGATTGTAGACACAGCCAGCCCAATCACAGGCACAAACATCCCCACCATCGTGGATATCTTCAAGAGGTGTTACCTTAAGAAAGTAGCATCCGCCACTAAGGACCCTCACCATCCAGGACACATCCTCTTCCCATTCCTACCGTCAAATAGGAGGAACAGGAAACTGAAGACCTACACTCACTGATTCAGAAACAGCCTCTTCCCTCTGTCATCAGATTCCTAAATGGTCCGTGACCCATGAATCCTCATTATTCCTTTATTTTGCACTTTTATTTTTGTAATTTATAGTAATTTTATGTATTTGACTGTATTGCTACCACAAAATAAACTTTCATTTCATGTAAGTCAGTGATAATTAATCAGATTTCAATTTTGAAAGCTAAATAATCTCTGGGATTTATGCCCAAGTTCCAGTTCCTTAATGTAAAATGAGGTAGTCTCTAAGGCTGTGGCATTTTCCCATAAAGTGTTTATAATGTTTAAAGAGTTGGGATGTAACCAGGGGCATTTTGAGACTCAGTATGTGACTGAACTCACCTAGGTTTAGAACATAGAACATAGAATAGTATAGCACATTACAGGCCCTTCGGCCCACAGTGGTTTCCTCCTGGATTCCAGAATCAGGTTTATTATAACTGACATATTTGTCAAATACATTGTTTTGCAGCAGCAGTACCATGCAATACATACAGTAAGATATACTATAAAATACAAGTAATTACATCAAATATATACATTGTATGTATGTGATGTACACACACACATATATATATATATATATATATACACATATACACATACAGTGATGCTAGAAAGTTTGTGAACCCTGTAGAATTTTCTCTATTTCTGCATAAGTATGACCTAAAATGTGACCAGATCATCACATAAATCCTAAAACTAGATAGAGAACCCAATTAAATAACTCACAAAAACATCATAATTGTTCATTTATTTATTGAGAAAAATGATCCAATATTACATGTATTTTTTGGAAAAAGTATGTGACTGTATGTGACCCTCTGGGGTAAGGCCTTCTACAAAAGCTATTTGGAGCCAGGTGTTCCAATCAGTGAGATGAGATCGGAGGTGTGGGTTGTGGAGATGCCCTGCCCTATAGAAAAGTCAGGTTACTGACAGAGCTCTTCTCAAAAAAGACCTGTTTATATGCATCATGCCTCAATCAAAACAACTTTAGAGGACCTTAGAAGAAGAATTGTAGAGATGCATCAAGCTGAAAAAGGCTAAAAAAGCATTTCTAAAGACCTGAGTGTCCATCAGTCCACAGTAAGAGAAATTGTCTACAAATGGAGGAAATTCAGTACTGGGAGTACTGAGAGTACTCCTAGGGAGTGGACATCCTGCAAAGATCACACCAAGAGCACAGTGTGCAATTCTGAAGGAGGTGAAAAAGAACCCAAGGGTAACAATAAAAGACCTGCAGAAATCTCTAGAACTTGCTAAAGTCTCTGTTCATGTGTGCACTATAAGAAAAACACTGAACAAGAAGGGTGTTCATGAAGGACACTGCAGAGGAAACCACTGCCATCCAAAAGAACATTGCTGCAGGTCTCAAGTTTGCAAAAGACCATCTGGATGTTCTACAACGCTTCTGGGACAATGTTCTGTGGACAGATGAGACGAAAGTTGAACACATCGCTATGTTTGGAGGAAAAAGGGCACTACACACCAATAGTAAAATCTCATCCCAACTGTGAAGCATGGCAGAAGGAGCATCATGGTTTGGGGCTGCTTTGCTGCCTCGGGGCCTGGACAGCTTGCGATCGTTGAGATGCATGAAGCTGAAAAAGGCTAAAAAAGCATTTCTAAAGACCTGAGTGTCCATCAGTCCACAGTAAGATCTACAAATGGAGGGAACTCAGTACTGTTGCTACTCTCCCTAGCAGAGTATGAATTCAATGAATTCAAAATTGTATCAAGACATTTTACAGCAGAATGTCAGAGTAATAGTTCATCACCTGAAGCTTAATAGAAGTTGGATAATGCAACAAGGCAATGATCTGAAATACAACAGAATGGTTTAAAAAGAAGAAAATTTGTGTTTTGGAACGGCCAAGTCACTGATGTGACCTTAATCCTATAGAAATGTTGTGGAAGGACCTGAAGCAAGCAGTTCATGCAAGGAAGCTGATGCACCATCAATAACTCTTGGAGACGTGAGGCGAGATATAGGCTTTTATTGGCTGGATGAAAGAACAAGCAGCAATTGACCACCACACTACATCGTGGAGACTGAGCCGGGGCTCAGGCTCCAATCGCCTTTATATTGGGGTCAGTGGGAGGAGCCACAGGAGCAGTCAGCGGGGGGGGGGGGGGGGGTGTCCAGACAAGTATATGTAGTTCACCACAGAAGCCCACTGACATCCCAGAGTTGAAGCAGTTTTGTAAGGAGGAATGGCCTAAAATTCCTCCAAGCCGATGTGCAGGACTGATCAGCAGTTACTGGAAATGATCATTTTTCTCAATAAATAAGTGAACAAGTATAATGTTTTGTATGTTATTTATTTAATTGGGTTCTCTTTATCTAGTGTTAGGACTTACAAGAAGATCTGATCACATTTTAGGCCACATATTTATGCAGAAATAGAGAAAAGTCTACAGGGTTCACAGACATTCTAGCACCATTGAACACATATATGTAGATACAAACACATATAAATAAGACCATAAGACCTAGGAGCAGAATTAGACCATCTGGCCCATTCAATTATGGCTGATTGTTTTTTGTTCTCCTCGTCAACCCCAGTTGCTGGCTTTTTTCCCCAGAACGTTTGATGCCGTGTCCAATCCTTTCCTCATCTACTCTGTCCAGGCCTTTCAACATTCGAAAGGTTTCAATGAGATGCCCCCTCATCTTTCTGAATTCCAGTGAGTACAGACCCAGAGCCATCAAACATTCCTCGTATGATAACCCTTTCATTCCTGGAATCATCCTTCTGAACCTCCTCTGGACCCTCTCCAATGCCAGCACATCTCTTCTAAGATGAGAGGCCCAAAACTGTTCACAATTCTCAAGGTGAGGCCTCCCCAGTGCCTTATAAAGCCTCAGCATCACATCCCTGCTTTTGTATTCTAGATCTCTTGAAATGAATGCTAACATGGCATTTGCCTTCCTCACCACCAACTCAACCTGCAAGTTAACCTTCAGGGTGTTCTGCACAAGGACTCCCAAGTCCCTTTACATCTCAGAGTTTTGGATTTTCTCCCTTTTAGAAAATAGTCTGGATAAATAGGTCAAGAAGAGAGCAAAACTATGCGGAAGTGTTAATGAGTTCATGGACCATTCAGAAATCGGATGGCAGTGGAGAAAAAGCTCTTCTTAAAACATTGAGTGTGTGTCTATAGGCTCCTGTACCACCTCCCCGATGGATTAATGAGAAGAAGGTATGTCCTGTGTGGTGAGGCTCCTTCGAGGTGGATGTCCTCTTTTCGAGGCATTGTATATTTTCGACAGTGGGGAGGGTTGTGTCCATGATGAAACTGACTAAGCCTACAACACTCCACAGCTTTTTCTGGCCTTGGGCAGTGGCACACTGAGAGTGGTGCAATCTGTTAGCGTGCTCTCCACCGTACATCTGTAGAAAATCCCCTCAGACTCCTCATCAGATAAAGCCGCTAGCTTGCCCCCTTCGTGATTCCAGCACAATACCAGCTTGTCAGTTTATTGGCCACTGTAAGTTACATGAGTGACAGGAGAATCAGAGGGACTTTGACAGACACGTGAGCGAGAACAGGGAGATGAGCCAGTTGATGGGACTGATGGGTTTGCTGTGAGAGCCAGCGTGGTCTCGAAGGACCAGATGCCTCCTCCTATGTTGCAAGGAGGTATGAGAAATGTGTGAGAAAAGTGATTTGCTTTCCGGTACTGAAGTTTCAAGTGGCAGCTTGGATAGGACAGCTGCGGAACCAGGTGTGACCAGTGGATGGCGCCAGTCCCAAACACCAAGGCTAAACAGACAGGATGATGGAGGAGACAACCCACACTCCTCACTGATTTCTCCCAACACATCTGAGCTGACCCTTGTTATTGCGGCTGCTCCAGCGAGGGAGGGTGAGCTTGTACACGGTAAACACAGAAACCCTACAGCACAATACAGGCCCTTCGGCCCACAAAGCTGTTCCGAGCATGTCTTTACCTTAGAAATCACCTAGGGCTACCCATAGCCCTCTATTTTTCTGAGCTCCATGTACCTGTCCAGGAGTCTCTTAAAAACCCTATCGTATCCGCCTCCACCACCGTCGCCAGCAGCCTATTCCACGCACTCACAACTCTGTGTAAAAACTTACCCCTGACATCTCCTCTGTACCTACTCCCCAGCACCTTAAACATGTGTCCTCTTGTGGCAACCATTTCAGCCCTGGGGAAAAGCCTCTGACTATCCACACGATCAATGCCTCTCATCATCTTATATACGGTAAGTAGGTAAATTATTGTCACATGTATCAAGATAGAGTGGGAAAAGAAAGTTGTCTTGCATACAGGTTAGTTTGTTACAAAGGTACACCGAGATAATACAAGGTTAAACAGTGTCTGAATGTGTCACCATGTGCAGTGCAGGTAGACATTAAGGTGCAAGGTCACAGCAAGGTAGATTGTGAGGCCAAGACTCCATCTTATGGTACTGGGGAAATATTCAATAGTCTTATAACAACAGGTTAGAAGCTGTCCTTGTACAGAGGCAGCTGACCTCTGAAAGAGTGGGAGTGAGCTATTCATACTCAAGTTCAGAAGGAGTGGAAAATTTTTGTAAAATTAACCTTCAGAGCGCTTTCTGTGGAACTGTTAACCAGCCATACGCAGAGCGAGGATTGTTTATGAAATTCTACTTCAGAGCAGTTTCTGAAGAACTGTTAACCAGGGTTGGACAGGGCGAGCAATCCTTATGAAATTAAACTTCAGAGCACTTTCCGTGACACATAAATTTCTGTGCTGGAAATCCAGAGTAACACACACACTTAATGTTTTAGGGACAGCTTCTTCCCCTCCACCATCAGATTTCTGAATGGACAATGAACCCTGCCTCACTATTTTTCCTCTCTTTTTGCACTATGTGTTTAAGTTTGTTTTATATATTTAGTGCAACCATTTTCATGACATATGCCAGTGATATTAAACCTAATTCTGATTCAAAGTGCTAGAAAAGCTCAATAAACTCAGCAGGTCAGGCAGCATCTATGCGGAGGTTGTTGCAGGCTGAGATCCTTTATCAGGACTGGAAAGGAAGCGGGAGGAAGTCCTTCAGTATGGAATTCCCTCTCTCCTCTTCCACACGCTTGCTCCAATCCAGTCAGCACATAAGCATTTTCAAGAATTATAAATCGATAATCAACAAATAAACTGTGGGTTGCATTTTTCCCTTTCTTATTTTGATTGCTCAGTTCTGGTACTCAGTTGTCTGGCCATAATTCAGACTAAAATCAGCCTGTGTGGTTTATTCAACTACAGGAGTTAACTGAAGTTGGACATCTTTGATTACGACTCAAGTTGGAGAGAGAGTTAATTCTTTGAAATTGTAGAATTTAACAGCACAGCTCTTATTACCCCCCCATGACAGCCCACTGAAGCCTTGACTAGTTAATCCCGGATAATATAAACAGAAGTGATTGAATTTAGATTGTCAAGATACCTTGGTGGGATTTGAATTCCCATCTCTTAATCTATGACCGGGGACTTTGGCTGCCCGCCAAGTCGTATAAGTAGTATGCCACCATATCTTATGTAGAGATAGACAAGAAATTCTGCTCTTACCTTCTAATTGCTTGAAGGAATAATTTTCAAAAATAGTCAGGCTTTACAAGAAAAAATAAACATTCTCGATAAACCTGTCCCTTTCTAGCAAAATGAGATCAATTCTGTTCAATTTTTGTCTGGTGTAAGTCAAATAAAAACTGCAGATGCTGGAAATCCAAAGTCAAAACCAATAGCACAGCCTGACAATGCAGTACAACACCAGCACAGCTCCAACTACCTGCCATCTCCCCCATAACCCTTAATTACCCTGCCATGCAAAAACCTGCCCTAACTGAGGTAGCCTCTACTGTTTCCCCAGGCAGAGAATTCCACAGATTCGCGGCTCTCTGGGAAAAGCAGTTCCTCCTCATCTTCATCCTAAATCTATCCCCTCCCCCCCCAAATCTTGAGGCTATGTTCCTTAGGTTCATCTTACTTAAAAATGGAAACAGCTTTCCTGCCTTTATCTTTTTACTTTTATTGGGATACAGCACTGTAACAGTCCTTCCCAGCCTAACGAGCCCACGTTGCCCAATTACACCCACGTGACCAATTCATCTGCTAATCCATTCGGCTTTGGAATGTGGGAGGAAACCAGAGAGCCCAGAGGAAACCCACAGGGTCACAAAATCCTTCAGACAGCTCCATGATCATCATAGATCCCCACCATCTGGTCTATACCGTCTTCTCACAGCTCTCATCAGGCAGGAGGGGCTGAAGCCTGAAGTCCCACACCACCAGGTTCAGGAAAAGTACTTCCCTTCAACCATTCGGAACTTGAACCAACCAGCACAATCCTAATCACCGCGACAGTTTAGCGATGCTATGTCGATTTTGATCGCTTTCCACTAAAATTGACTTACTGTTTGTTTTTACTGTGTTTGCTTGTAAAATTCGGGCCTCAGTTATGTTTGATTTATATTTTTCTTGTAAATTCTGATTAGCTGACGCTATGTGCCTGTCAGGTTTTCATTTCACCTGTGTGCACATGTACTTGTGCATATGACAATAAACTCAACTCTGACTTTGGCTTTTAAAGATAAAGATGACCTTTATTTCTCACATGTACGTTGAAACATACAGTGAAATGTGTCATTTGTGTCAATGATCAGCACAATCTGAGGTGGGCTGGGGGCTGTGGTGGGAATTGAACCCCATTCTGATCACTGGTGCTGTAATATGTTCTGCTAACCATGCTACCCCTGATATAATTGACATTGACATGACTGCAACTTGCTTCCGACCCATTTTGCTTCCACTGTTCCTCCGAGCAACTCATCCTCGCATTGCTCGGCTGATTTGCACACATAAACATCGCAGGCTGACTGTCGACGTACACTGGTTTACCACTGCCAAGCCACAGTTTATCCCAGTGGGATGCTGAAATCACTCACATTGAAACTTGCCGGCTGCTTGTTCCTTTTACAAGGCACCCAACAATCCTCTCTCTCACCTCACCACTTCCCTTGAAGATTATGTGAGCACTTCCAGGAATCTGGGCATTATTCCACCCATGTTTCACCATCTACCAAATGGTAGGAAAATGGAACACACAGGCTGTAGAAGCAGATGCATTAAAGACATTCAGGAGACTCATGAATAGTTCCATGGATGACAGAAAAATGGAGGGCTATGTGGGAGGGAAGGACCAGTTCGATCTTAGAATAGGTTAAGAGGATAGCACAAAACTGTGGGCCAAAGGGCCTGAACTATGCTGTAATGTTCTAACATTATGTCAGCCTAGCGAGTGAACTCACAAATCACCAGCAGACAACTAGAATGGCTCATACATCCATGTTAACTAACAGTCACCACAGTTCAAAGAGAACTTAAGCTGTGAGGAATTGTTAATGTGCTTTTATATGCATTAATTAACCTACTAATCTGCATTTCTTTGGGATGTGGGGGAAAACCGGAGCATCTAGAGATGCTTCCCAATAGAATTCCACTTCTCTCCACCTGTCAGGACGCTGGAGCAGGGATCCAATCGCAGACCCAGTACTGTGCACACAGTGATATTAATTGAGTAACAACTCCCAAGGTGCAAACAAAGTTGGCGTCAAAGTTCAGGCAGAGATCAAAACATCGGGAGAAATCCAAAAACCAGAATCAGGCAGAGTCGATATTCAGACGGACAGAGTACAGATACAAAGGCTGGAAAGGCTCAGGAAAACTCACTGGCACAATCTGGCAACAAGCAGGTGAAAACACAGGACTGAAATACACTGACAATAAACAGAGAGGCAGATGATAGGTGGAGCACAATGAGACACGGGTGGCAGCAAGACAGGTAATAATGAGAAGCAGGTGAGAGACGGACTACTCGGTGATACAGGGGCTGGAGTAGAGCAGGAGCGGGGGACAGGAGCACATGACAATACAAAACCACAGACTGACAGCTGGGGGAAGCACACAAAAAGACAGAGTTCAACTGGAGGTACTGACACCACTTGGCTATTCCATCTTGGCTGATCTATTATCCCTCTCAATCCCATTCTCCTGCCTTCTCTCCATTCGTAACCTTAGATGTCCTGACTAATCAAGAACCTATCAACCTCTGCTTTAAATATACTCAACAAATTGGCCTCCACATCCACCTGTGACAATGAATTCCCCAGAAAAGCATCCAACATATTCAAGATCCTTTCCACCCTGGGCATTCCCTCCTCTCTTCCCCATCGACCCTCACCAATTTTCATCGATGCATTCTGTCTGGATCCATAATCACTCAGTAGATCAACTGCTCTGCACGAGATCACAGTCGACTGCAGAGAGCTGTGGGCACAGCCCAGGACATCGCAGAAACCAGCCTCCCCTCTGTCTGTACCTCTCACTGCGTTGGTAAAGCAGCCAGCATAATCAAGGCCCCACCCACCCTCGACGTTCTCTCTTCTCCCCTCTCCCATCAGGTAGAAGATACAAAAGCCTGAAAGCACATACCACCAGGCTCAAGGATAGCTTCTACCCCACCATTATAAGGCTAACTAACAGTACAATACGGTGGAGTCTTGACCTCATAATCTTCCTTGCACCTTATTGCCTACCTGTGCTACACTTCTGTAGCTATAGCATTATATTCTGCATTCTCGTTTGGATTTTCCCTTGTACTGCCTCAATGCACTGATGCGATGAAATGACCTGTATGGATGGCATGCACATCAAAGTTCTTCACTGTACCATTAGAAATAGGAGCAGGAGTTGCCCATCCGGCCCTCTGGCCCATCGAGCCTACTCCACCATTCAACAAAATTCAGGTTCAGATTCAGTTTATGGTCATTTAGAAACCACAAATGCAATGCAGTTTAAAAATGAGACAACCTTCCTCCAGAATGATATCACAAAAGCATATGACAAAACAGACTACACCAGAAAATCCACATAACGTTTGGCAATCCCCAATCCAGAGTCCGGAGAGGCTGCTGTGTATTAATATTGCACTACCATCTTAGTGCGTTCCCCGGAAAGGAGCTCCAAATCCACCAGACAAAACAAGACCAAAAACTAAAGCTACAAGACCTGCACAAAACCACATAGTTACAACATATAGTTATAACAGTGCTAGCAATAGCATAATTGATAAAAAACAGACCATGGGCACAGTAAAAATAGTCCAAAGATGTTAAAGGACTATAAGTTCAAAAGAAATCACCACACAGTTTCCACAAGTTCCCAGGGTTCCGACAGACTCGCCATCCCACGCCAGCGGCAGAAGGGAATACCCCCGCTGTGGACTTCCACGGCGCCGCCCGACTCAGCCTCGCAGACGCAGCACACAACGAAAGCGACCTGACCGCAGCAGACTCCGAGTCCGTCAAACCTCCGAGCCTCCGACCATCCGCTCCGGCACAGCTTCTCCGAGCACCATCCTCTGCCAAGCGTATTAAGACGGCCCCGCCAACGGCCATCGGTAACGCGACCCCGAGGACTTGGGGGCCTGTTCTTCCCAGCAGAGTCCCGGACCTCACAGCAGCAGCAGCAACAAAGAAGGTCTTCCTAGAGATTTCCAGATGTTCCTCCGTGTCCCCACGTCCGTTTTCAATCGATTATGATTGCACACGGCACCCCGCTTCACAAATAACGGATAATCAGCTCCGGAGCGGCCGCTGCAAGCTGCATCGCGCCGCCATCTTGGATCGCCAATAGATCATGGCTGATCTGGCCATGGACTCATCTCCACCTGCCTGCCTTTCCCCATATAACCTTTAATTCCCCTTCTATGCAAAAATCTATCCAACCTTGTCTTAAATATAGTTACTGATGTAGCCTTCAGTGCTTCATTGCGCAGAGAATTCCACAGAATCACCACCCTCTGGGGTAGTGGTCGCCAGCCCGTCTATCGCGATCGACTGGTCGATCTTTGAGACTTTCCCAGTAGATCCCGAAAAAAATGAAAAATAAATACACAAATACTGTTGAGAGATTGTTTCCGGGTTGCGGGGTTTTAGTTCCGTTCTTTCTGCCCAGTGCGCATGCATGCAGCTCCCCCGCCCCCCACGCACTACACAGTGAACTTCAGTGGTCCCGAACCACCAGGCCGCGAGGAAACGATATCATTCAGCTGCACCTTTCCTCATTCCCTGTCACACCCACTGTTAAACTTGAACCCACGCGAGGTTATCAGTCGCCTAAAGACAGTGATACCCTCGTGCCAGGGATCATGGTTTGCCTCACACAGCCGACGAGAAGTACCGTTGCTACTGGCCTGGAGCGCGGACAGATGGGCGCCACCTTTAAACCTGTTCAGCACACCGAATGTTCGTGGGGAACCCGGTGCTAAAGTGTTCGCAGACGACCTAATTCAGGCTCAGGGTTTCGTAAGTAGCAGAGCAGCTACCTCGCTGTGAACTACTGAAAGTCATCCCTCGATACAAACTTTTGTCAGCCGATAGATCCTACAAGGGGGACAGGCGCACGTCCTGTCGCACTCCTCGCTCGGTCAGTCGCTCACTCTCTCTGGACTGCGACCGCCGCGGCCCTGGCACGGGGACCTCCAGCCCTTACCTTGTCCTCTCACCCCACCCACGACCAGCCGCACCTGGCCAGGGCGTCTGGCGGTGGGCGGGCAGGAGGCTGGAGTTTGGGCCCGAAGGCTGTCTAATGAGGCAATGAAGCCCTCAAAACTGCTTCAGTACCCTGAGTCCAAGCACCCTGCGCTTAAAGATGAACGCACTGAGTTTTTTCAGTGGAAAAAACGTGAGCAAGTGGGACAGAAGCTAAGTGCTGAGAGCCGCGTAAACTAAATTGCGGAATAGACTGGACATAAGGAACCTCCTTCGAGTATCGCTATCTATATTCCGGTCGTGATTAACACCCCCCCTCCGCCCCTATCCCCCCCCCACCAGTCGGCCGGTTTGCAAGAATATTGTCAATATTAAACTGGTCTGCGGTGCAAAAAAGGTTGGTGACCCCTGGTGTCATATATTATTTCTACTTCCGGGTTGCGGGGTCTCTGCCCGGTGCGCATGTGTGTGACGAACCAATTTAGGGTCGATCTTGCCTTTCACTAAGGCCGAGGTAGGGGATCTTGGGCTTAAAAATGGTGGTGACCACTACTCTGGGGTACGCAGTTCCTCCTCATCTCCATCCTAAATTTTCTCCCGCAAATCTTGAGTCTATGCCCTCTAGTTCTAGTTTCACCTACTAGTGTACATGTGACAATAATATTGTTGTTGTTCATCCTTCGGAGTCGAAGACGACCACAACTTCTGTCAGGTGGAGGGATTGTGACTGTGGGTCTGGAGGTCTCTGGTGAGGCCAATCCGGGCCCTGAATGCTCGCCCACATGTGGGACACATGAGGATAGGTGCTGCAGTGGAAGTGGAGGTAGCTCGAGCCTTGTGCGCGGCGCGTTTCCTCTGAGCCTCTGTGGTGCGTCTGATTTCTGCTGCATACGCTCCTTTAGTGGTTCTGCTCCACCAGGTTGGGCGGTCCAGAGCAAGCGATTCCCAGCTACTGGGATTGATGTTGAGGTCTTTGAGGGACACTTTGAGGCAGTCTTTGAAACGTTTCTTCTGCCCTCCAACTGAGCGCTTGCCCTGGCTCAGCTCTCCATACAGCAGCTGTTTTGGTAATCGACTGTCAGACATCCTGACGACATGGCCAGCCCATCTGGCTTGGGCTTTCTGTAGGAGGGTGTAGACGCTGTGGGTGCTAGCCCGCTCCAGGACCTCCGTGTTTGGGACTTTGTCCTGCCATCGTACGTGGAGAAGTCTGCGGAGGCAGCTCAAGTGGAAGTGGTTGAGCTGTTTAGCGTGTCTGCTGTAGACAGTCCAGGTCTCGCTGGCATAGAGGAGGGTGGTGAGAACCACTGCCCGGCAGACCTTCAGCTTGGTGGTAAGGCTGAGTCCTCTCCGCTCCCATACATTCTCACGGAGTCTCCCAAAGGCGGCACTGGCTTTGGCAATTCTGTTGCTGATCTCTGCATCTATGTTCACCGCTCGTGACAGAGTACTGCCCGGATAAGTAAAGCTGTCGACTGCCAGTAGCTTCTGCCCCTTTACTGTGATGTGTGGTTCCTGGTAGGGCTTTCCGGGTGCGGGATGGTACATAACTTTGGTCTTTTTGGTGCTGATTGTAAGTCCGAAGTTGTCACAGGCTCGTGAGAAGCAGTCCATTTCTCGCTGCATCTTCTGCTCTGTGCTGGCGTTGAGGGCACAATCATCAGCGAATAAGAGGTCTCTGACGACCTCTTTCTATTGTGAATCATGAGTCTATGCCCTCTAGTTCTAGTTTCACCTACCAGTGTACATGTGACAATAATAAACCAATTACTAAACACACAGTTATAGAAAACTCCAGAGACAATGGCCATGGTCCGGATCAAACGACTCTCTGGTGTTATGAGGCAGAGGATCGACCAGCATTGTCTCTGTGCAGCTGCATCAAAGTCAAACCCCGTGGAAAGTTCAGCTCCAATGGCAACATGGGATATTATTATTAAATGCACACCAGCGAGCTGCCTGAGAGAGCTGTCTAGATGATCCCAACTCAATACTCTGCCCTCTCACAAAATGTCATAAAGTCATTGAGTACCTCAGCACAAAATCAGACTCTCTGGCCCATCTAGTCCATGCCAACGCAATCTTCTGCCTAGTCCCATCTACCTCTGCCCATCCATTTACTGATCCAAACATCTCTTAAGTGTTACAACTGAACCCACATCTCCTACTTGCTCTGGCAACTAGTTCCATGCTTGCACCAGCCTCTGAGTGAAGCTCCCCCTCAGATTCCCCTTAAATATTCACCTTTCATCCTTAACCCACGACCTCTAATTCCAGCCTCACCCCACCTGAGAGTATCAAATACCACCCATTGCCACCCATTGTTCAACTTGGTTGCAGTTTGGAAAAGGGAGAGTATTTGATTTTCACGTCTTGACCCATAGTTTCTCATTCATCCATCAGGCTTTCTGGATGAAGACGGATACACTACACCAAGGGAAAAGATGACCGCGTCTACGGTGGAAGAAAGACAAACCAGGCAGTGATCAGAAGCAACAACCCTCAGCTTCAATGCTCGTCACTTATCAGAGACTGAATTCCCTGATGAAAGTCTTGGGACTCTTATCAATTCCTTCAACTGAAACAAAGCTGGCTACTGTCTCCGTGACAAAATAGAATAAAAGAAAACAAACTCATGTCCTTTGATAGCGAGACTAAGGAAATCAGCACAAAAACAGATCTCCACACAGTCTACAGTGTAATCTATCCCCATGCAGTTATCTTTTGTTCTTGTCATTGGCCGGACTTCTAATTCCTTTGATATTATTCTTGCTTGGCAGTTGAAAGACACTGAGTTTGGATGGCTGTTTCCTTCAGATGTGACTGACGGACAGGGATGATACAAAGCGGACTTACTTGCGGGAGTGCGTGCAGTGGGCGTAGATCCTCAACTTGTCTCGTATGACCCGACCAGGCCTGGGTCTCCGCTGGAGACCTGCCACATGGACCCGCAGAACTTTGGTTCCCACCAAGCGTTTGTAGAGGAGAGAAAGCCAGTAGTCCTGTGAGCAAGCCAAGAGAAATAAAGTCAATAAGGAGATGCTGCGAATCTGAAATAGAAAATGTTCAGAATAACTGGTGCAGCTGGTAGGTCACTGTCTCACAGTTCCAAAGATGTGGGTTCAATCCCGACCTCGGGGGCTGTCTTTGTGGTGTTTGCAAACAAGTTGGCAATTTTTCTCTGCCATCATTTTTAACTACAATTTTCTCTCTTTATTTTCATTTCTTCTCTAGATTCCAACCTGCTCAGCACATCCCGATGTTGGGGGAATCCAGAACCAGAGGCTACAGTTTAAGAATAAGGGGTAGGCCATTTAGAACGAAGTTGAGGAAAAACTTTTTCACCCAGAGAGTTGTGGATCTATGGAATGCTCTGCCTCAGAAGGCAGTGGAGGCCAATTCTCTGGATGCTTTCAAGAAAGAGTTAGCTAGAGCTCTTAAAGATAGCGGAGTCGAGGGATATGGGGAGAAGGCAGGAACGGAGTACTGATTGTGGATGATCAGCCATGATCACAGTGAATGGCGGTCTGGCTCAAAGGGCCGAATGGCCTACTCCTGCACCTATTGTCTAATGTTACCCCATAGCCTTACCTGTATCACCAGTCTTAGAAGAGAGATCTCATTGAAGCCTATCAAGGCCTAGACAGAGTGGATGTGGAAAGGATGTTTCTGACAGTGGGAAATTCCAGGACCGGAGAGCACAGAGTCAGAATACGGATATCCCTTTAGAACAGAGATAAGGAGGAATTTCTTCAGCCAGAGGATGGTGAATCTGTGGAATTTATTAGCACAGGCGGCTGCAGAGGCCATATCATTGGGAATATTTAAAGCAGAAGTTGAAAGGTTGTTGATTAGTAAATTGACCAAGTTTATGGGGAGAAGGCAGCCTGATGGGGTTAAGAGGAAAAATAAATAAGACCATAAGACATAGGAGCAGAATCAGGCCATCCAGCCCATCGAATCTGCTCCGCCATTTCATCATGGTTGATCCATTTCCATCTCAATCTCACTCTTCCGCTTTCGCCCTGTAACCTTGCACACCCCGACCAATCAAGACCCTGTCAGCCTCTGCCTTAAATACACCCAATGACCTGGCCTCCACAGCCTCCCCATGGCAACAAATTCCATATATTCACCATCCCCCGGTTAAAGCTATGAGCCATAAATCAACCATGATCCCATGATCAAAGCAACTCTGCTGCTATGTGGAATTCTGGTTCTTATAGTCTTAGGGTCTTACCTGTAGCAACACATTACATAGGGAAAGAAACTGAATCTGTGAGGTAAGCCTGAAGGTCACATGACCAGGTTCAAGCATCACTGCTACCAGATTGTACCACTACTACAATTTGGTTCTTGAACCAACCGGCACAAGATGGCCACTGTTTAACAACACCGAGACCTTTTTGAACACTTTGCACTAAACTACAAGGTTTTCTTGTTCAAATTTCATTCTTTCTTGTAAAATTTATTTTTTCTTGTGAATGCTGCTTATCTGTGATGATCAGCTCTGTGATGCTGCTGCAATTATATATTGCATCTATAACTTCATGAACAGTGCATATGACAATAAACATTAACATTAAATGCTAAGTCAGACTCTCACCCTGTCAGTTATTCCCTCTGTTCCACCCGTTTCCCACCCTCCACTGTCTCTTCCATATAAATTAATCTTCAGGCAGTTCCCAGACCTGTAATGCTGACAGTTTCTCCCCCTACAGATGCTACCTAGCCTGTTGAGTATTTCCAAAGTTTTCTGTTTCTATTGAAAAACAATGCTCATGTCTATTCAATAAAGATAAAGATATTAAAGTTTATCTTCTACATGTACATCGAAACATCAAAATGTTCAGTTTGCGTCAGTAACCAACACAGTCTGAGGATGTGCCCGCAAGCGTCACCATGCACGCAGCCCCAATATAGCATGCCCACGACTCACTAACCTGTACATCTTTCAAATGTGAGAGGAACCCGGAGGAAACCCCACATGGTCATGAGGAGAGAATACAAACTTCTTACAGTCAGTGGCAGAAATTGAACTCTCAGCTCTGGTGCTGTAAATTGTTATGCTAACTGCTACGCTACCTTCAGCCTTTCAAAAAGAATCTCTGGGCAGTATCAGTGCAGACTAAGAAAATATTGGAAGGAGTTCTGTAAAGTTAAAAAGTGTTGGCACCAAGCAAGGAAGATGACAAGCTGGGGAGAGAGAAGAGATTGATTGATTTGAGGCTTTGAAACTCAACAGCAGATCTTACACGCTTGATTCGATAAAAAGACAGAATAAATCATCGTCCTGATATAGAGTGTTCTTTGAAAGTGGAACCACTGGTGTGTGAAAACTAAAAGAGTGATGAATGCTAAGGTTTTCTAAACTTGGATATTAGCCAATTATTTGAAGCTCCTGTAATCCACAGACAGTTTGCTCACACATCAATTCACCAGTGTAACTATAAACACATTCCCATGGTTGATTCTAATAACCGTTAGATCTCATCAGGATGTGTGTAAAAGTGGGGTCAAATATGATAGAATTCACCCTGCAGTTTGAGAAGGAGAAGCTAAAATCAGATGTATCAGTATTATAGTGGAGTAAAGGGAATTACAGAGCCTTAAGAAAGGAGCTAGCAAAAGTTGATTGGAAGGGAACACTAGCAGGGATGATGGAAAAACAGCAATGACTGGAGTTTCTGGGAGCAATTCAGAAGGCACAAGATCGATACATCCCAAAGGTGAATAAGTATACTAAATGTGGGATAAGGCAACCATGGTTGACAAGGGAAGTCAGAGACAGTATAAAAAACAAGAGAGGGTATATAATAAGCAAGATTTAGAGGGAAGTTAGAAAATTAGGAAGCTACTAAAAACCAACTGAAGGCACACAGATGCAGGGTTGATTTCAACACTTAAGAGAAATTTGAATTGGTACATGGATGGCAGAGGGATGAAGGGCTATAGTCAAGATGCTAGTTAATGGGGCTAGGCAGACTGATGGTTTGGCACAGACTAGATGGGCTGAAGGGCCTGATTTGGTGCAGCATTGTTCTATGACCCTATTCTATGACTCTATAAATAAAAAATCCATAAAGATAGAAACAATAAAATAGGAAGGTAAGCTAACCAATAATATAAAAAGATGTAAAAAGTATTTTCATCGTATGTATAAAGAGGTAAAGAGAGCTGATCGTGGATATCAGACCCCTGGAAAGATAGTAATGGGGATAAAGCAATGGTGGATAAACTTAATAAGTATTTTGCATCACTTTTCACAGTGGAAGATACTATCACAAAACCAGAAATGCAAGAGCGTCAGGGACAAAAGTGAGTGTCTTTGCTATTAATAAGGAGATTGTGCCAGCTCACAAAGTGGCGCGCGCCGGCATTGAGGCCGATCCCAAAGAGGGCGCCAAGCCTGCTTCACCAGCAAGGGGAAAAGCCCGCGCGCGGGACGGGACTGTGAATACGCGCCCCCTACAGCATTCCCGCCCGGGGAGGTCGGGATCAGGAAGGCTTTAAAGCGAGGCCGCGAAGTTTGAATAAACCTCTTTTGTAACTGCAGCTCACCGACTCCATGTCGTTATTGCAGTGCTGCGTGTAGCACACCGCTACAAGAAGGTGCTTGGGAAGCTGAAATGTCTGAAGGTGGATAAGTCACCTGGGCCAAATGAAAGAGATAACTGAAGAGACTATGGCGACATTAGTAAGGATCTTTCAAGAATCACTAGATTCAGCAATGGTTCAGGAGGAATGGAAAATTGCAAATGTTACTCCGCTATTTAAGAAAGGAGAGAAGCAGAAGAAAGGAACGTTGGCCAGTTAGTCTGATTTCAATGATTGGGACGATGTTGGAATCTATTACTAAGAATGAGGTTTTGGAGCATTTGAAGGCACATGACAACATAGACCAAAGTCAGCATGGTTTCCTTACGGGGAAATCTTGCTTGACAAAACTGTTGGAATTCTTTGAGGAAATAGCAGGCAGGATAGATAACGGAGAGTCACTGGATGTTGCTAATTTGGATTTTCAGAAGGCTTGTTGTCAAGATACCTCTCATGGTATTGCAGGAAAGATGCGAACTTGGATAGAAGATCGTGAACATAGCCCAGCACATCACACAAACCAATCTTCCATCCTTGGACTCACTTTACACCGCACGCTGTCGGAGCAGTGCTGCCAGGATAATCAAGGACACAACTCACCCAGCCAACACACTTTTTGTCCCTCTTCCCTCCGGGAGAAAGTTCAGGAGCTTGAAGATTCATATGGCCAGATTTGGGAACAGCTTCTTTCCAACTGTGATAAGACTGCTGGACGGATCCTGACCTGGATCTGGGCCGTACCTTCCAAATATCCGGACCTGTCTCTTGCACAACCTTACTTTCTCTTTTCTATTTTCTAATTATGATTTATAATTTAAATTTTTATTATATTTACTTTGATTTGTACTCCAGGGAGCACGAATCACAGAATCAAATATCGCTGTGATGATTGTACACTCTAGTATCAATTGTTTGGTGACAATAAAGTAAAGAAGATTGGCTCCCTGGCAGGAGGCAAATAGTCGGAATAAAGGGTGCCTTTCCAGGTTGGCTGTCAGTGACTAGTAGTTTGCCGCAGGGATCAGTATTGGGACCAATACTTTTCATGTTATATGTCAATGATTTGAACGAAGGAATTGATAGATTTGTGGTCAAATTTGCGGATACGAAGAAAAGTGAAGAGGCAGATAGTGTTGAGGAGGCCGAGTGTCTGCAGAAGGATGAAGACAGATTGGAAGAAAGGGCAAAGAAGTGGCAGATGGAATATGGTGCAGGGAAGTGTTGATCATATACTTTGGTAGAAGGAATAAATCCACGGACTATTTCCTAAATTTGGAGAAAATTCAAAATCAGAGGTGGAAGGGGACTTAGGAGTCCTTGTGCAGGACTCCCTAATGATTAACTTGTAGGTTAAGTTGGTAGTAACAAAGGCAAATGCAGTGTTAGCATTCATTTCAAGAGGACTAGAATACAAAAGCAGGGATGTAGTGCTGAGGCTTTATAAGGCATTGGTCTGAGTATTGTGGCCTTTTCTATGAAAAGGTGTGCTGGCATTGGAAAGGCACCACAGGTGGTTCACAAGAATGATCAGAGAATGGAAGGGTTAAATATAAGAAGCATATGAGGGCCTGTACTCACTGGAATTTAGAAGAATGATCGCATTGAAACCTATCGAATTTTGAAAGGTCTAGATCAGGGGTTGCCAACCCCTTGCTTAATGGTATTAGTCCATGGCATAAAAAAGGTTGGAAGCCCCTGGTCTAGATAGAGTGGGCATGGAGAGGATGTTTTCAATAATGGGGGAGTCTAGGACCAGAGGACACAGCCTCAAAATAGAGCAGGATCTCCCAACCTGGGGTCCACGAACCCCTCGGTTAATGGTAGGAGTCCATGGCCTGAAAAAACTTTGGGAGCCCCTGGAATAGAGGAAAACCCATTGAAAACAGGGAAGAGTATGTTTTTTAGCTGTAGGTGAATCTGGAATTCATTGCCACAGAATATACATATGACAAATCATTAGATATATTTAAGGCAAAAGTTAATAGGTTGTTGATTAATCAGGACATCCAAGTTTACAGGGAGAAGGCAGGAGAATGGATTTGAGAGGGATAATAAATCAGCCTTGTGGAGCAAAATTGATGGGCCAAATAGCCTTATGGAGCAGACTTTATTGGGCAAATAGCCTAATTCTGCTCCTATGTCTTTTGGTCTTATGATTACAGGGAAAAGGATTTGAGAGCGATAATAAATCAGCCTTGTAGAGCAGAGTCAATGGGCCAAGTGGCCTAATTCTGATCCCATGCTTTGTGGTCTTAGGGTAATTAAGTGCTTATGACACTGTTTGTGATAGTGTGACATGTGCAGTATTCCTGGGTAGGTATGCATCTGTGATGGCAGTTTAATACAGCTTAGTTTGCTCTTCAAAGTTTCTTTGCCGTTAACCTCTATGACACAGTGGATTCACTTACCCGTGATGTTCGGGTTCATCACCTCCGCAGGCTCCCTGTTGGTTGTATTAATGCAGAGCTTTGCAACCTAAGACTTGCTTTATTGCTAACCTCTCGCATCTCTGCTGAAAGGTCACTGACCTCGAACATTAATTCCTGCAGAGTCTGCCCGGCAGTCTATTCCAGTCATCGCTGTTCGAGTGGCTAACAAGGCAGCCTTTGAATCCAGGTGTGAACTGACAGAAAGGTGGTCAGCCAAGTGTTTAAAGGATAAAAATTATCAATACTCACAAAAGGGTAAAAAGGGAAAAGAAAACTTATGATTGGGAAGAGGTAATTTAAAGAGTTGTTTTTCTTGTTAGTTGGCAGATCAATATTTGGAATTGGAAGTAACACACAAGATGCTGAAGGAACTCAGCAGGTCAGACAACATCTATGGAGATGAATGAACAGTCAACGTTTCAGTCTGAGACTCTTATCAGCACTGAAATGGTCATTTGGGATTGGAAAGACAAGAGATTCCACAGGTACTGGAAATCCAGAGCAACACACACAAAATGCTGGAGGAATTCAGCAGGTCAGGCAGCACCCATGCAAATCAATGAACTGTTGACATTTCAGGCTGAGACCCTTCATCAGCTCTGGAGTTGTCATTTGGGATTGGAAACACAAGAGATTCTGCAAATGCCAGAAATGCAGGGCAACACATACAAAATGCTGGAGGAACTCAGCAACATTTGGAATTGATTTATTATTGTCACATGGATAGAGGTCCAGTGAAAAGCCTGTCTTGCATATTGTTCATCCACATCAGTTCATTGCACTGAGGTAAAACAACAGAATGCATAATACAGTGTAACAATGCAGGTAGACTACAAAGTACAAGATCATAACAAGGTAGATTGTGAAGTCAAGATCCAGCTGTCGTACTAGGGAACCATTCAAAAGCCTATTAAGAGCAGAGTAGCATCTGTCCTTGACCATGATGGTATCTGCTTTTAGGATTTCATATCTTCTGTCTGTACATTGATTGTTTGCCGGTTTATGTGTAGTTTTTCGTAAACTCTATTGTATTTCTTTATTTTCTAGTAAATGCCTGCAAAAAATGAATCCCACTGTAGCATATGATGATGTATATGTACTTGGATAATAAATTTACTTTGGCTTTGATATTGCCTGAGGGGAGGATCCAATGCGAGAGTGGAGGAAGGAATGTCCATCCCAAGATGTCATGCAAATAGATCTTCAAGTTGACCAGCCATTCTGCTTCCCAACAGACCAAGCACATAATGCTGAGAGGAAGACACATTTTATCCGTGCTGGGAGAACGTTTATCTCACTGGTGTTTTGTCATCTTTCCTGTCAATTTCCTCCTTGTCCTTGCTTTACCTAGTCCATTGTGAGGGGTATTTATTGTCGAGGTTAATCTAAACCTTCTCTCACATGTAGACCTCCACTTTTCTCTCATCAAGGTGCATGTCTAAGAGTTTCTTCAATGCCCCTAACATGTCTGACCCTACCACCTCTCCTGGCAGGACAGTCCATGCACCACCTCTGACATCCACCCCTCCCCATACTTTCCTCCAATCTCCTTAAAATTATGCCTCCTTTTATTAGCCATTTCCACCCTGAGAAAATGTCTCTGGCTATCCAGGCAATCTATGCCTTTTATCATCTTGAACACCTCTATCAAGTCACTTCTCATCCTCCTTCGCTCCAAAGAGAAAAACCCTCGTTCACTCAATCTATATCCATGAGACATGCTCTCTAGTTCAGGCAACACCCTGGAGTTTTTGTTACTTGAGTTGCAGTGAAGGTTTCTGTTTTGTTCAAAACCTTATCGTCTTGCACACCTCGATCAAATCACTGCTCCTCATTCTCCTCCGCCTTTTAGCACAGTGGAAGGAAAAGCTGTCAAGCAACATGCATAAAACGTTCCTCCGGCTTCCACCAGGCGCTTCCTACAGTTTTCCTGAGGCACGATTTTGACCCCAAACATCGAGAGTTGCTCCCCCCACAATGATGCTGATCAACCTGTTGATTGCCATTGCAGATTCTAGCGTCTGTAACCTCCTATGCAACATATTCCGATTTTTAAAAAAATTTCAGATTTCCAGCACCCGCAGTTTTTAGTTGAACTTCAAGCAACACAAGGTGCCTAAATAATGTCATCTCTTCAACATGGCTATGATAAATGAGTTTATTCAGTGAAACTCAGAAAGATAAACAAGACCAGGGTAAGTTTTTCCATCGGCCTTATTAACGTAACAAAAAATTCCATAGGGAGAAGACACAAAGCTCATGATCTCTTTCCCATTGAACTGGCTCTTGGAAAGCCCAAATTTGACTAAAATTCCAACTGAGTGACAGAACTGTTTGTGATAGAGTGGTCAATGAATCAACGATCTCGGAAAATGTAATTGCCAGTAAGCTGTTATTTGTATTCATTTTCAAACCACTGTTCCCATTCTCTTGACTTTGACCCTTCATTGAAGTTTTCTTATCAGGTCTTTTTTTTTGTTTTCTTTGAATTTTAGATTACTTCAGAAATAAACATGAGTCATTCGTACATTAGAGAAAAGCCTAATTAGGTCTGTTCTCACAAGGTTTATTCTCCGGCGGGGGCTCTCATGTGGCAGTGTTTAACTCCAGCCTTTCATTGAAGAAAGTCTCAGATGCTGGCAGATGAAAACTGCCTCGCGGTACCGCACTCCAAACAATTCAACAAAGAATGCAAGCAGTCGGCGTGTGAACTTGCCAGACTGTGTGAGAGTGCTGGCTTCTGTGGCAGAGCCTCTGGGGCATAAACTATAGGCTTCAAGGATTAAAGATCTTAAAATCAAATGACATAGGAGCAGAATAAGGCCATTCAGCCCATCGAGTCTGATTCACAGTTTAATCATGTCTGATTTATTATCCCTCTTAACCCCATTCTGCTGCCTTCTCCCCGTAGCCTTTAAAGCAGGGATATCCAACCTGGGGTCCAATGCTTTAAAGATTGGCTTTATTTGTCACATGTACATCATACATACAGAGAAATACGTCATTTGCGTCAATGACCAAACCACAAATCAATGTGCCATGGGGGAAGCCCACGAGTATCGCCATGCTTCTGGTGGCATCATGACCTATTAACCCTAACCTGTACATCTTTGGACTGTGGGAGGAAACCAGAGCACCCGGAGGAAACCCATGCAGTCACGGGGCAGAATGTATAAACATCCTCCACCTGTCCAATAAAAGATCTTCAACCCGGACATGAGTGCAATTTCTCTCTCCTCCGATGCTCAAGACCTGGCAACATCTTTGTAAATTCTCTACGCTTCCGAGTTTAGTAACATCTTTCTTCTGGCAAGGCTGAACACAATTGGGTGGGAGGGAGGTGAGGAGCTCGTTTTGTTGCTTGCTGTGTTCAGCGTTGTTCTGCTAAACGTTGTGGGCAGGCTTTGTCAGTGCCGGAATGTGTGGCGACACTTGTGGGCTGCTCACAACTCTTCAGTGTGTTGTTTGTTAACGCAGAAGTTGCATTTTACTGTCCGTTTCAATGTGAATGTGATAAATTAATTTGAATCTTGAAACCCACGGGGCCACAGGGGGAAAGAACAAACTCTTACAATTCCAGCTGGTGCTGTAATTGTGTGATGCTAACCGCCATACTTCCATAACTTGTAAAGCATTGAACATGCCATTTGAACGTTCATGGCCACTAAAGTTACCCACGTATAAGGTGACAAGACCACAAATTCAGAAGTCTCCTCTTTGATGAAGGAAAGGGACCACAGTGCAAATTCAGCCTGAGTTTTGGGGGCAGGCAGAGGTGACCGAGGTACATCCGTCGCCTGGGGAAGAATAGGTAGCAGCTGAATTTGCACGAGGGCGAGGGAAGAGAAGCTGTTTGCCAGGCATGGTATGGAAACACAAACGCCAGGAATGAAAAATTCTACAGAAAGTGGTCGATACTGCCCAGCCCATCACAGGCAGAGCCCTCCCCACTATGGAGCACATCTACAACGAACACTGGCACAAGATCCAGCATCCATCATCAAGAACCCCCAACATCCAGACCAGGCTCTCTTCTTATTCCTCCCATCAGGAAGGAGGTGCAGGAGCCTTAGACCCACACTATCACGCTCAGGAACAGTTATTAACCTTCAACAGTGTGGATAACTTCACTCACTGCAACACCAAACTGACTCCACAACCTATAGACTCATTTTCACAGACTCTACAACCTATGTTCTCAATATTATTTATTTACTTCTTTATTTATTATTGGCATGATAATAGCACTTTGGATATTTGTTAGTCTTTGTTATAGAACATAGAATAGTACAGCACATTACAGGCCCTTCAGCCCACAATGTTGTGCCGACCCTCAAACCCTGCCTCCCATATAACCTTTCACCTTAAATTCCTCCATATACCTGTCTAGTAGTCTCTTAAATTTCACTAGTGTGTCTGCCTCCACCACTGACTCAGGCAATGCATTCCACACACCAACCACTCTCTGAGTGAAAAACCTTCCTCTAATATCCCCCTTGAACTTCCCTCCCCTTACCTTAAAGCCATGTCCTCTTGTACTGAGCAGTGGTGCCCTGGGGAAGAGGCTCTGGCTGTCCACTATGTCTATTCCTCTTAATATCTTGTACACCTCTATCATGTCTCCTCTCATCCTCCTTCTCTCCAAAGAGTAAAGCCCTAGCTCCCTTAATCTCTGATCATAATCCATACTCTCTAAACCAGGCAGCATCCTGGTAAATCTCCTCTGTATCCTTTCCAATGCTTCCACATCCTTCCTATAGTGAGGCGACCAGAACTGGACACAGTACTCCAAGTGTGGCCTAACCAGAGTTTTATAGAGCTGCATCATTACATCGCGTCTCTTAAACTCTATCCCTCGACTTATGAAAGCTAACACCCCATGTGGGTGTTATGTACAGTTTTTCATGAACTTTATTGTATTTCTTTATTTTCCTGTAAATGCCTGCAAGAAAATGAATCCCACGGTTGTATTTGGTGACATAAATGTAGTCTGATAATAAATTTACTTTGAACTTTGAAGGTCACCCACTGAGAGTCGTGACAAATGCAAGGATTTAGTCAGTTCAAGATAATGAACGCAGATTCACATTTATTTATCACATCCATCACTTGTTGCCTGATGCTCCAGTGTAGAATTCACACTGTTTTGGCTGCAGACGGATGTGGTGACACAGCAAGTCAGACATGTCACTGGAAGGAGGAGAGAATTGTGTTTAAATGATAGGATATAGTCCCTGATACATACATTCCCAATAATGCCCTCTCCAATTGTTTGGAGATCTGGAAATTGGCATCTAACTCACCTGATTCCATTTTCCACACTCTCTTTGGACTCACTGGGTCCATATTTCCCACTGGCTTTAAACTGAAGCCATGATTTTTCACGTTTGCTTCAAACTTATTGGGTCCTGTCTACCCCGCTTCCTTTAAGATCCCCAGGACTCTATTTCCCACTCACTACAGCTCCATTTCCTATGCTCCCATTAGGCTCAAGGACAGCTTCTATCCTAATGTTATAAAACTATTGAACAGTTCCCTAGCACAATAAGATAGTCTTGACCTCACAATCTACTTCACTGTGATCTTGTACCTTATCGTTTACCTGCATTGCATTTTTCCAGTAGCTTTTTGCAATTCATTCTTCATTGGTATTGTTTTACCTTGAGCTCTACAATGCACGGTGTAAGTATTTAATCTGTATGAACAGTGTGCAAGACAAGCTTTCACTGTATATGAGTTCATGTGACAATAACAATCCAATACCATCATCAAGGCTCTTTTAATCTCACTGGACTCCCATTTGCTACGCTCCCTTTAAACTCATTGTGTTGACTGGAATATTTATTGTTCTATTATATAACCTCTTATAAGAGGGTGAATTAAAGTGTGTCAGGGTATTAATGGGAGGAACATCCATCCAGCAGTCTGGAACATCTGCCCCGGCACCACCAAAGTCTTGAACTGCTGGATTATCAAAGGTTCATTGATTTGAGTCAAAGGGTGACACACACAAAATGCTGGAGGGATCCTGCAAGTCAGGCAACATCTAAGAAGAGAAATCAACAGTCTGCGTTTTGCGCTGGTACCCCTCCCGGACTGCCCTTCAACTCGAAACATCTTTGCGCTGCACTCCTGCCACAAAACAACAAATCTCACATCCCGTAAGTCAGCGACAATAAACCTGGCTCTGATTCTGAGACTATTTCAGACGTTATACCTGAAACTTCATTACAACAAATTATGAGAATTTATTAACAAACTGCAGAACGAAAAGAAAATTGTCTTGTCTTTAATCAAGCATCCACCTACACCAGTCCAATACTAATCTTGTTTTATTCTCGCCAGATCCCACCACTCATCTACTACAAAGGGCATATTCCGTCCTTTACCAACCCATACGTTTTAGGCGTATGGGAGGAAATTGCAAACCCGGCAGAGGAGATGCAAACTCCACCCAGACAGAACTTGAGGTCACAATTAAACCTGGGCCTTCACCTCAGTGTAAATGGTCAGGCTTCTCGAATGGCCAAATCTATTGCAGTTCTGAGCTCCCATCATAAACCACTTTCGGTGTCAAATGGACTGATGCACACCTTAGCACTAGAGGCCATACAGTTCTTGCTATTTGGTTCAGAAAAGGGGGTGAAGTGGGATGGGTGGGGGGGGGGAACACCTTCCACAGTAACTTGACCACTGTTCTTCAATGTAACATGTTTCAGTGACAGAAAGCTAGAAAAAAATTGCAGACAAGAATAGTATCTCTGAAAGGAGCCAAAAATTGAGTGTTAAAAGATTTAAAGATTAGCTTCATTTGTCACATGTACATCAAAACATTGAAACATACAGTGAAATGTGTCAGGCAACACATATGGAATGCTGGAGGAACTCAGCAGGCCAGTCTGCATCTGTGGAAAAAGTACAGTCAAGGTCACGATGACAATAGACAATAGACAGTAGGTGCAGGAGTAGGCCATTCAGCCCTTCGAGCCAGCACCGCCATTCACTGTGATCATGGCTGATCATCCACAATCAGTACCCCGTTCCTGCCTTCTCCCCATATCCCTTGACTCCGCTATCTTTAGACAGACAGACAGACATACTTTATTGATCCTGAGGGAAATTGGGTTTCATTACAGTTGCACCAACCAAGAATAGTGTAGAAATATAGCAATATAAAACCATAAATAATTAAATAATAAGTTAATCATGCCAAGTGGAAATAAGTCCAGGACCAGCCTATTGGCTCAGGGTGTCTGACACACCGAGGGAGGAGTTGTAAAGTTTGATGGCCACAGGCAGGAATTACTTCCTATGATGCTCAGTGTTGCATCTTGGTGGAATGAGTCTCTGGCTGAATGTACTCCTGTGCCTAAACAGTACGTTATGGAGTGGATGGGAGACATTGTCCAAGATGGCATGCAACTTGGACAGCATCCTCTTTTCAGACACCACCGTCAGAGAGTCCAGTTCCACCCCCACAACATCACTGGCCTTACAAATGAGTTTGTTGATTCTGTTGGTGTCTGCTTCCCTCAGCCTGCTGCCTCAGCACACAACAGCAAACATGATAGCACTGGCCACCACAGACTCGTAGAACATCCTCAGCATCGTCTGGCAGATGTTAAAGGACCTCAGTCTCCTCAGGAAGTAGAGATGGCTCTGACCCTTTTTGTAGACAACCTCAGTGTTCTTTGACCAGTCCAGTTTATTGTCCATTCATATCCCCAGGTATTTGTAATCCTCCACCATGTCCACACTGACCCCTTGGATGGAAACAGGGGTCACCGGTGCCTTAGCCCTCCTCAGGTCCACCACCAGCCCCTTAGTCTTAGAGCTCTATCTAACTCTTTCTTGAAAGCATCCAGAGAATTGGCCTCCACTGCCTTCTGAGGCAGAGCATTCCATAGATCCACAACTCTCTGGATGAAAAAGTTTTTCTTCAACTCCATTCTAAATGGCCTACCCCTTATTCTTAAACTGTGGCCTCTGATCCTGGACTCCCCCAACATTGGGAACATGTTTCCTGCCTCTAGTGTGTCCAATCCCTTAATAATCTTATATGTTTCAATCAGATTCTCTCTCATCCTTTTAAATACCAGTGTCTACAAGCCCAGTCACTCCAATCTTTCAACATATGACAGTTCCGCCATGCCGGGAATCAACCTCGTGAACCTATACTGCACTCCCTCAATAGCAAGAATGTCCTTCCTCAAATTTGGAGACCAAAACTGAACACAATACTCCAGGTGTGGTCTCATCTGGGCCCTGTACAACTGCAGAAGGACCTCTTTGCTCCTATACTCAACTCCCCTTGTTATGAAGGCCAACATGGCATTAGCTTTCTTCACTGCCTGCTGTACCTGCATGCTTACTTTCAGTGACTGATGAACAAGGACACCTAGATCTCATTGTACTTCCCCTTTTCCTAACTTGACACCTTTCAGATAGTAATCTGCCTTCCTGTTCTTGCCACCAAAGTGGATAACCTCACATTTATCCACATTAAACTGCATCTGCCCACTCACCCAACCTGTCCAAGTCATCCTGCATTCTCCTACCATCCTCCTCATATTTCACACTGCCACCCAGCTTTGTCATTTGCAAATTTGCTAATGTTACTTTTAATCCCTTCATCTATATCATTAATGTATATTGTAAATAGCTGCAGTCCCAGCACCGAGCCTTGCAGTACCCCACTAGTCACTGCCTGCCATTCTGAAAGGGACCCGTTAATCCCTTCTCTTTGTTTCCTGTCTGCCAACCAATTTTCTATCCATGTTAGTACCCTACCCCCAATACCATGTGCCCTAATTTTGCCCACTAATCTCCTACGTGGGACATTATCAAAGTATTTCTGAAAGTCCAGGTACACTACATCCACTGGCTCTCCCTTGTCCATTTTCCTAGTTATATCCTCAAAAAACTCCAGAAGATTAGTCAAGCATGATTTCCCCGTCGTAAATCCATGCTGACTCAGACCGATCCTGTTACTGCTATCCAAATGTGCCGCTGTTTCATCTTTTATAACTGACTCCAGCATCTTCCCCACCACTGATGTCAGGCTAACTGGTCTAGATAGATAGATAGATAGATACTTTATTCATCCCCATGGGGAAATTCAATTTTTTTCCAATGTCCCATACACTTGTTGTAGCAAAAACTAATTACATACAATACTTAACTCAGTAAAAAATATGATATGCATCTAAATCACTATCTCAAAAAGCATTAATAATAGCTTTTAAAAAGTTCTTAAGTCCTGGCGGTAGAATTGTTCTGTTTTCTCTCTCCCTCCTTTCTTAAAAAGTAGGATAATATTAGCTATCCTCCAATCCTCAGGAACTGATCTTGAATCTATAGAACATTGGAAAATGATTACCAATGTACAGCCACCTCCTTAAGCACCCTGGGATGCAGACCATCAGGCCCTGGGGATTTACCAGCCTTCAGTCCCATCAGTCTACCCAACACCATTTCCTGCCTAATGTGAATTTCCTTCAGTTCCTCCATTACCCTAGGCCCTCTGGCCACTATTACATCTGGGAGATTGTCTGAGGCCATAGTTGAGTTAGAGGAGCAACACCTTATATTCCATCTGGGTAGCCTCCAACCTGATGGCACGAACATCGATTTATCGAACCTGGTAATGACTCCCTCCCCTCCACCTTCACCATTCCTCATTCCCATTTCTCTCTCTCACCTTATCTCCTTACCTGCCCACCACCTCCCTCTGGTGCTTCTCCTCTCTTTCTTTCTTCCATGGCCTTCTGTCCTCTCCTCTCAGATTCCCCCTTCTCCATCCCCATTTCTCTTTCACCAATCAACTCCCCAGCTCTTTACCTCCCCCCACCTATCACCTTGTGTTTCTTCCACCCCCTCCCCCAACTTCCTTACTCTGACTCCTCATCTTTTTCTCCTATCCTGATGAAGGGTCTCGGCCTGAAACATCAACAGTACCGTTTTCCATAGATGCTGCTGGCCTGTAGAGTTCCTCCAGCATTTTGTGTGTGTTGCTCGGATTTCCAGCATCTGCTGACTTTCTTTTGTTAGTGAAATGTGTCATTTATTTCGACAGCTAATGCAGTCCGGGGATGTGAAAGGGGCAGCCGACACGTCACCGTGTTTCTGGTGACAATATAGCACGCCCGCCCTTAGTAACCGTAGCTCATTCATCTTTGCAAAAGTGGAAGGAAACCAGAGGACTCGGAGGAAATCTGCATAATTACGGGGAGAATATACAAACTCCTTGAAGACAGCGTCAGGAAATGAAGGCCAATCGCAATGGAAAGCGTTGCCTTAACCCCTATGCAACTGTGCTGTCTCATTGCAAAGCCGGTTTTGGTTTTCGCTTTATCATTGTCACATGGCACAGCAAAAAGGTTTGTCAATCACGGGTAAAGCCCTCTTCACCACTGAGCGCATCTTGACAGAGCGCTGTCGCAGGAAAGCGGCATCTATCATCGGGGACCCCCACCACCCAGGTCATGCTGCCATCAGGAAGAAGGTACAGGATTCACACCACCAGCTTCAGGAAGAGTTACTACTGCTCAACCATCAGGCTCTTGAACCAAAGGAGATAACTTCACTCAACCTCACCTGCCCCATTATTGAAATGTTCCTACAACCAATGGCTTCACTTTCAAGGACTCTTCATCTCATGTTCTCAACATTTATTCCTTATTTATTTATTATTATTATTATTATTTCTTGTTGTATTTATACAGTTTGTTGTCTTTTGCACACCAGTTGGACACCCTATTGGTGCAATTTCCCTTTGATTATATTATGGTTGTTGGATTTATTGAGGATGCCTGCAAGGAAATAAACCTCAGGGTTGCATATGGTGGCGTGGATGTACTTTGGTAATTAATTTACTCTGAATTTTGAACTTGAACTTGCATGCTATCCATACAGATCAAATCACTGCACAGTGCTTTCAGCTAGCATTAGATAAAACAATAACTATCAAAGTTACTGAGCGAGTGCAGTGCAGGCAAATGGTTGAAGTGCAAGATCAAAACGGGGAAGATCATGAGGTTGAGTCCATCTTATCGTTCAAGAGGTCTGTTCAAGAGCGGGTCAGAAGCTGTCCTTGAGACAGGTGGAGGAATATTAAATTCTTTAACCAACGCTCGAGAACGTTGGAAACAACACGACAAGATTGCAGCAAAGGAACCCAAAACAAGTGGGTTGTGAGCTGCAGTGTGTGTTCTGAAGGGAAGCATCCTGTGTGGGGTTCAAATTGATAAAGGTACCCCCTTATTTGAAACCATCACAGACTTTGTCTCCATGTCAGGATTAGAATCGTTGTGGTGGGTGCTGAGAAAGCCAACAGAAACGCATTGCACTAATTATACAACTGGATCTGACCTTTCCCTTCCTCAGGTGTTTATTACAAAAAAAAATAACCTAACAAGTTATTTCGTTAGTGTAGTCCTCAAGAGCCGAACACAAGCCCGTTGTGCTCTGTGAGTGCATTAGCTTTCCAATGCAACCCGATTCTTCCCGTTGACCCTAGAGTAGCCCCTCTCCTCCTGGAATTATTTAACCCTAAACCTCCTTGGGTGAGTACGTCACTTCCAATCAATAGCATAGGGCCATTCTTTTGGGGACAGTTAAAGATTAAACATCACTTTATTTTTTAAAAGATTAGCTGCACTCGTTGCACGTACATCGGAGCAAACAGTGAAGTGCATCGTTTGCGTAGACGACCGACACAGTCCGAGGATTGTGCTTCGAGCAGCCCACAAGCGTCACCATGCTTCTGACATCAAAATAGCGTGCACACAATTTATTAATCCTAACCAGTACGGTTTTGGAAACTGGAGGAAACCCACAGTGTCACGGGGAGAACGTATGAACTCCTTACAGCAGCAATTGAAACCCAATTGGCGACTGCCGGCTTTATAATAGCATTACATTATTCTCTCGCTACCATGCCATCCCCATTGATTCGTATGTCTGACTGGAATACAATAGACCATACAGTTGTCCAGATTGTACAGAATGTAAAAACTAAGCACTGAAGCTTATTTCTGGCCAAAAAGAAACCTGTACTGAACTTAAGTTTCACTTTGCTGTAGAGGACTGCGTAAAGTTCTGTTTATTGTATTTTATAGAGAGTATAGAGGCAATATATGGGCAGTACTGTAGGGGAATGGTTAGCGTAATGCTACTACATACCAGCTGTACAATTGGGGTTCAATTCCCTCCAATATCTGCAAGGAGTTTGTACGTACTCTCTGTGACCATGTGGGTTTCCTCTGGGTGTTCCGGTTTCCTCCCACTTTCCAAAAATTTAGGGGTTAGGTTTGTTTAGCTGAGGGCATGTTACGTTGGCACCTTTAGCATCTTTGCTGATTTGACTTGACACAAACAACACATAGTGAGGCATTTTGATGTACGTGACAAATAAATACAATAGAGGCATTGAAGAGTCTCTTAGATAGACACATACAGTACCTATAACAAGTATCCACCCCTCTTGGAAGTTTTCATGTTTTCCAACATTGAATCACAATGGATTTAATTTGGCTTTTTGACATTGATCAAGAGAAAAAGACTCTTTTTTGTCAAAGTGAAAACATATCTCTACAAAGCGATCTAAATTAATTACAAATATAAAACACAAAATAATTGATTGGATAAGTATTCACTCCCTTCAAGTCAGTATTTAGTAGATGCACTTTTGGCAGCAATTTCAGTCTCGGGTCTGTGTGGATTGGTCTCTATCAACTTTGTACATCTGGATACTGCAATTTTTCCCCATTCCTCTTTACAAAACTGCTCAAGCTCTGTCAGATTGCACGAGGATCATGAGTGAACGGTCCTTTTCAAGCCCAGCCACAATTTCTCAATGGGATTGAGGTCTGGACTCTGACTTGGCCACTCCATGACATTAACTTTGTTGCATTTAAGCCATTCCTAAGTAGCTTTGGCTTTATGCTTGGGGTCATTGTCTTGCTGGAAGACAAACCTTTTCCCAAGTTACAGTTCTCTTGCAGACTGCATCAGATTTTCCTCCAGGATTTCCCTGTATTTTGCTGCATTCATTTTACCCTCTACCTTCACAAGCCTTCCAGGGCCTGCTGCAGTGAAGCATCCCTACAGCATGATGCAGCCACCACCATGCTTCACTGTAGGGATGGTGTAGTTTTGATGATGTGCAGTTTTGGTTTCATCAGACCATAGAACGTTCTTCCAGCTGACTTCAGAGTCTCCCACATGCCTCCTGGCAAACTCTAGCTGAGATTTCGTGTGAGTTTTTTCCAACAGTGGCTTTCTCTTTGCCACTCTCCCACAAAGCTGTGACTGGTGAAGCACCCGGGCAACAGTTGTATGTGCAGTCTCTCCCATCTCAGCCACTGAAGTTTGTAACTCCTCCAGAGTTTTCATAGATCTCTTGGTGGCCTCTCTCACTAGTCCCCTTCTTACACAGTCACTCAGTTTTTGAGGATGGCCTGCTCTAGGCAGATTTACAGCTGTGCCATATTCTTTCCATTTCTTGGTGATTGACTTAGCTGTACTCCAAGAGATATTCAGTGACTTGGAAATTTTCTTGTATCCATCTCCTGAACTGTGCTTTTCAATAACCTTTTCGTGGAGTTGCTTGGAATGTTCTTTTGTCTTCATGGTGTAATTTTTATTAGGATAATGTCTCACCCGTAGTTGGACCTTCCAGATACAGGTGTGTTGTTACTACAATCAATTGAAACACCTTGACTGCACACAGGTGATCTCCATTTAACTAATTATGTGACTTCTCAAACCTGATGGCTGCACCAGTGATGATTTGGTGTGTCATATTAAAGGAAATGAATACTTATGCAATCAATTATTTTGTGTTTTATATTTATAATTCATTTAAATCATTTTGTAGAGATCTTTGCAGATCAGTGTCAAAAAAAAATCTGAAGATCACTGTTAATCAATGTTGTAAAATAATAAAACTTCCAGGGGGAGAGGGGAAATACTTTTTATAGGTACTGTACATGTGCAGAGAACGCTGGGATATGGACATTGCGAGGGCAGAAGGGATTGGTTTAGTCAGGCATTTGATTACGAATTCAGTTAGTTTAGCACAACGTCATGGGTTGTAGAGCCTGTTCTTGTACTGTACATAGAGCACAGAACAGTACAGGCTCTTTGGCCCACTATCCTGTGCTAACCTGTTAACTGACATAATTATTTATGGTTTTATATTGCTATATTTCTTCACTATTCTTGGTTGGTGCAGCTGTAACGAAACCCAATTTCCCTCGGGATCAATAAAGTATGTCTGTCTGACTCCAAGATCAATCTGACCATTCCCTCCTGCATAGCTCCCCAGTATTTTTTATTTATTTAGAGGCACAGAACAGTAACAGGCCCTCTCAGTACAGCAAGCCCACACTGCCTTTTTACACCCAAGTGACCTATTAACCTACCGACCGGTTCGTCTTTAGAGTGTGGGAGGAAACCGGAGCACCCGGAGGAAACCACATGGTCACGGGGAGAGCGTACAAACTCCTCACTGACAGCGATGGGAACTGAACCCAGGTCTCTGGCACTGTAAGATGTTATGTTAACTGCTACACTACCATGCTGCCCATGGGAATTGAACCCAGGTCAGCCGCTTTCTTCCATGTACCTATCGAAGAATCTCTTAAATGTCCCTAATGTACCTGCCTCCATCAACCCTGGCAGCACATTCCACGCATCCGTGTAAAAAAAAAACCTACCTCCGACGTTCCCCCCTTACTTTTCTCCAGTCAGGAAATGCCCTCTCACATTCTCTGTGTTCTCTGTCGTATGTTCTATGTTACGTGCTCGCTCCCACTCTGGCGGAAAGGAAGTGAATGACGTTGATATATTTAACGGAAGGCTAGACAAGCAATTGAGGAAGAAGGGAAGAGAGATCAGGATGAGGAGAGGTGGGGGCAGCCGCAAGTACACGGTTTGGTCCAGATAGCCAGTGCTCGATTTCCAAGAAATTCCTATATAGAAATCTCTCTCAGAAAGGTGACCAGTTTTATTCATACATTTTGGTAACTGGGTGGCCTGTAAGATCATTTGCAGAACAGAGAAGAGCTAAAGAAGGGTCTCGGCCCAAGATTTGGACTGCTTACTCTTGTGTGTGTGCGTGTGTGTGTTGCTTTGGATTTCGAGCATCTCATTTTTGTAACTACATTGCTGTTTGTACGGAGTCCCGCGTAGACCAGACTTGACTGTGGAAACTGTTTTCCTTCCCATAAGGACATACAGTGAACTAGTTAGAGCATTTACAACATCTGATGGTTTCATAGCCACTATTACTCTTTAAAAAAAGACTTTTGAATTCCGGATTTATTTAATTAATGGTCTTTAACTTTTCATGGTGGGATTCAAGCTCCCATCTGTGGATCATTTTTTTCTTTATATTAATAGTTTGCTTTCTTTACCCCGGCATGTAAACCACCCCCTTCCTATCTGATCTATAATAAAGGAAGTTGTCACACTGTGGTCTTGCTGCTGGATAGTTAACACAAAGGATCCAAACCTGAAACACGGTGATTTAGACCGGGGGGGGGGGGGTAATAATTGAGAAGAAAGTCACAGAGAGCTGTGGACACAGCTCAGCACATCACACACAAACCAGCCTCCCCTCCACAGATTCTGTCTACACTTCTTGCGGCCTCAGTAAAGCAGCCGGCGTAATCAAAGACCCCACCCGCGCTAGACAGGGAAGATGCCTGCCTGCAAGGGTGTCGATCCATACTGCAACCTCCCATGAAGTAGAGCTGTGTCATCTCCCATTGCACCAGAGTGGTTAGCGTGATGCCTGTGATCACTGATCAGGGTTTGATTTCTGGTGCTCTCTCCAGGGAGTTTGAATGTTCTCCCCATGACCACGTGGATTGCCTCTGGGTGCAAAGACGTATAGGTTATGGTTGGGGAAATGCAACACTTATGGGGTGCTCCAGTAGATACCCAGATTGTGTTGGTCATTGACGCAAACGACACATTTCACTGCATGTTTCCATGTTCCGATGTACACGTGATAAACCGAGCTAATTTTTATAGAAACTGAAAATTCATGCATCGGTTTAGATAGAGTTTTCCAATTCAATTTTGTAAACCACTAAGGTAGAAAATAGAAACAGAAGAGGATCCAAAATATTCATTCTCAACTTAGAAAGCATCAGCCATTGGTACTCCTCATCTTCTCTGGGCTCCTTATCTCCCTGTCTCGTCTGATCTTCAGACTTTTCAGAGTTTCAAGACCACCCACGATGAACAGACCCAAACTTTTAAACCTGAGTGGTGTCCTAAACAAGGGCCCTGCCCCTTTGCCGTGGATAATTCCCACCTCAAGTTAGAATGAAGCTCATCCTTACCTTCATGAATTATATAGTATTTTTGAACTAGTATGAGGGAAAGACACTTGTGCGTTCAAAAGTTCCAGGACTCACATAAGTCACTTGTCTACTCTTCATGTTTCTATGTAGTTTCTCTCCTCAGCTCTTTGCAACAACCAGATAGAGCCACTGGAGAGATTGGTAGACACAATCTGACACAGCAACAGAACAAGGCATATGAAAAACAAATACAGATTTACTGTGGTCTTTTTAATCCACTAACAGTTTCCTCATGAAGCCATGAAGAGACAACTCTCCCTCAGTGTTTATGATCTCCTATAAAATTAAGTAGCTCCTTAGATTCCGCAATCTGGGTTTGTGTGATCATGCATTAAAATCCATTTCCACGTCATTATGGGTTTATCTTGTGGTAAGTTAAAAGTAAGGAAGAGAGAGCCATCTCTTTCATGTGTCAGTGCCAACACTCCTTTCAAACCGGCTAATTCCACAGCAACACACACAAAATGCTGGAGGAGCTCAGCAGGCCAGGCAGCTTCTATGGAACTGAATAAACAGTTGACGTTTCGAGCCGAGACCCTTCGTCAGGACTGGAAAGGAAGGGGGAAGGGTCCCGGCCTGAAACGTCGACTGTTTATTCATTTCCATAGATGCTGCCTGACCTGCAGAGTTCGTCCAGTGCATTGCATGTGTTGCTCTGGATTTCCAGCATTTTCAGATTTTCGGGTGTTTAGGTTAATTGCACATCACTTTCCATAGGGATTAAGTACGGGAGAAGAACACAGAACATCAGACATGGAACACTACAGCACAGGATAGGCCCTTTGGCGCATGATATTCTGCCGATCTTTTAACCTACTATGAAATCAATCTAACCCTTCCCTCCCACATAGCCCTCCATTTTCCATTTAACCACATGACTATATAAGAGCTTCTGAAATATTCCTAGTGTATCCGTTTCTATCACCAGCCCGGCACCCTGAGCCATACAGACACCTCTTTCTGTGTAAAAGCCCTATCTCTAACATCCTCCATCTACTTTCCTTCATACACCTTAAAAATACACCCTCTCATATTGTCCATTTCTGCCCTGGGAATAAAGTCTCTAACTGCCCACTCTATCTATGCCTCTTATCATCTTTAAAACCTCTGTCAAGTCACTTCCCTCTCTCCTTTGTTCCAAAGAGATAAGTCCTAGTTTGCTCAACCTATCCTCATAAGCATGCTCTTTAACTCTTGGGTGTGCAGGCTGTTAAAGCAAATGAAACATTTCGTGTGATAAATAAAGCTGAATCTGAGGCTCAAGGGTCCCAGTGAGCCCACCAAGGGTCACGGTGGATCAGCTGGCCCTTGGCTTCTCTTGCACTTCCCACCTACAGTGGCCCAGTTGCCAAAGGTCCACCTTACGTATTGCAACACTGACCTCCTCTGGACTTGAAGTCCAAGGGACCATGGGACCATGTGGAACGACAACTGTCAATTTCTGCCCTAGTTGGATATTAATCCAGCATCTATCTATTGAGGAAAATCATTTAACACAGTAAAGGAGATAAGTTAACAGCAAAATCAAAGAGCTGGAAGAAGTCAGCAAGTTAGAGAGCATCTATGAAGGCAACAGAGGCGTGGAGACCCAGAACCAGGACTGAGAGCAGGGAGGGGACGTATTCTACAGACGCACAGTTGCGAGCACCCTAACAAGCTGCATCACTGCCTGGTACGGAAACTGCGCTGCGGAGGACGGGAAGGCTCTACAAGGCTGGTCAAAACCGACCAGAGCATTAAACCTTTCATTCCTGCAGTCATTCACATGAACCTCCTCTGGACCCTCTCCAATGCCAGCACATCCTTTGTTAGATAAGTGGCCCAAGCCTTATTTTGGGTGACCAATCAGCAGAGAGGGAGTGTGTCAAAAGAGCTACCTTTTCAATTACGTTCACAATCAAGATTTAAACGGCAGAGCTTCACAGCAGTTTCTCTGAATTGGGTGGCAACCAATCAACAGGCAGGGATTCATTAGGAAGAGAGAATAAAAGTAACGTCAGCGCAAATGGAGTGGCCATTGTTGTGAGTGGGCCAGTATTTAGAGTGGCTTTGGCAAGGTAAAATATCTGGTAAGTTTCTCTTGTTGTTCTCAATTCTTCATTCCTCATCTGTTAGGGCATGGTAGTGCCGTGAGAATAGCTCCAGGGGCAGTGATTCGTGCTGTCTGTGGGCTGTGGGAAGTCGGGGTTCAGTCTCCTGGAGAAACAAATTTGCACCAGGTACACCGATCTGCAGCTCCTGAGAGAATGTATTAAGGAACTGGAGCTGCAGCATACTGGAAAATGAGGAGGTGATGGAAATGAGTTACAGGGAGTTAGTTACCCCTAGGTTGCAGGAGACAGGTAACTGGGTGACTGTCAGGAGAAGGAGGGGAAATGCACAGCCAGCACAGAGTACACCTGTGGCCATTCCCCTCAGTAGTAAGTATAGAACTTTAGATACTATTGACAGGGACAACCTACCAAGGGGGAAGCCATTGTGACTGGGTGTCTGGTACCGAGTCTGGCACTGTGGCTCAGAAGAGAAGAGGTGAAGAGGACTGCAGTGTTGATAGGAGATTCCACAGTCTGGGGAACAGAGACGAGACACCCGGATGGTATATTGCCTCCCTGGTGCCAGGGTCAGGAATGTCTCAGATCAGGTCCATGGCATTCTCATGAGCAAGGGTGAACAGCTGGAAGTCTAGGTGCATATTGGCACCAATGGCATAGGTAGAAAAGGTGAGGAGGTCATGAGGAGAGATTTTAGGGAGTGAGGTCAAAAGCTGAGAAACAGGACCTCCAGGGCAGTAATCTCTGGACTGCTCTCTGTGTGGCACACCAGTGAGAGTAAGAATAGGATGACTTGGCAGGTGAATGTGTGGCCGAGGAACTGGTGCAGGGGCAGGGGTTCAGATTTATGCATCCTTGGGGATCTCTTCTGGGAAGGTATGACCCGTACAAAAGTGATAGGTTACATCTGAGCCCGAGAGAGTCCAATATACTTGCAGGCTGGTTTGCTAGAGATGTTCCAGCGGGTTTAAACTAAGTTAGTAGAGGGATGGGAAATGGAGTGTAGTACTGAGGGTGAGGTAGTAACAAAGGAAATGTGCAGTGAGACAGCAGGGAGAGGATGATGATAGGGCAAAAGTACAGTCAACAGAATGTAAAAGGTAGACAAAATCAAAAAGAATGAATACAGGACTGAAGGTGTTATATTTGAATGTGTGCAGTATATGGAGTAAGGTAGATAAACTTCTAGCACAGCTACAGATTGGCAGGTGTGATGTTGTGGGAAACATTGAATTGTGGCCGAAGGAAGATTGTAGCTGGGAGCTTAATGTCCAAGGATACACATTGTATCAAAAGGACAGACAGGAAGGCAGAGGGTGTGGCGTTGCTCTGTTGGTAAAAAATCAAATCAAATCTTTGGAAAGAGATGACATAGGGTCGAAAGGTGTTGAATCATTGGGGGTAGAGCTAAGGAACTGTGAGGGTAAAAAGACCCTGATGGGAGTTGCATACAGACCCCCAAACAGTAGTGAGGATGTGGTCTACACATAAGAACAGGAGATAGAAAATGCATGTCAAAAGGGCAATGTTACAAAAGTCAGGGTGGACTTCAATATGCAGGTATATTGGGAAAATCAGGTTGGTCCTGGATCCCAATAGGGGAAATTACTAGAGTGCCTATGAGAGGGTTTTTTAGAGCAGTTCGTGATTGAACCCACTGGGCCATCAGCTATTTTGCATTGGGAGTTGTGCAATGAATTGGAATTGATTCGAGAGATGAAGGTAAAAGAACCTCAATATGATGATAATATGACCAAATTCACCTTGAAATTTGAGAAGGAAAAGCTCAGAATCTCAGGTGGTGACGAGAGGGCATACAGGTGTGAGAAATGCCAACTAGTGGAGTGGTGTCGCAGCAACAACCTGGCACTCAACATCAGTAAGACAGAAGAGCTGACTGTGGACTTCAGGAAGGGTAAGACGAAGGAACACATACCAATCCTCATAAAGGGATCAGAAGTGGAGAGAGTGAGCAGCTTCAACTTCTAGGGTTTCGAGATCTCTGAGGATCTAACCTGGTCCCAACTATCGATGCAGTTACAAAGGCAAGACAGCGACTATACTTCATTAGGAGTTTGAAGAGATTTGGGATAGCAACAAATATACTCAAAACCTTCTATAGATGTACCATGGAAAGCATTCTGACAGGCTGCATCACTGTCTGGTATGGGAGGAGGGTCTACTGCACAGGACTGAAAGAAATTGCAGAGGGTTGTAAACCTAGTCAGCTCCATCTTGGGCACTAGCTCACGAAGTACCCAGGACATCTTTAGGGAGCAGTGTCTCAGAAAGGCAATGTCCATTATTAAGGACCTCCAGCACCCAGGGCATGCCCTTTTCTCACTGTTACCATCAGGTAGGAGATACAGAAGCCTGAAGGCACACACTCAGCGATTCAGGAACAGCTTCTTCCCCTCTGCCATCCAATCCCTAAATGGACATTGAATCCTTGAATACTACCTCACTTTTTTAACTTCTACTTTTTGCATGATTTTTAATCTATTCAATGTACATATACTGTAATTGATTTACTTATTTATTCTTTATTATTATTTTTCTTCTATATTATGTATCGCATTGAACTGCTGCTGCTAAGTTAACAAATTTCACGACACATGCCGGTGATAGTAAACCTGATTCTGATTTTGAAAAGCCAAAGCCAGATGAACTGAATAAGCATTTTGCATTAGTTTTCACTGTGGAAGACATCAGCACAGTGGTGGAAGTTCCAGGTGTCGGGGGTCAGAGTGTGTGAAATTGCCATTACTAGGGAGAAAGTTGTTTGGGAAACTGAAAGGTCTGAAGGTAGATGAATCACCTGGACCAGATGGTGTACACCCCAGGGTTCTGAAAGAGGTTGCTGAGAGGCATTAGTAATGATCTTGCAAGAATCATTAAATTCTGGAATGGTTTCAGAAGACTGTAAAATTGCAAATGTCACTCCACTCTTCAAGAAGCAGAAGAAAAGAAATTATAGGCCAGTTAGTTTGACTTCAGTAGTTGGGAAGATGTTGGAATCGATTAAAATTGTACAAGGCTGAATTTGGAGTATTGTGTACAGTTCTGGTCACCGAATTATAGGAAGGATATCAACAAAATAGAGAGAGTACGGAGAAGATTTACTAGAATGTTACCTGGGTTTCAGCACCTAAGTTACAGAGAAAGGTTGAACAAGTTAGGTCTTTATTCTTTGGAGTGTAGAAGGTTGAGGGGGGACTTGATAGAGGTATTTAAAATTATGAGGGGGATAGATACAGTTGACGTGGATAGGCTTTTTCCATTGAGAGTAGGGGAGATTCAAACAAGAGGACATGAGTTGAGAGTTAGGGGGCAAAAATTTAAGCGTAACACGAGGGGGAATTTCTTTACTCAGAGAGTGGTAGCTGTGTGGAATGAGCTTCCAGTAGAAGTGGTAGAGGCAGGTTTGGTATTGTCATTTAAAATAAAATTGGATAGGTATATGGACAGGAAAGGAATGGAGGGTTATTGGGCTGAGTGCAGGTCAGTGGGACTAGATGAGAGTAAGCGTTCAGCACGGACTAGAAGGGCCGAGATGGCCTGTTTCCGTGCTGTAATTGTTATATGATTGCTAAGGGTGTGGTTTTGGAGTACTTGGAGGCACATGACAAAGTAGGCCATAATCAGCATAGTTTCCTCAGGGAAAATCTTGCCTGAGAAATCCGTTGGAAATATTTGAAGAAATAACAAGTAGGATAGACAAAGGTGAATTGATTGATGTTGTGTACTTGGATTTTCAGAAGGCCTTTGACAAGGGGCCACACATGAGGCTGCTTAACAAGTTAAGACCCCATGATATTAAAGGAAAGATACTAGCATAGATAAAGTGGTGGCTGATAGACTGGAGGCAAAGAGTGGGAATAAAGGGAGCTTTTTCTGGTTGTCTGCCAGTGAGTAATGGTTCCACATGGGTCTGTGATGGGATCACTTCTTTTTATGTTATATGTCAATGGCTTTGTCACAAAGTTTGCAGACGATTTGAAGATAGGGGGAGGGACAGGTAGTTTTGAGGAAGTAGAGAGGCTACAAAAGGACTTGACAGATTGGGAGAATGAGCAAAGAAGTTGCAGATGGAATACAGTATTGGGAAGTGTATGGTCATGCACTTTGGTAGCAGAAATGAAAGGGTTGACTATTTTCTAAATGGAGAGAAAATGCAAAACTCTGAGGCTAAACAGGACTTAGGAATCTTTGTGCAGGATTTCCTAAAGGTTAATTTACAGGTTGAATCTGTGGTGAGATGTTAGCATTGATTTTAAGAGGACTAAAATATAGAAGCAAAATTGTAATGTTGAGACTTTACAAAGCACAGGTGAGGCCTCATTTGGCCATTTTGGGCCCCTTATCTTAAAACCGATGTGCTGAAACTGGAAAGGGTTTCAAAGGAGGTTCACAAAAATGATTCAGGATTAAAAGGCTTGTCATATGAAAAATGTTTGATAGCTCTGGGCCTGTATTCACTAGAAGTCAGAAAAACAAGGGGTGACCTAATTGAAACCTATCGAATGGTGAAAGGCCTTGATAGAGTGGATGTGGAAGGATGCTTCCTGTGGTGGGAAAGTCTAAGACTAGAGGACATAGCCTCAGAACAGAGGAGTGTCCTTTTAGAACAGAGATGAGGAGAAATAAATAGAGCCAGAGAGTTGTGTATCTGTGGTATTCATTACCACAGGTAGTTGTGGAGGCCAAGTCTTTACGAATACTTAAGGCAGAGGTTGATAGATTCTTGATTGGTCAGATCATGAAGGAATACAGAGAGAAGGCAGGAGATTAGGGCTGAGAGGGAAAATGGATCAGCCATAGAGAAATGGCAGAGCAGTCTCAATGGGCCAAATGGCCTAATTCTACTCCTATATCTTATGGTCTAAAACTGCTCACAATACTCCAAATGTGGTCTGACCAATGCCTTATAGGGTCTCAGCATTACATTCTAGAGAGGTGAGAGGAAGAATAATTAATTAATTTATTGAGATACAGCATGGAATAGGCTCTTCGAGTCGAGCCACCCAGCAAATCCTCAATATAATCCTAGCCTAATCAATTAACCGGCCAAATGGTAGGTCTTTGGACTGTGGGAGGAAACCAGAGCACCCAGAAGAAAGCCATGCAGTCACGGGGAGAATGTACAAACTACTTGCAGGCAGCAGCAGGAACTGAACCTGGCTTGCCTGTCCTGTAAACTGTTGTGCTAACCACTACATTACCATGCTGCTGCCTGCTGCCTAACAGAGAAATTAATCAATGCATGAACTATCAAAGAATTGGAGATTAATTGATGCATCAATTAAGACGGAGTGGATAATGAATTAAAAATTAATCCCCTTTTCCTAACGGTTACTCAACATCAATTAACACAGCAACAGTGAATACTTAAAGGAGAAAGGAAGTTTAATTAACACAGACAGGGCATCTACGAATGCAGCCTGAACTTCGGCTTTACGTGGCATGGCAGTGTAGCAGTTAGTGTAACACTGTAACCTGGGTTCAATTCCCGTCACTGTCTGTAAGGAGTCTGTATGTATTCCCCGTGAGGATGTGGGTTTCCCCTGCGTTTTCTGGTTTCCAGTTGGGTGGTGTAGGCTCGTTGGGCTGGAAGGGTCTGTCACCGTTACTGTATCTCTAAATAATAAAATTTTAAAGATATCTGAGGTTCATTATCTCTGTCTGCATGGAGAGAAAACGAGGGAGAAACTGCATTCATTTCAGGATCTGCTTCGGAATCACAGATCTGTTATTGTAGAGAAGAAGGCCATCCCTCCCCCCTCCACCCCCACTTCTTGGAAGAGCAATCCAGTCAGTCTGAAGTTCAAAGTTCAAAGTAAATTTATTATCAAAGTACATATATGTCACCATATACTACAACTGAGTATAGCAGTCAGTTTACAGCTGAACTGAGTCCTGTACTCCAATCCTCAGTCCACAGTTCCATGGAATTATTTTCACTTAAAGACCTATTGTATTCCCTTCCGAAGGCCCTGACGGACTGTTTCGACCAACCTCCCAGGCAGCAAGCTGCTCAGGAAGATGAAAGAGGTGCTATTTTATTTTGACATCCTTTAGCAGCATCCCCCATTACCCTGAGAGCTCCCACGGGAAAGCTGCAGAGGAGCCCGTATGAATGCACAGATCACAAACACGTTCACTGACACGTGAACGGGTAACAGGTAGAGGTGTATACACTATATAAGACACACACTCACAAATGTACTTATGGAGGGAATAAACAGCTGATTTTTCAAGAGCCCTGATGAAGGGCGTTGGCCCGAAACATCAACATCCTCCATAGATGCCACTTGACTTGCTGAATTCTTTCAGCATTTTTGTGTTGCTCAAGACTCTAGCAACTGCCAAATCTTATGTCCCATGCGCGCGTGTGTGTGTGTATATATGCACATACCAATATATGAATGTATATACATAGACACACGCGCACAAGCGCACATACGTACATGTGTATATACATGCAAAAGCACACACGTACTTATATCATATACATATACATATATCATATACTTACATCATATACACATTCACATTTGTGTGTGTACACCATGCACACCTTTACAAAAACACACATACACAATTTATGCACAAATTATATCCACTTATAAAAATATTTTTTAAATTCCTACAAATTCCTCATACCTTTCGTCCAGAATGTTTAATCTGTGCTTCCTAGTATTTGAACAATCCACTAACAGAAACATCAGCTGTCTGGACACCATAGACTTTAAACTATTGTTCTGTCGATATTCACCACATGAAAAGTCACAGGATAGGGATCCAGAAGCTGTTTAAAGCTGCTGGGCAGAAATAGACAGGTTGTGAACCCTAGTCATGGACGCAGTTTGCTGGGAAGCCCATTTCCTGGGTAAGCAATGGGCTGTACAGCCTTGTCCCTGTCAGAGTCACTGTGTCACTGAGATGGACAGCATACTCAGTGCACAACAGGCCTTCTCCCACGGCAACACGTCCTTCAAATACTCCAGCCGGAGCTCCGCTAACGAGCTGAAACAACACGGTCCCCACTGGAAATTCACCTGCTCAGTTTTATGAGCTGCAGCTTTGTGTGAATACTCGCTGGTGGAATTTGTCAGTGCCCAGGAGAAAACAAATGGAGCTTTACACGCCCGCAACAGACACAGCGCAATGTGGTTTAATTTCACCAACACACACCGTTCCTTTCTTCATGGCTGAAATCGCTTCATTATTCATGACAACACTATTCCAATGACGGCACTGGAAAAAGTCGCAGACTTACACAGCAGGTCAGTCAGCATCTATGGAGATGAATAAAGAGTCCAACATTTCAGGTTGAGACCCTTCACCAGGATCTCCATCCTGATGTTTTGATATCGGCCCAAAATGTCGACTGTTTATTTCCTTCCAAATATGCTACCTGACCTGCTGAGCTCCTCCAGCATTTTGTGTGTGTTCCTCTTGATTTCCAGCATCTGCAGAATCTTTAGTCTTTGTCTTAGAGTAATACTGTACTAAAACAGGCCTTTCAGCCCAACTTACCCATGCTGACCAGGCTGGTCCCATTTGCCTGTACTGACCCACATCCCTCTGAACCTTTCCTACACATGTTCGTAGCCAAACAATTTTTAAACATTGTCAGCATCATCACTTCCACTATCCACTTGTTCCATACACCCACCCCCCTCTGCAGGAAGTTACCCCTCAGGTCCCTTTTAAATCTTTCCTCTCTCACCTTGAACTGATACCCTCCACTTCTTGGTTCCCTTTCCCTGGGAAAATAACTGTGCACATTCACTACACACCTCGTGATCTTACACACTTCCGTAAGGGTCACGCCTCAGCCCCCTGTGCTCCAAGGGAAACTGTAAAACCTGTCCAACCTCTCCCGATAACTCAGCCCCCCAAGTCCTGGCATCATCCCCGTAAATGCTCTTTGCACTGTTTCCATCAGGACTAAACAAACTCTGCTCGAGCTGAGATTTCTTCCCCCTTCCTTTTCCGTCTGGCCTGGAGTCTTAACACTCACCAAGGTGTGAGAGGACTGTTCTCTGATTAACATTAGGCAATTTAAAGGATTAGGACCCGCAGATATTTTAACTTAACAGTAATTAATTACAGGAAGACGCTTCACACCACATTACTGTTACAGACGGAACACTGCTGGTATAAAAATGAGGTGGTGAACTAATCCCAGTCAGTAGGTTGGACTTGCAGAACAAAAAAGATCTGAATTATCACCTGTGTTAGGTTCCACATCTTTCAAGAGCTGAGCTGCGCACAAAGCAAAGCCCACATGTGCTGTCCTGACAGTGAGGTACGCCAGGCCGAGTGACGTGCAGATAATGTTTCTCGGATCTCTGTGATACAGTTTTACATTCCTAGCTACAAAATAGCACCTCTTTTATCCTCCTGATCGCTCCCACGGGAAAGGCTGCAGGGAAGTCCAAGCTCCAGGAGATGAGGTCCGTATGTAGCAGACGTTAACCGGTGGGAAAGCAGAAACTCACAAAGATACTCACACTCGGGCACAAGCAGAAATGCACATGCACTTTGCTTTTCTACACACACACATATATATATTGTATATACGGTACATACTTACATGCGCACGCAGACACATTTACAAAAAGAAATATCACAAAAGAACTTAAATACTTTTTATCTACTATCTTCAGAATTACTGCCATTTCCTTGTGTTTTAAATTTGCGGAGTTAGTCTTATAGAATCTCATGGTAATGAAAACATCCATTTGGCCCATCCTCCTCATGCCAGACCTATAGACAGATTTCAGATTCATTTATTTATTGTATGTATATTGAAACGTACAGTGCAATGTCCTGTTTGCGTTAACAACCTACATAACCACAGGATGTAATGTAGGTGCCACACAGTCCGGCGCCAACACAGATGCCCACAATGTTTGGCAGAACAACAAAACAAGTCAGCAACACCGAAACAGGCATCTTTTCCACCTTCCTGGCCACCCACGTGCACACACACTCACACACGTAGGCCTCCTTCCTCAGGAGAGGTCACCTTTGGGCCACTGGGCCTCGGCCCTGGACTCTCAGACATCGCACCTCCAACCTCCATTCATTTGCAGGGACTCGAATCTTACTCACATAAAAACCTGGAGACATTAGATCTGGTGCTTTTGGAATCACTGCCATTTCCTTTTTTTAAACTCATGGAGTTAGTCTCATAGAATCATATGATAGGGAGAAAAGCCATTTGGCCCATCCTGCTCATGTAAGCACTTTGGTGTCAGAATCAAAATCAGATTTATTATCACTGACATATGTCGTGAAATTTGTTGTTCTACAATATATAAATTAGAATCAGGAATGTATATTTATTTATTTTTAATTGCGCTATCCCCTCAATCCTGCCCCCTCAACTTCTATCATAGCCCAGGAAAGCTTTGAATCGTTATCCCTCCAGTCAATGCTGGTTTAGAGAGTGAGAAAGATATGTGATATTAAGGAAGTCAAAAGACGTACAGTTTGGGGTTAGTGGCACCAGAAGCGTATCGATACTTATGGACTGTCCCCGGCACAATCCTTGGGCCGTGTTTGTCGTCGATGCAAAACAACGCATCTCACTGTTATGTTTCGATGCACAAGTAACAAACTAAGCTAAACTCTGAATCTTGGAATGTTTGAAACATTAAATACTAGCGCGTCATTTTATTTGCACCCTTAGCTGATGAGAAACCATACAAACTAGCCTTTCAACAAAATCGATCTCTACCATTCAGATGAGTTACTGGATTACAGGTGTGGTATTTTCCCACAGGGAGAACTGTTCTGTAGCAGAAGATGTACTTCACGACGTTTCTCGTATTAAAGGAGGGAGCTTTCCAAAGGTTACTTCAGGAGCTGGGGGTTGTTTTTAAGGCATACTGTATGCATTGAATAACATTACAAAGGGACTATGGGCTCTTTAGGCTAATCTCCAAGTTGATTCTTTTTTCTTGTGATTCTTTTCTTGTAATAAAATAGTATATTTCAGTATAACTATTGATAAACTTACATGAATACAGGGTAATGAGATTATGAACAGATATAATGTAATTGGTAGTTTTTTAAAATCTTTTTTGACCTTTTATATACACTTCTTTGCACTCTGTATTTTTCTATGTAGAAACTAATAAAAATATTGGAAAGAAGGCCGCTAATGTCCAAGTCAAAGGTTAAGGGGATGTTCTGTCCCGTGGGATGCATACAGGTACAGAGGAGTAAGTACAATGTTACAGGTCCTTCATTAGTCTTGGCCCAAAAGATTGATTACTTTTTCCTCTCCATAGGTGCCGCCTGACCTGCTGAGTTCCTCCAGCATCTTGCATGCGTTGCTCAAGATTTCCAGCATCTGCAGGACCTCTTGTGTTTGAAATGGACAAGGCGACCTGCCGTTTTAACCCCGTGTCCCACTCCCAAGCCAGCTGTGCTCAGCGCCCTCCACAGCTCAGCTGAAGCTAAGTGCAAGGTAGAGGAGCAGCACTTCATAATCCATCTGGGTCATCTCCAACCTATTGGCACGAACATCAAATTCTCAAACTTACAGTAACCGCTCCCCCTATGTCCCATCCCCCACTTCATTTCTTTTCTCTATCATCCTGCTCCCCATCTCTTTCCCCTGTCCTCTCTATCTGCCCATGGCCCCCGCAATGGTTCCCCTTCACACCTTCCTTTATTTCATGCTCCACCTTCCACTTCGATCAGGTTTCATCTTCGTCATGCCCCCATCATCTCTCAGATTCTCGCTTCATTCCCACTCTCCCCCACCCCCCACCTGCCCATTACCTTCCCTTTGCTCACCTGGATCTAGCTATCACTCACCAACTCTTGCTCAGCATCTTCCCTCCACCTTTTCATACCAAACATCACCCCTATTTCTTCCCAGTCTAGATGAAGGGTCTTGGACCAAAATGGGACCATCCATTTCCCTCTATGGACACTGCCTCAGCTGCTGAGTTACCCCAGTGCCTTTGTGTGTTACTCAACACCAATAAATCCCAGCATTTACTCGTCACAAATTTGGGCATCCTCTTGCCCAAGAGTTCCCACAGAGGGAGCTAGTATCAGGGTGGAGAGGCTGAAGGCCCAGTGTCTGAGAGTCTGGGGTCAGGGAAGCCTGGAGGCCTGTCTGTGTGTGTGAATAGGTGGGAGGATGGGGCGGTGGGAAAGGGGCTTGTTTCGCAGCTATTGTCTTGTTCGTTTTGTTGTCATTGCTGTTTGTGCCATTCTGATGAACGCAGTGGGCATGTTGCCTCCGGAATGCATGGTGAGTCCTGTGGGCCACCCCCAGCATATCTCAGACTTCGTTGGTTGTTAATGCAAATGACACATCTCACTGTATATTTCAATGTACACGTGATAAATAGATAGATCTGAATGGCATCCCCCTTGTTACGAGTGAAGAATGAAAGCAGTGCGCTGTGTAGCTTTGCCAGGATAGAACCATAGAACATTACAGCACAGAAACAGGCCTTTTGGCCCTTCTTGACTGTGCTGAACCATTTTTCTGCCTAGTCCCACTGACCTGCACCTGGCCTATATCCCTCCATACACCTCTCATCCATGTACCTGTCCAAGTTTTTCTTAAATGTTAAAAGTGAGCCTGCATTTACCACTTCATCTGGCAGCTCATTCCACACTCCCACCACTCTCTGTGTGAAGAAGCCCCCCCCAATGTTCCCTTTAAACTTTTCCCCCTTTACCCTTAACCCATGACCTCTGTTTTTTTTTCTCCCCTGGCCCCAGTGGAAAAAGCCTGCTTGCATATTGGAATAGCCCAATATAACTTACCAATACATGTGAAAGCATTGTTGCCTCTCCAAGTTCTCTCCCACCCTTCAACCTCCCCAACTCTCCTCAATCCCCCATGTACCCCCACCCTCCCAACTCTCCCAACCCCCAACTCTCTTCCACCCCAACTCCCCCACCCCCATCTCTCCCCACCACCCCAACTCTCTCCCATCCCAACTACACCCCCCTTCCATCTCCCCCACCCCAACTCTCCCTACCACCCCAACTCTCTCCCATCCCAACTACACCACCCTTCCACCTCCCCCACCCCAACTCTCCCACACCCCCAACTCACCCCACCACCCCAAGTCTCTCCCATCCCAACTACACCACCCTTCCACCTCCCCCCACCCCAACTCTCTCCCACCACTCAACTCTCCTCCAACCCCCATCTCTTCCCACCTCCCACCTCTTCCCCACCCCAACTCTCCCCATCCACCCCAACACCACAACCTCCAAACTCTCTTCTGCCCCCATCTTCCTCCAAACCCCAAATTTCCCCTCACCCTAACTCTCCCCACACCCCATCTCTCCCTGCTACATCAACTCTCCCCACCCCAACTTTCCCTCAACCCTAACCACCCCCACTCTCCCCCACCCTCCGACCTCTCCCTCGATCTTCCAATCTCCACCACCTCTCTCCTCTCTCCCAGCCCGTCACCCTTCAACTTCCAGTCTCCCTCACCTCCCAAATTTCCCCTATCTTCCCATCTGTCCCTCAACTGTCCAATTCTCCGCACCCTCCCAATGACCCTACCGTCCAACTGTCCCCCAGCCCCCCCAATTCTACTGTCTGGAAACTGCAGTCATAATTCTAAACTTTGTTTGTGCTGTCAGGTTGGGGGAAGGGTGGGTGAATACCTGTCACATTCCGAGGAAGGGAAGGGAAGTTATCATTTCGACCATCACTCCTGGGTCCAGCGTGTGTGCCATTACAAAGAAGGCACAGCAGTGCCTCTGCTTTCTTAGAAGTTCACAAAGATTTAGCACATCATCTAAAACTTTGACAAACTTCTATAGATGTGTGGTGTAGAGCATATTGACTGCTTATATCATGGTCTGTATGGGAACGCCAGTGCCCTTGAACGGAAAGGCCTACAAGAAGTAGCAGACGCAGCCCAGTCTATCATGGATAAAGCCCTCCCCACAAGGGTGCACATTTACAAGGAGTGTTATCGCAGGAAAGCAGCATCCATCATCAAGAACCTCCACCATCCTCTCTTCTCTCTGCTGCCATCAGGAAGGGGACGCAGGAACCTTCGGTCCCACACCACCGGGCTGAGGAACAGTTATTGCCCTTCAACCATCAGGCTCCGGAAACAAAGTGGGTGACTTCACTCATCCCAACACTGAGGTCCCAATTGAGTTCACAGTCTAAGGACTCACTTTCAGAGACTCTGCAAACCCCTGTTCTCAATTGTATTTAATAAATATTCATCTGTTATTATTGTTTCAGCTTTCTTGCTGTCTTTTACCAATGGTTGTTTGTCCATGTTGTTAATGTGTAGTTTTTAAAACTGATTTTTGATCGAGGCACGACTGTGCAATCGCATGGATGTCAGTGAGTTAGAACAGTGAGAAGAGTTTAGAGGAGATAGCTTTATAGAGCGGGCGACAGAGTAGAGGGAGACAGAGTAGGAGGGCTTTGGCTCAATGGGGCTTAGGCAATAACGGATCGAGGCAAGGTCAGATAACTGTGAAGAATAGAAACAGGAAGTATGTGTGTGAGGCCGGTGTTCTGTACTGGGTATCAGATGCGGGAAGTCCGTGAGACTCCCAGCCTCCTGGACGTCCACATCTGTACCAGGTGCATTCAGCTGCAGCTCCTTAGGGACCGCGTTAGGGAACTGGAGCTGCAGCTCGATGACCTTCGTCTGGTCAGGGAGAGTGAGGAGGTGATGGAGAGGAGTTACAGGCAGGTGGTCACACCGGGGCTTCACAAGACAGATAAGTGGGTAACAATCAGGACAGGGAAGGCAAGAGTCAGTCACTAGAGAGTACCCCAGTGGCTGTACCCCTTAACAATAAGTACTCCTGCTTGAGTACTGTTGGGGGAGATGTCCTACCTGGGGGAAGCAACAGTGGTTGTGCCTCTGGCACAGAGTCTGGCTCTGTGGCTCAGAAGGGTAGGGAAAGGAAGAGGATGGCAGCAGTGATAGGGGACTCTATAGTTAGGGGGTCAGACAGGTGATTCTGTGGATGCAGGAAAGAAGCACAGATGATAGTTTGCCTCCCAGGTACCAAGGTCCAGGATGTTTCTGAACGCGTCCATGATATCCTGAAGTGGGAAGGAGAACAGCCAGAGGTCGTGGTACATATTGGTACCAACGACATAGGTAGCAAAAGGGAGTTGGTCCTGAAAACAGACTACAGGGAGTTAGGAAGGAAGTTGAGAAGCAGGACCTCAAAGGTAGTAATCTCGGGATTACTGCCTGTGCCACGCAACAGTGAGGATAGGAATAGAGTGAGGTGGAGGATAAATGCGTGGCTGAGGGATTGGAGTAGGGGGCAGGGATTCAGATTTCTGGATCATAGAAGAGGGATACGCTCAGACAAATGGTTTGAGATTTGTCTATTTTAATGCAAGGAGTATTATGAACAAAACGGATGAGCTTAGAGCGTGGATCAGTACTTGGAGCTATGATGTTGTGGCCATTACAGAAACTTAGATGGCTCAGGGGTAGGAATGGTTACTTCGAGTGCCAGGCTTTAGATGTTTCAGGAAGGACAGGGAGGGAGGCAAAAGAGGTGGGGACGAGGCACTGTTGATCAGAGATAGTGTCATGGCTGCAAAAAAAGAGGAAGTGATGGAGGGATTGTCTACTGAGTCTCTGTGGTGGAAGTTAGAAACAGGAAGGGGTCAATAACTCTACTGGATGTTTTTTATAGACAATCCAATAGTAACAGGGACATCAAGGAGCAGATAGGGAGACAGATTCTGGAAAGGTGTAATAATAACAGGGTTGTCGTGGTCGGAGATTTTAATTTCCAAAATATTGATTGGCATCTCCCTAGAGCAAGGGGTTTAGATGGGGTGGTGTTTGTTAGGTGTGTTCAGGAAGTTTTCTTGATGCAATATGTAGATAAGCCTACAAGAGGAGAGGCTGCACTTGATCTGGTATTGGGAAATGAATCAGGTCAGGTGTCAGATCTCTCAGTGGGAGAGCATTTTGGAGACAGTGATCACAATTCTATCTCCTTTAACATAGCATTAGAGAGGGATAGGGACAGACAAGTTAGGAAAGCGTTTAATTCGAGTAAGGGGAAATTTGAAGCTATCAGGCAGGAACTTGGAAGCATAAATTAGGAACAGATGTTCTCATGGAAACATAAGGCAAAAATGTGACAAATGTTCAGGGGATATTTGAGTGGTGTTCTGCATAGGTACGTTCCTATGAGACAGGGAAAGGATGGTAGGGTACAGGAACCATGGTGTACAAAGGCTGTAATAAATCTAGTCAAGAAGAGAAGAAAAGCTTACAAAAGGTTCAAAAAATTAGCTGATGATAGAGATCTAGAAGATTATAAGGCTAGCAGGAAGGAGCTTAAGAATGAAATTAGGAGAGCCAGAAGGGGCCATGAGAAGGCCTTGATGGGCTGGATTAAGGAAAACCTCAAGGCATTCTACAAATATGTGAAGAGCAAGAGGATAAGACGTGAGAGAATAGAACCAATCAAGTGTGACAGTGGAAAAGTGTGTATGGCACTGGAGGAGATAGCAGAGGTAATAAATGAAAACTTTGCTTCAGTATTCATTATGGAAAAGGATCTTGGTGATTGTAGGGATGACTTATAGTGGACTGAAAAGTTTGAGCATACTGTATATACGTTAAGAAAGACGATGTGCTGGAGCTTTTGGAAACCAGCAAGTTGGATAAGTCACTGGCAGCGGATGAGATGTACCCCAGGCTACTGTGGGAGGTGAGGGAGGAGATTGCTGAGCCTCTGGCGATGATCTTCGCATCATCAATTGGGACAGGAGAGGTTCCAGAGGATTGGAGGGTTGTGAAAGTTGTTCCTTTATTCAAGAATGGGAGTAGAGATAACTCAGGAAATTATAGACCATTGAGTCTTACTTCAGTGGTTGGTAAGTTGATGGAGAAGATCCTGAAAGGCAGGATTTATGAACATTTGGAGAGGTATAATATGATTAGGAATAGTCAGCATGGATTTGTCAAAGACAGGTCATGCCTTACGAACCTGATTGAATTTTTTGAGGATGTGACTAAACACATTGATGAAGGTAGAGCAGTAGATGTAGTGTATATAGATTTCAGCAAGGCATTTGATAAGGTACCCCATGTAAGGCTTATTGAGAAAGTAAGGAGGCATGGGATCCAAAGGGACATTGCTTTGTGGATCGAGAATTGGCTTGCCCACAGAAGGCAAAGAGTGGTTGTAGATGGATCATATTCTGCATGGAGGTCGGTGACCAGTGGTGTGCCTCAGGGATCTGTTCTGGGATCCCTACTCTTCATGATTTATATAAATGACCTGGATGAGGAAATGGAGGGATGGGTTAGTAAATATGCTGATGACACAAAGGTTGGGGGTGTTGTGGATAGTGTGGAGGGCTGTCAGAGGTTGCAGCGGGACATCGATAGGATGCAAAACTGGGCTGAGAAGTGGCAGTTGGAGTTCAACCCAGAGAAGTGTGAGGTGGTTCATTCTGGTAGGCCAAATATGTTGGCAGAATACATGAATATAGTATTAATGGTAAGACTCTTGGCAGTGTGGAGGATCAGAGGGAACTTGGGGTCCGAGTCCATAGGACACTCAAAGCTGCTGCGCAGGTTGACTCTGTGGTTAAGAAGGCATACGGTGCATTGGCCTTCATCAATCGTGGGATTGAGTTTAAGAGCCAAGAGGTAATGTTGCAGCTCTATAGAACCCTGGTCAGACCCCACTTGGAGTACTGTGCTCAGTTCTGGTCACCTCACTACAGGAAGGATGTGGAAACCATAGAAAGAGTGCAGAGGAGATTTACAAGGATGTTGCCTGGATTGGGGAGCATGCCTAATGAGGATAGGTTGAGTGAACTCAGCCTTTTCTCCTTGGAGCGATGGAGGATAAGAGGTGACCTGACAGGGCTGTATGAGGTGAGGAGAGGCATTGATCATGTGGACAGTCAGAGGCTTTTTCTCAGGGCTGAAATGGCTAACACGAGAGGGCACATTTTTAAGGTGCTTGGAAGTAGGTACAGAGGAGATGTTGGGGTAAGTTTTTTACGCAGATAGTGGCGACTGTGTGGAATGGGCTGCCGGCAACGGTGGTGGAGGTGGATACAATGGGGTCTTTTAAGAGACTCCTGGATGAGTACACAGAGCTTAGAAAAATAGAGGGCTATGGGTAACCTTAGGTAATTTCTATAAGTACATGTTCTGCACAGCATTGTGGGCTGAAGGGCCTGTACTGTGCTGTAGGTTTTCTATGTTTCTATGATTTAATTGATTTACTGTGAACGTCTGCAAGAAAATGAATTCCAGGGTTGTATGTGGTGACATATATGTAGTTCGATAAGTTTGAACTTTGAACTCATCACCTACAGCCACATGTACACTCTATATTTCCTTTCTAGTTTCCCAATAAGAACTTGAGCTGTACAAGGAAAAAGGGAAGAATTTCACTGAGTTCATAGGGCCTTCTGTTAATCTTAGACAGAAAGGTCTACACACTATTGGTTTATCTTCGTACGGTGGTGAGCCTTACACACTCCTGACACAAGGCATGCGGAACTCGTGAACAGAAAGGTTGCGTTTAAACAAAATTGGAGGCGATCTATCTGCCAAAGGACATGTACGCAGCTTTTACACCCCCGGTCATGAAGCAACTGGTCACAGCACTGCAATAAAGTAGGAAATCAAAGTGCCGAGGTACCTTCCCGTTGTGACATACCTGGTGGACAGGTGCACTCTCCAGCAGCACATAAACGTTTGTTTTGATATAATTGGCAGCTTACATCTGCAGAGCCCAAGGTCTGCAGGAAGCAGCGCTTTCCTGACTGATCCACAGTGACAGTGGACTTCTCACAGGAGGAGAGCGTGAGGTTCAGAGGTCCAAGGTTGTGCTTGTAGGGAAGGAGGTTTCAATTAGTGTACCAGATTGGTACCATGGAATGGTTGCAGAAAGAGTTTCATCTCCACTTATGCTTTTTATTTTCTCAGCATTTCCAACAGCTCCCTACAGATTCCACCACCCATCCACATACTCGGAAACGGAAGCAGAACTACCAGTATGTTGATGATTCTGTTGCACTAACCCTACAGTCATACATTTTCATCTTTTACACACACACACACACACACACACACACACACACACACACACACACACACACACACACACACACACACACACACACACACACACACACACACACACACACACACACACACACACACACACACACACACACCCACCAACCTGCAGGTGTTCAGGGGGTGGGAGGAAATCGGAGCTCCTGAAGGAACCCCAAAGGGGAGAATGTGCCAACTCCACACAGACAGCCCCGGAGATGAGGATCAACCATGGGTGTCTGGAGCTGTGCTGCAGCAACTACATCGCTGCTGAAGGGAAGACTTTTTTTAAATTAAACAAAATATACTTTATTCAAAAATAAAATTATATACAATAACCATTCAAAGACTTTCAATTCTTTACAGTTGGTACCATTACTGTCTTTACATTTTCAAAGTTCTAATGTTTTGCCACCCACGTGGCACTTTGTTCTTTCATATTTACATTCGGGGGTATACCCCCAACCCCCTTACCCCTCAACTCCCACGGGAGAAGAACCCTAAACTGTGGTCCTTCCCCACCGGGCCCTTGCGGTGGCTGCACCGAATTTGAGCAGTACTCCTGCAGCCAAGAATGTGCCAATCGGCAGCATTCCCCCACGGACATCCGTGTGCTGGTAGACCATCAAGTTTCGGGCCGACCAAAGAGCGTCTTTGACTGAGTTGATGATCTGCCAGCAGCACTGGATGTTGGTCTCCGTGTGCGTCCCCGGGAACGGCCCGTAGATCAGAGAGTCCTCTGTCACGCAGCTGCTGGGGATGAACCTCGACACTGTCCCTTCCATCCTCCTCCACACCTTCTCCGCGAACCCACGGTGTGCAAAGAGGTGGGTCACTGACTCCTCCTCGCTGCAGTCCTCCCGTGGGCAGAGGGGTGTGGAGACGACGTTCTGGGTGTACAGGAGGGATCGGACTGGGAGGGCCCCTCTCACCGCCAGCCAGACGAGGTCTTGGTGCCTGTTGGTGAGGTCTGGCGATGAGGCATTTTGCCAGATGAACTGGACAGTCTGCTCAGGGAACCACCCCACTGCGTCCATCACGTCCTTCTCCTGCAGTGCCTGCAGGACCTTACGTGCTGACCACTGCCTGATGGCCCTGTGGTCAAAGGCGTTGACCTGAAAGAACTTCTCTACGAAGGACAGGAAGGGAAGACTTCTAAACGATAAGATGAGCTTTATTTGTCACACGTACATTGAAACATAGAGTGAAATGCACTGTTTGCATCAACAACCAAAACACTTCAAGGATGTATTGGGGGTAGCCAACACCAATATAGCGTGCCCACAACTCACTACCCCAAACTCATATTTCTTTTGGAATGTGGGAGGAAACCAAAGCACCCGGAGGAAACCCACACAGCCAACAGGGAGAACATGCAAATTCGTCACAGAGAGTGGCAAGAAGTGAAACTGGGTAGTTGGTGTTTTAATGGTGTAATACTAACCATAGTGTTACTGTGACTCCTTGTGTTGGCGTGTGGCCTAGTGGAAAAGGCATCGGTCTAGTGATCTGAAGGTCACTGGTTCGAGCCTCAGCTGAGGCAGCGTCTTGTGTCCTTGAACAACACCGGCAGCCAAGCTGCTTGGGTCCTAGTGCCCTTCCCTTGGACATCGGTGGCGTGGAGAGGGGAAGGCCTGCAGCTTGGGCAACTGCCGGTCTCGTATACAGCCCCACCAAGGCGCAAATACATGGTCTCACAAGACTAACGGATGCCTATAAACTGTGACTCCCTACAGTCACTACACAAGTTTCTGGACAGAAGATGGGTGGTGACGGTCATGAGTTGAATCAAGTACTATCTTTTCCCCTGGTCATCCTACCCACAGATGAGTAAACTGCTCAGGAGGCAAGGCAGTATGAACTAAAGATTTCTCCCCGCTTACCGGCAATGGGTTGAAGTTCTGGTCCACCAGGTGATTGTATCCGTGATCGAAGAACGAATTGCGAAACACCACATCCATCCCCTGTTTGGCCGACATTCCCAGTGTATTTAACCAGCTGTGTGGACAGAAGACATTTGTAAAATCATGTGGGTCATAGATAAATGATAATCAATATCTTTCCCCCGGGGGGGGGGGGGGGGGGGGATTAGAGCGAACAGATTTAAGGTGAGTGGGAGAAATCCAAAGGAACTCAGTGGCCACTTTATTAGGTACACCTGCTTGTTAATGCAAAAGTCCCATCAGCCAATCATGTGGCAGCAGCTCAGCGTATAAACGTACGCAGACACGGTCAAGAGGTTCAGTTGTTGTTCAGACCAAACATCTGAATGGGGAAGAAATGTGACCTAAGTGACTTTGACCATGGAAAGATTGTTATTGCCAAATGGGATGGTTTGAGTATCTTAGAATTTTCACGCACCACCGTCTCCAGAGTTTATAGAGAATGGTGCAAAAAGCATAAAAGATCCAGTGTGTGGATGGAAACACCTTGTTACTGAGAGAGGTCGGAGGAGAACGGCCAGACTGGTTCCAGTTGACGGGAAGGTGAAATAACTCAAATAACCACACGTTACAACAGCGGTGTGCAGAAGAGCATCTCTGACACAGGAAACGTTTAAACTCGAACTGGATGGGCTACAGCAGCTGAAGACCACAAACATACATTCAGTGGCCACGTTAGTAGATACAGGAGGTACTGAATAAAGTTGCCACTGGGTGTACTACAGTACAGCACAGTACGAAATCGTCAACCGACAATGTTGTGTTGACCTACTCCACAATCAATCGTACACAGTCCATAGCCCTTCATTTTTCTTACATCCATTCTTACATCTAAAATTCTCTTAAATTTCCCTAACTGTACCTATACTCCCCGGACTTGCTATAAACTATATTCTGAGGTTGCTTAATTTTTTTTTCTTTCAGGTAGGAATCAGATTGACATATTTCTTAAACTATCTAGTAACTCAATACATTAATTAATTTTGATATACTGCTGTTCTGACAGTTAGACCTTAACACATAGGAACAGAGTCAGGCCACTTGACCCATCGAATCTGACTGATTTATTTTCCCTCTTAACCCCATTCTCCTGCCTTTTCCCCGTAACCTTTAACACCCTTACTAATCAAGAACCTATCAACCTCTGCTTTAAATATACCCAATGACGTCACAGCTGCCTGTGACAACAAATTCCACCAATTCACCACTCTCTAGCTAAAGAAATTCCTTCGTATCTCTGTTCTAAAAGGACATCCTTCTATTCTGACACTGTGCCCTCGAGTCATTTCAATCATTTAAATTTCTCCATCTTTCTTCCATCCGTTGTTACAGCTAAGAGTATCTTAAATTTCCCCAATGTCCCTAAATATACCTGTACCTCCCTGTCCAATCATTGGCTCAGGCATTTCAAGCCAGAGAGCGGATACTTACAGAAACCCTGCTGCATACGTATCAGAAAGGTTGGTCGTCCCTCCAGCCCAGGCTGGGCCAACCCCTGCAAGCCAGAGTTTTTTCCCCGGCGCATGAGAATTCACAATCTGTTGGAAGGAAATAATAGTGTCGTTTGGCACTTTAAAAGACAACAAAACATAATCCAGTTAACACAATGATCCCAAGCAATCTCAGTGTCGGGCTCAAGGACAGCTGCTGTTATGTGCCCTGGTGAGCTTTGTAGAGCAGAGAGACCTTGGAATATAAGTACATGATTTTCTGCAAGTGGCGTCGCTGGCAGACGGGGTGGCAAGGAACGTACAAACAAGCTGGATGAACTCAGCAGGTCGGGCAGCATCCATTGAAAGGCTTTTCTGCCATGCTGGGTTTTGCTATTCAGAGCATTGACTATAGACGTTGGGATGTTAAGTTGCAGTCATACAAGACATTAATGGGGCCATACGTATCTTGTGTTCCGCTTTAGTCACCCTGCGTTGGATGTGATGCATTAAGATGGAAAGATTGCAGAGAAGGTTTATGAGGGTGTTGATTCAGACTCATTTCTTGATCACATGTAATGCACAAACAAGCAACACAGCCTAGCAATGTGCTCGGGGCAGTCTGCTGGGGGGCTGAGTTAGGGAGAGAACTTGAGCAGGTTGGGACGTCCTCCACTGGAGTGTAGGAGATTGAGGGGTGGTTATCAAATCATGAGGGGCATGGATACGGTCAATGTGCACAGGCTTTTTACCCCCAAGGTTGGAGAATCAGGAACTAGACAGCACAGGCTTAAAGCAAGAGGCACTGGAGGGAGCACCAACCTTTCCGATGTCTACGCAGCAAAGTTCCCGTGAGTGTCCACTCACTGGGGTTCAGCTACCTGAAGGGCAACTTCTTCACCCAGATGGTGCACGCATGCAATGAGCTGGCAGAGGAAGTGTTTGAGACAGATACATTAACAATATTTGCAGAAGTGTATGAATAAGAAGGTTTAGAGGGATGTGGGCCAAATGGGACCAGTTTAGATGGGAATCCTGCCATATGGCTCGATAGAAGTTAAAACATGGAATACTTTGGTGATGAACAGACTGAGTCCTCCACGTTCCCACCCTCCTTCAATCTGAATATCTACATTCAACATCCCCTGCATCTGAGAAATCCACTGAAATTTTTCTCCATTAGGTTGAGATAATCATGCCACCATAAATCCATCGGGCAGGGCACTGGCACCCATTGTATATCCAGCCACAGTGGGACGGTGGTAGAGCCACTGCCTCACTACTTCAGCGAGCAGGGTTCAATACTGACCTCAGGAGCTGTCTGCTTGGAGTTTGCATGCTCTTAATGTGACAACATGGGTTTGACAGCATGTTTTCTTGATAGTGTGGATTGGTAGGATAATTGCCAGCTGTCAATTGCCCCCAGAGTGAGGAAGAGCAGTAGAATCGAGGGGGTACCTGATGGAAGTGTGGGAGAATAAAATGGGTTCAGGTAGGATTAGGGTAAAAATGTTCCTTGATGAACAGAATGAATTTGCTTGGCTGAATGGCCTGTTCCCAGAATGTATCTCTCTATAAAAGTTCACACCTTGTATGACTGGTTCTCAAAGGTTGTCTATCAGAGAAAGAGAGAGAGAGTGTGTGTGAGAGTGAGAGTGTGTGTGTGTGTGGAAGGGGGAGGTTGGATGATGGAGGGGGAGAGAGTGGGCAGAGCTAGTCAAACTTCTCAGAGTCAGGAGAATTGAATAGTTATCTCAGTTCTTTCTCTCTGCATCAGCACAGCCTGATCACTCATGTTTTGTGATATGGACATTGGGAGAAAATGAATTATTTAACTCTCCTAACCTCTTGCTGGAGAGAGGAGTGAACTGATATCTTGAGGGCTACCAACCTCACTGAAACCAATTCTTCCAAGGATCAGGATAGATATTAGATGGCTGTTCCCCTGGTCAGGGAGTCCAGAACAAGGAGGAATGTCTCTGGGGAAATGTCTTCACTCAGAGAGGTCACTCACTTCCACAGAGGGCTGCAGATACACAGCTGCTGGGTACGTTTCCCCTCAATGTCAACAAAACAAAAGAGCTGGTCATTGGCTTCAGGGGTCCTTGTGAATCTTGAAGCAGAGGCCCAAGTTTCGCACCCAGTGAAGTCTGGAGGGCAAAGACGAAGGTCGAAGCATGAAAGAATCAGAAGAGTCTGAAGGAACCACGAAGGCACGGGGTCAGAGGTCCATGCAAGTCCAGAAGTTGAGAGCTGAAGGTCAAACATGCAACCATCTCCCTAATGTGAAGTTCAATGTTGGACGGCCAAGGTTTTAAAGTCTGAGACTGGAGGCCCGGAGGTTGGACGCCTGTCTGGGTGTGTAAGTGGCTAGGAGAAATATAAAAGGGGCTTGTTTCCCTGTCATCTTGTTGTAGTTGCTGCTTGTGTTGTCGAGTGGAATACTGTGGACATGCTATGTTGCCACTGGAATGTGTGCAGAAACTTGCAGGTTGGCCCCAGCATACCCTTGGATGTGCTGGTTGTTAACATAATTGCCACATTTTCTGATGTACATGTGATAAATAACTCTGAATCTGAATCTGAATCTGGAAGGAAGGCAGGTTACATACCCCTGTCTACATCAACAGTGTTCAGGACCAAAGGGCTGTGAGCTTCAAGTCTCTAGCAGTGAACTGGTGTGTTCTTCTACTGGATGCTTTGCCTCTGTCGATGAAGGGACGGTGTCTTCTGCCCCTCACACTGACAAAGCTTCACAGCCCTTTAGAGAGCAATTGTGAGGCGGTGAATTTGTTGTAGGACTGAATAGTCAAAGAGTGGCTGGGGCGTGTATACCAGGTCTCTTCAATCAGTCAGACCAAAGACACCTTACTGAGGCTCCAGCTAGAATATTTAATTGAATATAAAATCATATTCTTCTACACACAAACGCAATGCAGGATACCGCTCTGCTTCCTTTTTACAAGATACTGCTTGGATCACTCCCAACGGTTGGACACTGAAAGAAAGCCAAATAAATGCGATAAACATTCTGAAAAAGAAACTCAATAGATTCTGCAGATGCTGGAAATCTTGAGTAACACATACAAAGTGCTGAAGGAACTCAGCAGGTCAGGCAGCACCTTTAGAGGGGAATAAGCAGTCGATGTTTCGGGCCGAGGCCATTCATTAAGACTGGAAAGGAAGGGGGAAGAGGCCCGAGTAAGAAAGAGGGGAAGGTGATAGGTGAAACTGGGTGAAGGAGAATGAAGTGAGAACCTGGCAGGTGATAGGTAGAAAAGATAAAGGGCTGAAGATGAAGGAATCTGATAGGAGAGGAGAGGAGAGAAGAGTGGATTGTGGGAGAAAGTGAGAAAGGGAAGGAGGAAGGAGCTGATGGACCAGAGAGGAGAAGAGAAGCGGGGAGTGCTGTACTAGCACTGCCAAGCTGTGCAATAACTGAGCAACAATCTGTGGTAAATCAGCCTAACACTTCCTCGTGCTGTATTTCTCACAGTGACACTGCCTACATGGGGCAGGGTGAGAGTGAGAATATTCTGCTCTGATGTGCCGTCTGGTGTCACTTTAATTTCCACATTAATCAAATGGCAGTTTTCCTCCTTCATTCCTGGCAGATTCATAGAGTCACAGAGCACTATAGCACAGTAAGAGGCCTGTCGGCCCATTTAGTCAATGCTAACCTGTTATTCTGCCTAGTCCCATTGACCCACACCTGGACCGCAGCTCTCCATACTCCAAGACATTACAATAAACCTTAATCCAACCTCTGACTTGCTTTAAAATTCATTTTGTACTTGTGTCTCTAGCTCTGCGATTATGAAACTAAAACAAAACAAATTAACTCCATACTAACCAGATTTGTTAGCTCCTTGGAAACCTGTGCAATGGGGAGTCACAGAGGACTAGAGTACAGAAACAGGCCCTTCTGCCCATCTAGTCCATGCCAAACTGTTATTCTACCTAGTGCCATTGACCCACACCTTGGCCACAACCCTCCATAACCTTCCCATCCACATTCCCATCCGAATGCAATTGAACCCACATCTACCACTTCCACAGACAGCTTGTTCACACCCTCACCACCATCTGAGAAGAAGTTCCTCCTCAGGTTTTCCTTAAATATTTCACCTTTCACCATGAACGCATGACTGGTAAAGCCCTCTGAATCCACTGAGCACATCTACATGAAGGGCTGTCACAGGAAAGCAGCATCCATCATCAGGACCCCCACCACCCAAGTCACACTCTCTTCTCACTGCTGCCATCAGGAAGAAGGTACGGGAGCCTCAGGACTCACCCCACCAGGTTCAGAAACAGTTATTGCCCCTCAGCCATCAGGCTCTTGAACCAAAGGGGATAACTTCACTCAACTTCACTTGACCCATCATTGAAATGTTCCCACCACTAAAGGCCTCACTTTCAAGGACTATTCATCTCATGTCCTTGATATTTATTGATTATTTATTTATTATTAATCTTTATTTCTTTTTGTATTCTCATTTTCAGTACTCTGGTTGAACATCCAGGTTGGGTGGTCTTTCGTTGATTCTGTAATGGTTATTATTCTATAGATGTATTGAGTATGCCCACAAGAAAATGAATTTCAGTGTTGTATTTACTGTATGACATGTATGTACTTCAATAATAAATTTACTTTGAACTTTGACCTCTAGTTCGCATTTCATAGAAACATAGAAAACCTACAGCACAATACAGGCCCTTTGGCCCACAAAGTTGTGCCAAACACGTCTCTACCTCAGAAATTACTAGGCTTACCTAAAGCCCTCTATTTTTCTAGGCTCCATATACCTATCCAAAAGTCTCTTAAAAGACCCTATCATATCCGCCTCCACCACTGTTGCCGGCAGCCCATTCCACGCACTCACCACTCTCTGAGTAAAAATCTTAACCCTGACATCTCCTCTGTACCTTCTCCCCAGCACCTTAAACCTGTGTCCTCTTGTGGCAACCATTTCAGCCCCGGGAAAAAGCCTCTGACTATCCACACGATCAATGCCTCTCATCATCTTATACACCTCTATCAGGTCACCTCTCATCCTCCATCGCTCCAAGGAGTAAAGGCCGAGTTCACTCAGCCTATTCTCATAAGGCATGCTCCCCAATCCAGGCAACATCCTTGTAAATCTCCTCTGCACCCTTTCTATGGCTTCCACATCCTTCCTGTAGTGAGGCGACCAGAAGTGAGCACAGTACTCCAAGTGGGGTCTGACCAGTGTCCTATATAGCTGCAACTTTAGTGGAGCTTTCACCCAACCTTAGTAGAGAAAGCCTGTTTGCATTTAACCTATCTCTACCCGAGTAGATTACCACATCTCTTCATATTTTCTAAACAAGAACTTGAACTGGCAACGCGTTTGGCTTAAATGTTGGTCAATGGAGGGGAGGCTGCTTTGCATGATGGACTGGGCTGCATTCATCACTCTAAACTTCCTTGTGGTCTTGGGCAGAGCAGTTGCCATACCAAACTGTGATATGTCCAGATATGATGCTTCCATAGTGCTTCTGTTGAAAATTGGTGAGGGTCAGTGGAGACATGCTGAATTTCCTTAGCCTTCTGAGGAAATAGTGGTGCTGGTGAGCTTGCTTAACTATAGTGTTCATATAACTAGACCAGGATGAATTGTTGGTGATCGTTACAAAGATGATAAAAGGTTATTTTCACTTGTCACATTTACACGGAAACATATGTCGTGTCAAATCAGCGAGGATTGTGTTGGGCAGCACACAAGTGTCGCTATGCTTCCAGCACCAACGTAGGAAGCCCACAGCTCACAAACCCTAACCCATATGTCACTGGAATGTGGCAGGAAACCAGAGCACCCAGAGGAGACCCATATAGTCACGGGAGAACATACAAACTCCACACAGGCAGCGGTGAGAATTGAACTCTAATGTTACACTGGCTGTAAAGCTTCACCCTAACCATTTACTACTGTGCCTTCCTTCTGACACTTAGAAACTTGAAGCTCCCAACCTTCTCCACCTCAGCACAGTCAGAGGTCATGATACAAGGAGTCAGAGGAGTGGCACGGTAGCATAGCAACTAGGGTAATGCTTTACAGTGTCAGCAATCAGGGTTCAAATTCCCTCTGCTCTACCAGTCTCCCCATAACCCTGTGGGTTTCCTCCAGGTGCTCCAGTTTCCTCCCATGTTCCAAAGGGATACAGGTTAGTGAGTTGTGGGCATTCTGCATTGGCATCAGAAACATGGTGACACTTGTGGACTGCCCAAGCATATCTGTATCTGCTTTAGACTGTATCTACATTTTGCTGTATGTTTTGATGTACATGCAACAAATAAAGCTAATGTTAAAATCTTCAAAAAATTTAGATTTGCTCTTTGCCCCTCTTCTTGAAGTCGCTGACTCCCCAGATGGTGGTCAGGCGTGGGATTGCAATCCAGCTATCAGACCCAACAGAAGGCCAAGTCCCTGTCCCAGTACAAGAGACACCAAATTCTGATCAGAGCACCTCAATCCATGTGTTCAAAAGCAACAAATAAAAAGCAGGTTTTGTATCCTGCTTGGTGATTTTACAGGCTCTTGAACCTGTGGGACTCCTTCCCCAGGCCAGGGTAAAGTTCTACACCACATCTCCTGTTTCTGTCTCCTCCTACCTTGAACGAGTCTTTGTCAGGGCATGAGTTATAGGGAGAGATTATACAGGCTAGAACTCTATTCTACTCCCCTGTTCCACTCAATTTATACCTTTGACGATGAGGCTAAGCACAACTCTAGTGCCATATCTAACTGACTGCCATTGGCTGAATCAAAGACAGTGACGAATCAGCATACAGGAGGAAGACTGAAAATCTGGCTGAGTGGTGCAACAATAACAACCTCCCACTCGATGCCAGCAAGACCAAGGAGATTCAGGAGGAGGATCTTGGAGGTCCATCAGCCAGTTCTCATCGGGGAATCAGAGTGAAGACGTTCAGAGACTTTGATTGCATTTCAGAGGATCTGACCTGGGTCCAGCACGTAAGTGCCATTACGAAGTAAGCGTGATAATGCCTCTACTTCCTTACAAGTGTGTGAAGATTTGGCATGACATCTAAAACTTTGACAGACTCCTATAGATGTACGGTGGAGAGTATATTGACTGGTCGCATCGCGGCCTGGTATGAAAACACCAATGCCCTTGAAAGGAAAATCCCACAAAAAATAGTGGATACAGCCCAGTCCATCAGGGTTAAAACCTTCCCCATTGAGTATACCTACATGGAGCGTTGTCACAGGTAATAAGCATATCATCAGGGAGCCTCACCATCTAGGTCATGCTTTCTTCTCACTGTTGCCGTCAGGAAGAAGATACAGGAGCCTCAGGTCCTGCACTACCAGATTCAGGAACAGTTATTACCCCTCAACCAAAGGGGATAACTTCACTCACTCCATCACTGAACTGTTCCCACAAACTGCGGACTCACTTTCAAGGACTCTTCACCTCATGTTCTCAATTCTTTTGAATTTGCAGTTTGTCTTCTGCACATTGGCTGTTTGTCCTTGTTGCGTGAGATATTTCACTGGTTCTGTTCTGTCTCTTGGATTTACTGTGTATGCCCGTAAAAGTGAATCTCAGGGTTGTATATGGTGAGATACAGTGGCATGCAAAAGTTTGGGCACCCCTGCTCAAAATTTCTGTTACTGTGAATAGCTAAGTGAGTAAAAGATGACCTGATTTTCAAAAGGCATAAAGTTAAAGATGACACGTTTCTTTAATATTTTAAGCAAGATTACTTTTTTATTTCCATCTTTTACCCTTTCAAAATAACAAAAAAGGAAAAGGGCCCGAAGCAAATGTTTGGGCACCCTGCATGGTCAGTACTTAGTACCACCCCCTTTGGCAAGTATCACAGCTTGTAAACGCTTTCTGTAGCCAGCTAAGAGTCTTTCAATTCTTGTTTGGGGGATTTTCACCCATTCTTCCCTGCAAAAGGCTTCTAGTTCTGTGAGATTCCTGCGCCATCTTGCATGCACTGCTCTTTTGAGGTCTATCCACAGATTTTCAATAATGTTTAGGTCGGGGGACTGTGAGGGCCATGGCAAAACCTTCAGCTTGCGCCTCTTGAGGTAGTCCATTGTGGATTTTGAAGTGTGTTTAGGATCATTATCCTGTTGTAGAAGCCATCTTCTCTTCATCTTCAGCTTTTTTACAGACGGTGTGATGTTTGCTTCCAGAATTTGCTGGTATTTAAATGAATTCATTTCCCCCTCTACCGGTGAAATGTTCCCTGTGCCACTGGCTGCAACACAAGCCCAAAGCATGATCGATCCACCTCCGTGATTAACAGTTGGAGAGGTGTTCTTCATGAAATTCTGCACCCTTTTTTCTCCAAACATACCTTTGCTCATTGCGGCCAAAATTCAGAAGTTTGCAAAGAAACATCTAAACAAGCCTGATGCATTTTGGAAACAAGTCCTGTGGACTGATGAAGTTAAAATAGAACTTTTTGGTCATTTATTTTAACCAGAGGATGGTTTATATGTGGAGCAAATTGCCCGAGGATGTAGTTGAGGCAGATACAATAACAACTTATTGTTGTTCTTTACATGGAGGGACATACCATCAGGCTCAATAATTACTTCTATCCCATTGTTGTAAGACCATTGAACAGATTCCTAGTACAATAAGCTGGACTCTTGACTCTCCAAGTCGTGGTCCACTGGAGTCTGGAGGCCAAAGAATACAGACTGTCTGGGAGTTAGAGGACTGTGTTTGTGTGTGGGGGAGAGGGAGGAACGGGACTTGCTTTGAAGTTGTTGTTTTGTTACTCATTGTGTTCTGTGTGGTTCTGCCAATCATTGTGAGCATGCTACATTGGCACCGGAATGTGTGGCGACACTTGTGGGCTGCCCCCAGTACATCCTTAGGTTGTGTTGGTTATTAATGCAAATTACACTGTATGGGTGATAATTAAACTTGAATCTTGACTTATTGTTGTTGCATTGGGGTGTCATAGTAGCATAGTGGTTAGTGCAATCCAAAGATTGGAAAAAGGATCTAGTGTTTTCCCAGCGTATATGATGAATACTCTCCTCTTGGGCTTCCAGACGGGTACAGGTATGGACTATAACTGACATTTCGATGACAAACTCTTCTATCTTCTTCAAGGATGATGCCCGGGCATGTCTAGTCCGGTGGTATTTACAACCCTATAGTCTGTCCCTCCTGATTGGTTAGGCCTCATCCAATCAGGTTTCTATGCTCCCACCTTGCTTACAATCAAATTCCAGTTCTTACTTCGAGCGAGACCTTCATCTTTGTTGCCTCCTGTACCTGGACATTCTAACGATGCAAACTGGATGGTAGCCTCAGACATAGCATCTATCAGAAAGCCACTCACACAGACTTGTACCTCAATAATAACAGCCATCATCATACCTCCCAACATAGAGTGTTTCTTTTTACTTTGATTAACCATGCAAAAACCATTTTGGACCCGGACAGTCTCCCTGAGGAAATAAGACAATTATGCACAGCATTCCTACAGAATGGCTACAAGGTGAAGGAAATCATATGTACTCTTAAAAGGGCTGACGGAAAAACCAGAAAAGCTAACAATGAGGAGGAACCCATTGCTACTGCCTGTCTTCCCTATATTTCCACAGTTTCTGTAACGATTGCCAGCATCCTAAAGAAATACGGGATTAATACCATCCACAAACCCGTAAGGAAGCTCTAATCACAGCGTATGCGGGTCAAAGATGACCTGAGACTCAGGTTGGCTGTTTACAGGATTCCCTGTGAATACGGACGCACGGTGGAAACCCGCATCAAGGAGCACAGGAGGTGGATCTGTTTGGGTTACCCAGAGAAATTGGCGGTAGCAGAACATTGCATTCAAAATGGCCATAGGATTGACTTCGACAGCTCAAAATTCCAGTGGCTTTTGGGACCACCTGTTAAAGGAAGCCATTGAAATAAAACTAGAAAAGAATTTTAACGAAGGTCTCACTCTAAGTAAGAACTGGAATTTGATTGCAGGCAGGGTGGGAGACCAGAAACCTGACTGGATGAGGATTAACCAATCAGGAGGGATGGACTATGAGGGTATAAATACCATTGGACCAGACATGCCCAGGCATCATCCCTGATGAAGATGGTAGAGTTTGTCCCTGAAACATCAGTTATAATTGTATCCAGCTGGAAGCCCAAATAGAGTTTATTCATAAGGTTACTGAGTTGTGGGCATGCTGTGTTGGCAGAATTGTAGCAACACTTGTGGGCTGCCCAGCATAATCATCACTGATTTGATTTGATGCAAACAATGTTATTTCACTGTATGTTTTAATGTATATATGACAAATAAAGCCAATCTTTCTTTCTAAAAGGCAGTTGGACAGGTACATGGATTGGAAAGGCTCAGAAGGCCATGGGTCGAATGCTGGCAAATAGGTTGGGGCATCATTTGGACTTGTTGAGCCAAAGGGCCTGCCTCCAAGCTGTGTAACTCTATGAACTCTGAGTCTCGAAGTCTTGACCTTGGCCAACATGGCCAAAGATCCCATCTTCCACCCACCTCACAATGGGTCACGATATTGGCCATTCGTTCCAGAGCCCAGCTGAGGAAACCAAGGAACCCATCTATCCAGGGGCAGGTCTATCCAAGCGCCTGGCTGCTTGGTGATTGGCAGTACCGTGGTCCAATGGTTTTGCTTCACTGTGAGTCAAGTGCTGGGTCCACCAGGCAGCCAGTCCACGGCATCCAGCTCTTCAATGTTACCGCAGTACAAATTACTAACTGTCCTTCGCACGCTTACAATCTTGGCCATAGCAGAACACCTTGATTTCAAGAAATGTCCCATTGAAGTAGAAGATATTTTAATTTTAACCAAAATTATTGACAGCAAACTTGCTTTTAAAATGTCCTCAAATGATGGGTGTCAGGTGGAGAAGTAAGACTAGCCTGCAAGTCACCTTTGGGCAAGGTGTAGCATCTGCTTAGCCCTGGATCAGGGTAATACGAAGCCATGGATGCAGGTGGTGGATGGTCACATGAATAGCTGGTGTATATCACAAGTCCTGGTTATGCCACCACTCAAGCCAGGAGACAATCTCTGAAGGGTATCAATAATGGCTGGGGTCACCAATCTTGTAAAGATACCACCCAGAAGAAGGTATTGGCAACCCGGTTCTGTAGAAAAATCTGCCCAGAACAATTCTAGTCATGGATAAGGCCATGATCGCCCACATCACATGATACAGCACATAACAAACAAATGAATAAATGTTAACACACACCAATAGACTTGGATCGGGAGAACGCTAATCCCCTCAAATAGAAGTTCCTTTACCCAGTAGAGGCTCTCCTGAGCTTATTTGGCCATAGCATCAACGTGGTTGGGCCATAATAAATTGTTGTTGGTATTTGCACCCAGGAACTTGAAGCTCTCAACCATCTCCACCTCAGCACCATTTCTTACATTTTATTTGTCTATCTGCACTACACCTACGAGGATACTGGCAGGACTTGGGGGAGAGAGGCTGAGCAGGTTGGGACATTTTTCATTGGAACCTAGGGGAATGAGGGGTGATCTAGCAGAGATCTATAAAATCATGCATGGCATAGATAGGCTCAATGTGCACAATCTTCTTCCTAGGGTTGGGGTATGAAGAACTAGAGGGACTAGATTTAAGACAAGAGGGGAGATATTCAAAAGGAATCTGAGGGGTGTCTATTTTCACCTAGAGAATGAACAGCCTGAGAAAGTGACTGAGGGAGGTTTGGTAACATCATTCAAAAGATGTTTGGATAAGTACACGGATAGGAAAGATTGAGAAGGGCATGGGCCAGACGTGGGCAAGTGGAACTGGCTTAAATGGGCATCGTGGTCAGCATACACCAGACAGGATGAAAGTCCTGTTTCCCTGTTGTCTGTAAGAGTAGCAATAGATTCTGCATTCTCTCTTCTTTTTCCTACCTCGATGTACCAGTGTTTGGCATGACCTGTCTGCATGGCACACAAAACAAAGGTCTATAACTGTATCTCAGTATATGCGATAATAATACACCAATCTATATCCCAAGTATCACACAGCAGGGGAACAGGTTTCCTCAAATATAACCAGAGTCATTCAACGTGTCTGACAAAATGTAATGTGCTCTTCAGGCCTGTACTGGGAGCTGGAGCTTGTTAGTCTCCAAGGTTCTTAGAGCATCAGAATTGGTTAATTGCTGTTTAATCATAGAAACATAGGAACATGGGAAACCTACAGCAAAATACAGGCCCTTTGGCACACAAAGCTGTGCCGAACATGTCCCTACCTTACAAATGACTAGACTTACCTTGAGCCCTCTATTTTTATAAGCTCCATGTAGCCATCCAAGAGTTTCTTAAAAGACCCTATCGTTTCCGCCACCACCACCACCGCTGGCAGCCCATTCCACGCACTCACCACTCTCTGTGTAAAAAAACTTACCCCTGACATCTCCTCTGTACCTACTCCCCAGCACCTTAAAACTATGCCCTCTCGTGCTAGCCACTTCAGCCCTGGGGAAAAGCCTCTGACTATCCACACGATTAATGCCTCTCATTATCTTATACACCTCTATCAGGTCACCTCTCATCCTCCGTCGCTCCAAGGAGAAAAGACAGAGTTCACTCAACTTATTCTCGTAAGGCATGCTCCCCAATCTAGGCAACATCCTTGTAAATCTCCTCTGCACCCTTTCTATGGTTTCCACATCCTCCCTGTGGTGAGGTGACCAGAAATGAGCACTGTACTCCAAGTGGGGTCTGACCAGGGTCCAATATAGCTGCAACATAACCTCTTGGCTCTTAAACTCAATCCCATGATTGATGAAGGCCAATGCACCATATGCCTTCTTAACCACAGAGTCAACCTGCGCAGCAGCTTTGAGTTTCCTGTGGACTCGGACCCCAAGATCCCTCTGATCCTCCACACTGTCAAGAGTCTTACCATTAATATTATATTCTGCCATCATATTTGACCTACCAAAATGAACCACCTCACATTTATCTGGGTTGAACTCCATCTGCCACTTCTCAGCCCAGTTTTGCCCATTCTTTCAATGTCCCATTGTAATCTCTGACAGCCCTCCACACTATCTGCAAAACCCCCAACCTTTGTGTTGTCAGCAAATTTACTAACCCGTCCCTCTACTTCCGCATCCAGGTCATTTATAAAAATCACAAAGAGTAGGGGTCCCAGAACAGATCCCTGAGGTAAACCACTGGTCAACGGCTTCCATGCAGAATATAACCTGTCTACAACCACTCTTTGCCTTCTGCGGGCAAGCCAGTTCTGGATCCATAAAGCAATATCGCCTTGGATCCCATGCCTCCTTACTTTCTCAATAAGCCTTACATGGGGTACCTTATCAAATGCCTTGCTGAAATCTATATACACTACATCTACTGCTCTACTTCATCAATGTGTTTAGTCACATCCTCAAAAAATTCAATCAGGCTCGTAAGACATGACCTGCCTTTGACAAAGCCATGCTGACTATTCCTAATCATATTATGCCTCTCCAAATGTTCATAAATCCTGCCTCTCGGGATCTTCTCCATCAACTTACCAACCACTGAAGATTGACTCACTGGCCTATAATTTCCTGGGCTATCCCTACTCCCTTTCTTGAATAAGGGAACAAAATTTGCAAACCTCAAATCCTCCGGAACCTCTCCTAACCTCATCGATGGTGCAAAGATCTTAGCAAGAGGCTCAGCAATCTCCTCCCTCGCTTCCCACAGTAGCCTGGAGTACATACCCTCTGGTCCTGGTGACTTATCCAACTTGATGCTTTCCAAAAGCTCCAGCACATCCTCTTTCTTAATATCTACATGCTCAAGCTTTTCAGTCCACTGCAAGTCATCCTTACAATCGCCAAGATCCTTTTCCGTAGTGAATACTGAAGCAAAGTATTCATTAAGTACCTCTGCTATTTCCTCTAGTTCCATACATTCTTCTCCACTGTCACACTCGATTGGTCCTATTCTCTCACGTCTCGTTCACACAATCATTCAGAGTTCCTTGTGTTTTTCTCACGCGACCGCTCTTTGCAATGGGGGTCTCCTGGTCTTTCTACTTAAACTTGTTAATTTGATTTTTTTTTTTTAATTTTTTTATTTTGATCAGCTCAGGGATTCTGTGGTACTTGTACTGTTTAAGTGGACATCCAATTAGCATTAATCACAGGGTCTTAGTTTTGAGAATGTTACGAATCACGGTGTTACTTGGCTGAACTGCTGGTGTCCTGTTAGAATTCTTCTGAATAAACTTTGGTTTCTACATTGGATTCTGTCCTCTGTACCCATGTTCCAACACTGCCAGTGCACATTGTGACACAAAGGATCCTCAACCTGAATCTTTGCTCTGTTACCCTCTCCTGACCTACTGAATGCTTTCAACATTTTCTGTTTTATTTTCAGATTTCAGGACAGCATGGCAGTAGTGTGATTTAGCGCCAGCAACCTAAGTTCAATTCCGCCGCTGTCTGTGTATTCTCCCTGTGGAATTTTGTATACCTCTGGTGTATAAAGGGTTGCAGATGGTGAAATCAGATAGGAGAGGATGGTGGAGCATGAAACCCAGTTAATTTGGTTGTATTGAACAAAACTAATCTAAAACAAACAGCAAACTTCGGCAGTTATTTATCAGTTGTTTTAAAATGGTTCCAAATCTTGCTGTTAAGAGACAGACGTCAACCGAAGCAACTTCCCAAGAGGAGAGGTGGAGGATTTACCAGGGCTGCCAGCCAGTAGGGGGCGCTGCAGTCACTGCCTCCACAATTCCAGCCACTGCAATACGGAGCCCAGCCAGCCAGCTGTTGCCAGCTGTTGCTGGCTGTCATGTCTCACTGGCGGCAGCCAGCACTTTCACACCAAGCCACCAGAATCAAACCCTACAGACTAAAGTCCGGGACTGACTCACATTCACGGTGAAGCATTTAAGTCCAGTTGTCATTGCTGGGTCAGAGGTGGAGGGAACAAGCAACTTCAGATTCCTGGTTGCTAATATCTTAGCTGGCCTGTCCTGGCACTGCACATAGATACCATCACATAAGGCAGCATCCTCTCATTTCTTAGAAGCTTGAGGAGATTTGGCATGTCATCAAATACTCTAACTTCTGCAGATGCATTACTGAATGTTCCCACTTGCTTCAAAAAGGCAACAATTATACCAGTGCCTAAGAAGAATAATGTGGGCTGTCTTAATGACTATCACCTGGTAGCACTCTCATCGACAGTGATGAAATGCTTTGAGAGGTTGGTTATGACTAGACTGAACTCCTGCCTCAGCAAGGACCTGGACCCATTGCAATTTGCCTATCGCCACAATAGGTCAACGGCAGATGCAATCTCAATGGCTCTCCACAGGGCTTTAGACCACCTGGACAACACAAACACCCACGTCAGGATGCTGTTCATCGACTATAGCTCAGCATTTAATACCATCATTCCCACAATCCTGATTGAGAAGTTCCAGAACCTGGGCCTCTGTACCTCCCTCTGCAACTGGAACCTCGATTTCCTAACCGGAAGACCACAGTCTGTACGGATTGGTGATAACATCTCCTCCTCACTGATGATCAACATGGGGTGTGTGCTCAGACCACTGCTCTACTCTCTCTATGTTTGGTGATATTTATCATCAAGAACACTCCGTATCCAGATGACACTCTCTCCCCACTGCTCCCGTCTGTAAGGAGCTACAGCAGAAGCCTAAACACCAGAGATTCTGCAGATGCTGGAAATCCAGAGCAACACACACACAAAATGCTGGAAGATCTCAGCAGGTCAGGCCAGCATCTATGGAGAGGAATAAACAGTCGATATTTTGGGCTGAGACCCTTCATCAGGACACCCAGTCCAAAATGTTGACTGCATATTCCTCTCCATAGATGCTGCCTGACCTACTGAGTTCCTTCAACTTTTTGTAGGTACGGAAGCCTGAAGACCCAAACCACCGAACAGCTCCCATCGGGTTCTTGAACCGCCCTGCACAAGCAGAACCCTACCTCAGCAATGGGATACCAAGGACCATCTCTGGCACCGTCATGGTCTTTTGTCTTTGCTCTAAGAACTTGTTTTTCAACAGATGTTTTTCTCACTCACTTTTCTCCATCATGTATACCATAGAACCATAAAACACTACAGCACAGTACAGTACAGGCCCTTCAGCCCTCCATGTTGTGCCGACCCATATAATCCTTTAAAAAAAGTACTAAACCCACACTACCCCATAACCCTCCATTTTTCTTTCATCCATGTGCCTGTCCAAGGGGCTCTTAAATACCCCTAATGTTTTAACCTCCACCACCATCCCTGGCAAGTCATTCCAGGCACTCACAACCCTCTGTGTAAAAAACTTACCCCTGATGTCTCCCCTAAACTTCCCTCCCTTAATTTTGTACATATGCCCTCTGGTGTTTGCTATTGGTGCCCTGGGAAACAGGTACTGACTATCCACCCTATCTATGCCTCTCATAATCTTGTAGACCTCTATCAAGTCCCCTCTCATTCTTCTACGCTCCAAAGAGAAAAGTCCCAGCTCTGCTAACCTTGCTTCATATGACTTGTTCTCCAAACCATGCAACATCCTAGTAAATCTCCTCTGCACCCTCTCCATAGCTTCCACATCCTTCCTATAATGAGGTGACCAGAATTGAACACGATACTCTAAGTGCGGTCTCACCAGAGATTTGTAGAGTTGCAACATGACCCCTCTGCTCTTGAACTCAATCCCCACTGTTAATGAAGCCTAGCATCCCATAGGCCTTTAGGCCTTCCTGATGATTATACTTCAGGCAAAATGCACACTCACATTATCTGTGCCTGTGATGCAGCTGCAAGCAGGTTTTTAACTGGACCTGTATCTCACTGGACTTTAACAATCATCTCCTCTTCACTTATTGGCTGATTGGTACACCCATAATGCAGATCCCAGATGTGGCTTGCTGTTGCGTGCAATCCAAACTTCAGGCGTTTTTCATCCTGAGTATCACAGCCCGGACCTGCTGAGGTCCTCCGGCGTCCTGTGCAGCTCAGCAAGATCACAGCATTCCAACCTGCACTCAGTAAGCTTTCACCCTGTTTGCTTAACAAGAAACTTGGTCGGATGTTGGGCCAGCAGAAAGTGGACAAGGACCACCCCAGGTCAGCAAGTTACCGCTGGGTTCCAAGCGGGTAAGAGGAATGACTCCCTGGGTTCGCGGATCAGCAAGACCAGAGTTCGAGGCCTGGTGCTCAGGGTCTTATCATCTGAGAGTCAGGAGTTTGAGACCTAGTGTTCAGTGCCCTGGAATCGATGCCGAGGATCAAGGCCCAAGGGTCGAATCAGAAGTCCAGAAGTCAGAGCCTGTTGGCTAGACAATAGACAATAGGTGCAGAAGTAGACCATTCGGCCCTTCGAGCCTGCACCACCATTTTGAGATCATGGCTGATCATCTACTATCAATACCTGGTTCCTGCTTTGTCCACATATCCCTTGATTCCCCTATCCATAAGATACTTATCTAGCTCCTTCTTGAAAGCATCCAGAGAATTGGCCTCCACTGCCTTCCAGACCCCCACAACTCTCTGGGAGAAGAAGTTTTTCCTTAACTCTGTCCTAAATGACCTGCCCCTTATTCTCAAACCATGCCCTCTGGTACTGGGCTCTCCCAGCATCTGGAACATATTTCCTGCCTCTATCTTGTCCAATCCCTTAATAATCTTATATGTTTCAATCAGATCCCCTCTCAATCTCCTTAATTCCAGCGTGTACAAGCCCAGTCTCTCTAACCTCTCTGCGTAAGACAGTCCAGACATCCCAGGAATTAACCTCGTGAATCTACGCTGCACTTCCTCTATAGCCAGGATGTCCTTCCTTAACCCTGGAAACCAAAACTGTACACAATACTCCAGGTGTGGTCCTGTACAAATGCAAAAGGAAGAGCTGAGTCTGTGAATTTCTGAGAGTCCTCTGGTGAGGTCGAAGCCCACTATCTGCAGTCTCTAATCCACTGGAGGCTGGAGGCCTGTTCTGGGGTTAAAGGACTATCTATGTGTGTGTGGGAGGGAGGAAGAGAGCTTGCTCTGCTGTTGTTGTTTGTTGCTTGTTGTGCTCTGTGTTGTTCTGCAGAGCATTGTGGGTATGCAATGTTGACTCAAAATCAGAATTAGAATCAGATTTAATCTCACTGGCATACGTCATGAAATTTGTTAACTTAGTGGCAGCAGTACAACGCAATACATGATAGTATAGAAAAAATTAATCAGTTACAGCAAGTCTATATATGTATATTAAATAATTAAATTAAAAATAGTGCAAAAACAGAAATAATAAAAGTGAGGTGGTGTTCTTGGGTTCAATGTCCATTTAGGAATCGGATGTCAGAGGGGAAGAAACTGTTCTTGAATCATTGAGTGTGTGTCTTTAGGCTTCCATACCTCCTTCCTGATGGTAACAATGTGAAAAGGGCATTTCCTTGTGGTTGGGGTCCTTAACGATGGATGCTGCTTTTCTGAGATACTGCTCCTTGAAGATATCTTGGACATTATGGAGGCTAGTACCCAAGATGGAGATTTTACAACTTTCTGTTGGTACCAGAATGTGTGGCAACACTTGCGGGCTGCCCCCAACACACCCTCGGGTATTGAGGTTGGTACTGCAAACGACGCATTTCACCGTTTTAAGGTAAATAAACTTGAATCTTCAATCTTCCTCTGCTTAAAAAAGATTCAGAAACCTTACTTCTATTGCCCTTGGCAAAGAAAGTTCACTGGCAAGCCTCTGAGAGAAAAAAAATGTTGCCTTATTTTCCCTTAGACAGGTGGCCCCTTAGTTTTACACACTGACCCCACCCCCTCTCCCCCTGTTCTTACAACATCCATCCTGTCTACACCTCTCAAGATCTCATATGTTCCAATTAAGTGGCTTCTGACCCTTCTAACTTGATGGATATGAGCCCTGTCCAGGCAATCTCTCTCATCAAAGTCAAGGTCAAGGTCAAGTCCACTGTCATGTGCACGTGTCACAACGTAAAGCTTACTTGCAACAGCATCGCATAGCATGAGATAGACTGCATTCACAAGAAAAAAATAAACAAATTATACACAATTTTTACAAGAAATAATACAATTAGAACAAAATAAAGCAAAATCCAGATTGAGGTGTTTGTTAGGGTAGATCGGGGAGGCTAGCTGTTCCTGAACCTAGTAGTGTGGGACCTTGTAACTCTTGGCTGTCGGTCGCTGGCACGGCTGGGTGGTTGGGATCATTGATAACAGAGGTCGCATTCTTGAGGCAGAGCTTTCCCCTAACACAGCCTTCCATTTGCACCACCTCCCACCGTTCATGCAGGGCTCCCCAGTCCGGAGAAGGCAGCCCTCTGCCACTTGGAGTTACCGCTCGTTGCGCTGCTGAACTCACCCTCTGCACCTTGGCGATCTGATCTGAGAGAGTGTCAAGGAGGCGTGTCTTCATAAAGTCAGTCACCTTTACCGTTTGGTCATCGATATAATAACTGTAACAGGCAGACAGTAAAACATGTCAGACCTTCGTCCAAGTATCAGCTTTATTCACCACAGATATAATAGGAACGTGCTGTGGTGCATTGGTCACGCAACAGAAAACAGCAACATTTAAAAATTATAAAGAATAGCAAATACATTAAATAAAGTTATAAGTATGGATATGGAGTAAAATCTGCATAAATACATAAATACCAGCATGTGTTTACGGTGTAAACAACATTATAAAAAGTGGTTTAAATTGTTTACGGTGCAGTGACAGGGTTAATAGATAGAGGGGGCAGGGGAGCTAACTAGAATGGTTGATCAGTTTGGCACATAAAATTGTCTACTCTCCAGAGTCAAAAATAAAAACCAATGGTGATACAGATGCTTGGGAGATCAGTTGACACCCATGGAGAGAGAAGCAGAGCTAACATCTCAGAGTACCGTCCCTTCTTCAGAACCTTTATGTTGTAAACCAGAAATATGGCGGTGGGGCTTGAAAACACTCTGAAGTTAAGTAGCTCTTAAGAAGTCAGGTCAGGAGTAAGCTCCTTAACACTTCACATCTGCTCCATCATAGAGTCGCAGAGCTGTGCAGCACAAAAAACAGGCCCTTCTGTCCACGATGCAAATACTGACCCTTCAACCCATCCCCATGAATCCCATTTGTACAAATTAAGACTGCATCAGTCTATGCATTGCTTAGTTAAGTGTCCGTCTTAAAGAATCTGTGGCCATATTGACAAAATGTAAGTATGACAAGAAAAATCATAAACACAGGAGATTCTGCAGATGATTGTGTGGATAGTCAGAGGCCTTTTCCCAGGGCTGGAATGGCTATCACGAGAGGGCACAGTTTTAAGGTGCTTGGAAGTAGGTACAGAGGAGATGTCAGGGGTAAGTTTTTTACGCAGAGTGTGGTGACTGCGTGGAATGGGCTGCCGGTGACGGTGGTGGAGGCGGATACGATAGGGTATTTTAAGAGACTCCTGGATGGGTACATGGAGCTTAGAAAAATAGAGGGCTATGGGTAACCCTAGGTAATTTCTAAAGTAAGGACATGTTTGTCACAGCATCATGGGCCGAAGGGCCTGTATCGTGCTGTAGGTTTTCTGTTTCTAGATGCTGGAAATCCAGACCAACACACACAAAATGCCTGAGGAACTCAGCAGGTCAGGCAGCATCTATAGGGGGGAATAAACAGTCAGCATTTTGAGCTGAGGCCCTTCAACAGGGCTGGAATTGGGGTGGGGAGGGAGCCAGAAAACAGAAGGTGGGAGGAGAGGAAGGAGTACAGGCTGGCAGGTGATATGTAAGGCCAGGTGAGGGGCAAGGGAAGTGAGTCGGTGGATAGGGTGTTGCTCCTCCAACCTGATTTTGGCCTAAGCACAGCAGTTAGTCCATGGACTAACGCCTCAGAACGAGAATGGAAAGTGGCATTAAAATAGTCGTCCAATATGATAAGGGGACGTAATGATATGGTTGCTATGGTGAAAGCCTTCTATTATATCATTACAAATATTTTAAATAAGGTATATTTTTGGCCAAAAATATGCAACAGATCTGTGACAAGTAATCTGTGGTTCTCTGGGAATGTTTTTAGAATATTTGATAAGTGTTATTAATGAGCTGCAAAGTTAATTTAGTCACACAATCAGTTGGATAAATAAGAGCTCGTGGCATTAGTTGTGTTATTCCCCTGCACAGCAGTCATTTCTCAACCGACACCTCGAAACAGAATAACCCGGTCACTTATCCAACTCGTCTGAGAAGCCTATGTAAGTTCAAAGCGATTGCTCTGTTTGCCTCCACATCAGAGGTGTCAGTACAGCGAGGAGGATGTTGCCACCCTGGGAAAGCTTGCCCTGGCTGTGAGTCAGTGTAACTCAGTGGCCATTTTATTAGGTACACCAGCTCGTTAATGCAAATACCTAATCAGCCAATCATCTGGCAGCAACTCAATGCGTAAAAGCACGCAGACATGGTCAAGAGGTTTGGTTGTTCTTTATTTATTTGTTTGTTTATTCTGGGCCTCGCCGCCCAGCAATCCCTCCCCCGATTTAACGCTATCCTAATCACGGGACAGCTTACAATGATCAAATAAGCCACCAACCGGAGCAGCTGAAGGAAACCCACATGGTCACGGGGAGAACGTACAATCCCCTTACGGGCAGCGGTGGGAATAGAACTCGGGTCACCTGTACTGTAAAGAGTTGTGCTAACCACTACGCTACCATGCTGCCCCTTGTTCAAACCAAACATCGAAATGGGAAAGGAATGTGATCTAATTGACTTTGATCATGGAATGATTGTTGGTGCCAGGCAGTTGATCTGAGCACCTCAGACACGGCTGATCTCCGGAGGATTCTCACGCATACCAGCCTCTGGAGTTTACAGATAATGGAGCACAGAAGTGAAACACCATCCAGTGAGCGGCAGTTCTGTGGGTGAAAACGCCTCGTTAATGAGAGAGGTCAGAGGAGAATGGCCAGACTGGTTCAAGCTGACAGGAAGGCGACAGTAACTCAAACAAACACGCATTACAACAGTAACACGAGTAAACCTGCAGATGCTGGAAATAAATAAAAATAAAAAATGCTGGCAGAACTCGGCAGGCCAGACAGCATCTATGGGAGGAGGTAGTGACGACGTTTCGAGCCGAAACCCTTCACCTCAGGAGGTGGGGGAAAAACCTGATGAAGGGTTTTGGCCCGAAGCGTCGTCACTACCTCCTCCCATAGATGCTGTCTGGCCTGCTGAGTTCTGCCAGCATTTTGTGTTTTTACGCATTACAACAGTGTTGTGCCAGAGAGCTTCCCTGAACGCACGACACGTCGAACCTCGAAGTAGATGGGCTGCAGCAGCAGAAGACAGTGAACATACACTCAGCGGCCACTTTATCAGATACAGGAGATACCATACAATGTGGCCGCTGGTTGTATGTTCACCCTTCCCATTCAAAACAAGCACTGGAAGAGGGAACTCGGTTCAATGTTAGAACTGCTTTTCCAACACGGTCTCTTTCCCAGGGTGGCTCCCCAGCTCTAAGCAGCTGAACCCTAACTTTCCCTTGTTTCAGTTCACTCCCTTCGCTCAGCTCGACACCGAACTGATTTCACAACCTTCAAGGACTCTATAACTCCTGTTCTCAGTATTATTTAAAATTATATTTTTGTATTTGCAGTTTGTCTTCTGGTTCACATTGATTGCTTGTCAGTCTTTGTTATGTGTGTTTTTTCATTGATTCTATTGTATGTCTTTGTTATGCTGTGAATGCTGCAAGAAAATGAATCTCAAGGTGGTATAGGGTGACATTTACATACTTAGACTATAAATTTACTTTGAAGTTCAGGGCACATTCAAGACGCCTAGTAGCAAGCTCATTACTGTAGGAAATTGTTGGCTTGGCAAATCTGATGTACTCAAATCATCCAGGGACACTTCTGGAAGCTTCACGAGTTTCATGCGCCAGATTTTGCCTTCCAAGAATTTTTCTGAATTTTCCAAAGGCTTATAGCAAGTAGACTGGGGAGAAAAGTAAACATTCACAGTTTGAATTTAACAAAGGTCTGCAAGAAATTAAAGAATCCCTCAGGGCAAGGAACACACACAAACTGCTGGAGGAACTCAGCAAGTCAGGCAGCATCTATGGAGGGGAATAAATAGTCACAGTTTCGAGCCAAGACCATTCATCAGGACTATCCCTTAGGGTATGGATTGTTTTCTGTGCAGAGTCTGAAAGACACCTAGACTATTATTTACCCCTGCTGTTGTGCAGCATTGATCTTATCGAGGATCTGTAAACCAGATGAAGGGTCTTGACCAGAAACACCAACTGTCCTTTTCCCTCAAGAGAAAGGTACAGCACAGAAATAGGCCCTTCAGCCCATCTCGTCCATGCTGAAACCACTTAAACTGCCTACTCCTATCAGCCTGCACCAGGACCATAGCCCTCCATACCCCTCCCATCCACATACCTATCCAAACTTTGCTTAAGTATAGAGATCGAACTTGCATGCACCACCATTGCTGGCAGCTCATCGCACACTCTCATGACCCTCTGACTGAAGAAGTTTCCCCTCATGTTCCCCTTCAACTTTTCACCCTTCCCCCTTAACCCGTGTCCTCTGGTCATAGTCCCACTCAACCTCAGCAGGAGAAAAGCCTGCTTGCATTTACCCCATCTCTACCCCTCATAACTTTGTATACCTCTATCAAATCTCCCCTCAGTCCTGCCTTACTCGCGGAGTTCCTCCAGCATCTTGTGTGTTACTTTATTAGAGTGATTTGCTGCACGATAGACAACCAGACATTTCCGAGACACGCCCGATGACAATGTATCAATGCAATTCCGCCCTTCATTTTGCCTCTTTGATGGCTACAGCGCATGAGCTGTCCCACCAAAGGAAGATGTTGTGGCAAAGTTTCTTATCGAGGATCTGGATGTGGTTCCAATACTCAATAGCAACACACTGTACTTACAGCAAAGAGACAGGACTTCCAGTTTATGCTGTGTTTCATTCTCCCCACCCCTCTCCATCTAATTCCATGAACATACCTTTCTTTCTTGCCTCATTATTCCACATTCCCCACTATTCTCTGGACCATGAAGTCTATGTAACATTCAGAATCAGAATCAGATTTACTATCACCAGCATACATTGTGAAATTTTTTACCCGGTGATATTTAACCCGATTCTGATTCAAGATGCAAGACTCAGATTTATTTATCGAAACGCGTCATGAGATGCATCATTGGCGTTAACACCTAAGGGTGTGCTGGGGGCAGCCCGCAAGGGTCACCACACACTCTAGTGCCAACATAGCATGCCTGCAATGCTCGGCAGAACAACACAGAACACAAGAATCAATAAAACAAGTTCCCACTCACATACCCAGGACAGGCCCGTCCTCCAGTGGACTTGGACTCTGATTGGCTGACATTGGACTTTCAGCTTCCCCAGCAGACTTGCAGAGATTAGCCAATGGGCTTCGACTTCTCACCGACTCTCCATCCTTGACCGTCAGTATTAACCCCTCGACCTGTCCGTCGCTGAGTAGGTAGGTAGGTCGCATCTGGAATTATTTCCAGGTAGCGGACGATTTCCCTCCACGCTGCTCTGACATATTGGAAAATCACGTACTAGGCAAGTTACAGCAATGGTTTGCCATTGCCTTCTGCTGGGTGAGTTTTTTTTAAAGAGATCACCAGTTCTTAACGGGAGCTGGCTGGATTCGAACTCAGGACCTCTCGCCTCGAAGTACAGCGCTGATGCCAGTACGCCACCAGCCGGCCATCACTGAATACTAAGCATTAAACTCCACTCTATCCGATGACAAGACCCAAATTCCTGCTGGATTTATTATTTTATGACACATCCTCTTATCCTTTTCTCTATCCTCCCACCCTTTCTCTGTCCTCAGGACAACCCTCAAAACTTCTCCTTCTCTCTGGGGAAAGCCCCCAAGCTGTTTCCTGGTTCCTGGTAAGTCTTTCCTGCACCTCCTTCAACCTCTCAGAGTGCCGAATCGAGCTGAGGGTCCACCCAGTAACTCTGCACGACAGTTGCTTCCACACTTGCACTTGGCAGCAGTGCAAGTCCGGGGCAGACCAGTGGTTGGACCCCAATCCTCTGCTCTGCTTCGGTCTTCATGAGGGAGTTCTGTGGCACAGGAGGAGCCCTTGGATGTAACTGGTCCCCAGCTGATACATGGATGGAAACTCATTACCTTAATCACCATCCTGGTAAAACAAACCACGGGTGATCCGACACAGAATCAGGTTTATTGGGGATGGCATGGTGACGTAGCAGCTAGCACAACATGTCACAGCGGCGGCTGTGAGCTCGGGGTTCGATTCCCGCCGTCGTCTGTACGGAGTTGGCACGTTCTCCCTGTGCAGCTTTCCTCCGGATGATCTGGTTTCCTCCCACAGCTGTGCGGGATTGGGTCGGCAAGTCATAGGCGTTCTGTGCTGGTGACAGAAGTGTGACGACACTCACGCAACCGCCCAGCACAATCCACGCGGATTTGATTTGACACAAAAGGTGTATGCTTCGATGGGCATGTTACGGATAAAGCTGATCTCCAATCCCTCTCTTAACTATCACTGACATACTTTGGGAATTTGTTGTTGAATTATTTTACTTTATGTTTGTTTACATTAATTCTATTTGAATACTTTTTATATGTCTCCAGCCATCAGAAATTTGAAAGCGGATTGAACTCCACTTCCCACTTCTCAGCCCAGCTCTGCATCCTATCGATGTGCAATTGCAACCTAAGAAAGCCTTCTGATGTGGGACGATGTTCATTAGAGCTTTGAGGGATGATAGGTGATCTTCTTGGAACATCTTAAACAGAGGGATCTAGCAACGCAGATACAATGAAAGCTGTGTCACAGCAGACAGAGTGGCGACGAAGGCTTTTGGCACGCTGGGCTTCATCAGTCAAGATGTTCATTAAAGAAGCTTGGATGTTCCGTTGGATATTGTGTTCAGTTTTGGCCTCCCTGCTGTAGGAAAGATGCTATTAAGATAGAAACGTATGGAGGAAATTTATGAAGTTGGTGCTGGGACTCAAGGGACTGCATTGTGGGGAGAAGCTGAGCCGTTTGGGACTTTGTCCACTGGAGCGTAGGAGAACGAGGGGTGATCTTCTAGAGGGGTATAAGATGAGGAGCATAAAAAGGGTGAATGGGCAATCTATTTCCTAGAACTGAGGAATCAAGACTAGAGAGCATAGCTTTAAGGTGGCGGAGGAATGATTTAATAGGAACCTGAGGACAACTTTTTTTTACCCTGATAATCTTCCATTTATGGAGCAAGCTGCCAGAGGAAATTGTTGAGTCATTTAAAAAAAAACTTGTACATGTATGTGGATGGGAAAGATTCAGAGGAATATGGGGCAAAGGTGGGGAGATGCATCTAGCTTAGATAGGAGTCCCGTTGGGCACGGACGATGAGTCGAAGAGCCTGTTTCCATTTTGTTTCTATGACTCTAATTAAGATCTCAAAGGGGTTTTTACTGTGTGGGTGCAGAAAGGACAATTCCCCATGTGGAGAATCTACGATGGGACATAAGCTGTTGAACACGATGGAGGTAATGGGGATTCTCTTCTCTCAGAAGACTGTAAAGCTTTGGAATTTTCTACTTTGGAGTTATGGAGACCATCAAATAATTCCAAGCCAGAAGGGTTTGCTTTCACTGTTAGGTCAAGGGGAACAAGTAGAAAAGTGTTGTGCGGGCCAAGATCACACCAGTATCAATATTACTGAAAGATGGGCAGGCTCAAGGGACCACATAGTCTTCTCCTGATCCAAACTGATATGTTTCTCATACAATCTGCATCTGTGTGCGTGCAAAGTACCACTGCATATAATTACTGCATTGGCAGTAATTTGTCGTCTTGCATTAAAATGCAAATAAGATTCCGTTGGAACCCAATAAGAAATTTTGCTACACGTTAATAAATGAAACACGTTAAAATTAAATGAAAAACAAGTATGATTGATGGTCCTCTCAGTAGACTATGCCAGCATCCTTCCCAATGCCTCACAGCTTTAAACAAGTATTCCCTCTGGGTGAGGTTTGAAACAAATATCATGACTGTCCCATAGGAAGCAACGGGACTTGACGTGGTGAAAATTTCTTATCAATTACCTTTCCAAAGCACTTCAGCCCTAGTATATTGACACTGCTATCCTGGAGGTAGGTAAAGCTGGCACTAAAAGCAAATCTTGGCTCCCTATGTAATTAGAACACAAACTGGGCAGGCATTAATAACCTCTTTACCAAGATACCTGATTACCTTAAGATCTGCATTTATATAGCACATTTGATCCCAAAATGCTGCCTTTATAAGATTATAAGACAATAAACCATAAGACATAGGAGCAGAATTTGGCCAATCAGCCCATCAAGTCTTCTCCTCCATTCCATTCTTGTTGACTTACTATCCCTCTCAATCCCATTTTCCTGCCTTCTCCCTGTAACCTTTGACACCCTTTCTAACCAAGAACCTATCAGCCTCCCCTTTAAATATATCCAACAACTTGGCCTCCACAGCCATCTCTGGCAATGTATTCCACATATTCACCACCCTCTAGGTAAAGAAATTTCTCCTCATCTCCGTTCTTAAGTGTTGTCCTTCTATTCTGGGAACAACCCGTGGCCACCAGTTCTAGACTCTCCCACTATTGGGAACATTCTCTCTGCATCCATTCTGTCTCGGCCTTTCAATATTTGATAGAGTTCAAAGAGATTCCCCACCCACCCCCACATACACTTCATTCTTCCAAACTCTAGTGAGTACAGATCTAGAGCCATCAAACGGTCCGCACATGCTAACTCTTTCATTCCTGGGATCATTCTTGTAAACCTCCTCTGGATCCTCTTCAATGCCAACACATCCTTTCTACGAAGGGTGCAATGTAGGAAAACAAGCTATGCACTGAAGTCTACATAAACAGAATGGAGATTCTGCAAAATGATTGAACTCTTAGTGGTTCTATTTGAGGAGAACTATTAAACAGACCACTGCAGACCACTGCAGACCACTGCAGACCACTGCAGTTAATTCCTCCATCATCAAACACCACAGTGATTGGATTAATTACAAATAACAATGGAACAGCGTACAGAGAGGAGGCGCAGAAACTGTCTGAATGGTGCAATAAGTGTAACCGTTCATTCAACATCAAAATGAACCAAAGAAATTATCACTGATTTCAGGATATCAAGAAGGTATGAATGAGTCCCACTACTTCCAAACAGTGAAGCAGTGGAAAACTGCTCCAGATTGAAGTTCTTGAGAGTGAACATCACAGAGAGCTCTCTTGGAGAAGGTGATAGGTGAAACCGGGAGTTGGAGGGTGGAAGGGTGAAGTATGGAGCTGGGAAGTTGATTGGTGAAAGAGATGCAGGGCTGGAGAAGGGGGAATCTGACAGAGAGGACAGAAGGCCATGGAAGAAAGAGAAAAGGAGGAGGAGGAGCACTAGAGGGAGGCGATGGACAGGCAGGAAGATAAGATAAGAGAGAGAAAGGGGGATGGGGAATGGTGAAGAGGGGGGCATTACTGGAAGTTCAAGAAATTGATGTTCATGCCATCAGTTTGGAGGCTACCCAGACAGAATATAAGGTGTCACAAACAAGAGAAAATCTGCAGATGCTGGAAATCCAAGCAACACGCAAAGATTTTCAGTCCGAAACATCCACTGTGCATTTTTCCTCAGCTGCTGCCTGGCCTACTGAGTTCCTCCAGAATTTTGTGCATGTTCCTTTGGATTTCCAGCATCTGCAGATTTTCTCTTGTTTGTGATCGGCCTCTCAACCTCCACTTTAAATATACCCAGTGACTTGGCCCCTACAGCCATCAGTGACAATAAATTCCACAGATTCAACACCCTCTGGCTAAAGGAATTCCTCCTCAAATTTGTTAGTTCTGTACCTGGGATGGAACTCAATCCTACAACCTTTGGGTTTGAGCCTGGAATGGTGATACTGAGCCAAGGTTGACTCTATGCTCACTCTGATATCCTACTCTGTTGACTTCCTTCTCAACATGGGAGGACTGTGGCTCTGAGCTGTGATCTGGTGCTTTAACGTGCAGGCCTGAACCTCCCAGGTTAATTGAGAGAGGAAAGGACATCTGATTGTTGGAGTGACCCAGAACTCTCCCTGGCATTTGAACACAGGTTCCTCACATCTGTACTCAGGGAACTCATTCCTGGAAAGGAGAGAACTGGGCTGAGGCTTGTGGGATGTTGCAAATGAAAGTAAAGCGAGTAACTTCAGGGGGGAGGAAGGGAGAGGAGGAGGGAAAGTGAGAGAGAATGATAGAAAAAATAAATAAAAGGAGGTACAGGTAGGGAGCTCCACTCAAACGTTAAAAGGGAAGTGGCTCTGCAAAAAAAACATGTTTAAGACATTGTGCTAGAAAAGAAAAGAGATAGACATTTTATCAAACTGTTACACGCAGAAAAGGGTAGTACTCTATAATCCCACCAGCAGAGCGCAACCCAGTTTAATGACCTCACCAGGCCAGCTAAGGTACATAATATTACAAATGCCATGACACAGCAGGAAGACACAACTCCAGCTTATCCAGCACCTTACAGTGTTAAAGAATAAAATGAACACACTCTTAGTATCAGAAATCCTTATAACTTCCCTCCATCTGAAAAATATACAACTATGTTCAAAGTTAATGCGCCATAGTCACGCAAGTTGATAGAGTGATTAAGAAGGCTTATGATGCGTTGGCTTTCATAAAGCATGGATTGAGTTCAAGAGCCATGAGGTAATGTTGCAGCTCTGTCAAACCATGCTTAGGCAACATTTGCAATATTATGTTCAGTTCTGGTCACCACATGTGAAAGCTTCGGAGAGGGTGCAGAGGAGATGCTGCCTGGACTAGATGTGTGTTTTATGAGGATAGGTTGAGTGAGCTGGGGCTTTTCCCTTTGGAGTGAAGGAGGATGAGAGGGGTGGCTTGGTAGAGGTGTACAAGATGATAAAAGGCAGAGATTGAGTGGACAGCCAGCACCTTTCTCCCAGGACAGAAATGGTTAATATGAAAGGGCATAATTTTAAGGTGATTGGAGGGAAGTACAGGGGGGATGTCAGAGTTAAGTTCTTTACACAGAGGGTGAGTGGAGAGAGCATGGAACCTGTTGCCAGGATTGGTGGTAAACACAGATACATTCGGGGCATCTGGGGGTAGGTAACAATCTTGAGGAATGAGGACAGCCATCTCACTCAAAAACATCCCACAGTCACCAGCTTCAGAGTGTTTGTATCAGTGAAAGATTGATTGATTGCAACACACTCAAAATGCTGGAGGATCTCAGCAGGTCAGGCAGCATTCTCAGAGGGAATAAACGGTTAACATTTAGGCTGAATCCCTTCCTCAGGACACTGATGTCTTGATCGGTCCTGATGATGGGTGGCAATTCTTGCATTTGAAATGTTAAATTGGTAACTTGGTCACATGTACAGTCACATGTTCTGAGGTACAGTGGAAATCTCGCTTTGCAGGCTGTCCATACAGATCATTTCATAGCATTCAGGTGGTACAATGAAAATAATAACACAATGCACAATACGGGGGATGCACAATAGCGTAGCGGTTAGCATAATGAAATTGCAGTGCCAATCCGGGATCAGTTCGGCTGCTGTCCGTGAGGAGCTTGTACATTCTCTCTGTGACCGCATGGGTTTGTTCTGAGGGGTGACAAGCTCTCACAACCTCTGAAATGCTACCAATGGTGTGCATCTCGCATACCCTCTGACAACCAAGTCCAGGTCCTGGCCTTCACGTGGGGCTTAGCTTCTAAGCCCAGCTGAAACGCTTCTACTGACAAGAGAAGGGGCAAAGACGGGTTACCGGCGCCAGTCGCTTTGGGCAGATGGGGCTCATCAGCCGTGGAGAAAGGAAACTCTGATCTCAAACCTCAGCTGTCTCGCAGCCTCAGCCATTCGTGAGTAAACTCTGAGGAAAAATCCAGAGCTGGAGACCCTAACACATCCCTACATTGAGCTCAGCACTGATTAGTAACTCCTGCTTGGTGCCAAATTGTATCGGTTTCAGACGTTCCTTTGGATTGCTCAGCTGCGTGGAGAGGGAGGGCAACAGCTTGCTCTCCTTTACGTACTGCCCAGGCTTGTGTATTACACCTATTGCAACATGCATGGTTGACCCCAACCATCAGAGGCCACAATATACACACATTGCTGAGATTCCCTGCATTTATTTGGGACACTATGCCACTTAATTGGGACAGGAGACTGCTGCCGAACAGGTCCTAGCTAGTGTCAGTCGCACACACTTGATTTTTTATGACCTTTTCATTGTAACTATTTAATACTTAAGACTATAAGATCTAGGAGCAGAATCAGACCATTCAGCCCATCGAGTCTGTTCTGTCATTTCATCATGGCTGATTTATTATCCCTCTCAACCCCATTCTCTTGCCTTCTTCCTGTAACCTCTGATGCCCTGATTAATCAAGAACCTTTCAACCTCCACCTTAAATATCCAATGTCATGGCCTGCACAGTTGTCAGTGGCAATGAATTCTATTGATTCTCTACCCTCTGACGAAAGAAATTCCTCCTTATTGCTGTTCTAAATGGATATCCCTCAATCCTGAGGTTGTGCCCTCTGGTCCTAGACTCCCCCACTACAGGAAACGTCCTCTGCGCATCTGCTCTATCTGTGTCCTCTGGTCCTAGACTCCCCCACTATAGGAAACATCCTCTCCACATCCACTCTATCTGTGTCCTCTGGTCCTAGACTCCCCCACTATAGGAAACATCCTCTCCACATCCACTTTATCTGTGTCCTCTGGTCCTAGACTCCCCCACTATAGGAAACATCCTCTCCATGTCCACTCTATCTGTGTCCTCTGGTCCTGGACTCTCCCACTATAGGAAACATCCTCTCCACATCCACTCTATCTGTGTCCTCTGGTCCTAGACTCCCCCACTATAGGAAACATCCTCTCCACATCCACTCTATCTGTGTCCTCTGGTCCTAGACTCCCCCACTATAGGAAACATCCTCTCCACATCCACTTTATCTGTGTCCTCTGGTCCTAGACTCCCCCACTATAGGAAACATCCACTCCACATCCACTCTATTCAGACTTTTCAACATCTGATGGCTTCTGTAATGTTTTGTTACTTCCGAAATTAATCAAAAGCTCGGGTGTGAATTTGGCTTTTCTGCTTCAGCAAGGCATTTGCATGTGATATGGTGATATATCGCATGTGATATATCGACCTATTTTCTAAATACCCAGTGACTAATCAAGATTGAGTGCATTTGTATCTCCCTGCGTTACACGCTGGTAAAGTGGTGGGTGCTGACTTGTTATGGAAGATCCTGTGATACATTCCCGGGGATGGCGTTTGAATTTGCACACCTGACCGATGGGTCAGATTGCTGAATGTGTATGAGGACTCCTTACTACATCGCAGAAGGGATGCCACTATTGTCAATCCTTTTTGAAGACAGGGGAAAAGACTGTTGAGGAAATTATCTGATTGCTCACATTTTGGCTTTCTGTTTTGGAGGGAGTCGTCTATTCCAGCCAACCTTGACTCAGGGTATGGTAACAGCTATGAGGGACTTGAGCCTTATAGCCTGGGTGGAGTGAGTTTGTTGAGGGCCCATGTTTCTTTGTGTATCATTTGTTTAACTGGGAAGTCCTGACTCTTAAAGTGATTTCCCCACCTGACAGGGAACGCTGGTGTAGGTGGTATGATGAGCACAGGTACAAGTCAGTGGAGCTGGCGAGTGGGACTTATTGGAAAAGCAGTTCCTAGGCCTACCCATGACTCCGCACAGGCTGGTGCAGCTGATATGTGGTGCCATGCATGTACCACCCCAGTCCCTGGATTAGCACCTTGCCCATGCTGGTCGGCATAGTGAGAGGGCTATTGCAGAGGAAGGAAGGCTTTGAATGACAGCCGTTCCCAGCATGGTACAGCCAGAGTTTCCCGGGAACTGATTTTGATGGCCTTAGGTTACCTGCTCACAAGGAAAGGTGGCAAATGCTGTTATTGGTCAAGAATGCTGCACTTAGATTCCTGATGGGTCAGGGAACATCACTCACCTGCTTGATCACATCTAAGAGTCAGTGTATAAGATTAAATGGGGGATCAACTCATTTTCTATTCCACTCTGATAAATTACTTTCTTCTGCCCACCTCCTTTCAGAAAGAATGGAGTGACATTTCCAATATTCCAGTCCTCCAGAACCATTCCAGGATCTAGTGATTCTTGAAAGATCATTACTAATGCCTCCACAACTTCATCAGTTACCTCTCTCAGAACCCTGGGGTATACACCATCTGATCCAGAGTTATCTTTGGAATAGTGCAAGTTTTTAAATCATACTCCCAGGCAGTTTTAATTTTGTCAAAGGGAGCTTGCCTCAACATCACTAACGTACCTCGAATAGTAGATGTTAAACCTTTACCCAATGGGTTCATACGAAGAAACAAGCCCACAACATTTTTATCGGGTACCTCAGGAAAGTTCGGTATTAAAGGGTTGATAAAATGTCTGATTTGGGGATATCTAGAGAAATGAGTGTTAGGGAGGCCAAACTTTACAGACAGTTGTTCAAAAGTTGCAAAGCGCTTGCCAATGAAAAGATCTTCAAAGCCCCTAATGCCCTTTCTGTGCCAGTCTAGAAATGTTAAATCCTGCATAGAAGGCTGAAAAAGATGATTATGTAGGCTTGGGATTCAATTCTCAAGTCAGTTAGTTCAACTTCTCTATGTGCTCGCCACTGCCTTTTACAGTTCAAGGTTGTACACAGGGCTTATATGTCTAAAACTAAAGTATCGCGGTTCTATCCTGATATTAGTCCCTGTTACAATAAGTGTAAAGGGGGGGTGAGGCCTCTCTTATTCATATGTATTGGGCTTGTCCTAGCTTGGAGAAATTCTGGAGAGATTTTTTTTAACTCTATCTCATATACTTAATTGCTATTTGGAACCTAACCCTCTGATTGCTCTTTTCAGCACCTTGGGAGAAGTTGACACGCATCTGACTCCGACTAAACATCATACATTGTCTTTCGCCTCTCTTTTGGCCAAATGTGCAGTCCTACTTAGGTGGCGAGATGCTGCCCCACCCACTCATGCTCAGTGTCTCAGAGACATTATGTCCTGCTTAGACCTTGAAAAGATTCATTATTCACTTCTTAATTCGGACATAAAGTTCCAAAAGGTGTGGGGACCTTTCCTTGAATATCTTCATAATTCCCATTTAGATTAAGGGAGCATCCCTCCCTTTTTTCTTTTGCATTTAAATCCCTTACTTCCAGCTTCTTTTGGTTAAGATTTATGTTTTTTTTTGTTGTGTAAACATATTATAGTTCAGGTAGCAGGCAATATACCTTCTTTTTATGAATACATCTCTGTGGTGATAAAAGTTGTGACTAACTTTTTTATACATTGTAAGGCTGGCTCAGAGTTGGGTAGTAGGAGGGTGGGGTGGTAACTAACTTTATACGATTCTACTAAGGGTGCTTTTCTTAATTGTTATGAACTGTACATTTGACACATTTGTTTTGCATTGTATAAACCTTTTTTTACTTTTTTTTGTTCTGTCGCATTGTAGAAACTCATTAAAAAATTAAATAAAAAATAGTGTAGGTTTTTCCAAATAAAATGAATTGAGGCATTTTATGTTTGATGAAGCTCGTGACCCATTTTATTGAACTCCTAACCTTAAGACAAAAGCCTGCTAAGAATCCTTACGTAGCAACGCCATCATGTCAGACTGGCCTCTTAAAGCGAAAGCCCAACTCAGTGTTGGTGGTTGTGAATTCGATACATTTCTCCCATTTACATTCCCCTGCACACCCCCACTCCCCGCCCCCAGAATTCACTAAAACTGGCATTGCGAGCCCACCTGGGGCTCGGATGACCGTCGGGCTTGGGTCCTGTGTTCCACGGGTGGAGCAACAGCAGGTGCCTCTGGCTTGTCCAAAGGTGCGTTGACACGATTATAGTCATGTTGTGACACCAGGAGCATGGCAGGGGAACACTACAAATCTTGGTGGGTCGGTTTCAGGCAATCTACCAAAATACGTTCAGGTTTACCACTCCTACCTATGGTGAAAATCTTTTCTTCCCATTCCAAAATGTGGAATGGGTCATCCCCTAAGGGGATGTTGGTATGCATCATGGCAGATGAAAACAAACGAGGAGTGGTGTAGGTGAACAGTAACCCAAGAGTGCTGTACGCCATGATGGGAGGTAGGGATAGGTGAAAAGGAACTGGATTTACTGAGGAGGGTGGAACGCTGTTGAGAGGCGGACCAGGCGGTTGTGGCGTCAAGAATAAATTTATCTGGCACTCGTAATGGCTGTCCATATAGCAACTCAGCTGCAGACAACTGCAGGTCCCCTTTTGGACCCAGCAGGACCTATCGAAGGCAATTATGCCAACACTCATCTGTCAGAGAAGTCCTCAGAGCAGCCTTTAAGGAGTGGTGAAACCACTCAAGTAGGCCATTGGATATGATGTGGTGGGGTTCTGGGCCACTGCAGTCCAGAGGACTGAAATGAATTGGGGACCGCGATCAGAGGAAATATCAGATGGGATTCCAAACCGATGATCGCCCGGGCCACGTCAGCAGCCATCTTTGATGCTAGACTGACGACCTCTGGCCACCTGGTGATATGGTCCAGCATGATAGAGAGGTACATGAAACCACGAGAGGGGGGAAGAAGACCCACAAGGTCCACATTGACATGGCAAACTGCCGCTCAGGGACCTCAGAAGATGCCAAAGGCACCTGAACATGACAGTTAATTTTTGCCCTACGGCACTCCACACAGGCTGCAGTCCAATCACGCACATCCTTTCCGAAGCCATGCCAAGCAAACTTTAGTGCGGCCCATTTCTGTGAGGCCTTCCAGCCCGGATGCAAGAGTATGGAGTCAAAAACTGTCTGAGATATCGCACAGGAGAGAAACCCCAGCTACCCCAAACATAATGGCAGCCAAACACAGGCCCATGATTGCTGTTCGAGTAAGCCTGGACCTCGGGGTCAGTAGCTTGTTCAGCTGTCATGCTGGCATTGTCAACCCCTAATTGTGTGGCCTCAAAGGCATTATTTCCCCCCTTGATATGTTGTATATCCATTGGAAACTCTGATATGTAGACTGGGTGGTGTTGCTACCACGCAGACCAAGGATCTGATATTTTGGCTATCTTGTGCTCGAGGGATTTGTGGTCAATGAACACTGTGAAATGGTGACCCTCTGGAAGAAAACGAAAATGGCAGACAAGCAGATATAGAGATCGAGATCATGGTCAAACGTATTGTACTTCCTTTCGGGGATGGAGCTGCCAGCTGAAGAAAGGGAGTGGCTGCCACACACCTCTGATCAGCTGTCCATGCACAGCACCCTCAGCACGGTCTGAAGTAACAGCTATGGCTGCATTGGGGAGTGGATGCGCCAGTAGAGTCGCATTAGAAAGAGCTCGTTTGGTACCTTCAGTTGCCTTGGTCATGTCCGCTGACTAGTCAAGCACTTAACTAGGGGTACTGCCTTTAAGCACACTATACAACAGCTCACGGAATGAAGCAGTGATAGAAATTTACCATCCCTAAAAACTCCTGTAGTTTTTTTGTAGTGCAGAGTGGTGAGAAATCTATCACAGTGGCTAGTTTTGATGGGAGGGATTTCAAAACTTTTATGGAGATACAATGGCCAAGAAAGTCAACGGTTGACAATCTACAGTAAAGTGGCATTTACCAGGGTTAATAATCAACCTGTGTTGGCTTAAGCGCTTGAAAAGTGTATATAATCATATAACCATATATAACCATATAACAATTACAGCATGGAAACAGGCCATCTCGGCCCTTCTAGTCCATGCCGATGCTTACACTCACCTAGTCCCACTGGCCCGCACTCAGCCCATAACCCTCCATTCCTTTCCTATCCATATACCTGTCCAATTTTACTTTAAATGACAATACCGAACCTGCCTCTACCACTTCTACTGGAAGCTCATTCCACACATCTATCACTCTCTGAGTAAAGAAATTCCCCCTCGTGTTACCCTTAAACTTTTGCCCCCTAACTCTCAAATCATGTCCTCTTGTTTGAATCTCCCCTACTCTCAATGGAAAAAGCCTATCCACGTCAACTCGATCTACCCCTCTCATTATTTTAAATACCTCTATCAAGTCCCCCCTCAACCTTCTACGCTCCAAAGAATAAAGACCTAACTTGTTCAACCTTTCCCTGTAACTTAGGTGCTGAAACTCAGGTAACATTCTAGTAAATCTTCTCTGTACTCTCTCTATTTTGTTGATATCTTTCCTATAATTCGGTGACCAAAACTGTACACAATACTCCAAATTCAGCCTTACCAATGCCTTGTACAATTTTAACATTACATCCCATCTCCTGTACAGAGATGAGATATGCGTTCAGATTTGTACGCACTGGCAACAAGTATGTCATCCAGGTTAACAAAAAGAACTTTTAATATGAGGTCCGTCAGCTGTTGGAAAGTCTGTAGCTCAAAGGGCATGTGCAGAAACTCAAAGAGGCCAAATGGGGTTATTACAGCTACTATGGGAATGTCCTCTGAGCACGTGATCACCTAATGGTAGCCCCTAACTAGATCGACTTTGAAAAAATTAATTCCTGGCCAAACGTGCCAAAAGGTCTTGGATGTGAGGGACGGGGTAATGATTGGGAACCATTAGTAGCCACCACTTGGGTAGCAATCACCATCAGACTTGCAGACCACATGGAGGGGTGAAGCCCAGGGGCAATTCAACCGGCATACAATGCCGAGTTTTGCCACGTTGGCAGTCTCGGCCTTCGCGGTTGCCAGCTGTTCTGGGTCTAGTCTGCACGCATGGGCATGGACTGCTCGGCCAGTTGTGGGGATGTGGCACTGGGCTCTGTGTTTTGTGACTGTAATGGAGAATGTGGGCTTGGTGAGGTCTGGGAATTCGCCCAGCAGTCGAGTAAACACACATATGGTGGGGCATGCGCTCTACAGAGTCGTTGCGGGGAACTTATGAGGAGAGCGGGGTAACGACCCAAAGTCCCTGACATCCACAAGCCAGCAGTTCTTAAGATCGACTAACAGTCCTTGGGCACGCAGGAAATCTGCACCGAGCAGAGATCTGGCCACGTGAGACACAATGAAGTCCCATCTGTAGAGTCATCCACCATGTCCTGTAATCTGTATCTTGCTGCATCCGCCAGTCAGCTTTTGGCACTCTTTGCCTTCTTATCAATATGTAATGCTGGCAGCACCCGGGTCGCCCTGAAAGGTGTCCATAACGAGCAGTAGACAACTCTGGCAGCCGGAACCCACAGTGTTCACAGATCTCTGATGTCCCAATGCGCTGGCACTGTTGAAGCTACAAGGCGGTTGGCACTTCCTAGTGTTCCTACCAAAGGAAGCATGGTAAAACCACCAGCCCAGCATCATCTGCTATGCAGTTGCGGGCATCCTTATGTTGGTGTTCTTGCTGACCGGGCTTACTGAGGTAGAGAAAGGAGGAGGAAAGATGTACCGCTGCTCAGCTGAGTGTAGACTATCAACCATTTTTGCAAGCTCCCTATAAATTCATCACGGGCTCATTAGTGAGGGCTATGTGAACTTGATCAGGCATTTGCTGCATGAAGAGTTCTTTAAAAATAAAACAGGGATGGTGATTTCCCAGGGGCAATATCCTGTGGGTCTGTTAGCTCTGAAGGCCTAGTATCGGCGAGACCAGGTAAGGAGAGCAACTGTTTGACACACTCAGACTCGGATAGTCCAAAACTTTGTAAAATGTGAGTTTTCAGTGATTAGTATTTATTGTGTTCAGATGGATGTTCAAGTTGACTCACCACTCCCACAGCCATGAAACTGTTGAGCAACACTACCACACAATAGAATCTGGTGCTGTCAGTGGTGATTTCTCGCAGAACAAACTGGGCCTCAGCTTATTCAAACCAAATGACAGTATTTTGCTCCCAAAACTCCAGCAGTTTCAAAGTGTTGGCCGACATGTTCCATGACTCTGTAATCGTCCTAGAGCATCAGCATCACCAACATAGGTTTTCACAAATAAAACAAAGTGAGGTGTTTTATGCTTAATGAAACCCATAACACATTTTATTAAACTCCAAAACCCACACACAAAAGCACACTAGAAAATCCTTATGGAACAAAGTCATCACATCAGACCAGCCTCTTAAAATGAAACCCCAACTCAGTGTTGGTGGTTGTGAACTATGTACATGTCTCACAATTACATAACCCTATAATATCACCTGCACTCACTTCTGCCCCCTGTCACTCTTGCATTTCCAGCATTCAGCTGGTGTCTTCCAGAGTGAAGCCTGATGCAAAATAGTTATGAAATTCATCCACCATTTCTTTGTCCCCCACTACTACCTCTTCAGTATTATTTTCCAGCAGCCCATGGCCACAGTCAATTTTCATGAAACTGTGGCTAAGTGGGCAGCTGCTTTGTTGAGCCAAAATGTCAATATGTACTGGTCCCAATACATCCAAATAAACTAGAATCTACTGTTACACACACACACACATGCACGCACCCACACACACACACACACACACACACACACACACACACACACACACACACACACACACACACACACACACACACACACACACACACACACACACACACACACGCACGCATGCACACACACAATTTTATTCTCTACCTCACTTCCTGGGCAGAGATTTATGAATTCTGTAACTCCAAGCAGCTGTTACACAGTGGAGCGTCTGTGTTATTATTACAGAAAATGTATGTCAAGTTATTAAAAGTAATGTTATGGGATGGCGTTGATCACAGTGCGCTGAGTGGGAGCAGTGAAAGGGTTAACGAAGGTTAAATACCTACTGTTGCCATGTCACCGCATTGATCACTGTTCCTGCTGTTTTCATGAACCTGTAAAATAGATTTGAAAAGGAGAAGCTTTGGTTAATAAACAACGGCCTGGAAACCCTACACACATCTTATGACTAAAACATGCCCAGTCACCTCAGTCACAGCACGGAGAACATCTCCAAAAGATCTTTTCTACCATGATGCACCACATTACCTGATCAAGGTAGAGTTGGTCCCGGTCTAAAACCACTGCCCACAATTGTACACACACAGGCTTGGGTCAACTGGAGTTTAATAGTTGTGAATTTTGCAAATATCAATCTCCCTTATCACCTTCACTGGAGTGATTAGATAAAGCAAAAACAACAATTTATGTAGCATGTTAATGGGGTTGGGGGGGCAAAAGGCTTCGTACAACAAACTTCATCCAACCAAACAAGTGCCACACTATGAGATATCAGCAGCTTGTGGAACACATAACTTTTAGATAGCAAAATGGAGCAACTGTCTCACAGTGTCAGAGATCCAGGCTCTGGACCTCCAGCGCCGTCTATGTGGAGTTTTCAGATCTTTCCATGCTGGATCTCTCTATAGCATTGATTTCTCATATTTCCCCTATATGTTCTTATTATAGGAGACCATTCAGCCCATCAGAATCTATGCGATTCCCTCTTAGTCACTTTTCTCACTTTTGCCAATTAACACCGGCTGATTTCCCTGCCAGCCAGCCACACCAGGGGCAACACAGCAGCCGATTAACTGACTTGTGTGCCATCGGGATGTGGGAGGAAACCGGAGCATCTGGAGGAACCACATGAGATCCCAGAGAGAGCATGAAAACTCCACAGAGACCGTACAGGAAGTCAGGATCAAACCCGGGTGGTTGGAGGTATAAGGCAGTGGTGCTACCCACTTCTCCAATGTGCTAATGTTCAAAGAGCTCAAAAAAATTGTACAGAAAATATAAATAAGATTTTTTTAAAAATCATTGGATTGCGTACAGGGGGAGAGAGTTTAAAAGAAGTGAGGGGGCAGTTGGGGGAGAGAGAGAGAGAGAGAGAGTTGAAAAGAGGTAGGTGGGGGCAGTCGGAATATTTTGCTCACCAGAGTTTCCGCGGAGGTTTTGGATTCCGCATAATTTGGAATTTGCCAAGATTCAATGAAAAGAAGCTGGATTTAAGTAAAATGGTCATTGTGGGAGAGGCCATTGTGTGAGTGGGTCAGTGTTAGAGAGGGGGGTCGAGGCTTTGACTCACTGAGGCTTCGGCAAGGAATCTAGCCACTATCCCTATTGTGTAGATGAGTGGTAGGATCTGGGGGTATTTGCTGGGAATGAGATAGACAAGTATAAGTTGATGTCTGATGGTTGGTGCAGACTTGGTGAGCTGCCCAAAACAAAGCAACCAGATTGATGGACATCCCCTTAACCACCGTGAACAGTCGTGCCCTCCAGCTTTGATTTCTGAACAGACAATCAACCCATGAACTCTACCTCCCTATTTTTGCTCTCTTTTTGCACTGCTTAGAACACAGAACATTACAGCACACTATAGGCCCTTTGGCCCGCAATGTTGTATCGACCTTTTAACTTACTCTAAGATCAATCCCCTCCATTTTTCTATCATCCATGTGTCTACCTAAGAGTTTCTTAAATGTCGCCAATGTATCTGACTCTACTTCCACCCTGCCAGAGCATTCTATACACTTACCACTCTCTGCATCAAGAATGTACCTTTGACATCCCCGAATACTTTCTTCCAATCACCTTAAAATTATGCCCCTGGTATTAACCATTTCTGCCCTGGGAAAAAGCCTTTGGCTATCCATTTGATTTATGCCTATTATTATAATTTTAATTATTTTTAATTTTATTTAAATTTTTATATATATTTCTTATTACAATTTACAGAATATATCATCAATACACTGCACAGCTGTCACAAAACAACAAATTTCATGATATATGTCAGTGATATAGATGGAACAGACTGATAAGCCAAATGGCCTAATTCTGTTCTGTATTTTATATTAAAACCTGATAGTGATTCTCGGACACACAGCAGCAGCGGTGGACAATACTTCCTCTGTCCCACAGAAGGGCAAGGGCAGCAGGGACAGTGAAACACCACCTTGTTCAAGATCCCCTCCAAATCGCACACCGCCCTGGCGTGGAATTACATTGCCATTCCCTCATTGATGCTGGGTCAAAATCCTAGAACTTGCTGTGGAAGAGCCTTCAACTGAGGTGCTATATCCATTCAGAACTTCTCAAGGACATGATGGTCATAAACGCAAATGATTAACTGATACAAAACCCTCAAAAAGATTCAAACTTAAAAGTAAACTTCTTACTAAAGTGCACATATACTACCTCGAGGTTTGTTTTGTTCTAGACATTCATGGTAAAAGAAAGAAATACAATAGAATCTATGAAAAGAACAAAGAACCAATATGTAAATTGTGCAACTTGTCAGGAAGGTTTTTACTGAGCATCTATAGAAGTTTGTCAAAGTTTTCGATGACATACCTAATCTGTGCAAACTTCTAAGAAAGTAGAGGCACTGCCATGCCTTCTTTGTATTGGCACTTTCGTGCATGCCCCAGGACAGCTCCTCTGATATAATACCATCAAGGAATTTAAAGTTACTGACCCTCTCCACCTCCGATCCCCTAATGAGGACTCACTCTTGGACCTCCAGCTTCTTCCTGCTGTAGTCAGTAATCAGCTCTTCGGTTTTGTGTCAGAAGAGAATGCCAAGAATGTGAATTGCTAAAAAGACTGCAATATACGTGTCACCTCAGCCCCGAAGGCTTCAGGGTGAAGCAGCGTCAGTCCATTGGCCATGTGCTGCTTCTGTGTTCATCACACAGACACCAGTAAGAAGGTATGCTTGGGAGGCTACTAACTTCAGAGCACAGAGCTGGTAGCAAGGCTTTGATACTCCCTTGGCCTCTACAGACAGCATCATCTGTGTCACCAGCATGATCTATAACCATTGTCAAGTTAACAGACAAGAGCAACATGCTACAGAATCCACTCTGCTAATTACAGCCCACTGAAATGATGAACGATTTGGATTCTCCCTGTAACAGCTGGATCTGTCAGCGTGGATTCCAGAGTCAGACAGGTTAACTAGAGCTGTTCCGAAAGGCACTGAAAAATCAATTGATACATGGAGTTGTGGAGAAATTCAGCAGGAAAAGAGTCCTTCAGCCCATCAGGAACCCCCATTGACAGTGACCCAGCATTGATACCATTCTATGCTTTCTCCACATTCTAAATTGGTAAATCTGTATACTATTGTCACACATACAGTGGCACGGTGAATAACTTGGTTTTGCATGCCATCCATGCCAATGATTCATCACGTAAATACATTGAGGTATTACACTTTGGTGGCATGATGGTGTCATGTGTACAATTGGTTTATAGAGCCAGCGATCGATTCTATAACAAAGTCGTTGTCATCGCTAACCCTCGAGGTCGAGGATGATGGTCTTCGTTCAGTTTCCACAGAGCGAAGACACCTGTGCGTGTATTTGTTTAATGCATGTACTTGATGTTGCACTCCAGGAAACACACGATACTTCACAAATCAACCAACTGATTCCAATGGACCAAATAACAAAGAACCAAAATGCAAAAGAAGGCAAGTTGTGCAACCTGTCAGGATACTCTCTATCATGCATCTATAGAAGTTCGTCAAAGTTTTCGATGACATTCCAAATTCTTCTTGCGGTCTGTAAGGAGCTCGTATGTTCTCCCTGTGACTGTATGAGTTTCTGCTGAGTGCTCTGGTGCCTGTAAACCCCCAAAGATTTATTTATTGACTGAGATACAGCGTGCAACGACCCTTCCAGCTTCTCCAGCACAGCTGCCCAGTAATCCCCTGATTTAACGCTAGCCTAATCACAGGCCAATTTACAATGACCAATCAACCTACCAACCGGTATGACTTTCAACTGTGGGAGAAAACCGGAGCACCTGGAGGAAACACACAGTCACGGGAAGAACGTGCAAGCTCCTTACAGGCAGTGGCGGGTACCGAACCCAGTCACTAGTACTGCAAAGTGTTGTGCTAACCACTACACTACTCATGGTTAGGGTTCAGTTTAGTAATTCGTGGGCATGCTATGCTGGTGCCAGAAGCTTTGTGACACTTGGGGCTGCCCCCCCAGCACACTCTCGGGCTGTGTTGATCACGGACGCATAACAATACGTTGCATTTCACTGTATGTTTCGATGTACATATGACAAATAAAGCTAATCTAATCTTACATTTACAAGGGGGAAAAGTAACAAGATGTAAAATCTAGTGTTATAGTTACAGAGAATGTGGACAAATAAAGTTCAAGGCCATAACAGTGGCTGAGTAATCAACCCGTCTTTGGGTTGGAGAAGGAAACTCCACACACAGACAGCCCCTGAAGTCAGATCTAACCTGGGCTGCTACAGCTGTGGGACTCTGCGAACTATACTACTGTTCTGCCCTGACTAATGCACTGTTGTTTTAAGTTTATCCCTCAAGGGGATGTGAACACCACGTGAAAAGCCATCATTTATCACCAGTCCTTGCATAGATTATGGTGGTGTACTGGTTACTCTGCGGGCCGGCAGCCAAAATCCCAGATCATTGATCCAAAGACGCGAGTTCAAATCCCACCACTGCTGTTGGGCAATTAAAATTCAAGTGATTAAATAATTCTGGAGTTAAAGGTGATCTTTGTAACAGTGCTAGCAATCGTGTTCTTACAGGCTACATCACGGTCTCGTACAACAATTCGCACATACAGTCGCATAAGAAGCTGCCATCAGTAGTATCTATAGGAGGCATTGTCTCGAGTAGACAAAATTCATCATCAAAGATCCCCACCATCCAGGCCACGCCACCTTCTCACAGCTACCACCAGGCAGCTTCTCCGTGCAAGAGGTCCAAGTGCTACACCTCCCCATTGACCTCTTTCCTCACCTCCACTCAGGGCCCTGGGCGGTCCTTCCAGGTGAGGCAACACTTCACCGGCAAATCTGCTGGGGTCGTCTGTTGTGTCTGGTGGTCCTGATGCATTGCTGAGACTTGTCATAAACTGGGGGGCCACTTCGTCGAGCACCTCCATTCCATCTGCCGAAAGCGGATCTTCCCATTCTCCCTCCAGCATGTCAGTCTATGGCATCCTATTGTGTCAAGATGAAGCCACCCTCAGGGTGGAGGAGCAACACCTTATATTCGGTTTGAGTAACCTCCAACCTGATGGCATGTTTATCGACCTCCTTCCGGTGAAACATACTTTCCCTCTCCCTCCGTTCTTCTTCTAATCTCCACTCCTCCGTTCTTCTTCTAATCTCCACTCTAGCTTCTTATCTCTTCTCACCTGCTATCACTCCCCACCGGGTCCCTTTCTCCTTCTCTTTCTCCTATGATCCAGTCTCCTCTCCTTTTCTGGCCCTCTACCTTTCCAACCCAGCTGGCTTCACCTATCACCTTATAACTATCCATATTCCCCAGCCCGCCTTTTTATGCCGGCCTCTTCCCCCTTCTCTCTGAGTCCTGATGAAGGGTCTCAGCCTGAAACACCAACTATTTATTCATTCCCATGGATGCTGCCTGGCCTGCTGAGTTCCTCCAGCATTGTGTGTGTTGCTTGAGAAGCTACAGAAGCCTGAAGTCTCACACCACCAGGTTCAGGAGCAGATACTTCTTTAACCATTCGCTTCCTGAAGCAGCCTGCACATCCTCAATCTCCAGCTCAGCGTAGCAACACTATGACATTTTCCAGCAACTGGGGGGTCCACGGGCCCCTCGGTTAATGGTAGGGGTCCACGACATAAAAAGTGTTGGGAATCCGAGGACTTTATTTTTCAGTTGTTCTAAATGCATTCTTACAGATAACATATGTGTTAATATTTAACGTATGCTTTCCCGCTGCTTACCCGATGTTGTGTGCCTGCGATTCTGCTGCAAGCAAGCTTTTCATTGCACCTGTATAGACATGTGTTTGTGCACACGGCAATAAGCTCAACTCTGACTTTGGTAACCATGATTAGGATTTAGATTAACTTATTTATCACATGCTCATCGAAATAAACAGTGAAATGCGTCATTTACATAAACAACCAATCATGATCTGAAGACGTGCTGGGGGTAGCCTGCGAGCGGCCGCCACACATTCCAGTGTCAGCACGCCCATCATGTTCGAGAGAGCGACACACACAGCACAGCTAAACAGAACAAGCAACAGAAGAACAATGGCGAAGAAAGCCCTTTTCTTCCCACCCTGACACCCCACGTTTACACATCCACACATACAATCCTCCAACCCCAGGCCAGGCCTCTGGGCCTCTGGCAGACTCATGGACAACGGGACTCTGGTTTTCCCAGTGGACTTCAGACTCATAGACCCATGACCTCGCCGGATTGCTGTGGTAGCACATCTGGATCACCACAGGCCTTCAGGAAGGGAAGCTGGCCCCTCTGACACAGGTGACGCCAGACCCACCCCTGAGGAAGAGTCTCAACCGCATCGTCGTTCCAGTAGCAGCTGAGGATGGGCAATAAATGCTGGCATTTCCGGCGACATCAACATCCCGCGGGTGGACAAATAAAAAATCTGGCAGCCACTCAAGAAAAACTCCAAGCGGCTCTGCCCTGCTGGTACTATAATAGAGCGTGTTATGTTAGTTTAATTCTTCAAGTGCATTCCAGTATGCAGAGCTCGTTCACTGCTGCTTGTATTTTTCTCATAGGAAGGCATTTACAGGGGCATTGGAGAACATGTACGGGGGAATTAACAGAACAAGCGGGCAGTCTAGACCATAAACAAACATGGTCAAAGCAATGGGCACCTGGGATGGGTTTGAAAATATTTTATGTAATTAAATTGCAGTTCACTGTGAATGCCTAGGTACTTTAACACAGGAAAAGCAAACCTCTTAAAGAGGATGGCTCACTATTAACTAGCCCTTTTTACAAGCAAGAGTTAGAATTAAATTTGGGGTCAGTCATTATGAAGGAATAGGTACTGGAAGCCAAAAGGTATGATTATGCTGCAAGGCCCCTTTAAATTAAATACATTTTGATTTAATGAGATTCCTCATATCTATTGAGATTATGCTTTATCAGTGAACGGAACAGTTCCCATTCCAGACAGACAACCCCAAACTCTCCTACGCCCAATCTCGCCATTATAGAAAGCATAAAATGCACCCCATCATCTCAATTCATTTAAGATGCACGTTAAGGAGTGAGCAGTCAGAATTGTTAATGTGCAGCTGGTTAACAACGCACAAGAGCTGGAGCACAGACAACTTTGTGGAGTGTTAGAGTCAACGGCTTCATCCTGTTGCCTGCCTGCAGATGTGGTGCTGATGAGAGAAGGGGTGAGGCTGGTAAAACTCCAGTGCTACTATGTGAAATGCAGAGCTTGGGTCACGGAGTCATACAGCACAGAAACAGGCCTTTTGGCCCAACTTGTCTATGCCAGCCGAGATTCCCATCTAAGCTGGTCCTATTTGCCAGAACTTCGCTCATGACCCTCCAAAGCTTTCCTATCCACATCTATCCACATACCTGTCCGGGTACCTTTCAAGTGTTGTTAATGCACCTGCCTCGACCACTTCATCTGGCAGTTTGGTCCATCTACACATGATTTAGATGAAAGAGGTGTCCCTCAGATTCCTATTAGCTCCGTTCCCTCTCATTTTAGACCTATGCCCTCTAGTTCTTGATAACCCAACACTGGAGAAAGGGGCTGTGTCCACTCACCCTATGATCTTCATATAACCATATAACAATTACAGCACGGAAACAGGCCATCTCGGCCCTTCTAGTCCTTGCCAAACGCTTACTCTCACCTAGTCCCACCAACCGCACTCAGCCCATAACCCTCCATTCCTTTCCTGTCCATATACCTATCCATTTATTTTTATTTTTTTTATTATACTTATTTTATTTAGAGATACAGTATGGGACAGCCCCTTCCAGCCCAAAGGACCACACCTCCAAGCAACCCACCTAGTTAACATTAGACTAATCACAGGCCAACTTACAATGACCAATTAACCTACTGACTGGTAGGACTTTGGACTGTGGGAGCAACCCATGTAGCCTATGGGAAGAACATACAATCTCCTTGAAGATGGCACCGGAATTGAACTCTGAGCTCCAACTGCCCTAAGCTATACTTTAAATTATACACCTTTAAAAGATCACATTTCATTCCTCCATATGCCAGTGAAAGAGTCCCATCATGCTCAACCTTTCTCCATAACTCAGTCCCTTGAGTCCCAGCAACACCCCTATAAATCTCCTCCACATTATTTCCAGCTCAATGGCATCTTTCCTACAGAAAGGTGACCAATGGGAATGCAATATTCCAAATGTAGCTTCACCAATGTCTTGTAGAACGACAGCATAACATTCCAACTTCTATATTCAATGCCCAGACTGCCAGTGCACCAAAATCCATCTTCAACATTGAAAGTAAATTTACTCTCAAAGGACATATATGTCACTATATACAACCCTGAGATCCATTTTTTGCGGGCATTCATAGTAAATACGAGAAACACAACAGAATGAATGACAGACTGCCCCCAACAGGACAAACAGTCAATGTGCAAAAGACAACAATCTACATAACAAATAGAAATAAATAATAATATTATTAATAAATATTACTATTATCTCAGAAACAGAGGGGTTCCTTGTGGCAATACAGGACCAGGAGGTTAACACAAAAAATTATCAAAAATGCCAACAAATTCAAGACAATAAATGTAGAAAAAGCCAAGAGAAAGCAGAAACAATCCAACAATTACACAATCCTGCAGCAGTTTAACTCAATCTGAGTTAAACACATTAAAGTGACAAACATCATTCACCAAAACCTTGCTTTAAAATACACACTCATAGAAGTCACCATTCCTTACTTACTATAAATATAAGCCTAGTTATTTATAATTAATATAAATTTTAGTGTCAGAATCCTACAATTTATATTACAACTGATCCATTATCACAGATAGGATAATCCATGAAACCATCTCGATATAATATTACTGGGTAAACAATCAAGAACAACTTACTTAATAGATATAGTCATTCCAAACACACATAACATAAAGAAATCAATAAGTGAAATATGCTGAATTAAAAGTGGAAATTGAAAGACTATGGAACATGAACAGGGTATACATTGTCCCAATAGTAATATCTACAACTGGTATCACCCCAAAGTCACTACACAATATCATTAAACAATAAGGCTACACAGCAATGTTTATGTGCATCTCTAGAAAGCCATGCTACTAAACACCACTAGAAGAGTCCAAAAGCTCCTAGCAGTTGACCAATGAGTGTGCTTGGCTATGTCCTTACATTAGTTTTATCAGCTTGAGCTGAGAAAAGAAGATATAATAATAAATAAATAAGCAATAACTATCAAGAACATGAGATGAAGTCCTTGAAAGTGCAGCTAGAATTTATGGGAACAATTCAGTGATGGAGCGAGTGCAACTGAATGAAGTTAACCCCTTAGTTTCAAGAGCCTGATGATTGAATGATAATAACTGTTCCTGAACCTGGTGGTGTAGGTCCTGAGGCTCCTGCCCCTTCTTCCTGATGGTAGCAGTGAGAAGAGAGAATGGCCAGGTTGGTGCGATTGTTGATGATACACACACACCATCTTCACCATCATGTCTGCCTGCAATGCAACTTTTCAGGGAGATGATGTTTGAACATAAAACATAGAACATGTAACAATAAAGCACAGTACCGGCCCTTTGGCCCACAATGTTGTACCAACCTTTTAACTTCATCTAAATGCCAACAGGAAGACCCTTGAAGAAATTGAGGCCACTTCAAAGTTTGAGTCACAATAGGCCAAAGTCATCATGGTTTCCTTAAGGGGAAGCTTTACCTGGCAGATCTGTTTGAATTCTTCAAGGAAATAACAGGCAGGATAGACAAAGGAGATTCAGCGCATGTCATTTACCTGGATTTTCAGTAGGCCTTTGACAAAGAGCCACACGAGGCTGCTTATCAAGATAACAGCCAATGGTACTATGGGAAAGAAACGTGCATGGATAGAAGATTGGCTGACTAGCAAGAGGCAGAGAGTGGGAATAAATGGGACCTTTACTGGTCTGTGTTGGGACCACTGTGTTTTACGTTATATGTCAGTGCTTTGGATGATGGAACTGACGGCTTTCTGGCCAACTTTGTGGAATATAGGTGGAGCGGCAGATACCATTGAGGATGCAGAACGACATAGACAATTAGGAGAATGGGCAAAAAAGTGGCAGATGGAATATACTGTAGTGCAGGGAAGCGTATGATCATGCACTTTGGTAGAAGGAATAAAAGCATAGAATATTTTCTAAATGTGGAGAACATTCCAAAATCAGAGGTGTAGAGGGACTTGAGAGTCCTTGTGCAGGAGTCCCTAAAGGTTAACTTGCAGGTTGAGGTGGTAAGGAATGCAAATGCAATGTTTGCATTCATTTTGAGAGGACTAGAATATAAAAGCAAGGATGTAATGCTGAGGCTTTATAAAACATTGGTCAGACTACACTTGGAGTATTGTGAGCAGTTTTGGTCCCCTTATCTGAGAAAAGAAGTGCCAGAATTGGAGAGGGTCCAGATGAGACTCACGAGAATGATTCCAGGATTGTAAGAGTTAACATATAAGGAGCATTTGATGGCTTTGGGGCTGTACTCACTGTGGTTCAGGAGAATGAGGAAAAATCTCATAGCAACCTATCAAATATTGAATATTTACAATATTACTCAAATACTACAAAATAGTAAACACACAACACCTCTTCCAGCTGAGATGTAAGCTCCAACTCATATAGAATGCATCTCAACTCAAAAACACATTGCTCTCTAGCCATCTTACATATACAGTATCCTATATAATACAACTACGATATAGACATCCACAGCATAGTAAATGTTAAATTGTCCCATTCAGGCCTAAGGATTTCATTGCTGTGGAGGATTTTTTAATCTTGTGAGCTAATGTCTTTCCTGACCAGGAGGATCACTCTGCTTGGCAGGTGAGATTTGTGGCTGTGAAATAATCTCAGATTCTGGGGCCTCCTCCGTGGTGGGTGTAGGAGTCAACTCTGGGACTGAAGGAAGTGGTTCTGACAGCGGTAGCCTCCTTTCTTCTCTAACAATTGACTCTTCCCTCCTCAACTGTCAGAAGTGCCGTCTCAGATGACATCAGGCACAATCTGAGAGTGCCTGGTTCTGTCCTTAATCATCTCGGTAATCCCTCACCAAGTCTGTCCGACCAGGATTAAAACATCAAACCAGGTCGTTCCCAGGCATGAAGAGGCACTGCTCCTGGCATCTTCTGGATCTGTTGGCATCCCTCAGAGGGCATGGCAAGCTGTTCGATCTGCTGATTTATCCCAGACCACCAGACAAAACTCAAAACTTTGAACCAATGTTTTAATTTTGTCCATGCATAGATGCCTGCCCCGTAGCTCCTGCAACTCTTTAGCTCTCAGCTTGGGTGGAATAACAACTCTCAATCCGCACTTCAGGCAAATCCTGCCAAGGGCAAGTTCTTCTGGCGCTGGTAAAAATTGAGGAACTGGAATTTCTGCTGCACATCCCACCCATTTTGTGAGGCCATGTAAACCTGAGACAATGTGGAGTTTTTCTGGTGTCCCTTTGGATCAACTCTGCAAAATAGAGAGACTTTCAATTTGCTTTGGGGGAAATACATCAAGAGGTGCATCCTCTTTTGTAAATGTTTCTGTTATTTCCTTTTCCAAGGGTAAACGGGACAATCCACCAGCATTTCCATGATTAGCTGTCCTCTTGAATTTGATTTTGTAATTGTGCCTTCCAAGAAACAGAGCCCATCTCTGTACTCATGCTGTTGCTGTTAGTGAAACACCCTTCTGTGGATTGAAAATGGACACGAGTGGCTGATGATCGGCAATGAGGGTAAACTCTTTAGAAGGGGCCATAAGAAGGCCTTAGTGAGCAGGATTAAGGAAAACCCCAAGGCATTCTACAAGTATGTGAAGAGCAAGAGGATGAACTGTATGAGAATAGGACCAATCAGTTGCAATAGTGGAAGTGTGTGAATGGAGTCGGAGGAGGTAGCAGAGGTACTTAATGAATACTTTGTTTCATTATTCACCAGGGAAAAAAGACCTTGGCAATTGTGGGGATGACTTACAGCGCACTGAAATGCTTGAGCATATAGACATTAAGAAAGAGGATGTGCTGAAGCTTTTTTAAGTTTGATAGGTCACTGGGACCGGATGAGATATACCCCTGGCTACTGTGGGAAGTGAGGGAGGAGTCTGTTGAGCCTCTTGAGGTAATCTTTGCATCATCAATAGGGAAGGGAGAAGTACCGGAGGATTGGAGGGTTGCAAATGTTGTTCTCTTGTTCAAGAAGAGAGTAGAAATAACCCAGGAAATTATAGACCAGTGAGTCTGACTTCAGTGACGGGCAAGTTGTTGGAGAGGCAGGATTTATGAGCATTTGGAGAGACATAATCTGATTAGGGATAGTCAGCATGGCTTTGCTAAGGGCAGGTCGTGCCTTATGAGCCTGATTGAATTCTTTGAGGATGTAACAAAACATGATGAAGGTAGAGCAGTGAATGCAGTGTATATGGATTTCAGTAAGGTGTTTGATAAGGTTCCCCATGCAAGGCGACTTCAGAAAGTAAGGAAGCATTGCTTTGTGGATCCAGAATTAGTTTGCCCACAGAAGGCAAAGGGTGGTTGTAGATGGTTCGTATTCTGCATGGAGGCCAGTGACCAGTGGTGTTCTGCAGGGATTTGTTTTGGGACCCGTCCTCTTTGTGATTTTTATAAATGACCTGGATGAAGAAGTAGATGAATGGGTTCGTATGTTTGCTGATGACACAAAGCTTGGGGGTGTTATGGATAGTGTGGAGGACTGTCAGAGGTTACAGGGGGACATTGATAGGATATAAAACTGGGCTGAGAAGTGGCAGATGGACTTCAATCCAGTTAAGTGTGAAGTGGTTTATTTTGGTAGGTCAAATTTGAAGGAAGAATGAAATATTAATAGTAGACTCTTGGCAGTGTGGAGGATCCGAGAGATCTTGGGGTCAGTGTCCATAGGACATTCAAAGCTGCTGCACAGGTTGACAGTGTTATTAAGAAAGTGTGTGGTCTGTTGGCATTCATCATCTGTGGGATTGAGTTCAAGAGCCATAGGTAATGTTACAGCTATATAAGATTTTGTTCAGACCCCACTCAGAGTACCGTGTTCAGTTCTGGTCACCTCAGTACAGGAGAGATGTGGACACTATAGAGGGAGTGCAGAGGTGATTTACAAGGATGTTGCCTGGATTGGGGAGCATGCCTTATGAGAACAGGTTGAGTGAACTTGGCCTTTTCTCCTTGGAGCAACAGAGGATGAGAGGTACCTGACAGAAGTGTATAAGATGATGAGGGGCGTTGATCATATGGATAGCCAGAGGCACTTTCCCAGGGTTGAAATGGCTTACACGAAGGGGCATAGTTTTAAGGTGTTGGAAATAGGTACCAAGGGGATGTCAGGGGTAAGTTTTTCACACAGAGAGTGGTGGGTGCGTGGAATGCTCTGCCGGCGGCAGAGGTGGAAGTGGATACAATAGGATCTTTTAAAAGCTTCTTGGATAGGTACATGGAGCTTAGAAACATAGAGGGCTATGGGCTAGAGAAATTCTAGTTTCTAGAGTAGGCACAACAATGTGGGCCAAAGGGCCTGTAATGTGTTGTAGATTTCTATGTTCTATGTTCTGTGTTCTTGCCCATACAAGTATTGGTTGAAATGTTTTTACACCCTAAACCAGACTTAATGCATCTCTGTCAATCTGTGCATAATTTTTCTTCGCAGCATAAGGGAACATGATGCAAAGGCTATAGGCATTCATTTCCATCACTCATAACATGTGACATGCTACATCTATACCATAAGGTGACGCGTCACAGGCAAGTTTCAAGGGACAATGTGGATTGTAATGTGTGAGTACAGTGTCTGGTGTCACCATTTCCCTTACCTTTTTGAAAGCCACCTCACACTGCTTTGTCCATTGCATTCCTTCCCAATCTGTAGTAATGAGTTCAAAGGGCAGAGCACAGTAGCCAGTTTTGGCAGGAAACTCTTACAGTAATTGACAAATTCTATAAAATGACCACAACTGTGACATGTCCTTTGGTTTTGTGGCATCCACCACTGCTTGAATTTTCTCAGCACACTTGTGTAGTGCTTGTTCATCAATGGTGTGACCACAGTAAGTGATGCTTGGTTCAAAGATTTCACACTTGTCGGGTCATGCTCTGAGCTCATAATCTTCTAATCTTTTTAACACTGTCTTGAGATTTTGAAGATGTTCTTTGTCATCCTTAATGGTAACAATGACGTCTCCAGGCAACACTGAGTGCCTGGGCAGCCTTGTAGCACGTGGTCCATAGCTTTCTGCCAGAGTGCGGGTGCAGATGCTACTCCAAAAATAAGCTTACTGTAGTGATTAAGACCTTTGTGATTGTTTATGGTGAGAAACATTTTGGACTCTTCTTCCATCTCCCTCTGTAGGTAGGCCACAGCTAAGTCCACTTTGCTGAAGTGTTTCCCCTCCAAAATGTTTGCAAAAATATCCTCTATCCTTGGCAGGAGGGCCACTTTCACATCGATCCACTTTCAGTACTAGGTTAATAGTAATGTTAAAATCACAGACTCATCTTCCTTGGCTACTGGGACCACTAGTGTTGCCCATGGAACCTTGGAACTCAACCTTGGAAAGGATTCCTTCAGCCTCTGTGTAATCTAGCTCACTGACTACTTCATCACGGATCGTAAAGGGAACTGGATAGGCTTTGCAGATCCTGGGTGTGGCATTTTCATTTAGCACTATTTTGCTCTTGATATGTTTGAGTTTTCCAGTGCCATCCTTGAACACTGCTGTGGCATCGTCCAATGCCTTTCTTAATTTGCTTTCAGTTGACTGTATTGCAGGGGATGTGGCGTGCAAATGGTAGATGGATCTCCAATCAAATGGTACTTGTCTCTGCTAATCAACACCCTACAATGCTGGCCCTCCTGTTTTTGCCACATACAAGCCCAATGTGGCTTGTTGGTTGTTGTATTTCACTGTACAAACATCATTCCCACAGGAGTGATCTTTTCTCCAGTATGAATTCTTAGCTGGATATCTGCAGGCTTTAATTTAGTATTTTGAAATGCCGAGCCAATGTCCAATTTCATTTTAATTGATTTGTCACTCACTTCTGGGGTAAACCATATTACTGGTCTTTTGTTAGTTTTCACATTATAAATCTCAATGCTACACAGTCCTGTGTTAATCCCTTCATTATTAGATTTTTCATTAACACCATGCAGATTAGTGTTGTTTTTGAAACTGCAACTTGACTTTTTACTTCTTCTCTTCCTCGTGCCATCCATTTATTCTTGTCTGCCCAACCAGCTCTTCGTATGTGTCCTATTTTGTTGCATTTTCTGCAAGTTTTGCATTAGTCTGTTGTATGGGAGCCACTGCCACACTGGTAACCCTAGTTGTTTAGCCAGGCAGGTTTCTGTTTAGATGTTGCAATTTTGTTCATTCCCTCTCTCTCTCAACCTTCCAAAGTGAATCACTTCATAATTCTCTGTGTTGGCTGTTTTTAAGATGCTGTGGTGCCAAAGTACTCCCTTTCCTTTCACACAGCAATCGTTTGGTAATAACTGTGTATTGAGAAATAATAAATTATAGAAGTATTTTCCATCATGAACTGGTCACTTCACAGCATGCAGGAACAATCTGGCTTTGGGAATACAATGTCAGGAAATTGTTCCTCACAGAATAAGTGATCAACGTGTGGAACTGAGCGCTGGGCACCAGAGCACACTCAAAAAATCACTTTTGTGGGAAAGGGAAACAGACTTTGGTATAAAGATGAGCTGATGGCTCTTGTCAGAGCGTTTGCCAGTAAAAGATGGAGGCTGTGAAGGAGCTGGACAGAGGCATGGACACATTCACAATTCAGAGAGCATAATTAAGTGTGCAGCTAATGCCAAGGCAGGATAGTGGCCATTATCTTCACAGGTCCTGTGTGATCTAGGTGAAGAGGCGAACACAGACGGGGTGGAACTCAAAACAGCTTTTCCCGCCTGTGTTATTTCTATACACTGCCATCTGATTTCCGAACAATTCATGAACCCATGCCCACATACCTCACTATGTGTCTTTTGCACTATTTATTTATTTTGTAATGTTGCCACAAAATAAATTTATCCATGTATGTCAGCAATTCTGGTTCTGATGCTATAACTAAGTACTAGGGTAAAGAGATGAAGCCGCTATCAGTCAGGGTCAACCACGGATGTTGCATCCTAGCTGTTAAGATACGAAAGTCAGGGCAGGACAGTATGAAGAGCAAGCTGTGCTGGGGTAAAAAGTTACTGGCAACTACTCTTGGTTAATAACAGTTCACTTCTGAGCTTTCTCACTATTTTAGAATGTCGCGCGTGTGCACACACACACACACACACACACACACACACACACACACACACACACACACACACACACACACACACACACACACACACACACACACACACACACACACACACACACACACACACACTAAGACATACAATCAGTGTTAGGCTATTTGACCCATGAAGTCTGCTCCATCATTCAATCATTCATTCAGTCACTATATACGCTCACAGAGAAACACACAGAATCAGACGCATAGACACACACAGATGATTAAGACACACATACACACACACAGAGGCAGGGAGATGCAGAGACGCACACACAGATACACATTAATGGACACACGCACTCTCTAATAGTCAGATGCAGTTGACAGAAAGTTACATATACACTCACAGCTAGAGATTCCTCCTTAAGATAATTCATATTCAGAATCAATGTAGAAACATGATTAAAGCCAAGTACTTATTGGTAAATAAACAGTGTACTTGCTAACGTACATCTGAATTACACTGGTCACCCTTGTGAAATACTTTGGAAAATAGGGGATTTGAAGATTTACACATCAGTTTAATGTATAATTACAGAAAGATGACAAATCTGGCTAAATGTTGATGCTGGGATCTTCTTGTCCATTCTAATCCTTTTGTTTAAAATCTTGTCAAGAAATGTTACGTATGCTGCTGGTGAGTCCACTGCCAATAAATGGTTTTTATCCTACCGATCTTGATCAATGTGTTCAAAATGCTCAAAGAAAGATGGTAACAAGCGAGCATACAGGAGCAAGATATACCAGCTAGTTGAGTGGTGTCATAGCAACAACCTTGCACTCAACTTTAGTAAGACCAAAGAGCTGATTATAGACTTCAGACAGGGTAAGACAAGGGAACAGAACCCAATCCTCATGGAGGGATCGGAAAAAGACAAAGTAAGCAACTTCAAGATCCTGGGTGTCAATATCTCTGAGGAGCCAACCTAGTCGCAACATATTGATGCAGCTATAAAGAAGGTGAAACATGACCTCTTCTCATTGTTACCATCATTAAGGAGGTACAGGAGCCTGAAGGCACACGCCCAGTGATTCAAGAACAGCTTCTTCCCCTCTGCCATCCGATTTCTTAATGGACATTGAACCCATGAACACTACCTCACTATTTTTTGTATTTCTGTTTTTGCATTTTCTTATTTTAACTTATCTATTTAATATATATACTTCCTGTATTTCTGGTTTTTCTATACTTACCATGAATTGTATTGTACTGCTGCCGCAAAGTTAACAAATTTTACAACATATGCTGGTGATATTAAACTGATTCTGATTCTCACTCCCTTTTCCCCTTCTCTCTTCTTTCTATATCCATTCTGGTTTCCCTCTCATCCTTCTCCCAGTCACCTTCCTATCACTTCCTCCTTCCATTTCTTCTATGGCCGCATGTCCTTTCAGATTCCTTCTTCTTCAGCCCTTGACCTCTTCCACCTATCATCTCCCAGCTTCTTACTTCATTCCCCCTTCCCCACCCCTCACCAGGATCCACTTATCACCCGACAACTCCTGCTTCACACTTCACCCCACCTTTTATACTGGCTAGCTCCCCATCCCTCTTTCTTTCAGCCTGAAACACCAACTGTCCACTTCCCTCCACAGATGCTGCCTGACTCACTCAGGTCCTCCAGCTCTTTGCATGTTAAACCACTGCTCCTCACAATGCTATTTCAGCCAAATAGTAGAGGAGTTATCCAAGGTCTTCATCATCTTCATCATTATGTACCATGTCATATTATGAAGGTGGTCGTGGTCTCATGACCTTGACTGTTCTTGGTAAATTTTTCTACGGAAGTGGTTTGCCATTGTCTTCTTCTGGGCAGAGTCTTTACAAGACAGGTGGCCCCAGCCATTATCAATACGCTTCAGAGATTGTCCAGCATCAGTTGTCACATAACCAGGACTTCTGATATCCACCACCTGCTCCCGTGCCTTCTCGTGACCCTGATCGGGAGGGCTAAGCAGATGCTACACTTTGCCTAAGGGTGACGTGCAGGCTAGCGGAGGGAAGGAGTGCCTCACACCTCCTTTGGTAGAGATGTATCTCCAACCCGCCCCCCAAGATACAGTGGAAAAAACAGGCCATTCGGCCCATCATCTACAACCTACAGATTCACTTTCAAGGACTCTTTACAACACATTCTCGGTGTTGTTTCTTTATTTGCACAATTTGATTTTGAATGTTTGTCGCCTGCGATTATTTATTCATTTGATTTAAAGATAGAGCACGGTATCAGGTCCTTCTGTCCAATGACCGAGCACAACTCAATTACACCCACGTGATCAATTAAGATACCAAACTGTGCGTCTTTATAAGGTGGAAGGATACTGAATCACACAGAGCCATGCGGTCATTGGGAGAATGTACAAACTTCTTACAGACAGTGATGGAAATGAACCTAGCACTGTAGTAGCATTATGCCAACCACTATGCCACTATGCTGCCTGAATAATTTTGTAGATTCTATTGTATTTCTTTATTTCTCTGTAAATGTCTGGAAAAGTGAATTTTAAGGTAGCGTAGGGTAAAAGACACCCAGTGGTCACTTTATTAGGTACAGGAGTGGAGCGGAGTGTGGTTTTCTGGTGCTGCAGCTCATCCAACGTCCAATGTGCTGTGCGTTCAGAGATGCTCTTCCGCGCACCGCTGTTGTAATGGGCAGTTATTTGAGTTACTGTCACCTTCCTGTCGGCTTGAACCAGTCAGGCCATTTGATGGTGGAATGATTGTTGGTGCCGGGCGGGGTGGTTTCAGTATCTCAGAGACTGCTACTCCCCTGGGGTTTTCACGCACAGCACTTTCTAGAGTTCACAGAGAAGAGCGTAGGAAACAAAAACAACCACTGAGTGGCAGTTTGGTGGGTGAGGGTGTCTTGCTAGTGAAAGAGGTCAGAGGTGAAAGGGCAGACTGGTTAAAGCTGACAGAAAGGCGTTGCAACAGTGGTGTGCAGGAGAGCATCTCTGAACACACAACACGTCAAACGTTGAAGTGGATGGGCAACAGCAGCAGAGAATCACAAATGTATACTCAGTGGTCACTTTATTAGGTACGAATAACAACGTACTTGACTGACTGGTTCAGCAGCAGAAGACCCCACCGGGTTCCACTCCTGTACCTAATAAAGTGGCCACTGAGTGAATACAGGCCCGGAGCCATCAGACACTCTTCACATGGTAAGTCTTTCAATCCGGGAATCATTTTCGTGATCCTCCTTTGAACCTTCTCCGGTTACAGCGCATCCTTTCGAAGATAAGGGGCCCAAAACTGCTCACAATACTCCAAGCAAAGCCTCTCCAGTGCTTTATAGAGTCTCAACATTACATCCTTGTTTTAATATTCTAGTCCTCTGGTAATGAATGCTAACATTGCATTTGCCTTCCTCACCACAGACTCAACCTGCAAATTAACCTTTAGGGAATCCTGCACAAGGACTCCCAAGTCCCTTTGCGCCTCAGTTTTTTGTATTTTCTCTCCATTTAGAAAATAGTCAACTTTAATTTCTTCTATCAAAGTGCATGACCACACACTTCCCGACACTGTATTCCATCTGCCACTTCTTTGCCCATTCTCCTAATCTGTCAGGTCCTTCTGTAGCCTCTCTACTTCCTCAAAACTACCTGTCCCTCCACCTATCCTCATATCGTCTGCAAACTTTGCAACAAAGCCATCAATTCAGTCATCCAAATCATTGACATATGATACAAGCCGGCTGGTGGCGCAGTGACATCAGCGCCGGACTTCGGAAGCGAAGGCTCCCGAGTTCGAACCCAGTCGGCCCCCCCGGGGCACGCTTTCCATCCGTGCCGGGTTGAGCGTCGAGCTAGCCACTCGGCCTCGTAAAAAATACAAGGGTCGAGTCAGGAACGCTCATACCGTGACCCGGTTAATCTGAAAGGAGACCAATCCTGACACCATGCGCCAGACAAGAATGCTGACTGTCTGGTGCGACACGCTAGGAAATGAAATCATGTAATATAAAAAGAAGCAGGGTCCTAACACAGCCAATACTATTCCTGTACAACTCCTCTAGTCACCAGCAGTCAACCAGAAAAGGCTCTCTTTATTCCACTCTGCCTCCTGACAATCAGTCACTGCATTATTCATGCCAGAATCTTTCCTGTAATACCACGGGCTCATGGCTTGTTAAGTAGCCTCAGGTGTGTCACCCTGTCAAAGACCTTCTGAAAATCCAATTACACAACATCAACCAATTCCCCTTTGTCTATCCTGCTCACTACTTCCTCAAAGAATTCCAACAGATTTGTTAGGCCTGATCTTTCCTTGAGGAAACCACGTTAACTACAACTTATCTTATCATACGCTTCCAAGTTCCCGAGACCTCATCCTTAATAATCGACTCCAAAATCTCCCCTACCACTGAGGTTAGACTAACTGGTTTATAATTTCTTTTCTTCTGTCTCTCTCCCTTCTTGAAGAGTGGAGTGACATTTGCAGGTTTCCAGTCTTCTGGAACCATTCCAGAATCTAGTGAGTCTTGAAATTACCAATGCCTCCAGGATCTCTTCAGCCACCTCTTTCAGAACTCTGGTGTGTACACTACCTGATCCAGGCGATTTGTCTACCTTCAGACTTTTCAGTTTCCTAAGAAGCTTCTCTTTAGTTATCTTAATGGCTTTTAAATGTTGCTAATGTGCCAACCTCAGCCATTATTTCTGGCAGCTCATTGCAAACACTCACCACCTGCTGCATGGGGAAGCTACCCCTGATAAGTGGTCCTAATCATTGGGAGTGAATCAGTGTCTCCCGCACTGTTTGCATTCAATCATTAAACAGAAGGAGATGCAGAAAGGGAGCACCATTTAATTTTGACCTTCCAAAATCGAAGCACAAAAAAAATTCCACTGAAGTATGTTGTTTTATATTACGAGTTGAAGAGAGGGCTGATTTGAAAAGCTTGTTGTGTTAATGGTTTTCATTAGAATGAGGACCAAGGGGTAGCTTTTCCAAAAGCCCCATTGATTTATAAGTCAATTCTATATCAGCCTGTGGCTATATTGAGTGCTCTGTGTATTAACCCTTCGAGTGCTCTGCTGAAGAAAGGCGGCAGAAGTCCACCTCGCGACTGCACGGACCTGATGAGATCCAGCCTTCCGTGAGAAAGCCTGGCTGAGCTGGTCTCTGTCCCTAAGTCTTTTGAACACTTGCTCAGTCCTGTGCCTGGATCTGGCTGGACAAACAAGGACCGACTGAGGACCAGTTGTGTTGCAATCTGAAGGCTCTGAGCTCCCTGTTCACCGTGTCTGAACGGGGGCTGTAACGCTAACACCCGCTGCAATCCTTTGCACTCAAAATGCAAAGCAGCTTTATACCATTTAGCCAGAGGGCAGTGAGAACTGGAATTCTCTGTCCTGTCGCTGAGCAGAGTCCAGACAGCGATGACAGATCTTAGGCATAAAGGGAATCCAGCGATCTACTGCTGGTAAGGTGAATGGCACTTAAGTAAAGTTTAGCCACAAGCTTCTGTTCAACAGGGCCCTGCCTTCATTGCAAAGGGGGTAGAGTACAAGAATCAGGAAGTCACATTGCAACTGTACAAAACCTTGGTTAGACAGCACTTGGAGTACTGTGTGAGGTTCTAGTTCCCCGTTAGAGGAACAACATATTAGTACTGGCATTACTAACATATACTAATATATTTATAAAGCAATGGCACGCATTTCTGGGAAAAATGAGGAAGGTGCAGGACATATGTATTTCAAAGATGAAGAAATACTTCAAATGGTAAAATAGCATAACTGTGGCTGACAAAGGAAGTCAAAGCTTTTGTAAAAGCAAAAGAAAGGGCATACAACAAAGCAAAAATTAGTGGGAAGATAGAGGATTGGGAAGTTTCTAAAAAACTACAGAGAGCAACTAAAACTTCATTAGAAGGGAAAAGATGAAATATGAAAGCAAGCTTTATAATATATATTAGCTTTATAATAATATCAAAGTGGATAGTAAAAGTTTTTTCAAGTATGTTAAAAATAATAGAGAAACAAGAGTGGATATAGGACCACTAGAAAATGAGGCAGGAGAAATAATAACGAGGGACAAGGAGATGGCAGATGAACTAAATGAGTATTTTGCATCAGTCTTCACTGTGGAAGACACGAGTAACATGCCTGATGTTGTAGTGTGTGAGGGAAGAGAAGTGGGTACAGATACTACTTTAAGAGAGAAGATGCTCAAAAAGCTGAAAGACCTAAAGGTACATAGTCACCCGTACCAGATGATCTGTACTGTAGGGTTCTGAAAGATGTAGCATTAGAGATTGTGGTGGCATTAGAAATCATCTTCCAAAAATCATTGGACTCTGGCGTGTTGCCAGGGGACTGGAAATTGCAAATGTCACTCCACTCTTTAAGAAAGAAGGAAGGCAGCAGAAAGGAAATTATAGACCTGTTAGCCTGGCTCAGTGGTTGGGAAGATGTTAGAGTCAATTGTTGAGGATGAGGTGATGGAGTACTTGGTGACACAGGACAAGACAGGACAAAGTCAGCATGGTTTCCTTCGGGGAAAATCCTGCCTGATGAACCTGTTGGAATGTTTTTGAGGAGATTACACGTAGTATAGATAAAAGGGAAGCAGTGGATGTTGTATATTTGGACTTTTAGAAAACCTTTGACAAGGTGCCACACATGAGGCTGCTTACCAAGTTAAGAGCCCATGGTATTACAGGAAAGTTACTAACATGGTTAGAGCATTGGCTGATTGATAGGAGGCAGCGAGTAAGAATAAGAGGATCCTTTTCTGGTTGGCTGCCAGTGACAGGTGGTGATCCGCAGTGGTCAGTGTTGGAACCACTTCTTTTTATGCTGTATATATACATGATTTAGATGATGGAATAGTTGGCTTTGTGGCCAAGTTTGCGGGCGATCTGAAGATAGGTGGAGGGGCAGGTAGCATTGAGGAAACTTGTAGGCTGCAGAAGGACTTAGACAGATTAGGAGAATGGGCAAGAGAGTGGCAAATGAAATACAATGTTGGAAAATGAATGGTCATGCACTTTGGCAGTAGAAATAAATGTGCAGACTATTTTCTAAATGGGGAGAAAATCCAAAAATCTGAGATGCAAAGGGACTTGGAGTCCTTGTGCAGAACACCCTGAAGGTTAACTTGCAGGTAGAGTTGGTGGTGAGGAAGGCAAATGCCACGTTAGCATTCATTTCAAGAGGTCTAGAATACAAGAATAAGGACGTGATGCTGAGGCTTTATAAGGCACTGGTGAGGCCGCACCTTGTGTGTTGTGAACAGTTTTGGGCCCCTCATCTTAGAAAAGATGTGCTGGCATTGGAGAAGGTCCAGAGGAGGTTTACAAGGATGATTCCAGGAATGAAAGGGTTATCATACGAGGAACGTTTGATGGCTCTGGGTCTGTACTCGCTGGAATTCAGAAGGATGAGGGAGGATTTCATTGAAACCTTTCGAATGTTGAAAGGCCTAAACAGAGCAGATGTGGAAAGGATGTTTCCCATGGTGGGAGAGTCTAGGACAAGAAGGCACAGCCTCAGGATAGAGGGGGGGCGCTTTCAAAACAGAGATGTTTTCTTTAGCCTAAAGGAGTGAATCTGTGAAATCTGTTGCCACAGGCAGCTGTGGAGGCCAGGACACTGGGTGTATTAAAGGCAGAGATCAATAGGTTCTTGATTGGACATGGCATCAAAGGTTACAGGGAGAAGGCTGGGAACTGGGGTTGAAAAGGAAACAAAAAAAAAGATCAGCCATGTTTGAATGGTGGAGCACACTCGATGGGCCAGGTGGCCTGAATCTGCTCCTTATGGCCTTATGGTAACTATTGTCTCATATACCAAGATACAATGAAAAGTTTGTATTCCATATTGTTCATTCAGATCAAATTATTACACAGCGCATTGAGCAGAATAAAAAGTAAAAGATACCAGAAATCTGCAGTGCAGGTAAGCAACAAAGTGGAAAATTGTAATGAGGTCGGTTCTGGGGTCAAGAATTAACCTTGTTGTACAAGAAGTTTGTTCAACAGCCTAGTAACAGCAGGGTAGAAACCATCCTTGAGCCTGACGGTACATGTTTTCACGCTTTTGTATCTGTCGCCCAGTTGGAGAGGGGAGAAGAGAGAATGTCTAGGAGATTATGATTATGTTTGCGGCTTTAAGGAGTCAAAACAGAGCCCATAGATGGGAGGATGGTTCCTGTGATATGTCCACAACATTGCACTTTCTAGTTGTTGTGTTCAGAGTTGTCATATTTCCAGACAAAGATTTTGGAGTGGCTTTTTCCGGGACGCTCTTTGGATTAGAAGTTACTAGCTATGAGGAGAACTTAAGCAAACTTGGATTGTTCTATTTGAAGCATTGGGAGCTGAGGGGAGAATTGATAGAAAAGCTCAAAGTTCAGAAACATCTGAACAACTTGTTCAAAGTTTAAAGTTCTAAGTACATTTATTATCAAAGTTCATATATGTTCAAGATTCATTTTCATGTTGGCATACACAGCAAATCTATAGAATAGTAGCTATAACAGGATCAATGAAAGATCAGCCCCCAGTGTGCAGAAGACAACAAACTGTGCAAATATAAATACAAATAAGTAGCAATAAATAATAAGAAAGTGAGATAAAGAATCTTTGAAAGTGATATCATTGGTTGTGGGAACATTTCAATGACAGGGCAAGTGAAATTGAGTGGATTTATCCCTTCTGGTTCAAAGCCTGATAGCTGAGGGGTAATAACGGTTCTTGAACCTGGTGGTGTGAGTCCTGAGGCTCCTGTACCTTCTACCTGATGGCAGCAGCGAGAAAAGAGCATGGCCTGGCTGGTGGTGATCTCTGATGATGGATGTTGCTTTCCTATGACAACGTTTCATGTAGATGTGTTCAATGGTTGGGAGGGTTTATCCGTGATGTATTTGTTCGAATCCACTACTTTTTGTGGATTTTCCATTCAAGGCATTGGTGTTTCCATTCCAGGCTGTGGTGCAGCCAGTCAATATACTCTCCACTACACACCCATGAAAAGTTGTCAAAGTTTTAGATGGCATGTCGAATCTCTGCAAACTCTTGAAGAAATTGAGGCACTGCCATGCTTTCTTTACAATTGCATAGAAATGCATAGTTATGAGTGACAACTGGAATCTTTTTCCCAGGGTAGAAAAGTCCAGTACTAGACAGCATAACTTTAACATGAGGGAGGGTAAGTTCAAAGGAGATGTGTGGGCAAGATGTTTTACACAGAATGTTGCAGGTCCTTGGGATGTACTGCTAGGTGTGGTTGTGGAAGCAGGTAGAATGGTGGCATTCAGGAGGCTTTTAGAAGATATTTGAATGTGCAGGAAATTGAAGGATATCAATCATGTGGAGGCCAAAGTGTTACATTTACCATCATCTTTAGGACAGACATTGTGGGCTGTAGGGCCTCTTCCTGTGCTGTACTATCTCAATGATCTATATTCTTCAATGGCTGAGCAAGCCAATGGGGTCAATGGCAAACTTCCTCACGCTTTGATGTTGCAAATCTGGAGGAGTTTGTTGAGGATGTGGGGAGAATTCTAAAAATTGAGATAAGTGCAAAATTAGTTAAATGGGTGTTTCAGGGTCAACATGCACTCAGTGGGCTGAATGGCCTGTTTCCTTGGCTTTTGTAAGTTGAGGTTCACTTGTTCTATCAAGAGAGCACAGGAGTGGAATATGGCAGCATCAGGGGTGTAATTGTCACTGCAAAAGGTGACTGACTGGCAGATCTGCAACCAGGAAACTAATCACTCTCTTCACATCTTGGTCACAGACTGTCCCAATTAGTCCCTTCTCTCTGTTTTAACGTTGAACCTGTTTAGCGATCACTCCTAGAAAATCCAGGAGGTCCTAAGGCAGGGAGTGACAGTGAGACATTGAAAGGAGAGGCTGAGCTGTGGCCTTGGTGTTCATCTGACAACTTGTGGAAGATGAGGCATCTTATGCACGCGATCACAAGAGACTGCAGCGGGTCATAGATCGGTCAGCTCCTTCACGAGCACAACCCTCCCCACCACTGAGGACATCTTCAAGAGGTGGTACCGGTATCTCAAAAAGGCGACCTCTATCACTAAGGACCCTCACCATCTCTTCTTATTACTACCATCAGGGAGGAGGTACAGGAGCCTGAAGACCCATACTCAGTGAATCAGGAACAGTTTCTTCCCCTCTGTCATCGATTTCTGAACAGTCTATGAACCCATGAACACTACCTCTCATTATCTGTCTTTTGCACTGTTTATTTATTTTGTGATTTTTATGTCTTGCTGCCGCAAAACAACAAATTTCATGACTTAAGTCAGGAATAAGAAACCTGATTCTGATTCTGACTGGACATTCTGCAGTCTTCTATACAGAACCCTCACTCAGCCCTGACCTTGAAATGGTCCTGACCACTCTAGGTTTGGGACTTGATCTGGCCCGACGTCTGCGACTCTGGGACAGGGATGAATCCCGGGCTGGCGGGCCCTGGCTTCAGAGGCCTGCGAAAATCCAGATGGTCGAAGTCCCTGAGTCAGCAGGTCTGGAAGTCGGAGGCCCAATGTCTGTAAGTCTGGGCTAGGGTCTGGAGGTTGGAGACCGAGAGGAGGCCTAACCTGGGGCTGGAGGCCTGTCTGTGTGTGAGTGGGTGGATGGGTGGGATGGAGGAAAGACACTGGCCTTGCTGTGCTGTTTCTTTGTTTTGTTGCTGTGGTGAACTACATATACCTGTCTGGACACGCCCCCCGTGCTGACTGCTCCTGTGACTCCTCCCACAGACCCCGGTATAAAGGCGATTGAGGCCTGAGCCCTGCCCTCAGTCTCCAGGATGTAGCATGGTGGTCAATTGCTGCTTGTTCTTTCTTCCAGTCAATAAAAGCCGATTTCTCACCCCACGTCTCAGAGAGTTATTGATGGTGCATCAGTTGCCGTTATTGCTTTGTTGTTACTGCTTGTGTTGTTCCGCAGGCACCAGAAATGTGTGGTGGCACTTACGAGCACATCCTGTGTTGGCTGTCAACACGAACGACGCCTTTCATTGTATGTTTCAATGTATTCGTGAATGCAGCCTAACCAACATGTTATACAGTCACAGTGTGATTGCAGGGAGGAAGGCAGAGGGGACCATTGGAACCACTGGGGTCAGAACATAGTGGGGGAGTGTGTGGGTGAGGAGGGCAGGGGTGAGTGTAGGAGGAAATGGGTAGACAATGAGACTCCTCTGCTCTGAGCCAGTGTTCATCAAAGTCCCTCCATCACGGGAAGAAGCTGATAGGATTTAGATGTTTGGCAGCCAGATATGGTTTGTTTGTTTGTTTGCCATGTCATATGTCGTGGGCCATCATGGTCTGTCCATAACCATGATTGTTCTTGGCAAAGTTTTCTACAGAAGTGGTTTGCCATTGCCTTCTTCTGGGCAGCGTCCTTACAAGATGGGTGACCCCAGCCATTATCGATACTCTTCAGAGATTGACTGCCTGGCATCAGTGGTTGCCCTACCAGGACTTGTGATATGCACCACCTGCTTCCATGGCTTCACGTGACCCGGACTGGGGGACTAAGCAGGAGGGAAGGAGCACCTTATACCTCCTTTGGTAGAGATGTAATTCCACCCCACCACCCTCAGATGATGTACCAAGAATAAAAACTCAGAACAAAGTAATCTGTAGTCAGAAGAATGATTATGAGGCTTGAAGACTTGAGTTATAGGGAAAGGTTAGGATGTTAATCCCTACAGCACAGGAAAATGAGGGAAGATCTTATAGTGGTAGAGAAAATTATGAGGAGTAAATGCAAGCAGGCTTTATCTGCCTCAGTTTAGGAATAGAGGTTAGAGTGAAAGGTGAGATATTTCAGGGGAATCTGAGAGGGAAATTTTTTACTCAGATGGCGCTGAGAGTGTGGAACGAGCTGCCAATGGAAGAGGTAGATGCAGGTGTAATTGTAACATTGAAGAGAAGCTTAGATGAGAGGTGTGGAGGGCTGGTGGTATAGATGCAAGTAGATGGGACTAGGCAGAAGACAAGGATTTGATGGACCAAAGGTGTAGTGCTCTATGACTCCTGAATCAAACACTCAATCTCTCTGATGGATAATGTGCCCGTACTATTGGCACAGGACTGCAGCTAGTACACCTGATTCCTCAGAGCTCCACCCTAACCTCAGGTGCTGTCTACGTGGAGTTTGCACGTTCCTCCTGTGACTGTCTGAGTCTTCCCCTGCACTCCAGTTTCCTTCCACCTTAACTAGCCACTGTAAACTGTCCCGAGTGCAGTGTGATCTGGGAGGAATTAATGGAAATGTGGGGAGAATAATACGGAATTAGTGTAGAATTGGTACGAGTGGTTGGTTAATGGCGGGCATTGGCTCAATGGGCCGAATGGACTGTTTCGTGCTGCATGATTACTTTATGTCGCAGCTTTGCAGAAACAGATCCTAAGCTTTCCAAAGTGCAATTTAAATATTCACACTGAAGGTGACCATCTCTCGCAAACACCCCGTACACAAGCTTTGCCACACATCTGTTTTCAGCGAGAGCACTGTCAATATTCACTCTTTGGTGGGTGGTTATAAAGAGGAATTTCATGGTCGTAAATGGAAAATCCCTTAGCACACATGGCCTTTCAAAGGTGATATTTACCAGTTACTGGTAATTGTCAAACATTTCCTGTTGTGCAGCAGATTTGAAAGAGGCTGTACTTTTTTGAAGTCTGAAATGTTGCGCTGTTAAGGGGCCACTTCCCTCAGAGCTGGTATTGCAGGGAGGGGGCAGGGTCCAAACGCTGAGACAGACAGGCTACCAGTTATTGATGCACCACAAAAGTTGTCCCATCCAGACTCTCCATGGCTTGGTATGACAGCAGCTCGGACCGTGATTACAAGGAATTGCAGAGAGTGTGGATACAGCTCAGCGGGTCACAGAAAACAGCCTACCTACCCTCCAGGAACTCTGCCTGCACTTCTCGCTGCCTCGGTACAGCGGGTAACATAATCAAAGACTCCTCCCACCCTGACAGTCTCTCTTCTTCCCACTCCCCATCCAAACACACCGGAATATACAAAAGCCCGAAAACACGTACCACCAGGATCAAGGATAGCTTTAATCCTGCTAATACGATAAGAGGGTTGTTGTGCGATCACTCGAGTTGAGTATGATGTTCTCCTCAGGTTGTGTCTACTGGCGGGTCCTCAGGTGGCTGTAGTGGCCAGTCAGGACCCTCATATTCTGGTGCAGTGTGGGCAAGAGTAAGGGTATCTGGGTTCGTGGTTGAGTCTTGGTTGTTCAGGTATCCTTTGTGACTGTGGCTTCTTTCCTGTGGCACGATGGTGCTTGTTCTCATGTAGAGCTGCTCCCTCTTGAACAGATTTCCTCCAGGTGTATGTATCTATTGACTGCAAGGTCTTCCCAGTTTCTAGATGTAATGTTGAATTTAGGTTGAATAATGATGAATAATGTTGAACATCAGGGTGACCTTGATGTTATCTCAGAAGCACTTCCTTTAACCACCAGGGACTCACTGACCTTCCTTCAACTGGGAGTAAGGATCCATTTGGGGAGACGTGAATTAGGCATCCAGATGACCTATGACCTATGCATCGGGTTGGTTTGGCTTTATTGTGGTGAAGATGCCATTCAGGCTGGCCGCCTCCAGTGCGTTGGTGTTAGTGCATCTGTCTTTCCAGCTGATCCTCAAAACCTTTTACCAGGATCATTGGTGGTATTGCTCCAGAGTGTTCAGATGCTGTTGTACGAGGTCCATGATTCAGCTCAGATCCACGATAAGATGTACTCTTGACTTCAACTCATCGTGGCCTTGAACCTTATTGTCTGCCTGCACTGCACTTTTCCTGTAACCATAAATTATATTCTGTATTCCATATTTGTATTTCCCTCGTCTTACCTCAATGCACCAAATGTTCTGTATGGATGGCATTGATACATATGACAATAATAAACCAGTTTGCCAACTGTCCTGATGAAGGGTCTCAGCCTGAAAAGCTGACCATTTATTCCCATCCCTAGATACTGCCTGACCTGCTGAGTTCCTCCAGCATTTAAAAACGCAAACACGAGGAAATCTGCAGATGCTGGAAATTCAAGCAACACACAAAAAAGCAGGCAAGGAGTAACTGTGAGAGGGGCAGAGAGAGAAAAAAAAGAGAGAAAGAAAGAGAAAGAAGGTGGGGGGGTGAATAAATAAATAAACAAACAAACAAATAAATAAATAAGGGATGGGGTACGAAGGGGAGGAGGGGCATTAACAGAAGTTAGAGAAATCAATGTTCATGCCATCAGGTTGGAGGCTACCTAGACGGAATATAGGTGTTGATCACTCCTTGCCTGTTCTCCATCACCTTCTGGTGCTCCCCTCCCCCTTTCTTTCTCCCTGGGCATCCCATCCCATGATCCTTTCCTTTCTCCAGCTCTGTATCCCTTTTGCCAATCATCTTTCCAGCTCTTAGCTTCATCCCTCCCCCTCCTGGCTTCTCCTATCATTTCGGATCTTCCCCCCTCCCCCTCCCACTTTCAAATCTCTTACTATCTTTTCTTTCAGTTAGTCCTGACGAAGGGTCTCGGCCCGAAACGTCGACAGTGCTTCTCCCTACAGATGCTGCCTGGCCTGCTGCGTTCCACTAGCGGTGGGGGGGGGGGGGGTGTGTGTGTGTGTGTGTGTGTGTGTGTGTGTGTGTGTGTGTGTGTGTGTGTGTGTGTGTGTGTGTGTGTGTGTGTGTGTGTGTGTGTGTGTGTGTGTGTGTGTGTTTCCTACATCTGCAGAATCTTTTATGTTTACCTTTTTAACTTTGCCAATTTACCAATACTGCCACATTGCAGAATAGATCGGGGCCTTTGGAGATGGTGGGGTAACAGGCTGGAGCTGGATGAGACCAACCCACAAGCTTCTAGAGGGACTCAGCGGGTCAGGCAGCTTTAATCGAGAGGAATAATAAACAGTCATAGTTTCAGTCCCAGACCCTTCATCAGGACTGGAAAGGAGGGGGGCAGAAGCAGAATAAGAAGGTTGGGAGAGCTGGCAGGTGATAGCTGAGACCGGGTGAAAGGGGAAGGTAGGTGGATGGTGAGGAGAGATGAAGAAAGAACATCTAACATATAGAGAGGCTTTGAGGAAAGAGCAGCAGAATAAAGGGTTTAAAGGTAGTAAGGTAGAAGGGCTAAAGTGCGTGTACTTCAATGCAAGAAGCATCAGGAACAAAGGTGATTAACTGAGAGCTTGGATACATACATGGAATTATGATGTAGTGGCCATTACGGAGACTTGGCTGGTACAAGGGCAGGAATGGATTCTCAATATTCCTGGATTTCAGTGCTTTAAAAGGGATAGAGAGGGGGTGAAAGGGGAGGAGGGGTGGCATTACTGGTTAGGGATACTATTACAGCTGCAGAAAGGGTGGGTAATGTAGCAGGATCCTCTTTTGAGTCAGTATGGGTGGAAGTCAGGAACAGGAAGGGAGCAGTTACTCTACTGGGGGTATTCTATAGGCCCCCTGGTAGCAGCAGAGATACTGAGGAGCAGATTGGGAGGCAGATTTTGGAAAGGTGCAAAAATAACAGGGTTGTTATCATGGGTGACTTTAACTTCCCTGATATTGATTGGCACTTGATTAGTTCCAAGGGTTTAGATGGGGCAGAGTTTGTTAAGTGTGTCCAGGATGGATTCCTGTCACAGTATGTTGACAGGCCGACTAGGGGGAATGCCATACTAGATCTAGTATTAGGTAACAAACCGGGTCAGGTCACAGAACTGTCAGTGGGTGAGCATCTGGGGGACAGTGATCACCGCTCCCTGACCTTTAGCATTATCATGGAAAAGGATAGAATCAGAGAGGACAGGAAAATTTTTAATTGGGGAAGGGCAAATTATGAGGCTATAAGGCTAGAACTTGTGGGTGTGAATTGGGATGATGTTTTTGCAGGGAAATGTACTATGGACATGTGGTCGATGTTTAGGGATATCTTGCAGGATGTTAGGGATAAATTTGTCCCGGTGAGGAAGATAAAGAATGGTAGGGTGAAGGAACCATGGGTGACAAGTGAGGTGGAAAATCTAGTCAGGTGGAAGAAGGCAGCATACATGAGGTTTAGGAAGCAAGGATCAGATGGGTCTATTGAGGAATATAGGGTAGCAAGAAAGGAGCTTAAGAAGGGGCTGAGAAGAGCAAGAAGGGGTCATGAGAAGGCCTTGGCAAGTAGGGTAAAGGAAAACCCCAAGGCATTCTTCAATTATGTGAAGAACAAAAGGATGACAGGAGTAAAGGTAGGACCGATTAGAGATAAAAGTGGGAAGATGTGCCTGGAGGCTGTGGAAGTGAGCGAGGTCCTCAATGAATACTTCTCTTCAGTATTCACCAATGAGAGGGAACTTGATGACTGTGAGGACAATATGAGTGAGGTTGATGTTCTGGAACATGTTGATATTAAGGGAGAGGAGGTGTTGGAGTTGTTAAAATACATTAGGACGGCTAAGTCCCCGGGGCCTGACGGAATATTCCCCAGGCTGCTCCACGAGGCAAGGGAAGAGATTGCTGAGCCTCTGGCTAGGATCTTTATGTCCTAGTTGTCCACAGGAATGGTACCAGAGGATTGGAGGGAGGCGAATGTTGTCCCCTTGTTCAAAAAAGGTAGTAGGGATAGTCCGGGTAATTATAGACCAGTGAGCCTTACGTCTGTGGTGGAAAAGCTGTTGGAAAAGATTCTTAGAGATAGGATCTGTGGGCATTTAGAGAATCATGGTCTGATCAGGGACAGTCAGCATGGCTTTGTGAAGGACAGATCGTGTCTAACAGGCCTGATAGAGTTCTTTGAGGAGGTGACCAGGCATATAGATGAGGGGAGTGCAGTGGATGCGATCTACATGGATTTTAGTAAGGCATTTGACAAGGTTCCACACGGTAGGCTTATTCAGAAAGTCAGAAGGCATGGGATCCAGGGAAGTTTAGCCAGGTGGATTCAGAATTGGCTTGCCTGCAGAAGGCAGAGAGTTGTGGTGGAGGGAGTACGTTCAGATTGGAGGGTTGTGACTAGTGGTGTCCCACAAGGATCTGTTCTGGGACCTCTACTTTTCGTGATTTTTATTAACGACCTGGATGTGGGGGTAGAAGGGTGGGTTGGCAAGTTTGCAGATGACACAAATGTTGGTGGTGTTGTAGATAGTGTAGAGGATTGTCGAAGATTGCAGAGAGACATTGATAGGATGCAGAAGTGGGCTGAGCAGTGGCAGATAGAGTTCAACCCGGAGAAGTGTGAGGTGGTACACTTTGGTAGGACAAACTCCAAGGCAGAGTACAAAGTAAACGGCAGGATACTTGGGAGTGTGGAGGAGCAGAGGGATCTGGGGGTACATGTCCACAGGTCCCTGAAAGTTGCCTCACAGGTAGATAGGGTAGTTAAGAAAGCTTATGGGGTGTTAGCTTTCATAAGTTGAGGGATAGAGTTTAAGAGTCGTGGGGTAATGGTGCAGCTCTATAATACTCTGGTTAGGCCACACTTGTAGTACTGTGTCCCGTGCTGGTCGCCTCACTATAGGAAGGATGTGGAAGCATTGGAAAGGGTACAGAGGAGATTTACCAGGATGTTGCCTGGTTTAGAGAGTATGGATTATGATCAGAGATTAAGGGAGCTAGGGCTTTACTCTTTGGAGAGAAGGAGGATGAGAGGAGACATGATAGAGGTGTACAAGATATTAAGAGGAATAGACAGAGTGGACAGCCAGCGACTCTTCCCCAGGGCACCACTGCTCAGTACAAGAGGACATGGCTTTAAGGTAAGGGGAGGGAAGTTCAAGGGGGATATTAGAGGAAGGTTTTTCACTCAGAGAGTGGTTGGTGCGTGGAATGCACTGCCTGAGTCAGTGGTGGAGGCAGACACACTAGTGAAGTTTAAGAGACTACTAGACAAGTATATGGAGGAATTTAAGGTGGGGGGTTATATGTGAGGCAGGGTTTGAGGGTCAGCACAACATTGTGGGCCAAAGGGCCTGTAATGTGCTGTACTATACTATGTTCTAAAGAAGATGGGAGGGGATAGGTGGAAGAGGTAAAGGGCTGAAGAAGAAGGCATCTGATAGGATACAAGACTGGACCATGGAAGAAAGGGAAGGAGGAGGGGATCCAGAGATGTTTTCAGCCTGAATGTAAATTGTCTTTCCCTAACACTAAACACAAGAGATGCTGGAAATCCCAAGCATCACACACAAAATGCAAGAGGAACTCAGCAGGTCAGGCAGCATCTATGGTAGGAAATAAGCAGTTAATGTTACAGGCCAAGACTCTTCATTGGGACAGGAAAGAAAGTTGAAGTGAATATTTGTATAAAACACTTGTGACTTGTATCTTGCTATAAACTAAAGGCTCCCACTGACCCTGGTCTGAGCTCACAGACTGATTCCCAGCAGAGTTAGCAAGTCTGGCTCAATGCTCGGAAGACCAAAATTGTTTAAAGTTGACTCAGATGAGCTGGGAAGAGTCACGTGATGACCAGATGCCATGCAAGAGGCACAGCTATACGCAGAGTACCCTAGTGGTTAAGTTACCGGAATAGCAAATGAAGAACTGACCTTGGAGGTAAGAGTTCAAATCCCACCAGGGCAGCTCAGAAATTTGGTCGTAGAGTCATGCATAGTGATGTAATCACGAAGAAGGCACATTATCAGCTATACTTCATTAGGAGTTTTAGGAGATTTGTATATCATCAAAGACTCTAGAAAATCTTTACAGAGCATTCTAACAGGGGCAGTACGGTATCGTAGCAGTTAGCGCAACACTTTACAACACCGATGATCATCCATCGTGGTTCAATTCCCATCGTGTCTGTAAGGAGTTTGTACATTCTCCCTGAGACTGTGTGGGTATCCTCCGAGTGCTCCGGTTTCCTCCCACATTTCAAAGTGAGTTGTGGGTGTGCCATATTGGTGCACGAAACATGGTGACAAGATGTGGGCTGCCTCAAGCACAATCCTCGGACTGTGTGGGTCATTGACGCAGAACGACACATTTCGCTGCATGCTTTGATGTGACAAAACAAAGCCAGCCTTCAATCTTTTGAAGTGAAGCTTGATCTAACTCGTTGCATCACCGCCTGATACAACCAGTCAGATTAAGATTAAGAGGCTCCAATGCACAGGATTGAAAGAGGCTGCAGAGTCAGCCAACTCCATCATGGCACAGGTCTCCCCACCATCGAGAACATCTTCAAAAGGCAGTGCGTCACAAAGCTGGAACCCAGCATCTGGGTCTCTCAGCCTCCGGGGTATGCCCTCTTCTCATCATCTCATTACTAACATCAAGAGCCTTGAGAAATCTAAATTCAACATTTTAGGAACATCTTCTTCCCCTTCACCAACAGATTTCTGAATGATCCATAAGCACTATCTCACTTCTCCTCTTCTGCACCATTTACTTATCTTATTTTTGGTGATTAATAGTAATATTTTCATGCACTGCTGCAGCAAAACAACAAATATCACAGCACTTGTCAGTGATAATAAATTTGATTCTGATTCTATTAAAACACTGAAACAGGCCCTTCTGCCCATTGTCCTACTGACACAAGCCACTCACTTACACCAGTCCTGCACTGATCCCTATTTATTCTCCACACATTCCCATCCACACTCCCCAGTTTCTACCACTCACCTACATACTAGAGGAAATTTACCCTGGCCTTTTAACCATTCACCCTGTGCATCTTTGGGAGGAAACTGGAGAACCTAAAGATAACTACATTGGTCACAGGGGGAGCATGCAAACTCCACACAGACAGTGCCCAAGGGACGCAGATCTCTGGTGCTGTGAGGCAGCATTTCTACTGACTGAAAGACGCACTGAACTTTGATTCAAGTAATTAAATAAAAGTTTGGCAACCATGGAACAGTCCTAACATTTGTAACCCTCTCACCAGAGCTCGTAGGAAAACTTGGCTCAATAGACAACTCTGCCAAGGGTCGCTATGATTTGGGGTTCAACCAAACAGGAAAATTGGGGTGTTCTGTTTAATGGAACCTCGATTGAGCAGATGCTGTGTAAATACTGCCCATACACAGTTATCAGTCGGCAAGAAATAACAGATTGTCCACCATATAAAATTATAAAGAATTTCAGCTTTATCAAACAGTTGTCAAAAGAAAGAAAAGAAAAATAATAAAAGGATCCATTACAGTTAAACCAGTTTAAATGTGCACATGAACGTTGGAGCTCGTCTTTTCCAAAAGTTAGGTATAACTGCAACTCACGGCGCTGAATTCTCATCACCAATCACCGGTCGAGCCTCCCACTCCTTCATATTGTAAAGCACTCATTGTAATTGTGCCTTCCCGTCAGATCGAATCCCACAGACATTTCTCTTGATCTTCTCTTTACCACATATCCCACCAAAAAAGAAACACAAACCTTCACTGTCCTTCAGAAAACTCTTCCCCACAGCTCTCTAGAACCTTCTCTCACATCCTACAACCCTGATTGGCTGACTCACATTCCTAAGTTGGCCAACATGAGTCGTTATCTTAGTTGAAGCCAAAACACACTTTCCAGCATGGCACACTGTTTTTACAGAAAGCTGCTAATATAAACAACATGGCAGTAATAATCTTAATCGGGGCATTACACATTGGTTTACCACAGAGAGGGAAATCAGCCAATCTATAACTTCTGTTGGATTTGAAGGACATTTCGTGTGTGGAACATGCCCCTCTGTCTCTTTCTCTAACTCTTCTCCTCTCATCTTGCACTTAATGTTTACCTAGACTGCTCTTCCTCTGTTGCTGTTACACTTTATTCTGCATTGTTGCACCTTGTTCTATCTTAATGCATCATGTAATTACATGATCTGAATGAAAAGTGTGCAAGAGAAGCTTGTCACTGTTCCTGGAATACACTGGTGGTGGCAGAGGTTGATACATTAGGGACATTTGGGGAACTCATAGATAGCTACATGAGGGTAATGGGCTGAATCTGACTGAAGGAGTAAGTTAAAAATTCAGCATAACATTGTGGGCCAAAGGGTTGGGACTGTGCTGTTCTGTTCTATGCTCTATGAATACAAAAACAACCGCTTCACAGCTATTAAGTACTATTTCACATAATGCAATGTTTACGTAGGACTTTGATTTGGGGAACAAGCCATTTTGCTTGTCCAGAGCTAGAGTTATTGTTACTGGAAAGTTAGCTTAAAGAAATCACCAAGTTATGCAACTTGGAAACACTCCCTTCGGCCAAACTCATCTCAGCTCAAGACATCTATCCAAACAAGTCTCATTTGTCAGGGTTTGACCCCTATCCTTCTAAACTTGTCTTACCCATGTACCTATCCAAATGGGTTTTAAACTTTGTAATTGTACCCACCTTTACTAGTTCCTCTGGCAGTTCGTTCCACATACCTACCACCTTCAGGATGGAAAAAGTTGCCTCCCCAGGTCCCTTTCAAATCTTACCCCTCTCACCCTAAACCTAGCTCCTCTAGTTGTGTATATTGCCCCACCCTGGGGAAAAGACTGACCACTCACAAACAGAAGAGATTCTGTGGATGCTGGAAATCCTGTGCAACATATACAACGTAAGACAGGAAAGGAAGAGGGAAGAAAATTCCCCCTTTCCCTTCCTTTCCAATCCTAATGAAAGGTCTCGGCCTAAATCGTTGACTGTGTGTAGATCTCTGTAGATGCTGCCTGACCTGCTGAGTTTCTGTAGCATCTTATATGTGACCATTCACCCTATCTTTGCCCCTCAGCTTCCTATGCTCCAGGTAAAACTGTACCAGATTATCTAGTCTCTAGCCTTAACTCACACTTCAGTCCCAGAACATAGTTCTGGATCTTCTCTGCACCTTTTCCAGCTTAATGACATCCTTGTGCTGGATGGCGAGCAAATATTATGCAGCAGTTGGTGGGCAGTTAGCCCTCTGCTGTTTGGTGTAAGGTTGGAAGTGGTGGAGTTAACTGTCTCCATCCAGTCACAGTCGTAAAATCACAGAGCACTACAACACAGAAAGAGGCCCTTTGACCCATCTAGTCCATGCTGAACTGATATTTTGCCAAGTCCCGTCGATCCACATAGCATTCCAGACGCCTCCCATCTATGTATTCATCCAAACCTCTTAAATATCCCAATGAAACCCGCATCCTCTACTTCTGCCAGCAGCTCATTCTACAATCGCACAACCTCTGAATGAAGATCCCCCTTGACCCCATAAGTATTTCACCTTTCACTCTTAACATGTGACCTCGAGTCCTAATCTCACCCGACCTGAAGGGAAGAAGCCTGCTTGCATTTACCTTGTCTATACCCTTCATAATTTTGTATATCTTATTAAATCTCCCCTCATTCTCCTACACTCCAGGGAATAACGTCCTAACTTATTCAACCTTTTCTCAACTCCCAACAACATCCTTATCAATGTTCTCTGTACTCTTTACTCTGTACTCTGTACCCTGAACATCCTCTACATAGCACCATCCAGAGACAGAGAAGCAGTTTCAGCGACAGGTTACTGTCGATGCAATGCTCCTCAGACAGGATGAAGAGGTCAATACTCCCCAATGCCATTAGGCTTTACAATTCAACTGCCAGGACTTAAGAACTTTTTTTAAAGCTATTATTAATGCTTTTTGAGTTAGTGATTTAGATGCATATCATATTATTACTGAGTTAAGTATTGTATGTAATGAGTTTTTGCTACAACAAGTGTATGGGACATTGGAAAAAAAATGTTGAATTTCCCCATGGGGATGAATAAAGTATCTATCTATCTATCTATCTATCTATCTATCTATCTATCTCTTTCAATGTTATTAATATCTTTACTGTAGGTGGGTGACCAGAACTTCACACAATACTCTAAATTTGGCTTCACTAACTTTTTATACACTTCAACAAGACATCCCAACTCCTGAACGCAGTACCTTGATTTGTGATGACCAATGTGCCCAAGTTCTCTTTATCTACCTGGGACTCCACTTTCAAGAAATTATGGATCTGGTTTCAAAGATCCCTTTGTTCCTCCCATACTTCTCAGTGCCCTACCACTCACTGTGGAAGACCTACCCTGGCTGGTCCTCCCACAATGCAACATCTCACACTTGTCTTCATTAAATTCCACCTGCCATCTTCAGCCCATTTTTCCATCTCGTCCAGATCCCACTGCAAGTTAATAGCCTTTCTGACTCTCCACTATTCCTCCAATCTTGATGTCATCTGCAAATTTTCTGATCCAATTTACCAAATTATCATCCAAATCATGTATATAGTTAACAAATAACAACAGACTTAACACCAATCACATCACCAGTTACAAGCCTCTAGTCAGAGAGCTAACTGTCTACTACCGCTCTCTGGCTTCTCCGAAATTTGCTGATCCAGTTGACCGCATTGTCATCCAAGTCATTATTATAGATGAGGAGGATCTCAGACCAGGTAGCTGGGAACTCACCCATCCAGTAGACCTGCAGCGTTCCTCCGGGGTCGGCCTATGTTTGGCCCGTACAGGCTGGCTTTTGTGTAGAAGCGGACAGACTGAAGCAGGCTCTTGAGATGAAGGTAGTCCTTCCCTAGCCGGCTCCCGTTGATAGTCCTCCCCACCATTGATCGGTAGCTGTTGGGCTCTGCAGGGGTGTCAGCAAGGATAACACATTAGAAAAGCAGCAGGAGATGATCACAGCGATTATGTCAAACGGCCATTAAACGACTGCTTGCCATTATTATTTACACCATGAGATTGTTCTTGTACAGTGTGACTGCTGGGACAAATGCATCAGGGATATTCTGGTATAAGGTGCACCCATGGGTGGGGAGTGGCAAACTGCAACTTATAGTTGCTCGTAAGCTCATAAATCCAAAACGCATATCCCCAAACATTCAAAGTAATGATGGTGAAAATTTTAGAAAACGATGGTCATCACTGCATTGAGTTTAGGGGATGTGTATTAGAACAGTGCACTGCGGTCGGCATTGTAACACAGAGGGAAACACAACACTTTACAGGGTTAGCAATCAGTGCTTGGATTTCAATTTCTACCGCAGTCTGTAAGGAGCTTGTACGCTTTCCCCGTGACCACGTGGGTTTCCTCCCACATTCTGGGGACGTACGGGTTAGGGGTGGTAAGTTGTGACACAGAAAGCTTGGCAAAACTTGTGGGCTGCCTCAGACAGCACATCCTCAGACAGCACATCCTCAGACAGCACTAGTCATTGACAAAAACAACACATTTTACTGTATTCTTCGATGTACATATGACAGGCAAAGCTAACCTTTCTTTCTTTTCTATTTGTAAATAAAAGAATTTTGGATTTATAACTAAAATCCTTGACTTACAAATATTCTATTTACAATTCTTTGTAAAATTTTGGGCAGTACCTTTAATTCAGAAATCTAATTCTTTCTGCAAGCCTTGGGTAGCAGGGAACATTGCAGCAAAACACCCAGAAGGCAAAACTTCCAGCCCTAGTAATTCGTATATTTATCAAAATGAAACCTTCCCCAAGAATACCTCCATTTCCAGAACGACTATCATAAGACCGTACGATGTCGTGTAGGTACAGAATTAGGCCATTCACTCCATTGTCAGCTCCACCTTTCCATCATGGCAGATTTCATTCAATCTCATTTCCTGTCTTCTCCCCTTAACCTTTAATTTCATAACCAATCATGAACCTGCCTTAAATACATCCAATTACTTGACTTCCATAGCCTTCTGTGCCAACAAATTCCACAGATTCACCATCCTCTAATTGAAGGCTGGGCAGTGGATGTAGTCTACAAGGACTTTGGCAGGTATTAGACGAGGTCCCGCATGGGAGGTTGGTCAAGAAGGTTCAGTCATTCAGCATTAAGTTGAGGTTGTAAATTGGATTAGACATTGGCTTTGAAAGAGAAGCCAGAGAGTGGTTGGAGACGGTTTCCTCTCTGACTGGAGGCCTGTGACTGATGAAATGCTGGGTCTGATGTTGTTTACCATCTATATCAACGATCTGGATGATAATGCGGTTAATTGGATTAGCCAACTTGCAGACGACACCAAGACTGAGGGTGTATTGGATAGTGAAAAAGATTATCATGGTTTGCAGAGGGATGGAGGTGTGTTATAGAGAGGGTAAGTGAATTGAATTGAATTGAATGATCTTTATTGTCATTATACATAGGTACAATGAAACTCTGTTTGGCTTCCTCTCAGGCAATTAAATAAAGCGGTAGATAAAAACAAGACAGTAATAGAAAACAGTATTAAATAGATAAGTAGCAGAAAATAAATTACAGCAGCACCAGAATATCACAGTAATGCACAAAGTGCCATTAGTGCAAGTTTTTGAGCCCTTGTGTGTGCTCACAGTTCCAGTCACTGTTCTGTGGGAGTGGTGTGATGGAGGCCACAGCTCTGGGGTAGAAGCTGTTCCTCAGTCTATTTGGTCTGGTTTTTAGTGTCCTGAACTTTTTGCTGGACGGCAGCGGGTCAGACAGGGAGTGGCCGGGGTGTGTGGTGTCTCTGGTTATGCTGATTGCTTTCCTCCTGAGTCTGCTGGAATAGATGGTGTCCAGTCCTGGGAGCTCCATCCTGACAATTCGCTGGGCCGCCTTCACCACGCGATGCAGGTCTTGTCGCTCAGCGGCTATGCAGCTGGCATACCACACTGCAGCGCTGTTGGTCAGGATGGTTTCAATTGTGCTTCTGTAGAAGTTAAGCAACAGCTTTTGTGGGAGTTTGGCCTGTTTCAGCTTTCTGAGGAAGAAGAGTCTTTGTTGTGCCTTTATTACAAGCAGAGAGGTGTTGATGGTCCATGTCAGCTGTTTTGACAACATAACTCCAAGGAACTTTAGGTTTTCCACACTTTCCACTACCTCTCCATGTATATGGAGGGGGGTGTGTAAATGCACAGTCTTCTCCCAGGGAAAGGGAACCAAAACACTGTAAGCACGGATTCAAGGTGAGAGAGGAAAGGGACCTGAGGGGCAACTTCATCACGCAGAGAGTGGTCAGTAAATGGATCGAGCTGCCAGTGGAAGTGACTGAGGCAGGTACATTAACAATGTTTAAAAGACGTGTGGACAGGTACGTGGATAGGAAAGGTTTTTAGAGGGACATGGGTCAAGTCCCGACAAAATTAGACGGGCATTTTGTTCGGTCGGACACGTTGGTCTGAAGGACCCGTTTCCACGCTGTGTGACTCTGTGACTCAAGTGAGTTGCCTGCTATGCAAATTAGTTGCCGTATTTGCTTCATCAGTGACCACACCTTGTTGCTGCAAGATAGTTTGGCCAGGTTGGGCATCATAAATGCCGATGTTTGATTCCTTTAAGTACAGGCCAGAAAGATAAAAGGAAAAAAACTAAGACCATTTAGTGCTTGCTGTAGACAAGTGGCCGTCCCATCCTGGAAAAGGAGTTTAAAGCTGTAACACATCTCACCGCATCAGGCAGAGAGATACGGCAGCCCTCCCCACACCCACCTCTGACAGCGTCTATGTACGCAGAGTGCAGGCTCAAGAGCATGGTCTGTGTCATTAAGGACCCCCATCACCAGGGTCATTCCCTCTTCTCACTGCTCCCATCGGGCAGGAGGTACAGAAGCCTGAAGTCCCACACCACCAGGTTCAGGAACAGCCACTTCCCTACATCCACCAGGTTCCTGAACCGACCTGCACAACTCTAACCCTACCTCAGCAATGGAATATGACGGACCACCTCTTGCACTCCCATGGACGTGTTTGATTGTGTATTTGTATTATTTTTGCACTAATTTGGAACTAGAATTGGTTTACTATTGTCACATGTTCGGAGAGAGAGTGAAAAGCTGGTCTTGCACACTGTTCATACAGATCAGATCACTGCACAGTGAATTGAGGTGGAACAAGGGAAAACAATAACAGTGCAGAACAATGTGTTACTGCCACAAAGAAAGTGCGGCGCGGATCGACAACAATGTGCAAGGTCATGATAAGGTAGATTGTGAGGTCAAGAATCTATTTTAACCTATTAGGGAACCACTTAATCGTCTTTTAAAATCTGCTGGAGAGTTCTGTAGGATTGTTGATTTTAGTTTATTATTGTCACATGTACTAAGATACAGTGAAAAGCCTGGCCTGTGTAAAGTTCACACAGATCAAATCATATCACAGTGCATTGAGGTAGTACAAAGCAAAACAATAACAGAATGCAGAATAAAGTGCAACAGCTACAGAGAAAGTGCAGTACAGGCAGACAATAAGATCATAACGAGGTAGATTGTGAGGTCAAAATTGTACTAGTCTTGCTTTTGCAGACTTGTTATCAACCTGTTGGATAATTTTATGTATAATTTATGCACAATTTATATTCTCTATACATATATAACTATACTTGGGATATTGTGGTCAGTTCCGCTGGTCTGCTTTAGAGGAAGTACAGAGGAGATTTACCAGGACGCTGCCTTGATTAGAAAGTATGTTTAATGAAGAAAGCTTGAGCAAGCTAGGGCTTTTCTCTCTGAAGTGAAGGAGGTTACTTGATAGAGGTGTATAAGATGATAAGAGGCAGATACCCAGAGCCTTTTTACCAGGGTGGAAATAACTAGCATGAGAGGGCATCATTTTAAGGCATATATGTCAAACTCAAGGCCCGCGGGCCAAATCCGGCCCGCGAGATAATATCTAATTACTATTAAAGCTGGCCCCAGTAATCGAAGCGCCTATGGCGTATGATATGGCTAATGCTGAGTTTATTCAGGTACCAGGTTTTCAGGGTCTATAGTGTTTATTCGGCAGTCTTGCTCGGCAGTCTTCTTCATAAGAAACGGAATTTGTAAAGTGAAACACTTTGTAGTTATAGCAGAGACTGAGACACATGAGGGCAGGCTGAAAAAACGGAGGCAACGAAAGCTGCGTTCGCACGCGTCCGACTGATCCGGCCCGCATGAAGCTGCATTTTGCTCAATCCGGCCCGTGACCTAAAATGAGTTTGACACCCCTGTTTTAAGGTGATTGGAGGGAAGTACAGGGGGGGTGGGGTATCAGAGGTAAGCTTTTTACACAGAAAGTGGTGGAACATCCTGCCAGGGATAGTGGCAGAGGCAGCTACATTAGGGGCATTTAAGAAACTCATAGGTAGGTTCATAGATGATAGAAAAATAGAGGGCTATGTAGCAGAGAGGGTTAGAGTAGGTTAAAATGACAACTCGTTATCATTGGTGAAGGGCCTGTACTGTACTGTAATGTTCTATGTGCCGTTTAGCTGCTGCAATCAAGTTTTTCATTATACCTGTACCTCACCGACCTTGTGCACATGACAAAAAACACGATTTTATTTGTTTTGTCATTTTACTGTCTCTCCCAATCCAGACCTACTGGTCTTGATGGAGGTGGGTGGATGGTTTAAAATTGCCCACTCTGCCAGTTTGGCTAGGGAGCTGTGCACTACTTTGAGCTGAATCCTGACACTGAATACTTAAACTGCAAAGTACAATCCGTGGGATTTGCCAGCGTTTTATATAGCTGCGACGCTGTTCCTCATCATTGCTGTGTGTAATTTGATACTAATCTAACACTTCATTATTCACTGCATTCTACAATCTGGCCAATGTAAACATCACACTTCTGAGCTCTTTAAGCAATTCTAAACTCTCTTAGCACTTTAAGTATAAAACCACATTTTTTTAAAATGTGACAGTGCATTTTACATACACCTCCCATTAAGTGCGCTTCCCAGATGAAGATGTAGACTTTATGGATAGCCCGCTGTTAACTTCAGTGGAGAGTGATGTGGCTGATGTCAAAATCTCATTTGCCCTTTCATTTCTTCGATTTTTGGTCCTACGGTGATATCTCCTATTTTTAGAAGTGGGGTCAGTGGATGATTACATAACCTCAGTGCCATGTTTGACATGAAAGGTAAGGAGTGTTTCATTGCCTCTGGGAACACGCCATATCGTTCTGAGACTGAAGGAAGGTCAAATAGCAGTCAGAAGTGGTTACATCGTTCAATAGCTGGTGGGCAGCATGGTGGCAAAGCAGTTAATGTAACGCTTTACAGTGCCAGCAATCACCGATCAGGGTTCGATTCCCGGCGCTGCCTGTAAGGAGGGCGCACCCCTCTCCCTACGAACATGTGAATGCACGGATTTCCTCCGGGTGCTCTGGTTTCCTCCCTCATCCCAAAGGCGTACAGGTTAGGGCCAGCGAGTCATGAGCATGCAGGATTACGCACTGGAAGCATGGAAAAACTTGCGGGCCGTCCCCGGTATGTTCTCATTCCGTGTTGGTCATTGATACATTTCACTGTATCTTTCAATATTTCAATGTACATGTGACAAATAAAGTTCACCTTAGTCTTAACTGACTTGAGATAATCTCCAGTGTCCATTTAACCACAGCAACGAAGCTGGCCCACTCACCTTATATATAGATCTTGTGTCCAGTTACTCAATTTCAGGCTAAGCATCACTGACAAAGGCAGCATTCCATACCGTCATCAAGACCAAGGAGATGGTTATTGACTACAAGAGAACTTACACCACTCACACCCACCTCCTTTATATCGGCAGTACAGCAGTGGAAACTGCAAGCTGCTTCAAACTCCTGGGAGTGCACATCACACACAACCCCTCATGGTCCCAGAACATACCCTGCACAGTTGAGAACACCTCTACTTTCTGAGGATACTGGGGACGATGCCCATCTGCATTCGCATGCGCAGTCGAGAGCATCCTGACAAGCTGCGTCACTGCTTGTTACGGAAACCACACTGTGGCGGACAGGAAGGCTCTACAACGGCGAGTCTAAACTGCCCAACACATCACTGACACCAGCCCACCCGCCATCAAGGGCAGATACACAGAAAGGTGCCAGAAAAGGACCGCTAACATCATAAAGGATACCACCCACCCTGCTCATGGACTGTTTGCCCCACTCGCATCAGGGAGGAGACTGCGTAGCATCCACGCCAGGACCATCGAACTCAAAAGTAGTGAGGCTGATCAACAGCTCCTCCAGTTAACCTCATGTATAGTCTAACATCACTTTATGGACATACAATCAATCCATGTGTCAGATGTACTTACCGGTATATATTTATTGTGTTGTTTTAATAATGATTGTGTCCTTTATCTTTTGTAGTTTCTATTTTATGCTTATCAGATCCAGAGTAACAATTATCTCATTCTGCTTCACTAGTGCACAGGAAATGACATCAAACAACCTTGAATCTTGAATCTTGAATTTATTGCCCTCCCCTAAGTACCCTCGGGCAGAGAGGCTTGGTCAATCATTTCAGATGGTTTCACCAGGGTAGAAATGGCTAATATACCATAGAACATAGAACCATAGAACATTACAGTACAGAAACAGGCCATTTGGCCCTTCTTGGCTGTGCCAAACCATTTTTCTGCCTAGTCCCACTGACCTGCTCCTGGCTCATATCCCTCCATACACCTCTCATCCATGTACCTGTCCAAGTTTTTCTTAAACGTTAAAAGTGAGCCCACATTTACCACTTCATCTGGCAGCTCATTCCACACTCCCACCACTCTCTGTGTGAAGAAGCCCCCCCCAATGTTCCCTTTAAACTTTTCCCCCTTCACCCTTAACCCATGTCCTCTGGTTTTTTTTCTCCCCTAGCCTCAGTGGGAAAAGCCTGCTTGCATTCACTCTATCTATACCCATCATCATTTTATATACCTCTATCAAGCCTCCCCTCATCCTTCTACGCTCCAGGGAGCGTAATACGCTCGTAATACGACGGGGCATAATTTTCAGGTGGCTGAAGGGAAGTAGAAAAGGGATATCAGAGGTAAGCATTTTTTTACACAGGAAGTGAGGAGTGTAAGGAATACACTGTCAAGGGCAGTGGTAGAGGCAGGTGCATTTGGGGCATTTAAGAAACTCTTGCATAGGCATATGGATGATAGAAAAATGAGATCCAAGTGAGTGGGAAGGGTTAGAGTGATTTTAAAGTAGGCTAAAAGGTTAGCATTAACATTGAGGCTGAAAGACTGTAAAGGGTGTAATACTTTTTGCCCTTCCCAGACCCAGTTTGGTTACGTAGTGCTTAATGCGTGACAACAGAACACAGCCTACCCTCTTTGAGCTACTGGAGAGAGTTTAAGGACAGAATGATCACATTGGATTAAATCAAACTAGATTATGAATGTTCCTTTGTTCAAGAAGGGAACGAGGGATAATCCTGGAAACTGTAGACCGGTGAACCTCACATCAGTGGGAGGGATATTGCTGGAGAGAATTCTTAGGAATCAGATTTCCGAGCATTGGTAAAACCATGGCCTAATTAGGGAGAGCCAACAGGGCTGTGTGCGAGACAGGTCGAGTCTTACTAACTTGACTGAGTTTTTTGACAAGGTGACAAGGGTGATTGATGAAGATAGTGCTATGGATGTTTACATGGATTTTAGAAAGGCGTTTGACAAGATCCTCACGGGAGGCTCAACCAGAAGATTAAGATGCATGGGATTCATGGTAAATTGGCCGCTTGCATTCTGAACTGGCTTGCCCATAGAAGACAGAAGTTGACGATCGAATGTACTTGTTCTAGTTGGAGATCTGTGATCAGTGGAGTTCCACCAGGGATCTGTCCTATATATGAACATATACGCACATTTGTAATGTATATAAATGATCTGGATGAAAATGTAGATGGATGAGTTGGTACATTTGCAGATGATATGAAGCTTGGTGGAGTTGTGGACAGTGTAGAAGACTGGCAAAGAATACAGTGCAATATAGAGCAGATGCAGATATGGATGAAGAAATGGTAGATGGAGTTTAATTCTGCCAAACGTGAATCAAAATCAGGTTAAATATCACTGGCATGTGTCACATGGCAGCAGTACAGTGCAATACATAATAAAAACATTATTATTGTAAATCACAGTAAGAAGTATATATATCTATATTTAAAGTTAAATTAAATAAGTAGTGCAAAAAGAGAAAAGAAGTAGTGAGGTAGGATTTAATACCCATTCAGAAATTTGATGACAAAGGGGAAGAAACTGTTCCTGAATCATTGAGTGTGTGCCTTTAGGTTCCTGTACCTCCTCCCTGATGGTAGCAATGAGAAGAGGGCATGTCCTGGGTGATGGGAGTCCTTAATGATGGAGGCTGCCTTTTTGAGGCATTGCTCCTCGACGATGTCCTGGAAGCTGGGGAGTGAACTGTACCTTGACAGGTCAAACATAAGGAGACAGTACATTGTTAAGGGCAAGACCCCTAACAGTGTTGATGAGCAAAAGGATCTTGGGGTTCAGGTTCACAGCTCCCTGAAAGTGGCTACACAGGTTGACATGGTGGTAAACAAGATACGTATATCGCATGCTTGTCTCGTGCCATTGAGGTCAAAAGTCAGGAAGTTATGTTGCAGCTTTCTCAAACTCTACTATTGCAAACGGTTCTGGTCACCCCACTATAGGAAGGATGTTGAGGCTTTGGAGAGGGAGCAGAAGAGGTTTACCAGGACGCTGCCTGGATTAGAGGGCACGTGCTATCACAAGAGGCTGGACAAACTTGGAGCGGTGGAGGCCAAGGGGAGATCTGATTGAGGTTTATAAGTTTATGAAAGGCATAGATAGATAGATTAGCCAGACATCTTTTTCCCAGGATTGAAATGTCTAATACCAGAGGGCCTGCATTTAAGGTGAGAGAGGATAAATTCAAAGGGGATGTGAAGGGTAAGTTTTTTACACAGAGAGTGTTGGGTGTCTGGAATGTGCTGCCTGAGGAAATGGTAGGGGCAGATACATTAGTCAAGTCAAGTCAAGTTTATTGTCATTTTGACCATAAACTGCTGGTACAGTACATAGTGAAAACGAAACAACATTCCTCCAGGACCCTGGTGCTACATGAAACAACACAAAACTACACTAGACTATGTGAGACGGCCCAAGGCTACACTAGACTATGTAAAACAACATAAAAACTGCACTAGACTACAGACCTGCACAGGACTACATAAATTGCACAAAGCAGCAGGGCAATACAATAATTAATAAACAAGACGTAGGCACAGTAGAGGACAAATTACAATATAATAATAAATGATGTAGATGTCAGTCTAGACTCTGGGTATTGAGGAGTCTGATGGCTTGGGGGAAGAAACTGTTGCACAGTCTGGTCGTGAGAGCCTGAATGCTTCGGTACCTTTTGCCAGATGGCAGGAGGGAGAAGAGTTTGTGTGAGGGGTGCTTGGGGTCCTTCACAATGCTGTTAGCTTTGCGGGTGCAGTGTGTGGTGTAAATGTCTGTAATAGCGGGAAGAGAGACCCCGACGATCTTCTCAGCTGACCTCACTATCCGCAGCAGGGTCTTGCGATCCAAGATGGTGTAATTCCCGAATTAGGGACTTGTAAGAAACATTTAGATAGGCACATGAATGTGAGGGAAATGGAAGGATATGGACATGGTGTAGACAGAAGGGATGTTTAATTGGCCATTTGATTACTTATTTAATTGGTTTGGCACAACATCTTGGGCCAAAGAGCCCATTCCTATGCTGTATGGTCTATCAGCTTTATTTATCACATTTACATTGAGAAATATGTATTGCTTTAGCCTCCGGTGGCAACATAACATGCCCACAACCTACTAACATGTTCAGAATTTAGGAGGAAACTGGAGCACTTGGAGAAAACCCACGTAAGTACAAACTCCTTACAGACAGCGGCGGGAATTGAACCCAGATCGCTGGTGGTGTAAAGCGTTATGCTAAGCCCTACACCACCATGCCACCTGGTAAAGAGACCACTGTCCCGCATGGGGATCGAACCCGTGACATTAGTGTTAGCAGCACCGCGCTCTAACCGACTGAGCTAACTGGTCTGCGATACATGACACAACGACGGAAGAATCAGGCCAAAGGAAACCTCACTACCTTCTGAAGGGCTGTGTGTGCAAGAGGTTTCGTCCTTGTACAAAGGAAACTGACAGCAGGAATTTACCAGGGAAATATCTGCAAGGCAGGGGTGCTCTCTGCATACACCTGCATTTTGGGAAGCTTTGTGCTGCAGCTTAATGCTCTTCCAGATGTGAATATGAGAGTTGCATTAAAGGGCAGCTGGTCTGCAAAGCATTTCAACACAAGCACTCTACCACTCTCGAACCAGTCAAAGCTCACTCTTCAACACCTTGCCTCACTTCCCTTGCAGCTTGCTCAAACAACACTTGGGATACACGGGAGACCACCGCTGCTGGGACTTGGAGCAGCAAGCAGTCCGCTGGAGGAACTCAGCGGGCCAGGTAGCACCTGCGGAAACTTCGAGCCAAAACGTTGACTGTTCCTTTCCCCTCACAGATGCCGCCTGAACCACTGAGTTTCTCCAACACGTTGTCCATCACATACAACACTTTGCTCTTCAATATTTCTTCTCAGAACTGGAAAAAAAAATCTCCAGGGGCAGAATAGAAAAACTTCCACTTCTGATAAATGAGTCCTAGAGCAATTACAACACCATATTGTGTCTCCCATAATCTGCTGTCCTCTGCTATCAGATTCCTTCTTCTTCAGTCCATTATCTCTTTCACCTATCACCTCCCAGCTTCTCCCTTCGCCACCCACCCACCTCACCTGGTCTCACTCGTCACCTGACAGCTTATACCCCTTCCTCTCCCACCAACCCAACCTTTCATTCTGGCTTCTTCCCTCTTTCAGTTTCAATCCTGATGAAGGGTGTTGGCCAGAAATGCCAACTGCTTATTCCCCTCCGTAGATGCTGCCTGACCTGCTGAGTTCCTCCAGCATTCGGTACGTATTGCTGAAGATTTCCAGCACCTGCAGAATCTCTTGCGTGTGACCAGGTTGGCTCTGCCTCAGCATATCATGATTTTCTACATACTTGTCACTCTCCACTTAATGTTTCCCATCAATTTCCCCCTGAATGGAATTAGATTAATTTGCCTTTAGTTCCCTGCAATCTTTATTTTGCCAAATTTGCTGTTTTCTAAACTGTTATGATCTTTCAAGAAGGTGGAAATTCCTGGGTGCAAGCAACTTGGAGGATCTATCCTGGGCTCAGTACATTGATGCCATCACTAAGAAGGCACAGTAGCAGGTCTACTTTATTCGGAGTTGGACTGTCACCAGGGACTCTAGCAGATTTCTACAGGTGCATCAATGGGAGCATCCTCTAATGCACAGGATGGCAAGTGGCTGCAGACTCAGCCAGCTTCACTACATGCACAACCCTCTCCACCACTGAGGACATCTCCAAGAGGCACTATCTCATCACTAAGGACCTTCACCATCTGGAATGCATTCACTTCTCATTACTCCCATCGGGGAGGAGGTACAGGAGCCTGAAGACCCACACTCAACAATTCAGTGACATCTTCTTTCCCTCTACTGTCACATTCCTGAACCTTCCACAAATCCATGAACACTCTCTCTTTGCAATTTGACTTTTTTTGTAATTGATAGTATTACACTGCACTGTACTGCTGCCATAAAACAACAAAATTCATGTCTTCTAAGTCAGCTGTAATAAATCCGATTCTGATTCTGACTTCACGGCATCAGTAACATTATCTCCGCCGATCTGGAACCGGTAGGTTTCTGAAAAAATGGAGGAAGGTTCCTTGAGCCCCAGGAGGACTGCCACCCTTCCCTTCACCTTGGATGCAAGTCACCATTTCCTCACAGCTGTCTGCATTTAGAACCACCGGCTTGCCTTAATTTTTTCCCACTAGTGATAATGATTGTTTGACATTCCCTGCTGCCTTTTGCCCTCTGGTTTCCTTCCATTTTCAGAAAGCTTTTAGTGTCTTCTAATATGAACACAGATTAAAAATATTTATTTAATGACTTTGCAATTCCTTAATTTCATTATTTCCTTTATCTCAGCTTCTAAGGGACTAATGTTTACTTTTACCACCCTGTCCTTTCATACACCTTCTTAGTTTATCCCCAAAATTTATATCTCTCTTTATCATTTTTAAATGCTTTTACTGATACTAGTCATAATTACAGCATGGAAAAAGGACCCTCTGACCCAAAGTCTAAACCGAGCATTAAGCCCTATTTGCAGTAATCCTGCACTAATCCCATTTTCTTCTCTGCATTTTCATATTGGCAGTATCCCAATATCATTGCTCATTAATAAAAATTTTATTGTAATCTAGATTAAATGTTTATGCCTTGCACTGTACACAAAACAACAAATTTCATGAGACCGGTCAATGATAAAATGAAATATTTCCGTCCTGCCCCACTTGACAGGTGAATGAGTAAGGTAAGGCATTCAGATCACGTCAGACCATGGGCTGAATGCAGAACAGAATGGATGCTGTGGCAAAGGAAACCGGTAAAATTAAGCGGCATTTGAAATACCTATTTGAATCTTCCTTTTCAGTTTAAAATCATTCATCCTCAAAACGAAGGGAATATAAACACAAAAATTATTTAGGGTGATATGCAGATAGAAATATTTTGAGAAAGTTGACATGTACAGATCTGGGACTGTACAAAGTATGAAGGGCTCAGCCCATTAATCCCATGTGTGCCAGAAGGACACAGCGAGAGTAAACGGTTGGAAAGCAAAAAGTTCATCCTAGAGGAGCTGCTGAGAACCTTCAGCTGAGCAAGAGCATTCTTCTGTGAATTGCTGCTTAAAATAACAGCCCCGGGCATTTTTCATGTTTCTGTCACAGTCAGGCATGGTTACTGCTAACAGAATAAATATATCACTATCCTGTGTAAACACTTAGGGCAGCCATGATTTGAGACCTGAGATCACACAACTGCTTACTTTACTTGAGATTAAGCTGTGGTGATTTTTGCATTAATCATGACCACATCACTTTGATTTGTAGGTTGCAAATGTTTTTAAAGGATCGTTGTACCGCTGGAAGAGTGAGCCATCTTTTCTCTCTTACTCTTTGTCCGAGCCAAAATATATCCTGCAATCAACAGCACTGAAACAGATCGTAGAGTCGTCTAGTTCACCACCAATCAAGCATCTGTTTGCACTGTTCCCAATTTAACATCCCCGACATTCCCATCGAATACACATGACCGGAAGAAAATACAGGCCATGCTGCTGCCAACGGGAAGGAGGTCCAGGAACCTTAGACCCACACCATCAAGTTCAGGAGCAGTTATGAAGATTGTGGACTTCAGAAAGGGTAAGACAAGGGAACACACACCAGTCGATGCAGTGGCAAAAGAAGGCACGACAGCAGCTACAGTTCATTAGGAGTTTGAGAAGATTTGGTATGTCACTACGTTCAGAAATTTCCATGGATGTGCCGTGGACAGCATTCTAACTATTCATCACCATCTGGCATGGGAGGGAGGGGGCTACTGCACTGGATTGAAATAAGCTGCAGAGAGCTGTAAACTCAACCACCTCCATCATGGGCACTAGCCTCCTTAGTGTCCAGGACATCTTCAAGGAGTGATGCCTCAAAAAGGCAGTGTCCGTCATTACGGACCACAGCCACCCAGGACATGCTCTGTTCTCATTGCCACCATTGGGAATGAGGTCCGGAAAACTTTAGACACACTCTCAGCATTTCTGGGACCGCTTCTTCCCTTCTGCCATCCAATTTCTGAATGGACGTTAAACCCATGTAACTACCTCACTCTCAGTAATTTTCTATTTCTATATATATATATATACTGTATATACTCACTGTAATTCAGATTCTTTTCTCTATTATTATGTATCGCATTGATCAGCTGCCACAAAAACAACAAATTTCACGACATATGCCGGTGATATTAACCCTGATTCTGATTCTGGTTACACCATCAGGCTCCTAAATCAACATGGATAACTTCACTCAGCTCAACACTGAACTGATTCCACAACCTATGAACCTTACAAGCACTCTACAACTCATGTTCTCGGTCTTGTTTGTCTGTTTATTTATTTATTTATTGTTATTTCCTTTTTTCTGTATTTGCTCAGCTTGTCTTCTTTTGCACACTGGCTGCTTGGCAGTCCGTGCTTGTATGTAGATTTCACTCACTCCGTTGTATTTCTTTGTCTTACTGTAAATGCCCGCAAGAAAATGAGTCTCAGGGTTGTATATGGTGACATATCCGTACTTTGATGATAAATTTACTTTGAACTTTGAACAGCTGTGGGCTTACTCCCTGCTCAAGAGAGCTAACCGCGAGCACAGCCACACGGCACTGCAGTGTCAGAGATACTGATTTCTTCAGCGACTTGAAACTTGCACCGTCTCCCTCTCAAAAGGACGCCACGATACAGTCGCGCAGCTAATTCCCATCACAAGGAAACCCACCCCACCTCCAATGGAACCTTCTAGACCATTTACAAGGAGCCCTACCACGAGAAAGCTACATCCATCAACAAGGATCCCGCTGCCAGGCCATGCTCACTTTTCGCTGCTGCCATCAGGAAGAAGGTACAGGAGCCTTAAGTCTCACCCCACCAGGTTTAAAAACAGTTATTACCCCTCAATCATCAGGCCCTTAAACCAACATGGACAACTTCACTTAGCCCAACACAGAAATGATTCCACAACCTATAAACTCACTATCAATTCAACCTGTGAACTCTGCAACTCATATTCTCAGTACTAATTGTATTTTATTTGCACAGTTTGTCTTCTTTTCCACATTTGCTGTGTGTCGGTCTTTGTGTGTAGTTTTGCACTGATTCTGTAGTATTTCTCTGCTCCACTGTGAATGCCCGAGATGGAAGCTCAGGGTGACATACTTTGATAAGATTTTACTCTGAAGTTTGAACTTTCAAACAGCAGAACATCGTGGACACGGCTCAGCACATCACAGAAACCAGCCTCCCATCAATGGACTCTGTCTACACTTCTCGCTAAAGCAGCCACTATAATCAAAGACCCGGCCCACTCCAAGCATTCTCTCTTCTCCCCTCTCCCATCAGGCAGAAGATACAAAAGCCTGAAAGCACGTCCCACCAGACCTGAGGACAACTTCTGTCCCACTGTTATCAGACTCTTAAGTAAAGATGGACTCTTGATCTCACAATCTATCTTATTATGATAGAAACATAGAAAACCTACAGCACAACACAGGCCCTTCGGCCCACAAAGTTGTGCCAAACATGTCTCTACCTCAGAAATTACTAGGCTTACCTAAAGCCCTCTATTTTACTAAGCTCCATGTACCTATCTAAATGTCTCTTAAAAGACCCTGTCATATCCGCAGCCCGTTCTAGCACTCACCACTCTCTGAGTAAAAAACTTACCCCTGACCTCCCCTCTGTACCTACTCCCCAGCACCTTAAACCTGTGTCCTCTTGTGGCAACAATTTCAACCCTGGGAAAAAGCCTCTGACTATCCACACGATCAATGCCTCTCATCATCTTATACACCTCTATCAGGTCACCTCTCATCCTCCGTCACTCCAAGGAGAAAAGGCCGAGTTCACTCAACCTATTCTCATAAGGCATGCTCCCCAATCCGGGCAACATCCTTGTAAATCTCCTCTGCACCCTTTCTATGGCTTCCACATCCTTCCTGTAGTGAGGTGACCAGAACTGAGCACAGTACTCCAAGTGGGGTCTGGCCAGGGTCCTATACAGCTGCAACATTACCTCTCGGCTCCTAAATTCAATTCCACGATCGATGAAGGCCAATACACCGTACCCTTCTTAACCACAGAGTCAACCTGCGCAGCTGCTTTGAGCGTCCTATGGACTCGGACCCCAAGATCCCTCTGATCTTGTACTTTATTGTCTACCTGCAATGCACCTTCTCTGCAGCTGTTCCACTTTATCCTGCATTGCTATTGTTTTACCTTATCCTACCTCAAAGCACTGTGTCATGATTTGATCTGTAGAAAGTCTGCAAGACAAGCACTTCACTGTTTCTCGGTACATATGACAATTATACCAAACCAGCTCCCACCAGGTTCCATCATTGGGCCAGGAATAATTTACAGCAGCCAAATAATTAAAGGCCGACACGTCTTTAATGTGGGAGGAAATCGGAGCACATGGAAGAAAGGGAAGCAGGTTTCCACTCCGTGCGGCGAGCACCCGGTGTCAGTGCAGGACCTGGGTCTCTGGAGTTGTGAGACGGCAGCTCTATCATCTGCGTCACTGTTCCGCCTACCTCCAGTGGGAAGTTTACAACACAGGCCTTTCAGCCCACAACATTGTGCTAACTTTTTAACCTACTCCAAAATCAATCTAACCCCACCCTCCCACACAGCCCACCATTTTTCTTTCATCCATGTGCCTATCTAAGAGTCTGTTAAATCTCCCTAATGTGTCTGGCTCTACCTCCATCTCCATTTTAAAAAATCTCTGATATCTTCCCTATATTTTCCTCCAATCACCTTACAATTATACTGCCATTTCCCCACGGGCAAATAGTCTCTGGCTCTCCAGTCTATCTATGCCTCTTATCGTCTTATACTCTTGTATTAAGTCGCCTCTCATCCTCCTTCACTCCAAAGAAAAAAGCCCTAGTTTGTTCAACCATTCCTCATAGGATATGCTCTCTAATCCAGACGGGATCCTGGTAAATCTCCTTTGCACGCTCTCTAAAACTTCAACACTCTTTCTATAATGAGGTGACCAGAACTGAACACCATATTACAGGTCCTGACGAAGGGTCTCGGCCCGAAACGTCGACAGTGCTTCTCCCTATCGATGCTGCCTGGCCTGCTGCATTCCACCAGCATTTTGTGTGTGTTTCCAGCAGATTCCTCATGTTTGCAGCATCTGCAGATTTCCTCGTGTTTGCACCATATTACAGGTGTGTCCTTTGTGCGCGTAAACCGGCGGGCAGCCTTCCCACAACAGCAGCCACATTTTGGAAGCGCATAATTGGCTGTGAAGTGGTTCTGGGTGTTCCTGGAGGGAGGTGAAAGGAGCTATGCAAATGCAAGTTTCTTTATTTCTAGGATGAATGAAAACATGGAACGTTTGATAGCGTTGGAGTGCTTTTAGGAGGGGAAGTGCACCCAGTTCACACCCTGTGCACGTGTGATAAGGAATGGCGTCAATTGGGCTTTGTGTTTACACTGGGGTAACTATGCAGTGTTCAGCTGGCATTTACCCCTGTTTTATCCAGCACGTTAACCGACCCTTCCTGCCCAATGTGCCTGTGCTGTCCAAATACCCCCACGTGACCAATTAACCCAGACGTCTTTGGAATGTGGGGGGAAACGGAAGCGTCCAGAAGAAGCTCAAAGAACTACAGAGAAAATGTACAAACTCCTTACAAACAGTGGCAGAAACTGATCCTAGGTTGCTGGTGCTGTAATAACATTATGCTATGCTACCATAGACACCACCCCCCGCCCCGGGGCTTAAAGGACCTGCACTTAAAGCAGTGACTAAGTAACTGTACCTGTACTCGGAGTTCTAGACCACAGATTCAGAAATGGGAATTTGAAAAACACTGAGGAATCCAGGATTTTAATTTCAAATATAAATGCTCCACGTACATTTGATTTATGAGTTTTCATTGCAATGTCATTGACTCTTTTGTGTACTTATGTTCCATTTGTAAAGCTATTTTCCACAATAATGTTATTATCCTACAACCATCAGGCTCCTGAACTGGCGTAGATAGCTTTACTCAACTCAACTCTGAGCTGATTGTTCAATTACAGGCTCACTTTCAAGGACTCTACAACTCATGTTCTCATTAGTTATTTGCATAATTTGTCCTGTTTTTCACATTGGTTGGTTGTCAGTTTTTTATGTATGATTTTCAAAAATTCCAATGTGATTCTTTATTTTCCTGTACATTTCAGCAAGGAAGTGAATCTCAGGGAAGTATACAGTAACATACACATACTTTGATAATAAGTTTACTTTGACTAATAAGTGGACTCTGTTGCAATGCACCCATAATGCCTTTTGCCCCAGCTGTTTTGACTTACAAAAGTTTGCTTCACAAAATACTTTCCTGGGATGTATCCCTTTCACAATGGAGGAATAATGGAGCTGTAATTCAATAAATCTGGAGTGAAAGCTAATCTTGACAACGATAACCATCAAACGATTGGATTGTTGCATCTGGTTCTCTCATGTCATTTGCAGAAGGAAATCTCCTTCCTTAGAACATAGAACAGTACAGCACAGGAACAGGCCCTTCAGCCCACAATGTAGTGTCAATCTAATTAAACTAGGAGCTAAACATCTCACTAAACGAATCCCTTCTGCCAACACAATGTCCATAGCTCACCATTTCCTGTATATTCATTGCCTGAGCCACCTTGCTCACATTTGCCTCCACACTCCCCCCCACCCCACCCACCCCAGCAGCACATTCCAGGAGCCCACCCCTCCCCACACTTCTTCTCTGAACTTACCCCCATTCATCTTAAAAACATGCTGTATCTTCTACTGTGAGACATTTCAACCCTGGGAGAAACATACTAGCTGTCTACTCTGTACATGTCTCTCATAATTTTATAAACTATTATTAGATAGTATTGGTCCCCTATTCATTCTCCCAAACACTATTATTAGTGCTTTGAGAGGTTGGTGATGGAACCTATCAGCCCCTGCCTGAGAAGTGACTTGGATCCACTCCAATCTCTCTACCGGAGCAGATGCCACTTCATTGGTTCTTAACTCAATCCTGGGAACATCTGGACAGCAAAGATGCACACGTCAGGATGCTCTTTATCGACTACAGCTCAGCATTCAATACCATCGTCTCCTCAAAACTAATCAATAAGCTGGGAGACCTTGGCCTCAATACCTCCTGGATCCTGGATTGTAGACCTTGTCAGTTTGCATTGGGACCAACATCTCCTCCACAATCTCCATCAGCACGGTGCACCACAAGGATGTGTGTTTAGCCTCCTGCTCTACTCACTTTACATCTGTGACTGTGTGGCTAAGCACAGCTCCATTGCCATATTGGAGCTTGCTGATGACATCTCTGTTGTGAGCCGAGTCAAAGGGGGTGATGAATCAGCATGCAGAAGAGAGATTGAAAATTTGGCTGAGTCGTGTCACGATAACAACCTCTCACTCAATGTCATCAAGATCAAGCAACTGATTAACATAGAAACATAGAAAACCTACAGCACAATACAGGCCCTTCAGCCCACAAAGTTGTGCCGAACATATCCCTACCTCAGAAATTACTAGGCTTGCCTATAGCCCTCTATTTTGCTAAGCTCCATGTACCTATCCAAAAGTCTCTTAAAAGACCCTATCGTATCCGCCTCCACCACCGTTGCCGGCAGCCCATTCCAAGCACTCACTACTCTCTGAGTAAAGAACTTACCCCAGACATCTCCTCTGTACCTACTCCCCAGCACCTTAAACCTGTGTCCGCTTGTGGCAACCATTTCAGCCCTGGGAAAAAGCCTCTGACTATCCACACGATCAATGCCTCTCATCATCTTGTACACCTCTATCAGGTCACCTCTCATCCTCCGTCACTTCAAGGAGAAAAGGCCGAGTTCACTCAACCCATTCTCATAAGGCATGCTCTCCAATCCAGGCAACATCCTTGTAAATCTCCTCTGCACCCTTTCTATGGCTTCCACATCCTTCCTGTAGTGAGGCGACCAGAACTGAGCACAGTACTCCAAGTGGGGTCTGACCAGGGTCCTATATAGCTGCAACATTACCTCTCGGCTCTTAAATTCAACTCCACTATTGATGAAGGCCAATACTCCATACGCCTTCTTAACCATAGAGTCAACCTGCGCAGCTGCTTTGGGCGTCCTATGGACTCGGACCCCAAGATCCCTCTGATCCTCCACACTGCCAAGAGTCTTACCATTAATGCTATATTCTGCCATCATAATTTGACCTACCAAAATGAACCACTTCACACTTATCTGGGTCGAACTCCATCTGCCACTAATAGGCTTCAGGAGAAGGACATCAGAGGTCCTTGAGCCAGTCCTCATTGGAGGATCAGAGGTGGAGAGGATTAGCATCTTTAAATTCATGGGTGTTACTGTTTCAGAGGGCCTGTCCCGGACCCAGCATGTAAGTGCAATTGCAAAGAAAGCAAAGCCTCCACTTACTTAGGAGTTTGCAAAGATTCGGCATGACATCTAAAACCTTCTATAAATGAGTACTGGAGCGTGTATTGACCGGTTGCATCACGACCTGGTACGGAAACACCAATGCTTTTGATTGGAAAATCTTATAAAAGGTAGTGGATTCAGCGCAGTACATCATGGGTAAAGCCCTCCCAACCACTGAGCACACCTACGTGAAACAGTGTTGTGGAAAGGCAGCATCTATCATCGGAGATCCCCGCCACCCCGGTCAAGGTCTCTTCCCACTGCTGCCATCAGGCAGAAGAAGCCTCAGGACCTGCACCAGCAGGCTCAGGAACAGTTTTTACCCCTCAGCCGTCAGGCTCTTGAACTACACTCACTGCCCATCATTGAAATGTTCCTGCAACTCACTGTAACGACTCCTTATCTCATGCTTGCATTGTTTATTGCCATTTATTTATATTTGCATTTGCACAGTTTGTTGTCCTCTGCACTCTGGTTGATCTTTCATTGACCCTGTTACAGTTACTAGTCTACAGATTTGCTGAGTATGCCCGCAGGAAAACAAACCTCAGGTGACACATACGTGCTTTGATAATAAATTTACTTTGAATTTTGAACTTAGATAATCTTATTATCAGATCCAGGATATATATGACAGCAGAACCATCAATATTTTGGTTCTGGTATTTGTTTACGCTTGTCACATGTAGATCCAAGGGCAGAGCCTCAGAATAAAAGGATGTCCCTTGAAAACTGAGATGGGGAGGAGATTCTTCAGCCAGAGGGTGGGTAATCTGTGGAATTCGTTGCCACAGACAGTTGTGGAGGCCAAGTCACTGGGTGTATTTAAGGCAGAATTTGATAGGTTTTGATTGGTAAGGTGACTGAGGGTTATGGAGAAGTACGGGGTTGAAAAATAACTCAGCCGTGATTGAATGGCAGAGCAGATTCGATGGGCTGAATGGCATCATTCTGCTCTTATATCTATGGTCTTATGTACAGAGCTACAGAGGAAAGCTTTTGTGTGCGTGCCATCCAGACAAATGATGCCACGGTAATGCAAAGGAAAATCAAGTGCAGAATACAGGGTTACATTTAGAGAGAGTGCAGTGCAGACAGACAGATAAAGTGCAAGAATCATGGCAAGGCAGACGGCGGGTCTGAGGGTCCACGAAAGAGTCTGGAGCTCTCCTTATCTCCTCAGTTCAGGGATTCCCACCTGCCTTAAACGATTAGTTGGCCAAACTGACCGCTCTGACATACAGCGAGATTTTCCTATTTTCTCTTGGTACCTGACCCCGATTATGGAAACTCCACAGGGCACACTAGAACGAACAGTGCCGCAAGCAACAAGCAAGACAAGGCTCCAAATCAAAGCTTATATTTCTCTTAAACAAAGGATTTCCACTGAAGGAAAAGCCAGCTGTACGGAAGGAACTTCCTCGACTGCAGGCCAGCTCATTGATATTCACATTCGCTCCTCTGGGCTCAGCAACATTAGGGCTCCTCGAGCAGTTCTTTTACGGCAAGACCAAACCGTAAGAACTTCAATTTCAAACATAAGTCTGTTTCATTTTAATAAGTCTCATAAATTCCGCCCCTCCCCACCGCCTTCCCAAGTAATACTTGCTGGTGAAGAACCATGGAGAGGGCAGCAAGTGGGTAGTGTTGGGGTAAGTTCAAGTAATGAGCATTACAAATCCATCTGTTCTGTATTTGTTGTGGAGATGGGAATATGTTCCAAAAACCATAAGTGTTTATGGCAATGATATTCTTATGGAAAGACGCAGAGCAAATCTTATCCTGAGCTACCCTGAACACAAAGATTTCTGATTTTCATAATTTAGGAGCACTGCCGATCACTGCTGCTCCCTAGGTTCGCCGACATGAAAAGGGATTCCCTCTTTTTAGTGGAATGACTTGGAGCAACGTTTAATTTCATTACCTAATTTTAAGTAGAAATGGTGGCCCCCGGACTAAAATGCTCCCTCGAGTCTTGGGATCACCATCGGGAATTTGAACTTTGAACATGTTGCCAATTAGAGATTTTGAAAATATGTGGTGGGGGGGGGGGGGGTTGGGGTGGAATTAGGGAACCTTGTGTTTGATAGAAATTATAAGTTCCAACTATAAAAGAAATTCCTGATCTGGAATGGGATGGAGATGGGGTGTTCACATTTAATTCCCGGTTACGTTATTCTTCAGTTTTGCCTAACTACAGGTGCTGCCGGTTTCTATTTGGCTTATTTTAGTTCTTTACTCATTTTTAAAATTTATTTATTGAACTACAATACAGAATAGGCCCTTCCAGCCCATCGAGTCTTGCCGCCCTGCAGCCCCCTGATTTAACCCTCGCCTGGTCAGAGGACAATATTACAATGAGCAATTAACCTATCAGCTTTGGACTGTGAGAGGAAACCCAGGTGATCACAGGGAGAATGTACCAACCTCTTACAGGCAGTGGTGGGAATAGAACCCAGGACACCTGTACGGTAAAGCGCTGTGCTGAGTGCTGGACTGCAGTGCCACACCGTGGCTGCTGCTTCACTGTTACAGGGAACCAAGCTCAATCTGGCCTCAGGTGTCGTGTGCTGATTGCTCATCCTTGGCACGATCGCACGGGTTTCCTCCAGGTGCTCTGGTTTCCTCCATCGTCAGCCTGTGGTGGTTGATGTCCTCACAGGCCTGGCACGTGCTCGAGCAGCTTTATGTCTGCAGGAGGCTCAGGGAGTTTGGCGTGCCCTCACTGATTTTCTTTAACCTTTACCGATGCACCGCAGACAGCGTCCTTTCTGGATGCATCGCAGCTTGGTACGGCAATGGCTTTTCCCGAGACAGCGTGAAACTTCAGAGAGCTGTGGACACAGCTCAGCCTTGTCAAGGAAGCCAGCCTCTGTGGTCTTTCTACACCTCACTGCCCAGGTAAAGCAGCAACATAGAGACCTTACCCAACCTGACTTCTCTCTCGTCCCTCTCCCATTGGGCAGAAGATACGAAAACCTGAAAGTACGTTCAACCAGTCTCAAGGTCAGCTTCTACCCCTGTGGTATAAGATAATGAATGATCTCCTAGAGAGATCACAAATGGATAGACTCAATATCTGAGGACTTAACCTGGTCCCAACATATCGATGCAGCTATAAAGGTGAGACAGTGGCTATATTTCATTAGGGGTTTGAAGAGATTTGGTATGTCTTTATAAACACTCACAAATGTCTACACATGTACCATGGAGAACATTCGGGCTGTCCGCTTCACCGTCTGGTATGGGTGGAGGGGGGGCACTGCACAAGATCGAAGTAAAGTCGCAGAGAGTTGTAAAACTAATCAGCTCCATCATGGGTACTAGCCTCCATATTATCCAGCAGTGGTGCTTCAAAAAGGCAGTGTCCGTCATTAAGGACCCCCATCACCCAGGTCAGGCCTTGTTCTCATTGCTACCTTCAGAAAGGAGGTGCAGGAGTCTGAAGGCACACACTCAACGATTCCAGAACAGGAGCCTGAAGACACACATTCAATGGTTCAGGAGCAGCTTCTTCCCGTCTGCCAGCTGATTTCTAAATGGACACTGAATACTACCTCACTATTTATTTTATTTCTGTTTTAATACTACTTATTTAATTTTATATATATATTGTAATTCACAGTTTTTCCCCCTATTATTATATATTGCTTTGTACTTTGGCCACAAAGTTAACAACTTTCATGACATATGCTAGTGATATTAAACCTGTTTCTGATTCAGAACTCTAATAGGATAAAATGGATCTTAAACTCACAAACTGCCTCACTGCGGTCTTGCACCTTAAGGTCTACCACTGCACTTCCCCTCCATAGATCCCTCCAGCATTTTGTGGGTGTCGCTGAAGATTTCCAGCATCTGCAGAACCTCTTGTTACTATATTCTGCATTCTGTTATACTTTTTCCCTTGTACACCGTGTATGGTTGGCCTGCAAGTCAAAGTTTTTCACTGTACCTCAATACCCCTGACAATAAACTAATTACTAATCGCACCTCACGGACCTGCAGACTGGCAGGTTAATTGTCCTGACTGTATAAGTGATTAAATTGGTTTGGTTCATTGGAAGATTGCAAAGGGAATTGAAAATGAGATTGAAGTACGATGTGCAAATGAGTTGTTGATGCCTGGCACAGACTCCGGCGCTGAAAGGCCTGTCTCTAAGTGACCATGGGTTTGAATCTGCTTTCTTCACTTCCTCCACGTGCAAAGCGAAGATTGCTGTGGCAAGCTCAGAGTTTCAAGTGAAGTGGATGAAATGCCGTGGCCAGTCCTAAGTCTGGAATGAAGTGAATGTAACTAACCGAGTGAGAAGGGGTCCATCTTGTGTCTAGATTGCAGTGCAGATATTAAAGGAATATAGAAGAAGGGAATTGGCCAGAAGGACAGGGAAGAATCATTTGGGATACAAAACTTGCCCTCCCCAAGGACTGATGACAATAGGATGTAACCTCCCAAGGGGAGGGCCATAAAGTGATAGTGATTTATGGCACAGACAGAAGCCATTCTGCCCGTCATATCCATACTCTGCTACAGGATTTGAAGGGGCTGAGTTGGGTCAGGAAGCCCCTCAAACAATAAAAGGATGCATCACTCTTAAGTGGCAATGGTGCTATGATTTTTTAAAAGTAAGATAACTCTGCTGAAAGAAATGATCATCAATGTTTCGCATTGTTTCTTCTTCTATATATGTATTTTATCTTGATTTTGAAATATTTAAAAATCTGTTCTGAAATAAAGTTCAAAGATCAAATTTCAAAGTGATTTGTTATCAAAGTATGGATACGGAATACATCTCTGAGATTCGTCCTCCATGGGCTGTTACCACGGATACGCATGGAGACGGACATCAAGTGCTCCTGGAAGATGATCACCTCAGTGAAGGCGTCCTTTGGTCTGCCTGAAACTTGTGGTCATCCAGTCGCAGGGAGATGTTTGTAACGGTTTGCTGCCGACTGGCGCATTCTAGGCTGCCGGAGTCCATTCTGAGAGACATAGTGAAGTGCTGTGTAGGCAGTCGTAAGGCTCTGTGTTGAAGAGCCACAGCTCGGACATTGTCAGAATCAGAATCAGGTTTATTATCACTGGCATGTGTCGTGGAATTTGTTAACTCAGCAGCAGCAGTTCAATGCAATACATAATATAGAAGAAGGAAAAAATAATAATAAATAAATAGTAAATCAATTACAGTATATGCATATTGAATAGATTAAAAATCATGCAAACCAGAAATAATATAGTATATTTAAAAAGTGAGGTAGTGTTTATGGTTTCAACGTCCATTTAGGAATCAGATGGCAGAGGAGGAGAAGCTGTTTCTGAATCACTGAGTGTGTGCCTTCAGGCTTCTGTATCTCCTACCTAACAGTAACAGTGAGAAAAGGACATGCCCTGGGTGCTGGGCGTCCTTAATAATGGATGTTGCCTTTCCGAGACACCACTCCTCAAATATGTCCTGGGTACTTTGTACGCTAGCACCCAAGATGGAGCCAACTAAATTTACGACCCTCTTCGGCTTCTTTAGGTCCTGTGCAGTAGCCCCTCCATACCAGACAGTGGTGCAGCCTGTCAGGATGCTCTCCACGGTACAACGATAGGTTTTTGAGTGTTTTTTGTTGACATACCAAATCTCTTCAAACTCCCAATGAAGAATAGTCGCTGTCTTGCCTTCCTTATGACTATATCGATATGTTGGGACCAGGTTAGGTCCTCAGAGATCTTGAGGCCCAGGAACTTGAAACTGTTCACCCTCTTGTGAGGTTGAGTCTGGGGTGGAAGCCCCTCAAAAAACAGATGGATGTACTGTGTCTCCATAGGGGGCCACACAAATACCGAATGTATGAATCAAATGATACTAAAAACATATAAAGCTTTACCTTGTGTTTATCTGCATTTTATTATGAATGAAATTTATTTTTGTAATTGAAGCAAAATCAGATCCATAAAGAGTTATTTGGTTTGTTCAAGCCCTCCCAGCGAATAAGAGGAAGCTTTCCACCTCCACCTCCAGTGGCCACAGAAAGGCTTAGTTAATGGAAAAGGGTCTCTTCACTTATTTGGTACAAAACTCATATAATTTTATCCAGTCCAATTAAAATTCCACCGTGTTCTAGAACAAGGAACAGTACAATACAGGAACAGGCCTCTCGGCCTACAATGTTGAGCAGAAACAATTAAATTTGCAATCAAATGCCCATCTAAACTAATCCGTCTTGCCTACACAGTGTCCATATCCTTCTATTTCCCTCATATAAGAGTTTCTTAAGAGTCCCTAATATATTTCCCCCTATCACCAGGCCCAGCAGCTCAGTCCAGGCACTCACAACTCCCGGTGTAAAAACTTGCCCCTCAAAATGAAGTTAAGTAAATGCATGCCCAAATTTACCAGACCTAGTCAGGATAAAGACCAAGAATAAGAACTCACTTCACATCTACATGGTCTTAGAGCTACAGAGTGCAAACACAGGCCCTTCAGCCCATCACTCCCTTGCTCATCACTGCAGCTACCTACTCTAATCCCATTGGCCCTCATAAACGTCCACGATGTTTAACTTTGACCTAAACATTTTCTCTTGCTCTGTTTTACACCAGGGTCTGCTGCCAACTTCCTGAATCTCATGCTGTACTGGTTACCTCATTATAAAGAAAGAAAAATGGAGAGCGATGTGAGAGGAAAGGTTGATCTTAGAGTAGGGTTAAAGGTGAGCACAACATCGTGGACTGAAGGGTTTGTGCTATGCTGTACTGTTCTATGTTCTATGTTCTGTCTTCCAAATGCATCACCAAATGGCTGAAATCCCAAAAACTCCCGTCTATAAATTCAAAACATAAAAATCACAAAACAAGCTGCCATTAATAAACACAAGAGATGCTGGAAATCCAGAGCAATACACATAAAATGCTGGAGGATCTCAGCGGGTCAGGCAGCATCCATGGAAATGAATAAACAGTTGACGTTTTGGGCCAAGACCCTTCATTAGGAGTGGAAAGGAAGGGGAAAGGGAAGGGGAAAGGGGTGGGGTGCGGAGAAGGACAAGCTAGAAGGTGATAGGTGAAGGTGGGAAAGGTAAAGGGCTGGAGAAAAAGGAATCTGATATGAGTGACGGAAGTGATAGGCAGGTGTGAAGAGGTAAAAGGCCAGAATGAGGAATAGTAGAGGGAAGGGGATGGGAAAAGAACAAAAATGAAAAATAATTACTAGAAGGCGAAATCATTTTTCACACCATCAGGTTGGAAGCTACCTGGGCAGAATACGAGGTGTTGCTCCTGCATCCTGAGAGTAGCCTTGTTGTGGCAGAAGAGGAGGTCATGGACCAATATGTCGGAATGGGAATAAGGATAGGAACGAAAATGGTAGGCCTCTGGGAAATTGTGCTTACTGCGGATGGAAAGGAGGTGCCTAACAGAACAACACTCCAACTTACGTCAGGTGTCACCAATGTAGTGGTGGCTGCACTGGGAGCACCGCGTACAATAGACAACCCCAAAGGATTTGCAGGTGAAGTGTTGCCTCACCCGGAAGGACTGTTTAGGGCCCTGAATGGAGGAGAAGGATAAGTGCCAGGAGGGAGGTTAGTGGGGATGGACGGATAGACAAGCGAATCATGGATGGATCGATCCCTGCAGAAAGCGGAGTGTCGTGGGGCGGGGGGGGGGGGGGAGTAACGATTTGTTTGGTGGTAGGGTTCCATCAAAGATGGCAAAAATTGTGGAGCATGATGCGTTGGATGCGGAGTCTCGAGGAGTGGTAGGAGAAGACAAGAGCACCTCTATCCTCATTAAGGCAGTTGTAAGCTGGGGTGAGTGCAGATGTCTGGGAAATGGAGAAGACGTGGGCGAGGGAAGCATCAATGGTGGAGGAAGGGAAACCCCATTCTTTGAAGAAGGAGGGCATATCTGATGTCCTGGAAATGAAAGGCTCATCCTGGGAACAAATGCGGTGGAGACAAAGGAACTGAGGTAAAGGAATAGGGGACAGGGCAGGGAGAGGTATAGTCAAGATTGCTGTGGGAATCGGTAGGTTTATAAATGATGTCGGTAGATGGTTTATCTCCAGAGATGGAGAAAGAAAGATTGAGAAAAAGGAGTGAGGTGTCAAAAATGGATCAAGTGCAGGGTGAAAGTTGGAAGAAAAGATGATGAAATTGACGAACTCAGCATGGGTGCACCAATGTAGCACAGAAGGAGTTAAGGAAGACTAGGAACATGGACTGTTCCACTTAGCCAACAAATAACTAGGCAGAGCTGGGTCCCACACAGGTGCCCACGGCTACCCCTTGAGTTTGGATGAAGTGGGGGGAGATGAAGGAAAAGTTGTTGAGCCTGAGGACCAGTTTTGCCAGATGGTGGAAGATGGTTGTGGAGCGGAACTGATCGGGTCTTTTGTCAAAGAAGAAGTGGAGAGCTTTAAGGCCTTCTTGATGGGGGATAGAAGTATATAGAGACAGGACATCCGTGGTCAAAATGAGGTGGTCAGGGCCACAGAATTGGAAGCTGTTGAGGAGGCCAAGAACATGCGAAGAGTTGCAGATGTCAGTGGGAACAGAGTGAATCAAGGGGGACAGAATGGAATCGAAGTACGATGTGGACACAAGCTACAATTAAAATAGGATTTTCCATAATTCTACTTACTGTGGTTATTACAGTTTTGTGGATCATGAGATTAGCTTTTATGCTGAAGTTGTGTAATTCTGTACAGATGCACAGACAAAACGCTGGAGGAACTCAACAGATCAGGCGGCATCTATGGAAAGAGATGAAGGGTCTCGGCCTGCAACGGCAACTCTTTATCCCCCTCCATAGATGCTGACAGACCTGCTGAGTTTCTCCAGCATTTTGTATGTATTTCTATGGATTTCCAGCATCTGCAGAATCTCATGCCTATAATTCTGTGCATTATTTTCCAGGAATCTCATTCTAATCCAGTGAGAGCTAAATAGGACTGTGTCAACCACATCAGTCCATAGGATATCCACTCCGTATGTCAGCCAGTGAACAAATCAAAGCAGACCTGGTGAGGGAAAGGACAGGCAGCAAGAAAGGGGATCCTCAAGAAAAGAAGTATTACTTCCAAATGGAGTACCATAGCAACATTCATACAGACTGGTAGGGAAAGGGATGTTAAACACAAAGTACACTGCAGATGCTGGGGTCAAATCAACACGTACAAACAAGCTGGAGGAACTCAGCAGGTCGGGCAGCATCCGTGGAAACGAGCAGTCAACGTTTCGGGGTGGTCTCTAGCCACTTGGTATGAACATCGAATTCTCCAACTTCCAGTAATTCCCTCCCTCTCCCTTCCCCCATCCCACTTTCACTCTGCCTCCTCTTCCAGCTGCCTATCACCTCTCATGATTCTGCCTTCTTCTATTACCCATAGTGCTTTCCCCTTACATTCCTTCTTCACCTCTCCTGCCTATCCCCTCCCTGCTTCCCCTCCCCCACCCCTTGATCTTTCCCCTGATTGGTTTTTCACCTGGCTCCTTCCACCCTCCCCCCACCTTCTTTATAGGGCCCCTGCCCCCTCCTTCTTCAATCCTGACAAAGGGTCTCGGCCCAAAATGTTGACTGCTCATTTCCACGGATGCTGCCCAACCTGCTGAGTTCATCCAACTTGTTTGTACGTGGGGAAAGGGATGTTATCTTTTCCTTCCCCACCATTGACAGCATCCTCGTAAGTTGCTGCCTCAGAAAGAGAATTGTAGTGGCCAATTCTAACCTAACCAAATTGCCACAGCTGGTGACCCCCAGAGATCTGTCATACTTGTATGATGCGTCACCAGCTCCAATAGTGATTGTTCCAAAAGTCAAAGATATCTATTCGATCTTTTATTGGCAAGAAGCAAGCATACAATCTTGAAGCGATGAAACTTAAGCATACCCAAGTGTAAGCTAAGCATAATAGAGCAGTCAACAAAAGATATGACATCCATCGGCTGCCAGCTGCAAACACAGAACAAAGAACAAATATGTGACTTATTCTCTTTGCTTTTACCATGCCTCCACACATGTGACTTGTTACCAATATAAACACACAACACAGGGCAGATAGAGGACAAATGTACAGCTCCGACAACAATATCCATCAAGAATGACCCCCATCATCTTGGCCAAACCATCTTCTTAGAGCTACCATTGGGCAAGGAGGGACTAAAGCCCAGAGTCCCACACACCACCAAGTTCAAGAACAGCTTCTTCCCATCCATCTTCCATTCAATTGTTAAACCAACCTGGAGAGCTCTATTGACTATCACAATATAGCAGCACTGATGAAGGGACTTGGTCAACACGTCAATTGTTTATTCCCTGCCATAGATGCTGCCTGCCCTGCTGATTCCCTCCAGCTTTTTGTGTGTGTTGCTCAGATTTCCAGCACCTGCAGAATCCCTTGTGTTTATAGCACCACTACAATCACTTTGCATTACTTTGGCTTTTTTTGTTTGGAGTTCTTCAATAGACAATAGACAGTAGGTGCAGGAGTAGGCCCTTCGGCCCTTCTAGCCAGCACCACCATTCACTGTGATCATGGCTGATCATACACAATCAGTACCCCATTCCTGCCCTCTCCCCATATCCCTTGACCCTGCTATCTATAAGAGCTCTATCTAACTCTCTCTTGAATGCATCCAGAGACTTGGCCTCCACTGCCTTCTGGGGCAGAGCATTCCACATATCCACCACTCTCTGGGTGAAAAAGTTTTTCCGCATCTCTGTTCTAAATGGCCTACCCCTTATTCTTAAACTGTGGCCTCTAGTTCTGGACTCACCCATCAGTGGGAACGTGCTTCCTGCCTCCAGCGTGTCCAATCCCTTGATAATCTTATATGTTTCAATCAGATCCCCTCTCATCCTTCTAAATTCCAGTGTATACAAACCCAGTGGCTCCAATCTTTCAACATATGACAGTCCCGCCATTCCGGGAATTAACCTTGTGAACCTACGCTGCACTCCCTCAATAGCAAGAATGTCCTTCCTCAAAGTTTGAGACCAAAACTGCACGCAATACTCCAGGTGGGTGTGTATAATTTATGTTTTTCCTGTGAATGTTGAGTCTCTGATGCTGTGTACCTGTGATGATCCTAGAAAGGGAAGGTTTAACATGTAAGGTGTGTTTGAGGTCTCTGAGCTCTGGAGTTCAGAAGGATGGGGGGGGGGGGGAATCTCATTAAAACTTCTCAGGCATAGAAAGCCCTTGGCAGAGTGGATGTGGAAAGGATGTTTCCATTAGTAGGAGAGTCTAGGATCTGAGAGCACAACATCAGAATAAAGATACATCTCTCTAAAACTGAGACGAGGAGCAATTTCTTCAGCCAGAGGGTGGTGAGTCACTGGAATTTGTTGCCAAGCTTTTGGTATATTTATGGCATAGATTGACAGATTCTTGACTGATAAAGAGCTTAAGGCATATGGAAAGAAGATGAGAACAAAAATATCAACCATGATTGAAAAGCATTCCAGATCTGATGGGCCAAAGAAGAAAGTCAAAATGTGCTGAGAATACTCAGCAGATCAGGCAGCATCTGTGGAGAGAGAAAGATTTCAGTTTTTATTTCAACTTTCAGTGACAAGATTCACTGCCTCAAAAAGGTGGCATCAATCATTAAGGATCCTCACTCTTCAGGTCATGACCTTTTCTAGCTGCTACCATCAGGCAGGAGGTCTGTACCTTCAGCTTCCTGAAATGACCTGCACAACACTAATCATATCTCAGAGTCGAACACTACAGACTCCCTTTTGCACTTACATGGAGTTGAGTGTCTTGTACTAAAAACTTGCTTTTGCACAGAATTCTTCTTCATTGTCCTGTATGATTATACTTAGTAGCCACTTTATTAGGTACGCCCACTTGATAACGCAAATTTCTAATCAGTCAATTATGTGGCAGTAACTCGAGCATAACAGCAGGCAGACATGGTCAAGAGGTTTCGCAACTGTTCGAATCAAACAGCAGAATGGGGAAGAAATATGATCGAAGTGACTTTGACCATGGAATGATTGTTGGTGCCAGATGGGGTGACTTGAGTATCTCGGAAACTGCTGATCTGGGATTTTCGCACACAACAGTCTCCAGGATTTATAGAGGATGGTGCGAGAAACAAAAGCGTTCAGTGTAGAAAATGCCTTGTTAATGAGAAAGGTCAGAGGAGAACGGGCAGATTGGTTCAAGCCGACAGGAAAGTGACAGTAACTCAAACAACCACGCGTTACAACAGAGGTGTGCAGAAGAGCATCTCTGAACGCACAACATGTTGAACCTTGAAGTGGATGGGCTACAACAGCAGAAGACCATGAACATACACACAGTGAGTTTATATTCTATGTGTGTTGCCTGTATCTATGTGCCTGTAATTCCGCTCCAAGCAAGCTTTTCATTGTACCCGTAGCTCACTGTACTTGTGCCCCTGACAATAAACTCGACTTGACTTGACCTTTTCCAGTTACTCAGAGCCCCTTTTTCCTAACACATGCCCACCAGAATTAATCTCATAGGATGCTAGAACACCGTTCAACAAATACAAGTCGTTATTTATTTGTCACGTACATCGAAGCGTTGAAACATACAGTGAAACGTGTCGCCTTGCAATAATGACCAACACATCTGAGGATGCGGCTGCGGTGGGTGGCGGGGGCAGCCTGCAAATGTCTCCATGCCATTGGCACTGACATAGCATGCCCACAGCTTACTAACCGCAACGTGCGAGGAAACTCGAGACCCCGATGGAGGCACGCACAGTCACAAGGAGAAGGTACAAGCTCCTTACAGACAGCAGCAGGAATTGAACCCCGGTCGGCGATCTCTGGCATTGTAACGCTGTGTGTGAACCACACTACCGTGCAAGAGGTTAAAAACATGCGCTGGCTTGATAGAGAGGCTGACTTACCGTTCCCGAGCTCCCAGGATATATTGTACTTCTTGCCCGCGCAGTACTTGAGGAGGCTGAGGCCGCCGGATCCGTTCCAGGAGTTGTCCGGATTCCGCTGCAAGGCGTTAAGGCCAAAAATCAGGTGTAATCCGGAGCACTCGGCAAAGTTGTAGAGTTTGTCTAGAGACCTGGCTGGGTAGAAACAAGCTACAGTTGAAATCAGGACATAACTGGCAGTGGAACATGGTACGGACAGCCTAAGAGTGAGGGGAAGCCGACTCCCACCACTTCTCCCAAACATTCCCAGGTGATTCTCCTATAAATGATCTGAGTTCTGTTTGCTTACTTCCCGTGGACTTGCCACCCAACGGCTGTCTGGGAGAACTCAAGCCCTGCATTGAGCCCGTGGCTTGAAACAGTATGCAGTTCTGGTCACCCCCCTATAGGAAAGATGTCAATAAAATGGAAAAACTACATTTACGAGGATGCTGCAGGACTTGAGGGTCTATGTTGTGGTACATGGCAAGTTTGAATGGATTAGGACTTTATTCCCTGAAGAGCAGGAGATTGAGTGAGATTTGACAGAAGTATAATCATGAGGGGTATAGATAGGGTAAATGCAAGCAGACCTTTTCCACTGATGTTGAGTGCGACTAAGACTATAGAGGTCATGAGTTAAGGGTGAAAGATGAAATATTTGAGGGGAACTTCTCTCAGAGGGTGGTGCGAGAAGAAGTAGTGGATGTTGGTTCTATTTCAACATTCCAGATGGGTTTAGATAAGTATTTGGATGGGAGGGTTATGGAGGGCTATGATCCAAGTGCAGGCTGATGGGTCTAGGCAGAATAACTAGATGGGCCAAAAGGCCTATTTCGGTGCCGTAGCACTCTATGACCCTATTAAAAACAAAGCTTATTTGGTAAAATATCTCAAGGATTGTTCCCAATTTATACTAGCAGATTCTGATAACTCTCCCAGCAAAATACCTTTACTACACCAATAACTCTAAGGAGTCCAGATAGATTATATAGGAAGAACTGTCCCTTTGAAGAGACACCAATGATTATGCTCTGGATTTAAAGTCATTGGTAAAAAGATGGGGTGGCAGAGTGCAGATATGTCTCAACAAAGGAGATGTAAAGTGCTCCTTCCTCCTGCTAACCTGCAGGCCACCCTTGGGCAATGTGTAGCACCTGCTTAGCCCTCCCCGGTCAGGGTGATGTGAAGCCACGGGAGCAGGAGGTGGATGGGAGCAGCTGGTGCATATCACAAGTCCTGGCTGTGCAACTACCAACGCCAGGCAGACAATCTCTGAAGAGTATTGATAATGGCTGGGGTCACCCATCTTGTAAAGACACTGCCCAGAAGAAGGCAATGGCAAACCACTTCAGAAAATAAAATTGCCAAGAACGACTGTGGTCATGGGACCGTGACGGCCTACGTCATATGACACGGCACATAATGATGATGATGGGAGAAGGATTAGAGTGTGGGACTCACAGCCTGAAATGGTAGAGAGACAGAAATTCGTCTCTTTGATTTCTTATTCTCCAATATGCAAGTACCAAACTTATTCCATATTATTTCAGTGTGTTGCGTTTGAGATTCTTCCAGCTGAAGCTGATGGAAAGGTATTTCAGGACAGAGCAGAATGTATTGTCATGGCAAAGTAGCGAGTTTGACACCAATAACTGGACATATCTATAAGTACGTGGAGTTATCGAATCCTACAGCGCTGATAGAGGCCTTTCATCCCACTGCGTCCATGACAGGTTGATGCCTGTCTACACTAATCTCATTTCCCCACATTAAACCATGTCCTTTGCACATTTGCACATTTACGTGTCTGTCCAAATGTCAGAATCAGAATCAGATTTAATATCACTGGCATATGTCATGAAATTTGTTAACTTAACAGCAGCAATACAATGCATGGTGATATAGAAAATATAAATAAGTAAATGAAATACAGTAAGTAGATGTATGTATATTAAATAGTTAATTTAAGAATAGTGCAAAAATAGAAACAATGATAATAAAACAATTATTACATGCCTCTTCCATGTAATAATTGTATCTGACTCCCCTATCTCCTCTGGCAGTGAGATCCAATTATCAAACACTTACTGTGTAAAACTTCTTCCCTACGAGTCCCCTTTAAAGCTCAGTCTTCTCACCTTAAATGAATGCCCTCTTGTTTTTAATACTCCTACCATGGAAGAGAATTTGATGGCTCTGGGCTGGTGCTCTCAGGAGTTTAGAAGTCACAATGACACAGACTAATAAGTCTTATAAGTGAGGAAAGAGATTTCTCTGCCATTGCGATGACCTTTGGCCACAGGAGTAGTGCCAGATGATTGGAGGGCAAATGGTATTCCTTTGTTCAAGAAAGGTAATAGGGATAACCCTGGGAATTATAGACCAGAGAGTCTTACACCAGTGGTGGGAAAACTGTTGGAGAAGATTCTTAGAGATAGGATTTGCAAAGGTTTGTAGAAGTATAGTAGATTCGGGATGGTGAGTATGGATTTCTGAGGAGCAGGTCATGCCTCATGAGCCTGACTGAATTATTTGAGGCAATGACAAGACAAAGGGATGAAGTTAGAGCATGGATGTGGTGCAGATGTATTTCAGTAAGGTGTTTGGCAAGGTGCCCTCATTCAAGCAGTCAGGAGGCATGAGATCCAAGGAAACTTGGCTGCATGGAGTCAAAAGGCAAAGGGAGGTAGTAGATGGACTGTATGCTGCCTGGAGGTCGGTGACTAGTTATGCTTCAAGGTGATTTGTTCCGGGACACTTCTGCTTTGTGATTTTGATAAATGACTTGGATAAGGAGGTGGAAAGGTGACTTCAGGAATTTGCAGATGACAGCAGGTTTGGTGGTATTGAGGGTAGTGTCGATGGTTGTCAGAGGTTAAACAGGACATTGACAGGATGCAGAGCTGGGCTGAGAAGTGGTAGATGGAGTTCAGTCCAGCAAAGTGTAAAGTGATTCAATTTGGAAAGCCAAACATGAAGGCAGAGTACAGGGTTAATGGCAGGATTCTTAGCAGTGTGGAGGAATAGAGGGACCTTTGGGATCTATGTCCGTAGATCCCTCAAATCTGCCACACAAGTTGATAGGTGGGTTAAGGGAGTGTACGGTGCATTGTCCTTCTTTAGTCAAAGGATTAAGTTCAAAAGCCGCGAGGTAATGTTGCAGCTGAACAAAACTCTGGTTAGACCACATTTGGAATACTGTGTTCGGTTCTTGTCGCCTCATTAGAGGAAGGATGTGGAAGGTACAGAGAAACATAGAAAATAGGTGCAGGAGTAGGCCATTTGGCCCTTCGAGCCTGCACCTCCATTCAAGTATGATCATGGCTGATCATCCAACTCAGAACCCTCTACCTACTTTCTCTCCATATCCCCTGATCCCTTTAACCACAAGGGCCATATCTAACTTCCTCTTAAATATAGCAAATGAACCAGCCTCAACTGTTTCCTGTGGCAGAGAATTCCACAGATTCACCACTCTCTGTGTGAAGAAGTTTTTCCTCATCTTGGTCCTAAAAGGCTTCCCCTTTATCCTTAAACTGTGACCCCTTGTTCTGGACTTCCCCAACATCGGAAACAATCTTCCTGCATCTAGCCTATCCAATCCCTTTAGAATTTTATACGTTTCAATAAGATCCCCCCTCAGTCTTCTAAATTCCAGTGAGTATAAGCCTAGTCGATCCAGTCTTTCTTCATATGAAAGTCCTGCCATCCCAGGAATCAATCTGGTGAACATTCTCTGTACTCCCTCTATGGCAAGAATGTATTTCCTCAGATTAGGGGATCAAAACTGCACACAATATTCTAGGTGCGGTCTCACCAAGGCCTTGTACAACTGCAGTAGAACCTCCCTGCTCCTGTACTCAAATCCTTTTGCTATGAATGCCAAGATTACTAGGATGCTACCTAGAAGCTCTCAACTTCTTGACCTCAGTGCCTTTGAAGTAAATGCCATTAATGTCTAACTCTTGAAGTGGTACAGGATTAAAGGGATGACACCAGACAACTGGAGTACAGAATCGGACAACAGACAGTTACTCACTATAAGGCAGGAAGGATCTTCACATAAGCTGTTGGATGCATCTACTGTATTCCTGGTACACTAACAATGAGGCTCTGCAAAGTAAAGTACACTAGGAATTGTCACAGTGACCTCCAGAAAGCTCCCAAACACGCCAATACATAATATTTAGCTCAGGAATGGTGGGAGCTTCAATTCCATGTGTTCAGGATCATAGATTCTCAACACAGCTGCCTGGGAGCTTGTTAATTCTGACAAACAAGCATAGATTTGGGACTTGATGGAAGTTTTATTTAAGAAGTTAAATTGTTTATCTTCCAGTTTGCTGGGTTTTAAAGTCCATCTGGGGAAACAGCGAGTGTGGCCCTCTGAAAGACACAAGCTATACTTCCCTGCTGCAGGAATCAAACATCTCGAGCCAGGGCTGGTGGGAGGTTTGTTCCAATTCACATCAATGTGGTCTCTGTCCCCATCCCTTCAAAACTGCTACCTCCAATCACATCGGCACAGAGATAACAAAGGAGCAAAGGGGCACTTTCAGAATTTATTGCACAGTAATGCTGGATGGTAACTGCTTCAAAAACAGCTGATTGTGGTCAATTTCAGGCAGATGTGGAATGGAGTTGAACCAACCTGCACATAACCCTAATCAGTATAGCAACACTAAGACCACTCTGCACTACAATGGACATCATCTTATATTCTTCTAATTGGGTTCTTTCTTGTATAATTTATGCACAAGTTGTACTTCTCTTCTGAAAAGTTGCATCTCCAATGCTGATGAGGGTCCTGATGAAGGGTCTCAGCCTGAACCATCGGCTGCCTATTCCCATCCATCGATGCTGCCTGGCTCGCTGAGCTCCTCCAGCACATTGCTCCAAAGCTGTGTTTCAATAGGTACGTTTAATGTCAGAGAAATGTATACAATATACATCCTGAAATTCTTTTTCTTCGCAAACAGTGTGCCTGAGATGCTGCTGTGGGCCAGTTTTTCATTGAACCTGTGCACACATTACTTACATACATACCAATAAATTCAATTTCCACTTTGACTTTGACTTTCTCCAAGAACCTTCTTCTATCGCTGGGCATTGAAGAAGCAAAGGAGATCCAGTCTACAGTATGAACAAGGGGTTCCTTCACCCCCTGTAATCATTAAACGAACGTTCATTCCAAAAGGCACATGGGTTTGGGTCAGTAAGTTGTGGCCATGCTCTTTTGCTGCCTGAAAGATGGATCACTTCATGCTGCCCCCAGCACATCCTCCAAATGTGTAGTTTTTACTTCTCCACGTGGCCATGTGAGATCCCTCCGGGTACTCCAGTTTCCTCTCACATTCCAAAGATGTGTGTTTTAGGATTAGTAAGCTGTGGGCATGTTACGTTGGCATCGGATGTGTGGTGACCCTTGTGGGCTGCCCCCAGCGCATCCTCGGACTGTGTTGGTCATTGGCACAAACAAAACATTTCACTCTATGCTTGATGTCTCAACGTATGCACATGGGTTAAATAAAGCTAATTTTTAATAAAGGTAATCTCTACCATGAAAAAAAGATTATATCAATTTTATCTATCCCTCTCACAATCTTATTTGTTTCTATCAGGTCAAAGTCACCTTTGTTCCAGGGAGAACAAGGCTAGCCTGTCCCCATAACTAAAGTCCTCCAACGTAGACAACATTTTGGTGAGAATCCTCTGTACATTGTTCAGCAAAACAACATGCTTTCTACGTGGTTGTGCTGAAAGGATTACAGAGGCTCACTGATAATCCAGCTGCAGCCTAACCAGTGTTTTGTCTCGTTGCCACACACACACTCAGTGGCCACTTTATTAGGTACACTCCTACACCTGCTCACTAATCCAAATGTCTAATCAGCCAAACATACACAAAATGCTGGAGCAAACGGCTGACGCCTCGGGACAATCGTGTGGCAGCTACTCAGTGCATAAAAGCATGCAGACATGGTCACGAGGTTCAGTTGTTGTTCAGGCCAAACATCAGAATGGGGAAGAAATGTGATCAAATGACTGACTGCTGGTGCCAGACAGGGTGGTCTGAGTATCTCAGAAACTGCTGGTCTGCAATTTTTACACACAGCACTCCAGTGTTTACAGAGAATGGTGCAACAAATGATAAAAATACATCAAGGGTGTGGCAGTTCTGTGGGCAAAAAAAAATGCGTTAATGAGAGAGGTCAGAGGAGAATGGGCAGACTGGGTCAAACTGACAGGAAGCCAACAAGTAACTCAAATAACCACAAGTTACAAAAGCAGTGGGCAGAAGAACATCTCTGAATGCACAGCACGTCAAGCCTTGAAGGGTATGGGCTACACGTAGCGGCAGAAAACCACTCTGGGTTCCACTCTTTTATCTGAGAAAGTGACCACTGGGTTTAGTGTACCAACTTCTGTACTGGATTGATGATCTATGAACATCAGCATGCCATATGCCACCTACACCAACCGATACTTTAGGGAAATATGGACTTGAACCCCAAGATATCTCTTCATCAGAATTCCCTAGAGCCCCACCATTTACTATATGTATAACTTCACAATATGAATTGCTTTGTATTTGTTGGAATAATATTCCATCTGCCAACACTCTACCTGTCTACCTGATCAATATCCTGCTCCAGCCTTAGAAATGAAAATGGAATTGGGATTGATTTATGAAAGGTTAAGATGAAAAGATCAGCTTTATTTTTCAAAGGCACATCAAAACGTACAGTGAAATGTCTTGCTTGTGCCAATGGCCAGTGAAGTTCAATAGGTGCTAGGGGCTGCCCTCAAATGTCATCATACTTGCAGCACCAATAAAGCATGACCACAATTTATCAACCCGTATGTATTGAGAATGTGGGCCCGAGGATACCCAGACAGCTGCTGAGAAAACGTACAAACTCCTTACGGACAAGGGTGAAAACTGAACTCTGATTGCTTTGCTGTAAAGCATTATGCTAACTGCTATACCACCTGCTGCATGTAATAAGATTCAGTGAAACACTTGTCTTGCATACTTCCAAATCATCAATGTCTCTCACTATCAAAAACACATTCAACTATTACATCACTTGAAAACTTTCTAGTTATGCCTCTGACATTCACATCTAGGCTGTTAATTGCCTTTAGTAAGTGTGATGGTGTGAGATGATGTATTGTGCAGGTACATACTGTTGTATATTTAATATTTCAGTAAAATTTGAGTAATCTTATATATTGGTTGATTAAATATTCTTATTCTTTTAAAATAATTAATTAGGGGTTATATGTAAAATATGTTAATCACATATGCGACCACATGATACAGTCCAAACATAAAGTCCAAACGCACAGTGCCCGACTCTCGTGTTTTCCTTTGAATGAACTTAATGTTTTGAAGTTATACAACATAACATGTCGGGCAATGCATCAATTTATTGGCCACCCGGGAGATGCTCTGGCACTGTGCTGGCGTTACTACACAGTGCAGGAAGATACAACAACAACCTCTAACGCAAGTCTTCCCAACCTGGGGTCCGCGGACCCCTCAGTTAATGGTAAGAGTCCATGGCTGGGGACCCCTGGTCTAATGGGTTAGCACCCCAGATGAAACAAAATTGATGAAACGTGCTTCACAGAAAACATGTCACCAAGGCTTGAAGGGACACCTTGATGATGTCTAATGTCTTCAATTTCAGCACTTAAGAGAAATTTGGGCAGGTACGTGGATGGAAGGGGTATGGGGGCTATGGTCTGGGTGCAGATTAATGGGACTAGGCAGATTAATATTTCGGCATGGACTAGATGGGCTGAAGGTTTCTGGGCTGTAGTGTTCTCAAAGATTGAGAAGGAATTCCAAAGCTTTTGAGGCCAAGCTACTGGTGGCAGAAAAAGATGAATAAACTCAGGGAACAGAAGAGTTAGACTGCTTTGGCTGAGGCAACATATACACCATTAGAGGAATAAGGAGCATCTATGGTGGCAAAAGGACAGTCTGTGTTTCAGGTTCAGGTGCTCGACCTAAACTGAAGGATAGACAGGAGGTAGCCAGTATAAAATGATGGCAGGGAGGAGATGGGGCAAGAGCTGGGAGATGGATACAGGTGAGGAGGGGAGAGTGGGTCGACGACTGAAGCTGGGCAGTGGAAGGGCCGAGGGGCTGCAGACAGTGGAATCTGGTAGGAGAGGAAGGTTGCGCATGGAATCAGGAGATAGAGGTGGGAGCGAGGGCAGAGGGGAACAGTGGGGGAGAGGGAAAACCAGGGGAGTGGAATCGAGTGTGTGGGTGATGGGGAGATGGAGTGGGTGGGGGAGTGACAGAAGCCAGATGGATCAGGAAGAGAGCCGACAGAGAAATGGGACATGGATGGATCAGACATGGGAGAATTCAACGTTCATGCCGCCCGGTTGCAAACGATCCAGGCTGGTCATGAGTTACTCTATCCTTGGCCGTATGGCTCCAGGTTCCAGCATCCGCAGCCCCTTGTGTCAGTTTCAGCTGAGAGTTGGTTCTAAGGCGAAGGGATAAAAGGGTCACTGTTCCCTTTAGGCTACACAACCGCGCAGTAACGGAAATGATGAAGGGATAACAGGGTCACTGTTCCCTTTAGGCTACACAACCGCGCAGTAACGGAAATGATGAAGGGATAAAAGAGTCACTGTTCCCTTTAGGCTACACAACCGCGCAGTAACGGAAATGATGAAGGGATAAAAGGGTCACTGTTCCCTTTAGGCTACACAACCGCGCAGTAACGGAAATGATGAAGGGATAACAGGGTCACTGTTCCCTTTAGGCTACACAACCGCGCAGTAATGGAAATGCTCCCACACACGTCGTCCTTGTTGGCACGCAGCTGGAATTCTCTTTTCAAAGTTCAAAGTTTCAGAGTGCATTTATTATCAAAGTACGTTTGCAGTACACAACCCTGAGATACATCTTCCCACAGACAGCCACGAAACAAAGAAACACCATGGAACCCATTCAGAGAAAAATACCAAACCCACTCACCCACATGAAAAATAAACAAACTGTAGCGATGTGCTACACACAGCGCTGAAATAACGACACGCAGTCGGTAAGTCGTTTCGAGACTAGTTTATTCAAACTTCGTGGAGCTGGTATTTCAATCCCTAGCGCCCGCCCTCACCAGGCGGAAATGACATCAGAGGTGCAGGAACCCGTTCAGAGAAAAATACCAAACCCACTCACCCACATGAAAAATAAACAAACCAACAAAACAAAAAAACGATCGAAAAACACAGACTATAAGACATAAAATCAAAAGACTCCAGGTATATTCAGTTCAGTTCAGTGTTCGTTATCTGCAGGCCGCCCTGATTCAAAATCACCCAAAATAGCAACAAAAAAAGGAGCGACGGGAAACACATCGTAACGTGAACGGCAGAGTCCTATCCACAAAGGGCATCGGTTAAACATTGCCCACAACGAAGATCTCCAGCACCATCCTCCCACAGCATCCAGGGAGAGAGAGAGACCATTCAAACACAGAGATCTTCTGGAGCAGTGGGAAAGAGGGTGACTGTCACACCCAGATACCCCCCTCCGGCAGCAGAGAGCGGGAGGCTGCTGGATGGGGCTGAACACCTGCTCGTTTTCTGAAATCGACATTTTGATCAGTGAGGTCGCCGAGAAATGGAGTTGATCATGGGCTTGCGCCCTGTCTCGGCTTTTACATAATAGTTTATTAAAATTCTGCGCAGTCGTCAGGCCGTGTACAATTTCCCTGCCCAGAGCAACGGTTGGTCCATGCAGCTGTGAAAAAAAGAGGATTTGCAAACCTGGTTGTTGTATCGAACAGATCTGGCACTTCCTCCTACCTTCGGTTTAACTGTGGCTGATCCCTCCCCAGTCCCTTCGTTCTGTGTCCATAGCTAGCTTGCTTAAGTTTTGATGACAGTGTTTGCCTAGCAAAGGTTCATTTGATCCGTACCTCTCCCTGTTCTGGGGCTTCGGGCAGCTTCTGTACAAATGGGTGCTGCCTTATCAAGAATTGTCTATTTTTATAAACGCCAAGGTCCTTTTTTCAGTCGATGATTCAAGTTAAAGTTTGACATGACACACGTTTATTTATTTAAGAATATTTATTGAGGCAGCTCTTTCGGGCTAATCCTGTTGATTGGTTCAAACAACACAAATTTTAAAAAATACCATGTAAATGTCATTCTCCATAACAAAAGCTCTGTTTGTGTAAACAGTCAGAAAGAGTCCTGGCAGAGTGCTTGCAGAACTTCAGGCATTGCACTAGGTGACTGAATTTTAACAGCTCATTTGTTGCTTGTATGTTTCCAATAGCCCGACTGGTCTCAAACGCAAAAATGTCATACCCGGCCTCAGTTGTTCATTGCATCAGAAGCTTCTCGTCAGCCTCCACACAACACAAGCCATCCCTGAGGTTAAACACTGTGAAATCAACTGTGGAAATACCCACCCCATATTATACACACTGGCGATTTTATTAGGTACAGGGGGTATTCAATAAAGTGGTCTTGATAGTGGTCTTGAGCTGCTGTAGCCATTCCACTTCAAGATTCAATGTGTTGTGTGTTTAGAGGTGTACTTCTGCACACCGCTGTTTGAGTCAATGTCGCCCTCCTGTCAGCTTGAACCTGTCTGGCCATTCTCCTCTGACCTCTCTCATTAACAAGGCATTTTTGCCCACTGAACTGCTGCTCACTGGCTGTGTGTGTGTTTTTTTTTGCACCACTCTCCGTAAACTCTAGAGACTTTTGTGCCAGAAAGTCCCAGGAAATCAGCAGTTTCTGACATACTCAAACCTCCCCATCTGGCACCAACAATCAATTCACAGTCAAAGTCACTCGGATCACATTTCTTCCCCATTCGGATGTTTGGTCTGACAACGGAACCTCTTGACTATAGTTGTTGCCACATGATTGACTGGTTAGATATTTGCCACTGAGTGTATATCCGCTGACATTCAGTTCTGAAGATGCATAATTATCATATTAGCTGTTCATCCTCTCTCCTGGACAGATGAATGATGAGATTACTAGAATCCCAGGGTTTTGTGAAAACGCCTGCTGATTTTCAAAACATCCCATTAATTTGGATAATTGACTAGTTCCATTAAGTAGACCAGTGATAATTTCACCAGATGGTGCCTATACTGATAAATGTTTCAAGTCACCAGAATAAAGGGATCTGGGAAGAGAGATCTGTAATTCCTTAAAAGTAGTGCCACAGGAGATAGAGTTGTAAAGAGAGCTTTTGGCACATTGGGCTTCAGGAAACAGAATATTGAGTACAGAAGTTGTGATGCTATGTTGAAGTTCTCTAATACATTGGTGAGGCCATTGTGGGCAGTTTTGGAAAATACATTAATAAGGCTGGAAAAGTACAGAAAAAGCTTACAGGGACATTGCCAGGTCTTGACAACCTAAGTTCCAGGGAAAGACTGAATAGGCCAGGATTTTATTCCCTGGAGTGTAGGAGAATGAGGGGAGATTTGATAGAGATATACAAAATTATGAGGAGTATCGACAGGGTAAATGCAAACAGACTTTTCCCCCTGAGGTTGGGTGAGACAAGAGCTAAACAACATAGGTTGAAGATGAAAGGTGAAATATTTAAGGGGAACCTTAATAGGATATTCCCAGTAATATCCTATTAGCTATTCTTTCTCTCTCCTGGACAGATAAATGACTTGATTCATGGAATCCCGGGCTTTTTGCGGGTTCTCTACACTCATGACTGTGTTGCTAGGCACAGCTTCAAACCTATAAAGTTGCTGATGGCACAGCTATTGTTGGCCTAACTTCAGCTGGTGACGAGGAGGCGTACAGGAGCGAGGTAGATCAGCTGGTTGGGAGGTGTCGCAGCAACAACTTTGCACTCAATATCAGGAAGAACAAGGAATTCATTGTGGACTTCAGGAAGGGGAAGTTAGGGTGACACACGCTATTCCTCACCAAGGAATCAGAAGTGGAAAGGGCGAGCAATTTCAAGTTCCTGGGCGTCAACATCTCTAAAGATCTATCCTGGGCCCAACATATTGATGCAATCACAATGAGGGCATGGCAGCCCCTGTATTTCATTAGGAGTTTGAGAAGGTTTGATATGTGACTGATGCACCATCAATAACTCTTGGAGACGTGAGGCGAGATATAGGCTTTTATTGGCTGGAAGAAAGAACAAGCAGCAGTTGACAACCACACTGCATCCTGGAGACTGAGGCCGGGGCGGAGTCCCCAATCGCCTTTATATCGGGGTCCGTGGGAGGAGCCATGGTCAGTGGGAGGAGCCACAGGAGCAGTCAGCAGTGGGGGCGTGTCCAGACAGGTATATGTAGTTCACCACAGTGACCAAAGGCATTCACAAATTTCTACATCTGCACCATAGAAGGCATTCTAACTGGTTGCGTCACTGTGCGGTATGGCGGGGCGGTCAATGCTCAGGATCAGAAAGCTGTAAACTCTGCTGCTTCCATCATGGACACTCTCCTGCACCTTCAAAAGGCAATGCCCCAAAAAAATGCCCACCATCATTAAGGACCCCCATCTCCAATCGCCCCCTCTTCTCATTGCTACCATCAAGGAGTAGGTACAGAAGTCTGAAGACCCACCTTCAACATTTCAGTAACAGATTTGTCTCCTGCACCATTGGATTTCTGAATGGACATTGAACCCATGAACACTTCCTCACTATTTCCCCCCTCTCTTTTTGTACTACATATTCCATTTCATTCTATTTTATATATATATTATTGTAATTTATAATTTCTATTATTATGCATTGCAATGCACTTCCGCTGCAAAGCAACAAATTTCACAATGTGTACCATTGATATTAAACCTGGTTCTATGTCTCCTCTCTATCAGCTTGAACTGGTCTCTGACCTCTCTCACTAATAAGGTGTTTCCACCCTCAGAACTGCTGCTCACTGGATGTTTTCTGTTTTTCACACCATCCTCTGTAAACTCTAGATTCTGTTGTGTGTGAAAATTCCAGATCAGCAGTTTTTGAGATACTCAAACCACCCCATCTGGCACCAACAAACCTCCCATGGTCAAAGTCACTTAGATCACATTTCTTCCCCATTCTGATGTTTGGTCTGACAAACAACTGAACCTCTTGACCATGTCTGCATGCTTTTATGCATTGATTTGCTGCCACATGATTGGCTGACTGGATATTTGAATTAATGAGCAGGTGTACAGGTGTACCTAATAGTGCTGACACTGAGGGTAGAACACAGAACACAAAATAGCACAGCACAGAGACCAGAACAGGCCCTTCAGCCCGCAATGACTATGCCAAACATGCTACTAATCTAAACTGTACATCTGCCTGCACATAATCTACATTCCTCCCTTCTCTGCCTGTCTACATATCTCGTAAACGTTGCTATTTCATCTGCTTCTACCACTTCCCTTGGCAGTGTATTCCAGACACTAACCACTCTCTACTGAGCATCCACAGGGTGGATTTGTTAGTCTTTCACCAACCTCTGAACTACAGGACTCGTCAGCACAAACACTCAGCAACTTGTCTTTAACCTCCAACCAAATCTAAATATTCAGAAGAATATTCTTTAATAGCAATTAAAAATGGTTCATAGAAGTTGTCTTCATCTCCTGCTGTCAGCTTTAAAGATATCTAGCACATTTCTTCGTTATGTTGGTGTAGGTTTGATTTTAGACCATAATATCATAAGACATAGGAACAAGATTAGGCCACGCTGCTCATTGAGTCTGCTTCCTATTCCATCATGGCTGATTTATTATCCCTCTCAAATCCATTTGCCTGCCTTCTACCCATAACCGTTAATGCCCTTACTAATCAAGAACCTGTCAACCTCCGCTTTTAATATACCCAATGACTTGGCCTCCATAGCTGTCCATGGCAATAAGTTCCACAGATTTACCGCCCTCTGGCTAGAGAAATTCCTCATCTCTGTTCTAAAAGGACGTCCTTCTATTCTGAGACCTCCCCATCAGAAACATCCTCGCCACATCCACTCTATCTAGGACTTTCAATGTTTGATAGGTTTTGATGAGATTCCCACTCTTACTTCTAAACTTCAGCAAGTACAGGCCTAGAAACATCAAACATTCCACATGCATTAACCCTTCATTCCTGGGAATATTCTCGAGAACTTCCTCCGGACCCTCTCCAATGCCAGCACATTCTTTCTTACATAAGTGGCCCAAACCTGCTCACAATATTCCAAGTGTGGTTTGACCAATGCCTTATAAAGCTTCAGCATTATGTCCTTGCTTCTATATAAGTCCTCTCGAAATGAGTGCTAACATTGTATTTGCCTTCCTTACCACTGTCACGCCCTGTTTAAGATTCCTACTGCTATGCTGTAGGTATTTCACTTTAGCAGTCCTGTAAGAGCAGTCCGTCCTGCTCTCAGCTTGTCTGAGTTTGAGCTGAGATAAGAAGCTTTGTTATTCAACTTAGGATTGTGGTGTCAGCCAATCATGATGGCAGATTTGGAGCGGAGAGGTCTCTGTTGGCGGGAGCTGGAAGAAGACGGGGGTGGGGGGGGGGGGGAGGATGGCTGAGGATGTTGTCCCTGTTGAGCAAGGTGCTTCGTGCAACTGAATGGCTTCAAGAAGGAAGAACCAATACTCCTGTGGGAGAGCCGTTCTTTTGAGATGGATTTTGAGCGACTTTCGGAAGGTGGAGTGTGCCTTCACACAGACCGAGGGTCCAGTGCGTAAGTGACCGTCAAGTGCAAGATGAGCTCCCACTTCAGTGCACATTTGACTATTTAAGAGTAATAGGCCCTTTTTACTTTCTTTCATTCAATAACTGTTGGCTTAAATTAACATTCTTAAATATACTTCTTTATAATTGTATGCAGTGTATGATCTGTTATTTCTTGCCGGGGACAGTAAATCACAGAGCATTTACACAAACCGGGATTTGGGTGGGCGAGACGTCCCAACTTCACAGATTTGGCGGGACCAAAGTTGTAGACATCCTAAACGTATGAAGCCGGAGAAAGGTGGGTTTGTCGCCGCAGAATCCAGTGGCTGTTAGCGAGAACTAACGAGCCAGTTTCCCAGAGATGCCCAGTAAAACTCAACCGACAAGGAAACTTAGGAAATCTTCCATGCGGACTCCCAAGTCCTTTTGCACCCCTGATTTTTGAATTTGCTCCCCATTTAGAAAATAGTCCATGCCTTTATTCTTCCAACCAAAGTTCCTAACTCTACACTTCCCTACACCATATTCCAACCGCCACTAGTTTGCCCATTCTCCTATTCTGTCTATTCCCTGCTTCCCCAACACGACCTGCCACTCCACCTATCTTCATAGCCACAAAACCGCCAATTCCATCATCCGTGTCACTGACATATGATGTGAACAGAAGCAGTCCCAACACTCACCCCTGTGGAACACCAGTAGTCACTGGCAGCCTAGCAGAAAAGACCTCCTCTATTTCCTCTCTTTGCCTCCTGCCAGGCAGCCAATCTTCTATCCATGCTGGTATCTTTCCTGTAATACTATGTTAAGCAATCTCATCTGTGGCTCCCTGTCAAAGACCATCTGAAAATCAAAGTAAACAACATCCACTGCCTGTTATTTTCTCAAAGAATTCCAGTAGATTTGTCAGGCAAGATTTCCCCTTAAAGAAACCATGCTGACTTCGGCCTATTTTTATCATGTACCCTGAAACCTCAGCCTTAATAATTGACACCAACATCTTCTCAACCATTGAAGTCAGGCTAACTGGCCTATAATTTCCTGCCTTTTTCCTTCCTCCCTTCTTAAAAAGTGGAGCGACATTTGCAATTTCCCAGTCTTCCGGAATTTTAGCCAGTTATTTGTAGAAGGTTGCCTTTATTCTGCCCAAGAACCTACATCTGATTAACCGCAGGCACTCACCTGAGAAAACATTCGATTACCACAAGTTAAGTGGTGGGGAACACTACTAAAAGCAGGACACTAGAAGTTTTTTCAGTTATATAGAGAATAAAAAAGAAAGCAAGAGTTGATATTGGACCACTTGAAAATGATGCTGGTGAGGTAGTAATGGGGGACAAAGAAATGGAAGATTAACTTAATAAGTACTTTGCTTCATCCTTTACTGTGGAAGACAGAAGCTGTGTTCCAGTGGTCCGTGAGTGTCAGGGAGCAGGAGTGAGAGCCATTGCTATTACAAAGGAAAAAGTGCTAGGCAAACTGAAAGGTGTTAAGGTGGATAAGTCACTTAGACCAGGTGGACGACATCCCAGAGTCCTGAGAGAGGTTGCAGAAGAGATAACGGATGCATTGGACATGATCTTTCGAGAATCACTTGATTCTGGCATGGTCCTGGAGGACTAGAAAATTGAAAATATCACTCTACTCTTCAAGGAGGGAGGAAAACAAAAGAGAGGGAATTATCGGCCAGTTAGCCTAACCTCAGTGGCTGGGCAAGTGTTGCAGTCCGTTATTAAGGATGAGGTTTTGGGGTACTGGAGATAAGTCAAGGTCAGCATGGTTTCTGTCAAGGGAAATCTTGCCTGACAAATCTGTTAGAATTATTTGAGGAAGTAACAAGCAGGATGGACAAACAAGAGGCAGTGGACAATATTTACTTGGATTTTCAGAAGGCATTTGATAAGGTGCCTCACATGAGGCTGCTTAACAAGATAAAATCCCATGGTGTTATAGGAAATATACTGGCATTGATAGAGGAATGGCTGACAGGCAGGAGGCAGTGAGTGGGTCTGTGGCGAATTGGCCATTTGGATTCAGAACAGGCTTGTGCATAGAAGACAGAGGGTAGTGGTTGAAGGGACTTATTTGAGCTGGAGGTCTGTAATTCATGGTGTTCCACAGGGATCTGTGCTGGGACCTCTGCTGTTTTGTGATGTATATAAATGTCCTGGATGAAAATGTAGATGAGTGGGTTAGTAAATTTTGCGGTTGATATCAAGATTGATGGAGTTGCAGTTAGTGTAGGAGACTGGCAAAGAGTATAGCACAATATAGATCAGTTGCAGAGATGGGCAGAGAAATGGCAGATGGAGTTTAACCCAGATAAACGTGAGGTGTTGCACCTTGCAGGGTGAATACAAGGAGGCAGTATACTGTTAAGGGCAAAGTCCTCAACAACGTTGCTGAACAGAGAGATCTTGGGATCCAAGTTCATTGCTCCTTGAAAGTGGCTACACAGTTTGATAAGGTGGTTAAGAAGGTTTATGAAATGCTTGTTTTTATTAGTCAAGGCATTGAGCTCAGAAGACAGGAGGTGATGTTGCAACTTTATAAAACTCTGGTAAGGCCACATTTGGAGTATTACATACAGTTCTGGTTGCCCCACCATAGGAAGGATGTTGAGGCTTTGGAGAGAGTGCAGAAGAGGTTCACCAGGATGCTGCCTGGTTTAGAGGGCGTGTGCCATCATGAGAGGCTGGGTAAACTTGGGCTGTTCTCTCTGGAGTTGTGGAGGCTGAGGGGAGGTCTGATAGAAGATTATGAGAGTCATAGATAGAGTAGACAGGGAGTATCTGTTTCCCAGGGTTGAAATGTCTAACACCAAGAGTATGCATTGAGAGTGGGGGAGGGGGCTAGGTTCAAGGGGATGTGAGGGGTAAGTTTTTTGCTCAGAGAGTGGTGGATGCCTAGAATGCGCTGTCTGGTATGGTGGTAGAGGCAAATACATTAGAGGCTTTTAAGTGACGTTTGGATAGGCATGTGGATGTGAGGAAGATGGAGGGATATGGACATTGTGTAGGGAGGAGGGATTAGTGTTTGGGTGTATTTGATTTGCTTTTAGCTGAATTAGCACAACACTGAGGGCTGAATGGCCTGTTCCTGTGCTGTACTGTTCTATGTTCGATAACTTCCAGCCTCCTAGGGTGGCTAAGGTGAATGGAGGTCCCTTGGAGGATGAGAAGAGGGAATTAATATTGGGTAATGAGGAAATGGCCAAGGCTTTGAATGACCATTTTGTGTCAGTCTTCACAATGAAGGACACATCTATCATGCCAAAGAGAGATGTTATGGGCAAAATCAACAAACACATTCGTAAGGCCAGTGATGTTGTGGGGTGGAACTGGACTCTCTGACGGTGGTGTCTGAAAAGAGGATGCTGTCCAAGTTGCATGCCATTTTGGACAATGTCTCCCATCCACTCCATAATGTACTGGTTAGGCACAGGAATACATTCAGCCGGAGTTTCATTCCACCGGGATGCAACACTGAGCGTCATAGGAAGTCATCCCTACCTGTGGCCATCAAACTTTACAACTCCTCCCTCAGAGTGTCAGATACCCTGAGCCAATAGGCTGGTCCTGGAATTATTTCCACTTGGCATAATTTACTTATTATTATTTAATTATTTATGGTTTTATATTGCTATATTTCTACACTATTCTTGGTTGGTGCGACTGTAATGAAACCCAATTTCCCTCGGGATCAATAAAGTTTGTCTGTCTGTCTGTCTGTCTGTCAATGGGAGGTGAGGACCTCGATATAATAGCTATCACTAAAGAGTTAGTGCTGAGCAAATTTGTGGGCCTGAAGATAGATAAGTCCCCTAATCCTAATTTAATGCATCCCAGAGTACTGAAAGAAATGGCAGAAGTTATAGTAGCGGCTTTGGTGACGATTTACCAAAATTCTCTGGACTCTGGGCAGGTCCTGGCGGATTGGAAGAAGGCGAATGTCACGTCACTGTTCAAAATAGGATGTAGGCATAAGGCAGGTAACTATAAGCCAGTTAGTTTAACATCTGTAGTTGGGGAAAATACTTGAAGCTATCATTAAAGAAGAAATAGTGAGGCATCTGGAAAGAAATGGATCCATCAGGCAGAGGCAGCCTGGATTCAGCAAAGGCAGGTCCTGTTTGACAAACTTACTGGAGTTCTTTGAGGTTATAACGAGCACAGTGGATAGAGGGGTTCAGATGGACGTTGTTTACTTGGATTTCCAGAAGGCATTCAATAAGGTGCCACATAAAAGACTTTTCTATAAGATAAGGACGTAAAGAGTTGGGGGTGATGTATTAGCATGGATAGATGATTGGTTAACCATTAGAAAGCAGAAAGTTGGGATACCTGGGTGTGACTCTGGTTGGCAATCAGTAGTGAGCGGTGTGTCACAGGGGTCAGTGCTGGGCCCACAACTGTTCACAATATATATTAATGATCTGGAAGAGGGGACCAAGTGTAGCATAGTTAAGTTCGCTGATGATACTAAATTGAGTGGAAAAGCAAATTGTGCAGAGGATACGGAGAAGGTGCAAAGAGATGTAGATAGGTTAAGTGAGTGGGCAAGGGTCTGACAGGGTACAATGTTGGTAAATGCGAGGTCATCCACTTTGGAAGGAAAAATGAAAGAGCAGATTACTATTTAAATGGAAAAGATTGCAGCATGCTGCTGTGCAGAGGGATTTGGGAGAGCTCGTGCATGAATCACAAAAGGTTGTTTGCAGGTGCAGCAGGCCATCAAGAAGGCAAATGGAATGTTGGCCTTCATTGCTAGAGGGATTGAATTTAAGAGCACGGAGGTTATGCTGCAACTGTACAGGGTACTGGTGAGGCCGCACCTGGAGTACTGTGTGTAGTTCTGGTCTTCTTATGTGGAAAAGGATATACTGGCTTTGGAGGCAGTGCAGAGGAGGTTCACCAGGTTGATTCCAGGGATGAAGGGGTTAACCTATGAGGAGAAATTGAGTCACCTGGGACTGTATTTGCTGGAATTCGGAAGAATGAGAGGACATCTTATAGAAACATATAAAATTATGAAAGAGATAGATAAGATAGAGGCAAGAAGGTTGTTTCCACTTGGAGGTGAGACTAGAACTAGGGAACATAGCCTCAAGATTCACGGGAGTAAATTTAGAATGGAGATAAGGAGGAACTGCTTTTCCCAGAGAATCTGTGGAATTCTCTGCCCTATGAAGCAGTGGAGGCTATCTCATCATATATATCTAATACAAAGTTTGATAGATCGTAGGGGAATTAAGGGTTATGGGGAAAAGGCAGGTAGATGGAGATGAGTCCATGGCTAGATCAGCCATGATCTTATTGAATGGAGGAGCAGGCTCAATGGGCCGGATGGCCGACTCCTGCACTAATTTCTCATGTTCTTATGTTTCGTATATTCTTTTGTACCCACCATCCTCTGAATTTTATAGAAATTCCATCCTTTCTTTTATTTATTCCAAATTTGCTGCCACAGTGATTGAATAGACTTTTTAATTATGGCTTGGCAACACTACATTTATGTCCTTTATTTTAAGTGATTGCTGAACTAGAAGGTCTGCCAACTCATTCCTTCAACAACAACATGGACAGAGACACATAGGAAATCTATACACAAGCCTTGACCCTGCAGCCTTCAGAGATGTTGTCCAATCTCATAAAGAATGTCTGGCCTACAGTCTAAAATACCAATTTTAACAGACGTCAAAACCGAGAACAAATCAGAGCACAGACGTACATAATCATGGCATACTTCTTCGATCCATTGCAAGGCTAAAATGATTGCAACCACCTCAGTCGTGAATTCTGATACATTCTCTGATAATCTTTTCTTAATAATCACCTGAAACTTTGGGACATAAACAGAAACACCTGAACAATTGTTCTAAGTTCAAAGTATATTTATTATCAAATTCATATATGTTACCATATACAACCCAGCGATTCATTTTCTTGCAGACATACACAGCAAATCTATGGAATAGTAACTATTACAGGATCAATAAGAGATCAATCAGAGTGCAGAAGATAACAAACTGTGCAAATGCAAATATAAATCAATAGCGAAAACATGAGATAATGAGATAGAGTTCTTAAATTGAGATCACTGGTCAATTTAAGTGATCTTGTTGATACTTCAATGACGGGATAAGTGAGTGCAGTTATCTCCTTTTATTCAAGAGACTAATGACTGAGGGTGAGTAACTGTTTGTGAACCTGGTGGGGTGAGTCCTGAGGCTCTTGTACCTTCTACCTGATGGCAGCAGTGAGAAGAGAGCATTACCTGATTGGCAGAGATCTCTGATGACAGATGCTGCATTCCTACAACAGCATTTCATGTAGATGCGTTCAATGCTGGGGAAGGCTTTAACCATGACATACTAAGCTGAATCCACTATCTTTTATGGGATTTTCCACTCAAAGGCATTGGTGCTCCCATACCAGGCCGAGATGCAGTCAGTCAATACACACTCCACTACACATCTATAGAAGTTTGTCAAAGTTTTAGATATCACGCTGAATCTCCGCAGACTCCTGAGGAAGTAGAGACGCTGTTGTGCTTTCTTCACAATTGCACTTACACGCTTGCTCCAGAACAGGTCCTCTGGAATAGTAACACCCAAGAATTTAAAGCCGTTAACCCTCTCCACCTCTGATCCAGTGCCCTGTCACTGGATCTTTTGAACCATCGGTGTAGGTATGTAAGAATCCATCATATCTGCTGTGTATATCTTGCTGAACTACCTGTGCCACTGATACATAATCAACCTTCATCTTGATCTTTTCCTGAAAGCTTAAATCAACCTCAGGCAAAGGGAAAAACCACGGAGGAGCAACAGAAAGATGTACGCTGGGACCATAATCCACACTAAACAACCCAAGGTTTTGTGATCATCCATTTCCTATCCACCAGTACTGAATACCTTATGAATGCAGTGCTCCCAACACTCAACTGATGTGGATGACCAACTTTATGTCCTCTTACATTAATCCAATAACCTATTGCTAACTCTAACTTGTGTATATGTAAAGGTACTTCACCCATTTCTGCCAGTAATCCTGAAATTGGGGATGATTTAATAGCACCCCAACATAATCTGAATGGTTGTGCTTGAACATTATCTAGGGACTTTTAGACCACTGGCGAGGCTGACCCCTAAGCAATAGATCCATAATCAAAGACTGATCTCATTAAAACAATATATATTTGTTTAGGTGACCTCCTACTCAAACCCCATTCATGCCCAACTAAGCACCTGAGCACATTCAAGGATTTTTCACACTTCTCTAGGATTTTATTCATATACACTTTCCACGTGAGCCCTCTGTTCGTCCACATCCTGAGAAACTCTACCATTGAATCTTGTTTAAGAGATTTACCATATAACTTGAGATCATTTGTGGGTGTAATGTTCCTTTTAGAAAAATAAATAACTTGAGTCTTTGCAACAGAAAATTAAAACCCCCACCGATATCCCCATTCCTCTACTTCATTAATAGCTGCCTGCATTTTCCCAACTGTATAATTTATATTCCTGCCTCAAGCTCAGTGTTTAACACCATCATTCCCACACTCCTGATCAAAAAGCTGAAGAACCTGGGCCCCTGTGCCTTCCTCTGCAACTGGATCCTCAACTTCCTAACCAGAAAGACCATAATCTGTGCAGATTGGTAATAACATCTTCTCCTTGCTGACGATCAACACTGGCGCACCTCAGGGGTGTGTGCTTAGCCCACTGCTCTACTCTCTATATACCCATGACTGTGTGGCTAGGCACAGCTCAAATGCCATCTATCAATTTGCTGATGATACAACCATCGTAGGCAGAATCTCAGATGGAGACAAGAGGGCGTACAGAAGTGAGATATACCAGCTAGTTGAACTGTATCTCAGCAACAACCTTGCACTCAATGTCAGTAAGACCAAAGAGCTAATTGTGGACTTCAGAAAGGTTAAGAGAACTTGAACTTGAACCAATCCTCAAAGAAGGATCAGAAGTGAAGAGAGTGAGCGGTTTCAAGTTCCTGGGTATCAATGTTCCTGAGGATCTCTCACCTGGTCCGAACATATCGATGCAGCTCTAAAGAAGGCAAGAAAGCGGCTACATTTCACCCACTTGAAAACTTCTATAGATGTACTGTGGAGAGCTTTCTGACAGGCTGCTCACTGTCTAGTATGGGGTGGGGGGGGAGGTGAGGGGCTACTGCACAGGATTGAAAGGAGCTACAGGAAGTTGTAAAATTAGTCAGCTCCATCTTGGCAACCAGCCTCTGTAGGATCCAAGACATCTCCAAGTAGTGGTGCCTCAGAAAGGTGGTATCCATCACTAAGGACCCCCATCTCCCAGGACATGCCCTCTTCTCACTGTTACCATCAGGGAGGAAGTACAGAAGCCTGAAGGCACACACTCAGCAATTCAGGAACAGATTCTTCCCCTCTGCCATCCGATTCCTAAATGGGCATTGAACCCATGAACACCACTTCACTTTTTTTTATTATTTCTGTTTTTCCACTATTTTAATTTAAATAATTAATATACATATTAATGGGCAGAGGCTGGAGTTCGGGCCCGGAGGCTGTCTAATGAGGCAATGAAGCCCTCAAAACTGCTTTGGTACCCTAAGTCCAAGCACCCTGCACTTAAAGACAAACACGTGAGCAGCGCGGGACTGCAGCTAAGTGCCGAGAGCCGCGGAAACTAAATTGCAGAATAAACCGGACCTAAGGAGCACACACAAAATGCTGGTGGAACACAACAGGCCAGGCAGCATCTATAAGGAGAAGCACTGTCGACGTTTCGCTCGGCCAGAAATGTCGACAGTGCTTCTCCTTATAGATGCTGCCTGGCCTGCTGTGTTCCACCAGCATTGTGTGTGTTGTAGTTTGAATTTCCAGCATCTGCAGATTTCCTCGTGTTTGCCTGGACATAAGGAACCTGCTTCGAGTATCGCTGTATTCCCATCGTGTTTAACACCCCCCCCCCCCTCCATCCCGTCAGCCGGTCCGCAAGAATATTGACAATATTAAACCGATGCTCGGTGCAAAAAAGGGTGGGTACCCCTGGTGTTAATACATTATTTCTACTTCCGGTCTTTTCTGCCCTGGTGCGCATGCATGTAAATTAATCGATTTGGGTCGATCTCGCCTTTCACTAAGGCCGAGGTAGGGGATCTTGGGCTTAAAAAGGTTGGTGACCACTACTCTATCTCATACTCCATGGAGAATGTAGTTCCCACCCTAACTTGTATCTTCCTGTCACTTAAAAAATCTTCATTCCAATTGAACATTTTACTACCTATTTGCATCTTTTCCAGTTGAAGCAGCAACCCTTGTGAGCAAAACATATCAGAAACTTTCTCTACATCAACAAAAATTGATTCTTTTTTAATTTGGGCCTTATGAAGATCAGATTCCAAACTTACACCAAGTTCATTGTCTTTATCCCTTTACAAAATCCAGTTTGGTATACAGTTAATTTTTCCACTACTTCCCACAAAATAATAAAGCCTTGCTATAACCACTCATTCCATTACCTTACGTACATGTGAAGTTAACAAAATAGGTCTAGAACTGGTAATCCTTACCAGGTTTCAGTATAGGGATAACAACCACTAATCTCCAAGAAGCAGGAAATCACCCTTCAGTCCATATTGTATTAAAGTATTCCAAATTTAACACAAACTTTGAATCCGATAACCATATAAACATTCTATTACAAATGTAATCTTTCCTATGTGATATCGGACCAGCAATAATAATAGCTTTTTTAAGTTAAGACAATGTAAATTCAAAATCCAAGCAGGAAATGCGACATTCTTTTTTTGTCAGCAATCTGAGGATTGTTTACCAAAAAATGTTTCTCTACAAGACATCTCTTCATTACATACATTGGCTGAACTAAATACACTAGAATATATTTTAGCTAATAATTTTGCTTCTTCAGAATCAGTAACCTTTTCCCTTCCATACAAAACTGGCAATGCATCAAACTTTCTAACTTCCCCCTATTTTCTGTATCATACACCAAACTTCTACCTGTATCTCTTTCCCAATATTATCACATATGTTCTCCTCCACATTTTCTTTGCCCTTTTCCCTGCTTTTCTAACAATGGCTTGAGCCCTTTTATATTGTATGAAATAGGAGTAACACTGCCTAACTGTCCTAAATGTTTTATTCTGCAACTTCACAGCTCTCTTACACTCATCCTCCTCCATGGAACTGCTGGGAATTGCTTCGTTGGCTATTGGGTTGAGATCAAAGCACAAGATATTACCACTCAACTGGATGTCATCCAAAACCAAATGATCAATATTCAAAGTACGTATGTCACAAAAAGATGTGTTTTCTTGCAGGCACACTCAATAAATCCATAATAGAATAATAACCAGAGTAGAATCTATGAAAGACCACTCCAACTTGGAAGAAAGGAGAGAAAGCAAGGAGGAAAGAAGGGAAAGGAAAGAAATAAAAGAAAGGAAGCAAAGGAAGGGAAAGAAGGGAAGGGAGGGAAGAAGGAAAGAAAAGTTTTCAATCTCCCTTATATATGTTGATTCATCACAGTCTTTGATTCTGCCTATGACAGAGGTGTAATCAGCAAACTTGTATAGGGCATTGGAGCTGAGTCATAAGTGTAAAGCAAGCCGAGCAGGGGCTAAGCACACAGCCTTGTGGAGCACCTATGCTGATGAAGATTGTGAAGGAGATGTTGTTGCCAATCCGAACTGATTGGGTGCTGCCAGTGATAAAGTAGAGGATGCAATTGCACAAGGAAGTATTGAGGCCAAGGTCTTGGAGCTTATTGATTAGGTTTGAGGGGATGATGATATTGAATGCTGAGCTATAGTCAATAAAAAGCATCCTGATGTATAGATAGATAGATAGATAGATAGATAGATACTTTATTCATCCCCATGGGGAAATTCAACTTTTTTCAGTTTCAGTATGCAGTTTTTGTTGTCCAGATGTTCCAGGGATGCGTTAAGAGCCGATGAGGTGGCATCCACTTTGGACCTGTTGATCTAGTAGGCAAATTGGAGTAGATCCAAGTCATTTCTCAGGAAGGAGTTGATATGTTTCATCACCAACCCCCCAAAACACTTCATCACTGTGGAAGTAAGGGCTTCTGGATGTTAGTCATTGAGGCCGGTTACCACATTTTTCTTAGGCACGGTATAATTGAAGACGTACAAACAAGCTGGACGAACTCAGCAGGTCGGGCAACATCCGTTGAAATGAGCAGTCAAGGGCCGAGACCCTTCGTCGGGTATAATTGAAGCCTTCTTAAAGCAGGTAGATGCCTGATACTGCCAAAGCGAGAGCTTAAAGATCCCAATGAACGCTCCAGTCAGTTGATCAGCACAGGTCTTTAGTACCCGGCCTGGGTCAGGTGCTTTCATTGCCGTCAGCCTCCTGAAGTCTGCTCGTACATCAGCCACATAGACTGAAATCACAGGATCATCCGATGCTGTGGAAACCTACTTTCATATAAATCATCAAATACGTCCCAATTTTGCTCTTTAAAATTTCACTTGGAGATATGAGAATCTTTCCTCCGATACACTTCATCCCATTGTACATATACAGTACTGGGGAAATGATCACTCCCCACTCTTGTATCATTATACACTTCTCAGTTACACACCCTTGCTATATTCTCAGATGCCAGCGTAAGATATGTAGCAGAAACAGTGCTATCAAATCGATTTATCTTTATACACCTATCATTCACCACACTTTCCTCCCAAAAAGTCTTCCACCACGAACCCATCCACATCATTGTCACTGCAGTCCCACACGGTACAATGAACATTAAAATCTCCACAGAATATAACCTCATTTCCACCCACACTTTCCAATACATCAGGTATCACTTTCCAATATACTTTTCACAAGAGTTATAAAAATTATTATCTGTATTTTACTGTTCTTTCTCCAAATTTCAACCACAACTGACTCACTAGCAACTCCAGTTTCCACAATTCTATGCGCTGTGCCATTTTCAACAAAGGAAGCCGCTCTTCTCCATTATCTATTTTCCATTCACATCTTATATCAACATAACTTCGTATCTTAAAACTTAGACAAGATTTCAAGCAGGTTTCTTGTACACGTATAACACATCAGTTTTATTTGGTAAATCTTCAATAAATTTCTTAAGTTCTTGACCATTAGCTGAGAAACATCTGACATTCCATTGTAAGATTAGAAAAATGCTTTGACTCCTTTGAAATCTGAACATTATTTACTCCTCCTTGTAAAACATCATTAATAACTTCTAGAGTTGTCTTTTATCTCAAGATGTTTTTCTGCAGTTTTAATAGAATTTTAATTGTTTTCTATCCTACTTTAGTTTGTGCTGTACAAATTACCACATCTGCCATGAAAGTGACAAACTTTAGTTATCAGCAATCAATGAATCCTTTGGTATACAGTCATGTACTTGGCACATCAGTTTTAATCTACCTATATACTGAATATCAATAGGCTCAGTTTATACTGTACTTTCTCCAGAGCCTCTGCATATGATACGCCCATTTCCACCTGAGCATGCTGCACTTATATACAGGGCACCCTGTATAAGCTATGTTCCAGTCCACAATTGCTACGTTTTACCCTAAAGCCTTCTCCACAATTACCGTAATCATGTGCTCCACCACATCTACTACACTGCACTTTACCCTTTGCACACAGCTGCTACATGACCAGGCTTCTGGCAATGAAAACATCACAGCTGGGGTGGCACATAGACTCGAACCATATAGCTCATAACCTAAATTAACCCTATCCGGGAAATTTTCCAACACATTTAATCAACACCAATAAACTATCTGTTCTTACTGAACCACAAAAGCCTTTTAAGCATTTAGCATCCTCAACTTTACCCCTGACTAAATTAGTTTTAACTTGGTCCATTGATACAAACATAGAAACATAGAAAACCTACAGCACAATACAGACCCTTCGGCCCACAAAGCTGTGCCGAACATGTCCTTATCTTAGAACTACCTAGACTTACCCATAGCCCTCTATTTTTATAAGCTCCATGTACCTATCCAGGAAGCTCTTAAAAGACCCTATCGTTTCCGCCTCCACCACCGCCACCAGCAGCCCATTCCAAGCACTCTCTGCATAAAAAACATACCCCTGACATCTCCTCTGTACCTACTTCCAAGCACCTTAAAACTATGCCCTCTCATGCTAGCCATTTCAGCCCTGGGAAGAAGCCTCTGACTCTCCACATGATCAATGCCTCTCATTATTTTGTACACCTCTATCAGGTCACCTCTCATCCTCCGTCGCTCCAAGGAGAAAAGGCCGAGTTCACTCAACCTATTCTCATAAGGCATGCTCCCCAATCCAGGCAACATCCTTGTAAATCTGCTCCGCACCCTTCCTATGGCTTCCACATCCTTCCTGTAAGTGAGGGGACCAGAACTGAGCACAGTACTCCAAGTGGGGTCTGACCAGGGTCCTATATAGCTGCAACATTACCTCTCAGCTCTTAAACTCAATCCCATGATTGATGAAGGTCACTGCACCATATGCCTTCTTAACCACAGAGTCAACCTGAACAGCAGCTTTGAGTGTCCTATGGACTCAGACCCCAAGATCCCTCTGATCCTCCACACTGCCAAGAGTCTTACCATTAATAATATATTCTGCCATCATAATTTGACCTACCAAAATGAACCACCTCACACTTATCTGGGTTGAACTCCATCTGCCACTTCTCAGCCCAGTTTTGCATCCTATCAATGTCCCACTGTAACCTCTGACAGCCCTCCACACTATCCACAACACCTCCAACCTTTGTGTCATCAACAAACTTACTAACCCATCCCTCCACTTCCTCATCCAGGTCATTTATAAAAATCACGAAGAATAAGGGTCCCAGAACAGATCCCTGAGGCACACCACTGGTCTCCGGCCTCCATGCCAAATATGACCCATCTACAACCACTCTTTGCCTTCTGTGGGCAAGCCAGTTCTGGATCCACAAAGCAGTGTCCCCTTGGATCCCATGTCTCCTTACTTTCTCAATAAGCCTTGCATGGGGTATCTCATCAAATGCCTTGCTGAAATACATATACACTACATCTACTGCTCTATCTTCATCAATGTGTTTAGTCACATCTTCAAAAAATTCATTCAGGCTCGTAAGGCATGACCTGCCCTTGACAAAGCCATGCTGACTATTCCTAATCATATTATACCTCTCCAAATGTTCATAAATCCTGCCTCTCAGGATCTTTTCCATCAACTTACCAACAACTGAAGTAAGACTCACTGGTCTATATTTCCTGGGCTATCTCTACTCCCTTTCTTGAATAAGGGAACAACATCTGCAACCCTCCAATCCTCCGGAATCTCTCCTGTCCTCAATGATGATACAAAGATCATCGCCAGAGACTCAGTAATTTCCTCCTTTGCTTCCCACAGTAGCCTGGGGTACATTTCATCTGGTCCCAGTGACTAATCCAACTTGATGTTTTCCAAAATCTTCAGCACATCCTCTTTCTTAATGTCTGCATGCTCAAGCTTTTCAGTCCGCTGCCAGTCATCACTACAATCACCAAGCTCCTTTTCCGTAGTGAATACTGAAGCAAAGTATTCATTAAGGACCTCTGCCATCTCCTCCAGTTCCATACACACTTTCCCACTGTCACTCTTGATTGGTCCAATTCTCTCACGTCTTATCCTCTTGCTCTTTACATACTTGTAGAATGCCTTGGGGTTTTCCTTAATGCTGTCTGCCAAGGCCTTCTCATGGCCCTTTCTGGCTCTCCTAATTTCATTCTTAAACTCCTTCCTGCTAGCCTTATAATCTTCTAGATCTCTATCATTACCTAGTTTTTTGAACACTTCATAAGCTCTTCTTTTCCTCTTGACTAGATTTACAACAGCCTTTGTGCACCACAGTTCTTGTACCCTATCATCCTTTCCCTGTTTCATTGGAAAGTACCTATGCAGAACTCCACGCAAATATCCACTGAACATCTGCCACATTTCTTCCGTACGTTTCCCTGAGAACATCTGTTTCCAATTTATGCTTCCAAGATCCTGCCTGATAGCCTCATATTTCCCCTTACTCCATTTAAATGTTTCCCTAACTTGTCTGTTCCTATCTCTCTCCAATGCTATGGTAAAGGAGACAGAATTGTGATCACTATCTCCAAAATGCTGTTCCACTGAGAGACCTGACACCTGACCAGGTTCATTTCCCAATACCAGATAAAGTACAGTACAGCCTCTCCTCTTGTAGGCTTATCTACATACTGTGTCAAGAAACCTTCTTGAACACACCTAACAAACTCCACCCCATCTAAACCCCTCACTCTAGGGAGATGCCAATCAATATTTGGGAAATTAATATCTCCCATCACACAACCCTGTTATCATTACTCCTTTCCGGAATCTGTCTCCCAATCTGCTTCTCGATGTCCCTATTACTATTGGATGGTCTATAAAAAACATCCAGTAGAGTTATTGACCCCCTTCCTATTCCTAACTTCCCCCCACAGAGACACCGTAGACAACCCCTTCATGACTTCCTCCTTTTCTGCAGTCGTGACACTATCTCTGATCAGCAGTGCCATGCCTCCACTTCTTCTGCCTCCCTCCCTGTCCTTTCTGATACATCTAGAGACAAGTTTGTGTCACTACAATCTCACAGAGTATGATGAGCATTAAATTCCCCTGATCATTAGCTAACCATTTTCGAGCATTTTGCTGTAGGATTTCAAAAAAGAGCAAAATATTAAAAAATTAAAAAGAGGAAAAAAATATATTAACAGCCCTTCTCTGACACTCTCCATATAAAATATTAATTTCTACTCAAACCCACAGCACTCCCACAGCTTTCTTTTATACAGGACACCCTGCATAAGCAGAGCTATGTTCCCCTCCACAACTGCTATGTTTTGGCCTAAAGCCTTCTCCACAATTACCATAATCATGTTCTTCACCATATCTGCCACACTGCCTTTTACCCCTATACACAGCTGCTAAACTTCTAGCATTGAAAACATCTCAGAGAGGGAAGCATAAAGACCCAAACCATATAACTCATAGAATCTAAATTAACCATACCCAGCAACTTTTTCCCCATCAAATTTAATCATAACTGTTAAGTTATCTGTTCTTACTCCACCACATAGAATGTTACAACTTTACCCCTGACTAAACGATTTTTAACTTGGTCAATGGATGTATCTAGGGGCACTCCTGTAATTACTCCCCAAAGCCACTGTTATTCAATATAATTCCTTGGTGTTACTTTTCTTCTCCCACAGCTTTTAATCCTAAAGCTTTCTCATATTGCTTACTATCTTCACAAAACACCAAAAACACTCTATCTCTTAAAGGTCTTGTGCCCACAATATCTCCTAACACTTTTTTCAAATCCTGAGTTAATCTCATTGGATTGATATCAGAAACCGGTCCACATTCAATACCTTAAACTCTTCCTTCCTTCTCTTATTGAAATCCTGTCTACTGCCTTCATCACTATACAATAGCCACTACAATCCTCAAATTGCTGCTTACATTTCCTCCTCAGAGAGTTGCCATTTGCCTTCCTCCATACAATTCCTATCACCCAATACCATCTGCTGTCCACTTCCTGACATCTCTACCCCACAATCCTCAACTGAAACTGAAGTGAGAGGGTGAACAGCCATAAGTTGTGATCGATGTAGGTACCATTGACATGGGTAGGATGAGTGACTAGGTTCTGCAAAGGGACTTCAGGGAGCTAGGTGCTAAGTTAAAGGGCAGGACCTCCAGGGTTTTGACCTCAGGATTGCTACCCATGCCACGTGCTAGTGAGGCCAGAAATAGGAAGATTATACCGTTTAACATGTGGCCACGGAGTTGGTGTAGAAGGGAGGGCTTAAGATTTTTGGATCTGTGCCACGTAACAGTGAGTATAGGAATAGAGTGAAGTGGAGGATAAATGTGTGGCTGAGGGATTGGAGCAAGGGGCAGGGATTCAGATTTCTGGATCATTGGGACCTCTTGTGGAGCAGGTGTGACCTGTACAAAAAAAAATGGGTTGCACTTGAATCCCAGCAGGGCCAATAACCTGGCAGGGAGGTTTGCTAAGGCTATTGGGGAGAGTTTAAACTAGGATTGCTGGGAAGTGGAAACCAAACTGAAGAAACGGAGGAAGAGGAGGTTGGCTCACAAACAGAGAAAGCTTGGAGACAGTGCGAGAGGGCGGATAGGCAGGTGATAGAGAAGGAACATGCTCAGACCGATGGTTTGAGATGTGTTTTTTTTTAATGCAAGGAGTATTATGAACAAAGCAGATGAGCTTAGAGCGTGGATCAGTACTTGGAGCTATGAGGTTGTGGCCATTACAGAGACTTGGATGGCTCAGGGGCAGGAATGGTTACTTTGAGTGCCAGGCTTTAGATGCTTCAGAAAGATTAGGCAGGGAGGCAAAAGAGGTGGGGATGTGGCACTGTTGATCAGAGATGGTGTCATGGCTGCAGAAAAGGAGGAAGTCATGAAGGGGTTGTCTACAGAGTCTCTGTGGGTAGAAGTTAGGAATAGGAAGGGGTCAATAACTCTACTGGGTGTTTTTTTATAGACCACCCAATAGTAACAGGGACATCAAGAAGCAAGATAGGGAGACAGATTCTGGCAATGATTTTTGCATCACCAATGGGGATGGGGCAGGTTCCGAAGGACTGGAGGGTTGCAGATGTTATCCCTTATTCGAGAAAGGGAGCAGAGATAGCCCAGGAAATTATAGAACAGTGAGTCTTACTTCTGTGGTTGGTAAGTTGATGGAGAAGATCCTGAGAGGCAGGAGTTATGAACATTTGGAGAGGCATAATATGATTAGGTATAGTCAACATGGCTTTGTCAAAGGCAGGTCGTGCCTTACAAGCCTGATTGAATATTTTGAGGATCTGACTAAACACATCAATAAAAATAGAGTCATAGATGTAGTGTATATGGATTTCAGCAAGGCATTTGATAAGGTACCCCATGCAAGGCTTATTGAGAAAGTAAAGAGGCATGGGATCTAAGGGGACACTACTTTGTGGATCCAGAACTGGCTTGCCCACAAAAGGCAAAGAGTGGTTGTAGACGGGTCATATTCTGCATGGAGGTCGGTCACCAGTGCCTCAGTGGTGTGCCTCAGGGATCTGTTCTGGGACTCCTACCTTTCGTGATTTTTATAAATGACCTGGATGAGAAAGTGGAGGGATGGGTTAGTAAATTTGCTGATGACACAAAGACTGGAGGTGTTGTGGATAGTGTAAAGGGCTGTCAGAGGTTACAGCGGGACATTAATAGGATGCACAACTGGGCTGAGAAGTGGCAGATGGAGTTCAACCCTGGTAAGTGTGAGGTGGTTCATTTTGGTAGGTCAGATATAATAGCAGAATATAGCATTAATGGTAAGATTCTCGGCAGTGTGGAGGATCAGAGGATACTCAAAGCTGCTGCGCAGGTTGACTGTGTGGTTAAGAAAGCATAATCAATCATGGGATTGAGTTTAGGAGCCGAGAGGTAATGTTGCAGCTATATAGCACCCTGGTCAGATCCCACTTGGAGTACTGTGCTCAGATCTGGTCACCTCACTATAGGAAGGATGTGGAAACCATAGAAAGGGTGCAGAGGAGATTTACAAGGATGTTGCCTGGATTGAGGAGCATGCTGTTTGAGAATAGGTTGAGTGAACTCAGCCTTTTTTCCTTGGAGCAACAGACGATGAGAGGTGATAGAGGTGTATAAGATAATGAGAGGCATTGATCATGTGGATAGTCAGAGGCTTTTTCCCAGGGCTGAAATGGCTAGCATGAGAGGGCACAGTTTTAAGGTGCTTGGAAGTAGGTACAGAGGAGACATCAGGGGTAAGTTTTTTATGCAGAGAGTGCTGTGTGCGTGGAATGGGCTGCCGGCGACGTTGGTGGAGGCGGATATGACAGAGTCTTTTAAGAAATTCCTGGAAAGGTATATGGAGCTTAGAGAAATAGAGGGCTATGGGTAACCCTAGGTAATTTCTCAGGTAAGGACATGTTTGGTACTGCTTTGTGGGCTGAAGGTCCTGTACTGTGCTGTAGGTTTTCTATGTTTCTAGGGAAGGTGAGGCCTGAACAGAAGGGATGGTTTGCACCTGAACTGGAGGGGGACTAATACCCTAGTGGGAAGGTTTATTAATGCTGCACAGTGGAGTTTAAACTAGAGTTGCAGGGGGATGGGAATCAGAGTGCCAGAACAGATGGTGGAGAAGATTGTGGATGCAGATGTTGGTAAGACAAAGTTAGGAATCAAAAAATTGAGCATGGTGCAACAAAATTCAAAAGGGTGAATACAGGACTGCAGGTGTTGTATCCGAATGTGTGCAGTATACATAATACAGTATGGACTGGCAGCACAGTTGCAGATTAGCAGGTGTGATGTTGTAAGCATCACTGAATCATGGCTGAAAGATTAGAGCTTGGAGCTTAATATCCAAGGGTACACATTGTATCAAAAGGATAGGCAGGAAGGCAGAGAGGGCGGTGTTGCTCTGTTGGTAAAAAATCAAATCAAATCATTAGGAAGAAGTGACATGGGATTGGAAGGTGTTGAATCATTGTGGGTAGAGCTAATGAAATGCAAGGGTAAAAAGACACTTATGGGACTTGTATACAGACCCCTAAATAGTAGTAAGGACGTGGCCTACAAATTACAATGGGAGATGGAAAACGTATATCAAAAGGGCAATGTTACAATAGTCATGAAGGACTTCAAAATTCAGGTAGATTGGGAAAATCCAGCTGGTACTGGATTCCAGGAGGGGGAATTTCCAGAGAGCCTACAAGGTGCTTTTCAGAGCAGCTTGTGGTTGAGCCCACTAGGGGATCAGCTATTCTGGATTGAGTGTTGTGCAATGAACCAGAATTGATTAGAGAGCTTAAGGTAAAAGAACCCTTAGGGACAAGTGATCATAATATGATTGAATTCACCCTGAAATTTGAGAGGGAAAAACTGAAGTCAGATGTGTCAGTGGAGTAAAGGGAATTACAGAGGCATGAGAGAGGAGTTGGCCAGAATTGACTGGAAAAGAACACTGGCAGGGATGATGGCAGAGCAGCAACCAAAGAAGAAGTATTCTCAAGGAAAGATGACAGAACCATGGCTAACAAGAGAAGTCAAAGCCAACATAAAAGCCAAAGAGAGGGCATATAGTGAGCAAAAATTAATGGGAAGTTAGAGGATTGAGAAGTTTTTGAAACCAACTGAAGACAGATAAAAAGTCATTCAGAAGGTAAAGATGCCATACAAAACTAAGCTAGCCAATAATATTAAACAGGATAGCAAAAGTTTCTTAAGATACATAAAGTGTAAAAGGGAGGTGAGAGTGGATATCGGACTGCTGGAGAGGTAGTAATGGGGGACAATGGAATACTAGATGAACTGAATAAGCATTTTGCATCAGTCTTCGCTGAGGAAGACACTAGCAGTGTGGTAGAAGTTCCAGGTGTCAGAGGAATGAAATGTGTGAAGTTGCTGTAACTAGGGAGAAGATTCTTGGGAGGGAATTCGAAAGCTCTGGAGGTAAGTAAGTCACCTGGACCAGATGGTGCACTCCACAAAGTTCTGAAAGAGGATCTTTCAAGAATCACAAGATTCTGGAATGGTTCTGGAAGACTGAAAAATTACAAATGTCATCCACTCTTCAAGAAGGAAGAGAGGAAACTATAGGCTAGTTAGTCTGACCTCAGTGGTTGGGAAGATGTTGGAGTTGATTATGAAGGATGAGGTCTCAGGGTACTTGGAGCCACATGATAAAATAGACCATAGTCGGCATGGTTTCCGCAAGGGAAAATCTTGCCTGACAAATCTGTTGGAATTCTTTGAAGAAATAACAATCAGGATAGACCAAGGAGAATTGGGGGGTGGTGCTTACTTGGATGTTCAGAAGGCCTTTGACAAGGTACTACACATGAGGCTGCTCCGAGCCTATGTTATTACAGGAAAGATTCTAGCATGGATAAAGCAGTGGCTTTAGGACATTAGGACCACTTGTGTCCTTTGTTTCACGGAATCCTGGTAACCCCTTCCATACCGGATGCAGCGATTCAGAATGACGGGTTTAGAAGTGGAGAGAATGAGCAATTTCAAGTTCCTGGGTGTCAAGATCTCTGAGGATCTAACCTGGTCCCAACATATTGATGCAGTTATAAAGGAGGCAAGACAGTGGCTATACTTTATTACGAGTTTGAAGAGATTTGTTATGTCAAGAAGTACACTCAAAAACTTCTATAGATGTACCGTGGAAAGCATTCTGACAGGCTGCATCACTGTCTGGTATGGAGCCAGGAGGTGGCTACTGCACAGGACCGAAAGAAGCTTCATCTTGGGTGCTAGCCTACAAAGTACCCAGGATATTTTCAAGGAGTGGTGTCTCAGAAAGGCAGCGTCCATTAGTAAGGACTTCCAGCACCCAGGGCATGCCCTTTTCTCACTGTTACCATCCAGTAGGAGGTACAGAAGCCTGAAGACACACACTCAGCGATTCAGGTACAGATTCTTCTCCTCTGCCATCTGATTCCTAAATGTACATTGAACCCTTGGACACTACCTCACTTTGTTTTTAGTATATAGTATTCCTAGGTTTTGCATGATTTTTAATCTATTAAATATACATATACTGTATAAAGTATACTTAATAACATTTATTTATTTATTTTTATTATTATTATTTTTCTTCTATATTATGTATTGCATTGAACTGCTGTTACTAAGGTAACAAATATCACGTCACATGCCGGTGATAATAAACCTGATTCTGATTCTGGTGGCAGGAGGCAGAGTGGGAATAAAGGGAGCCTTTTCCGGTTGGCTGCTGGTGATTACTGGTGTACCACAGGGGTCTGTGTTGGGACTGATTCTTTTTATGTTATATGTCAATGATTTGGATGATGGAATTGGTGGCTTTGTTGCAAAGTTTGCAGACAGTATGAAGGTGGAGGGGCAGGTAATTTTGAGGAAGCAGAGAGGCTACAGAAGGACTGAGACAGATTAGGAGAATAAGCAAAGAAATGGCGGGTGGAATGCAGTGTTGGGAAGCGTACAGTCATACATTTTGGTAGATGAAATGAAAGGGTTGACTATTTTCTAAAAGCAGAGAAAATACAAAGAGACTTGGGAATCCTTGTACAGGATTCCCTAAAGGTTAATTTGCAGGTTTAGTCTGTGGTGAGGAAGGCAAATGAAATGTTAGCATTGATTCCAAAAGGACTGAAATACAAAAGCAAGGATGTAATGTTGATACTCTATAAAGCACTGGTGAGGCCTCACTTGGGGTATTGTGAGCATGTTTGGGTCCCTTATCTTAGAAAGGATGTGCTAAAACTGGGGGAGTTCAAAGGAGGTTCATGAAAAAGATTCCAGGATTGAATTGCTTGTCATATGAAGAGCGTTTGATGGCTCTGGGCCTGTATTCACTAGAATTCAGAAGAATGAGGGGTGACCTCATTAAAACCTATCGAATGGTGAAAGGCCTTGACAGAGTGGATGTGGAAAGGATGTTTCCTAAGACTAGAGGACATAGCCTCAGAATAGAGGGGTGTCCTCTTAGAATGGAGATGAGAGGAATTTCTTTATCCAGAGAATGGTGAATCTGTGGAATTCTTTGCCACAGGCAGCTGTGGAGGCCAAGTCTTTATGTATATTTAAGGCAGAGGTTAATAGATTTTTGATTGGTCAGGACATAAAGGGATACGGGGAGAAGGCAGGAGATTGGGGTTGAGAGGAAAATTGGATCAGCCATGGTGAAATGGCAGAGCAGACACCTAATTCTGCTTCTATATCTTATGGAAACAGTTTATAGAGGGAACTATCCAACCACTGCCAGCTAAACGGTGAATTATCCAATCACTGCTATCTAAACGGTGAATTATCCAATCACCGCTATCTAAATGGTGCAAAACTATCCAAACACTGGCAGTTCAGTGAAAGGGAACTACCCAGTTGCTGCCAGATAAATGGGAGGAAACTGTCCAATCACAGCCAACCAAATAGTGAATTGTCCAACCACAGACAGCCAAATAGTGAATTATCCAATCATTACCAGTTCAACAGCAGAGAGCTACCCAATCATTGCCAGCTTAATACTGGTGAACTACCCAATCATTGCCAGCTAAATGGTGGGGAACTACCCAGTATTGCCACTTAAATTATTGAGAATTATCCAATCACTGCCAATCATAAATGGGCAAAAAAATTCAATCTCTATCAGCCTAAAAGGGAGGAAATAACCAACATCTACCAGTTGAATGACAGGAAATTATGTAATTCCTTGCTGTCAAAGTGCTATCCGAACACTGCCAGTCCAGTGGAGGGAAAACTTCCAATCGAGTCAGTCAAATGATTGAGAACTCTTCAATCTCTTCTCTAGTTAATGGAGAACATTATGTTTTTGTATTTTCAGGCGAATTACAGAATTAATTATCATGCAGAAAGAGTTAAAGCGATAACCAGCATTCATTGAGAATTGATTATCAGACTGGTTGCAAATATTGTGAGCCCAAGTCCCTGTCCTCGGGGTACAGCTGTGACCAGTGTGATACTGCAGGGGTTGCAGTTGGGTTACCAATGGGGTTGGTGTTGGACTGTCAGCCGTGCACATTCCAAATCAATGGCAGAGGAAACCAGATATCATATTTCTCATCATTGACAATTTACCACTTCACCACTGTAACCTGCAACTCTGATGCTGTCTCAGACTGGGAATACGCTCAGCGGCCACTTGATTAGGTACCTCCTATACCTAATAAAATGGCCACTGAGTGTACATCCATGATCTGCTGCTGTAGTCCATCCACTTCAAGGTTCAATGTGGTGTGCGATCAGAGATACTCTTCTGCACACCACTGTTGTAACGCAAGGTTCCTTAAGTTATGTTGACTTCCTGTCAGCTTGTACCAGCCTGGCCATTTTCCTCTGACCTCAGGGTATTTTCACCAACAGAAGTTCTGGCTGCTGAATTTTTTTTGTTTTTTTTCCCTCCATCCCCTGTAAACCCTAAAGACTGTTGTGCATGAAAATCCCAGGAGATCAGCAGATTCTGAGATACTCAAACCTCCTGTTCTTGCACCTACAAATATTCCATGATCAAAGTCATTTCTTCCCCATTCTGATATTTGGTCTGAACAACTGAACCTCTTGACCGTGTCTGCATGCTTTTATGCATTGAGTTACTGCCACATGATTGGCTGATTAGATACTTGCATTAACATGTGTAATTAATATATGACCAGTGAGTGTATATCAATGTTCTGCCATCACTACTAGGTCTAATTCCTGAACCTGTCCGCACAATTACAGTGTAGGAGCTCCTTCATCAGGAGTGGTTCCAGAAGACAGCTACCCACCATTCTAGATGGGATAAAAACACTGAGCTAGCCAGCAATTACCACGTCCCAAACATAAATAGGAAAAGATAATCCCTGTTCTGTTTACAAATCTTCTTAAAATGTTGAATTAGCCGTATTTGCTACACAAATCACTCTCTCACCTAGAGGGGGTCAGTTGTGCTGTGAGGATTACATTCCTTGACTTCTCTAGTGCCTTTAACACCATCCAGCCCAAGATCTTAAGGCACAAACTAACGGAGATGGGAGTAGACTCTCACATGGTGGATTGGATAGTGGACTACTTGACAGATAGACTTCAGTATGTGCGGTTGGGAGACTGTAGGTCTGACACGGTGGTCAGCAGCACAGGGGCGCCGCAGGGAACCGTACTCTCTCCGGTCCTGTTCACCCTGTACACATCAGACTTCCAATATAACTCGGAGTCCTGCCATGTGCAGAAGTTCGCTGATGACACGGCCATAGTGGGGTGTGTCAGGAATGGACAGGAGGAGGAGTATAGGAAACTGATACAGGACTTTGTGATATGGTGCAACTCAAACTACCTGCGTCTCAATATCACCAAGACCAAGGAGATGGTGGTGGACTTTAGGAGATCTAGGCCCCATATGGAGCCAGTGATCATTAATGGAGAACGTGTGGAGCAGGTTAAGACCTACAAGTATCTGGGAGTACAGTTAGACGAGAAGCTTGACTGGACTGCCAACACAGATGCCTTGTGCAGGAAGGCACAGAGTCGAATGTACTTCCTAAGAAGGTTGGCATCATTCAATGTCTGTAGTGAGATGCTGAAGATGTTCTATAGGTCAGTTGTGGAGAGCGCCCTCTTCTTTGTGGTGGCGTGTTGGGGAGGAAGCATTAAGAAGAGGGACGCCTCACGTCTTAATAAGCTGGTAAGGAAGGCGGGCTCTGTCGTGGGCAAAGTACTGGAGAGTTTAACATCGGTAGCTGAGCGAAGGGCGCTGAGTAGGCTATGGTCAATTATGGATAACTCTGAACATCCTCTACATAGCACCATCCAGAGACAGAGAAGCAGTTTCAGTGACAGGTTACTATCGATGCAATGCTCCTCAGACAGGATGAAGAGGTCAATACTCCCCAATGCCATTAGGCTTTACAATTCTACCGCCAGGACTTAAGAACTTTTTAAAAGCTATTATTAATGCTTTTTGAGACGGTGATTTAGATGCATATCATATTTTTTACTGAGTTAAGTATTGTATGTAATTAGTTTTGCTACAACAAGTGTATGGGACATTGGAAAAAAAGTTGAATTTCCCCATGGGGATGAATAAAGTATCTATCTATCTATCTATCCATCTATCTATCTATGTCATATTATGCGTGCTTTTAGATCTCGGATTTGTGAAGGTGGGAAACAGAGAGATTAAAAAGGCACATACACACTCCTCTATCTGATTTATCTGTAGAAAATTATTCCTGTCTCACTTAGAGAGATTAGCTTTATTTGTCACATTTATATTGAAACATATAGTGAAATATAAATGTATGGTTGGAAATTACAATAGACATTTACAAAATGGAGAAGATAACAGCATCTGTTAATCATAAGCTGGAACAATTTGATTTATACTGGGAAAAATTGTTTAACTACATAACACCTCATAGGCCTGATTTTATTCTCACAAATCAATGATTATGTTGTAAAAAAAAGATCACTCCCTACTTTATACATAGATTTCTTATTTCGCTTGTTCTTTCTCTCCTCTCCTTTCTTATAAGTGCATACCTCAGATAATTATTATGTGGAGATTTGTGACAAATATGATTATATGATATATATATACAGTATCTGAAATACATTTTATGGAAATGTTTGTTTGATGGTAAACTTCAATTAAAAATAAATTACAAAAAAAAAATCAGTGAGGATTGGGCTGGGCAGCCTGCAAGTGTTGGCATGCTTCAAGGTGCCAATGTAGCATGCCCACAACTCACCTGGCGGAAGCCCACACAGTCGTGGGGAAAAGGTACAAACCGCTTAGAAGCAGCAGTGGGAATTGAACTCTGATTTGTGATCGCTGGCACTGTAAAGCGGTTGTGCTAACCACCACACAGCACAAAGGCATTTCACTCTTCTGTGTGGCAAAAGCATAACAAAATGGCGTTTTGTATGCTGTGGTTAAACAGCGCAGGCGAAGACCTCCCCGCCATTGAGCACATCTACCTGGAGCACTACCACAAGAAAGCCGCACCCATCATCAAGCACTCCCGCCATCCACAATCTCTTCACATTACTAACAACGGGCAGAAGGTACAAGAGACTTACGTCCCACACCAGCAGGTTCAGGAACAGTTATTACTCTCCAACCATCAGGCTCCTGAAACAGCGTGGATAACTTCACTCACCACAACAATGAACTGATTCCACACTCTAGAGCTCACTCTAGAGCTCACTTCCAAGGGCTCTACAACTCATGGATTATAGTTTTTCATGAAATCTATTAATTTTCTTATTTTACTGTAAATATATACAAGAAAATGTATCTCAGGGTTGTATATGGTGACATATACGTACTTGGATAACACATTTAGTTTGACTTTGAGGACTCAGCAAGTGATGATCTAACTTGGGAAATTTGTTATCTGAGACAAAGTGGACTTCAAATGGAAATGGTAGTTTCAAAAAAAAGCTGGAAACACAATCACATTTTCAGTATGGAAGGTTTGTCATGTTGGGGTTAATTTAAACCCAAATGGATATCTGACCTTTGGCTAAATTGCTGAACTCTATTAGTTGCTTCCTGCAAGCACTGAAGCAATTATTCCTCAGTAAGTAATTAGAAGTAGTGTGGTCTGTTGCTTTGTTTAGTATAAATGAGCATATTATGGAATAACCTTGATCAAACATGGAAGGCTTTAAACCAGTGACATTTCCGATACCATCTGGAGCACCGTGCCCAGTTTAAGTCCTTTCATGCTGGCTCTGGGAAAGCGGAGAGTTAGAGGAATGATTCCGAGCGGGAAGTACTTGAGTTACTGAAACAGGATTAAAGAGCTGGTTTTATTTATTCTAGTGACATGCAGATTTGGAATCTAGAGCCAGAGATGAATATAAAACAAGTCAAAGGGTTGGACGGCACGCCAGTGAATAGATTTTTCCACTTTACTGGGCTATAGGTCAGTGTTTAAAGATCCATCAAGTGGGAGTCACATACAAAATCAGTCTTGTCTCCATAGAGCGTGGTTAGCCTCTCGAATCTCTTACCAGGATCAGAATCAGTGACATATGCCATGAAATTTGTTGTTTTCTGGCAGCAGTGCATTACAAAGACATAGAAATTATGATACCAAAATAAACAAAGAGTGCAAAAAATGAATAATGCAGTATTCATGGGTTCCTAATGCTAGAGGGTTAGAGGCTCTTCCTAAGATGTTTAGTGAGTGTTTTCGGGCTCCTGTACCTCCACTCTAGTAATGAGAAGAGGCATATCCCTGATGTTGAGTGATGGATGCCGCCTTGTTGACAGGAGAGGTTGTGCCCGTGATGGAGCTGGCTGAGTTTACAACCCTGTGCAGCCCCTTCCAATCTTGAGCATTGGCACTCGCTCCCACCACCAACCCCACCCCCGTACCAGACAGTGATGCAACCAGTCAGAATGCTCTCCACTGTGCATCTACAGAAACTTGCAAGTCTTCGGTGACACACCAAACCTCCTCAAACTCCCGACGAAGTAGAGCCGCTAGTGTGGCCTCATGATTGCTTCAATCACGAAGCCTCCACTTTCCGAGGAGGCTGGAAGAGAGCTGGCCACACACAAATCCACAGATGCGCGGTAGGGAGCATCCCAACAAGCTGTATCACAGCTTGCTACCGAAACAACGCTGTGGCGGACAGGACAATTCTACAACGGGTAGTCAAAACTGCTAGCGCATCACCAGGTTACCCGCCAGCAAGGACAGGTATACAGAGAGGTAACATCATGAAGGAGCCCACACACCCTGCTCGTGGACTCTTTGTCCCACTCCCATCAGGGCAGAAGCTACAAGGCATCCTTGCCAGGACCACCAGACTCCAAAACAGTTACTTTCCCCAAGCAGTTAGGCTGATCAACACTCCTATCCAATAACTCCACCAGTACTTTTTTATTTCCTGTCAGTCATCTTAGTACAGCCTAGCATCACTTTATGGAAGTACAATCAATGTATAGATATATATAAGCTATCTTATGTATTTAGAACCGTAGAACCATAGAACATTACAACACAGAAACAAGCCTTTTGGCCATTCTTGGCTGTGCTGAACCATTTTTCTGCTTAGTCCCACTGACCTGCACCCGGACCATATCCCTCCATACACCTCTCATCCGTGTACCTGTCCAAGTTCTTCTTAAATGTTAAAAGTGAGCCCGCATTTACCACTGCATTTGGCAGCTCATTCCACACTCCCACCACTCTCTGTGTGAAGAAGCCCCCCCCCCCTTAATGTTCCCTTCAAACATTTTCCCTTTCGCCCTTAACCCATGCCCTCTGGTTTTCTTCTCCCCTAGCCTCAGTGGAAGAAGCCTGCTTGCCTTCTCTCTATCTATTTATATGTATTAAGATTTTTATTATTGTGTTCTTTATCTTTTGTGCTTTTTTTTGTGCTGTATCAGATCCAGAGTAACAATTTCATTCTCTTTTACACTTGAGTGTAGGAAATGACATTAAACAACCTTGAATGGTGAAAGTGTTGAGCCCAGGACAGATCATCTGAGATGTTGTCTTGTCATTGAGGAGATGTTATTACTGATCCACTCTGACTGTGGTCTCCTGATTAGAAAGTCAAGGATCCATTTGCCAACAGAATGTCACAGAAACAGCAAATTAAGTCCACTTATTCATTCAAACTATAGAAACCATGTCCGCTTCCTGCAAGTAAATAACTTTGATCATCTCTCACCACTGATTAACTGAGGTCACAAATTCCCTGTGAGTGAGCTCATGGTCTGGTCCTTTGTCCCAATGCTGACCAAGCTAGCCCAGTTGCACATGTTTGACCCAAATCCCTCTCAGCCTTTCCTATCCATGTATCTGTCCAAGTATCTTTTAAATGATGCTACGGTAACCAAATAAACCTGGTCTTCATAACGGTACTGTTGTAAGTCTCCTGACTACTTGCATTATGATCTGGGATGGCAATTCAAATCTGCAGAGAGTAGTGGACTCGGTCCAAAATATCATGGGCACATCCCTCCCCCACCATCAATAATATCTGCATGAGGCAATTCTTCCAGCAGGCAACATCCATCATTAAATATCTATCACCACCATCCAGGCCATGCCATCTTCTTGCAGCTACCATTGAGATGCAGAAGCCTGAAGTCCTACACCACCAGGTTCAAAAACAGTTGCTTCCCTTCAACCACTCCGCTCTTGAACTAGCTAGCCCTGACCCTAACCGCCACTGTTTAGCAACACTATCACCACTCTGATCACTTTGCACTAAAATTGACTTGGTTTCTTTCTATTGTAAGTGTGTTCTTTCTTGAAAAATTAGTTCATAATTTAAATTCAATTAATGTTTTTCTTGGGCATGCTTACTGATGCTCTGCGCAGGTGATGGTGTGGCAAGTAAATTTGTCGTTGCACCTGTACATATGTGTATTTGTGTATGCAACAATAAACCTTTCACATTCACATCCTCCTTCATGACGTTCAATGTTCAAAGTACATTTATTATACAAGTACATATATGTCACTATATACAACCCTGAGATTCATTTTCTTGCAGGCATAGTCAATAAATCCAATTACCAGGATGGCATCAATGAAAGACCGCACCATCAGAGCAGACAACCAGTGTGCAAAAGACAACAAACTGTGCAAATACAACAAGAAAGGAAAAAAAAATAATAAATATATAAGCAATAAATATTGAGAACATGAGATGAAGAGTCCTTGAAAGTGAGTCCATAAGTTTTGGAACAGTTCAGTGATGGGGCGAGTGAAGTTGAGGGAAGTTATCCCCTTTGGTTCAGGAGCCTTACAGTTGAGGGGTAGAAAGAGAGCTTCAGAAGGAGCTGACAGAACTTTTTCCTGAGTTTCATATTTGTTCATTCATTATGTGCCATGTCACATGTCCTACAGCCTAGCGGAGGGAAGAAGCACCTTACGCCTCCTTTGGTAGAGACTAATCTCCACCCCATCACCCCAAGATGCAGTGGTAAACTTCAGGTAAACCTTGTAAAATTGCTTGCAAATATCTTAAAAATGTGACACTGTCTCCTTAAGCCTGATCTGCGTGAGTGTTCAAAAGAGAATGCCATGAAAGAACCACACAAGTTCATTATTGTCTAACATTCTTCTGCTAATTTGTTTTCAAGAGATTCTAATTCATCTGTCAAAGCCACTGTCCAGTAGATTGATCCACACTGGCTCCAAATTCAACTGTTTGCTTATTCTTGGTGCTGCTTTAATTATGCGCTTTAAGTAATTCTATTGACCCAGGCTTTATCCAGGTATTAATTGATTAGATGAGAAATGTGATTTTAAAGTGTTAGCTATAAGCTGGGGTTTGGGGGAAGGATACAGTCATAGATTCATAGAACACTACAGGACTTTGGCCCATCTAACCCATGCTGAATTATTAATCTGCCGAGACCCACCTGCCCAGCCTGGGTAGGAAGAACAGGAATTAAACCTTACAGATATGAAGATACCTACAATCGTTCTTATCCTCCATTATGAAGGCCATTAGATTAGTTTTTAAATTAAGCTTCTGGGTTCAACATTACTTTCAGCAATAGTTTCTTCCCCACCCCCCGTCATCAGATTTCTGAATGGTGCATGAACCCATGGACCATTCTTGTACTATTTATTTATTGTTTATAATTTATGGTAATTTTTATGTCCTTGCACTGTATGGCTGCCACAAAATGACAAATTTCACATCAGTTAAATCACTGATGAGAAACCTGATTCTGATTCTAATTCAAATAAACCTTGTGTACTTTATGTGGAAGCAATGAAGGTTTAGAGACTTCCAGTGCATTTCCACCCCCCCCCCTTCAGCCCCCCCACACCACCACCATCTTCGGCTCCCTTCCCAACATGACACACGCAAAACGAATTGGCCTCACATACCTGGTAATTGTGCAGATTACAGGTTTTGCGAGACGGTGCCTGGGCGATTATCAAAAGACTGCCTTGGAGCGCCAGCTCGGAGTGAGCTGCGGGCAACTACGCAGGACTGAAACAGAAGAAACGGTCGCAGTCCAAAGGAGATTAGCTGCTTGACAACTTAATACTACATAATTAGGGCAGGCATGGTATGTAACCAGCCCCTCCTTTGTTGCAGCCCTTGACTCCAATTTTTTACCTCAGAAACTCACAAAAGTATGGTTAAGCATCTGTCAGCTCTCCCTGGTGACTTATTGCGCAATTCTCTGACTCTCTAAGTAAAATTTTACTGCTGACTTTTTGCCTCTGTCTTATTACTTTTAAACACGTGTCTCCGATATTTGAGCTTTTTCTCCCTGGTGAACAATTTGCTCTTTTGTAGCTTCAATGATGATTCTTCACAGTGAATAGGTAAAACTTTCTTAGTTTTTCCATAAACATTGGATGACTGATCATTGGAATCAACTTGCTCGCTCACCGGCCTGTCACGTCAACATCTATAGTTCTTCATGCGGGAGACTATCACAAAGGAGAAAGTTGTAGGGAGTTGAGGAGATTATGGTTCTTTCTTCATAGGCATTGACAGATACAACATGGAAACATGCCCTTCTGAACCAGACCCATGCTTGTCACCACTGACATACACTCACTGGCCTCCTGGATTAGTGTACGTTCGGGGCCTACTGCTGCTGTAGCCCATCCACTTCAAAATTTGACATGTTGGTCATTCAGAGACGCCCTTCTGCACGCCACTTTTTGTAACGCGCGGTTACTTGAGCTACTGTCTCCTTCCTGTCAGCTCAAAGCAGTCAGGCCATTAGGTGTATCTAATAAAGTGGCCACTGTGTGTACTGTACGTCAGGCAATTTTGTTTCTTTTGAGCTAGCAGGACAGTGCACTACATCAAAATTACTATAATTGAAAATAATAAATAAATAAACCATGCAGAAGATGAATAGCAAGTTTCAATCCATTATATTTAAGCCTCCATATCGGGAGAAATGCAACCAGTCAGAATCCAATCCACTGGACATCTATAGAAATTTGCAAGGGTCTTTGATGACACACCAAATCTCCTCAAACTCCAAATGAAGTACAGTTGCTGGTGTGACTTCATAATTGCATCAAAATGTTGGACCCAGGAGAGGATTTCTGATATTCCCTCTCTCACAGGAACTTGAAGCTGCTCACCACTGACATACTCAATGAGGACCGGTGTGTGCTCTCCCAACTTAGACAAAACTCGGACAGGTACATGGATGAGAGGTGTATGGAGGGATATGGGCCAGGTGCAGGTCAGTGGGACTAGGCAGAAAAATGGTTGGGCACAGCCAAGAAGGGCCAAAAGGCCTGTTTCTGTGCTGTAATGTTCTATGGTTCTAACTTCCCCTTCCTGAAGTCCACAGTCAATTCCTTGGTCTTGCCAACACTGAGTGCGAGGTTGTTGTTGTGACACCGTCCCACCAGCCGATTTATCTCACTCGTGTACGTCTCTTCATAGCCATCTGAGATTCTACTAACATCAAGTGGTGTCATTGGTGAATTAATAGATGGTGCTTGAGCTGTACCTCGCCACACAGTCATGTGTGTAGATAGTAGAGCAGTGGGCTAAGCACACAACCTTGAGATGCACCCATGTTGATTGTCACTAAAGAGACCCTGAGTCCATGCCAACCATTAAGCACCCGTTTATACGTTTCCTACTCTGATCGTATTTATTTTCTCCACACTCTCTCCAGATTCCCATCAACAATCCTGTGGCGTCTACATGTTCTCTCTGTGACTGTGTGGCTTTCCCCCGGGTCCCCTGATTTCCTCGCACATCCCAAAGATTTGTGTGTCAGCAGGTTAATTGAACACCACGAGTTGCCCCTAATGTGAGGTTAGAGGCATGATATCAGTGAGTCTGAGAGTCTGGGGCCAAGGACCGGAGACCTGGAGGTGGCCTGTCCTGGAGTTGGAGTCCTGTATGTGTTTGTATGCGGGTGGGCGGTTAGAGGACGGAAAAGGGGATTGTGTTTCTATGGCTGTCTTACTCTACTTTGGTTTTGTTTTGGTACTGACCGTGTTGTTCTCCTGAACATAGCTATGTCTGCTACACTTGTGGGCTGCCCCCAGTACATCATTAGGTGTGTTGGTTGTTAACACAAATGACACATTTCACTGTATGTTCTGATGTACGCGGGTGTATAAATAAATAGATAGCGGACTAGGAGTATCTAATTAAAGTCTGATTCTGATTCTGATTCTGATATGGAGACATTGGAATGGGATCAGTCTAAATGGGCATTTGTTGGTCAGTGTAGACTCGGCAGGTCTAAGAGTCTATTTTGTTGTTCTTTGCCTACAGGCTAGGGGTAACTAACTTACTGTAGTCAAATAGGCTTCGTAACACTTCTTTGGGATGTGAGAAGGGACCAGAGCACTTGTGGTCACAGGAAGAAAGCCCAAGTGCTCTGCCCGGGACAACGAGAAAGTGCAGAGAGCTGTGGACACAGCTCAGAGCCTCACAGAAACCAGCTTCTCCTGCGACCACTCTGTCTACGCTTCTCACTGCCTCGGTAAAACAGCCAGTACGTTCAAAGACGCCACCCTCTGCAGACATTTTCTCTTCGCCACACTCCCAGCGGGCAGAAGAGACAGAAGCTTGAAGGCCTGCACCACCAGGCTCAAGGGCAGCTTCTACCCGCTCTTCAGAAGACCTCTTGTATGATCAGGCGGACGCTTGCCCTCACAATCTACCCTACTATGGCCTTGCACCTTATTGCCTACCTGCACTGCGCTTACTGTCTCACAGGTTCTGCATTCTGTTATTGCTTTCCCTTGTTCCACATCAATACACTGTTGTAATGAAGTGAGCAGAATGGGTGACATGCAAAACAAGTTTTTCACTATACTGGTGGCAGTAACAAACCAATTTACCAGACGAGCAGAACCCCAGGTCAGGATCGAACCTGGGTCACCGGGACTGTGAGGCAGCAGCACTAACCGCTGGACCACTGTGCCGCCCTAAATACGCTTTCTCTGTAACTGTTCCACTTTATTCTGCACTGTTATTGTTTTACCTTGTTCCACCTCAATGCACTGCGTAATGAATTAATCGGTGTGAACAGTACACAAGTTTCCCACCATGTCTATAAGGTTGGCTTTATTTGTCACGTGTACGTCGAAACGTAAATGAAATGTGTTGGTTGCGTCAAATCGAATCAGCAAGGATTGTGCTGGGCAGCCAATAAGTGTTGCCACACCTCCTGTACCAACATAGCGTGCCCACTATTTACTTACCCTAACCGTACGTCTTTGAGCTGTGAGAGGAAACTAAAGCACTTGGAGGAAAGCCACGCGGTCACGGGGAGATCATACACACTACTTACGGGTAGCGGCAGGATTTGAACCCTAATCGTTGATCACCGGCACTGTAAAGTGGTGCACTAACCGCTACGCTAATGCGCAAGCCAATATCCTGCTCAATGTGGCAAAGATCAACCAATACCCAAAGCAACAGCTGATAATCGCAGAACAAGGTCTTGCAAGTATGCACAGTTAAATTTTTGCCTCAGTCGAAAATGAAAGCCTGTCTCTGTGCTGATTGCTGTGAGTTTATTCCCCTCTAATTAGCCTGCTGTAGTCTGCCAAGCATGTAGCTTCGTCCGACACTGTGTCCGAGTGCATCAGCAGTACGGGTCAGCTTCCGCCACTGATCTCGGGTTCACGAGCAACCGTCAGCAGAGCAAACAAGGCAATTTAGCCCAGTTCAATGAACTCAAAGAAAGCTCTGGCTGGGCCCTGACAATTAGGAAGGGAAATAATGTGAAGCCTCGTCTCAGATTCTTTTCAGATAGTTATAAATCTTTTCAGTTGAGTTTTCGTTTCAAATGTGTATGTGCGCTCTGCCCCTGCAGCAGAGCTGCCTTCCCAGATTAAAAGTCAATTATTGGTTCATACAGTTATAGAGTCATAGAACACTACGGCACAGAAGCAGGCTGTTCAGCCCATCCAGTCTACTACTCTACCTAGCCCCATTGACCTGCACCCAGACCATAGCCCATCCATGTAATTATCCTAAATTCTCTCAAATGTTGCAGTCAAACACTTCCACCACTTCAGTTGTGGAGTCACATTACATTCTGAGTGAAGAAGTACACCATTCTTTTCCTCTTAAACATTTCACCTTTCACCCTTCTAGTGCTAGTCTCACCCAACATCAGTGGAAGAAACAGGCAAGAGAAAATCTGCAGATGCTGGAAATCCAGAGCAACACACACACAAAATGCTGGAGGAATGCAGTGGGCCAGGCAGCATTTGTGGAAAAGAGTACAGTCGATGTTTCAGGCCGAGATCCTTCAGCAGGGCTGGAGAAAAAAAAGATGAGGGTAGATTTAAAAGGTGGGGGGAGGGGAGAGAAACACAGGGTGATAGGTGAAACCAGGAAGGGGAGGGATGAAGTAAAGAGCTGGGAAGTAGACTGGTGGAAGAGATACAGGGCTGGAAAAGGAGGAATCTTACAGGAGAGGACAGAAGGGCATGGAAGAAAGAAAATGGGGAGGAGCATCGGAGGGAGGTGATAAGATGAGAGAGGGAAATGGGAACGGGGAATGGTGAAGTTGGGGGGGGGGGAGCATCACCAGAAGTTTGAGAAATCGATGTTCATGGCATCAGGTTGGAGGCTACTCAGACAGAACATTAGGTTGGCCACCCATTTTAATTCCACTTCTCATTCCCATTCCAATATGTCTATCCATGGCCTCATCTACTGTCACGATGGGGCCACACTCAGGTTGGAGGAACAACACCTTATATTCCATCTGGGTAGCCTCCAACCTGATGGCATGAACATCAATTTCTCAAACTTCCAGTAATGCCCCCACTTCACCATTCCCCATCCCCTCTTCCCTCTCTCACCATATCTCCTTTGCCTGCCCATCGCCTCCCTCTGGTGCTCCTCCCCATTTTCTTTCTTCCATGGCCTTCTGTCCTCTCCTATCAGATTCCTCCTTCTCCAGCCCTGTATCTCTTTCACCAATCAACTTCCCAGCTCTTTACTTCACCCCTCCCCCTCCCGGTTTCACCGATCACCTTGTGTTTCTCCCCCAACCACCTTTTAAACCTACCCTCATCTTTTTTTCTCCAGTCCTGCTGAAGGATCTCAGCCCAAAACGTTGACCGTACTCTTTTCCATAGATGCTGCCTGGCCTGCTGAGTTCCTCCAGCATTTTGTACGTGTTCCTCAATGGAAAAAGCCTGCTTGCATTTACCCTAACTATACCCCTCATAATTCTGTACACCTCTATCAAATCTCCCCTCATTCTCGTATGCTCCAGGGAGTAAGGTCCTAATCTATTAAGCCTTTACTGATAACTCAGGTCCTCGTGTCCCAGCAACATCCTTGCAAATTTTCTTTGCACTCTTTCAGACTTACTTTGTGGTGTGCAACTGGATACTCTTCTCTCACATCGGGGGTAACTACCGTGATTAACTGGAGGTTCCTCACTGCATTATTCAGTTGTACAGAACGGGTTTCTGCTCAGGGTAATTTAAGAAAGGGCAGTTCCTGCAAAGGGAGACACTGGTGATTTTCAAGTATACTCACCTCACTTCGCATTACTAATTGACACTTAGACTAATTGTGAAGTATCAGCTAGGTGTCAAGGAACCTATACTAAGTTTAAATAATAACACGGGAAGGAAGAGGTCATAACCATAAGATATAGGAGTGGAACTGGGCCATTCGGCTCATTGAGACTCCCCTGCCATTCAATCATTGTTGATTTTGTATCTACCCAATTCTCTTGCCTTCTCCCCACGACCCTTAACCCTTTTGCCTCAAGAGCCCATCAACCTCTAGCTTAAATTCACCCAATGACTCAGCCTCCATCGTCCCCTGAGGCAATGAATTCCAGAGTTTTACCACCCAGGCCCAGAGATATCAAATGCTCCTCATACGTTAAGCCTTTTGCTCCTGGCGTCATTCTTGCGAACTTTCTGTGGACTCTCTCCCGGGCCAGCACATCCTTCCTCAGACCTTGTACAGGATCGAGAGAGGCTGCACAGGGTTGCTAGCTCAGCCTACTCCTCCACATGCACAAACCTCCCCACCGAAGAGATCAAAAGGCCAAAGTAAGTTTATTATCAAAGTATGCATACATTATACAACCTTGCGGTTCATCTCCCTACAGGCAGCCACAAGAAACCCAAAAGAACCCATTAAAAAACCCAGTGCAAAGAGAGAGAGAAAAACAAACCATGTAACCAATAAAAGACAGCAAATAGCATTTAAACATTTAAAATGAAAGTGAGTCCTCAGACACGAAGTCTGGGGCAAGCTCACAGACTCAGAAAGCAGTGCCTCAAGAAGGTGGCATCGATCATTAAGGACCCTCAGCATCCAGGATTTGCCCTCAGCCCCATTACTATCAACAGGGAGGAGGTACAGGAGCCTGAACACCCACACTCGGTGTTTTATGAATAGCTTCTGCCATCAGATTTCTGAATGGTTCACCTACCCATGAACACTACCTCGTTATTCCTCCTTTGCACAATTTATTTATTGCCACTTAAAGTAAATGTTACATCTTGTACTGTACTTCTGGCACAAAGCAACAAAATTTCACAGCATATGTCAGTGATAATAAACCCGATTCTGATTCTAAAATTGCTGACAGTACTCACAATGTTTACAAGAGGCTGCAGTCGGGTGTGACAGGGTAACGGTTAAGTTACCATGTAAATAGCTAGACCACTCATCCAGAAACATGAGTTCAAATCCCACTGTGGCATCTGGGGAATGTAAATACAAATCATTCAATGTATCTTGAATTAGGGAAAATTAAAACAGACTGTGAGCTGCTGGTATTATTGTCAAACACCATCTGGTTCACTGGAGTCACCTAAACAATTGTCTGATGTTTTCTGGGTATAAATTGGCCACTGAGTGTATACTTGTGGTCTTCTGCTGCTGTTGCCCATCCACCTCAAGGTTTGACGTGTTGCGTGTTCAGAGATTGTGCACACCACTGTTGTGTCGTGTGGTTATTAGAGTTACTGTCGCCTTCCTGTCAGCTTGAACCAGTCTGGCCGTTCTCCTCTGAGGGCTCTGATTAATAAGGCATTTTCTCCCACAAAATTGCCACTCACTGGATGTTTTTGTTTATCAAACCATTCTCTGTAAACTCTAGAGACTGTTGTGCATGAAAACCCCAGGAGATCAGTAGATTCTAAGAAACTCAAACCGCTCCAATTGGCACCAATAATCATCCCACAGTCAACGTCACTTAGATCACATTTCTTCCACATTCTGATGTTTGGTCTGAACAACAACTGAACCTCTTAACCATGTCTGTATGTGTTTATGCATTGAGTTGCTGCCACATAATTGGCTGATTAGATATTTGCATTAACGAGCTGGTGTACTTAATAAAGTAGCCACTGAGTGTATATTTAAAACACTTGTACTGTATGCAGGAGTGGTATAGCACAGACCTACAGAGATAGGAAAAGAGTTGCTGAGAAACCCAGAGCCTTTGAGGAATAATCAGTACATGAGGGACACAAAATCAAGTTATCATTATAGGTCAATGGTTTCCCTGTATTTACCTCAACTTTTCAGCATCTGCATTATTTTGCTTCTCTATGTCTGTATCAGCAATGAGTGTTTGATGTCTCTGGGCCAGTACTCAATGAAGCTGAGGAGGATTTGGGGGGGGGGGGGGGGGTTGGGTGGGGGAGATCTCATTGAAACATACTGGTTACCGAAAGGCCTGGATAGGGTGAAAACCGAGAGGGTGGACAGTCAAGCATCTGAGGCCACAGCCTCGGAATAAAGGGACATCCATTTAAAACTGAGATGAGGAAGAATTTCCTCAGCCAGTAGGTGGTGAATCTGTGGAATTTGTTGCCACAGAGGGCTGTGGTGGCCAAGTTGATGGGTGTATTTAAGGTAGAGAACGAAAGGTTCTTAATCGGTAAGGGGGTTATGGGTTACAGGAAGGAGGAGGGAGAATCAACCATGATTGAATGGTGAAGAAGACTTCATTGGCTAAATGGACAAATTCTGCTCTTGTATCTTCTGGTAATGGACTTACTGAATGAGCTACAACGGTTCCTGATGCTCTGTGCCTGCGATGCTGCAGCAGGCCTGGTTTTTCTTGCACCGGTGCACATATGCACTTGCGCAGATGATGATAAACCTGCCTTCGACTTTGCAAGACAAAGCTCACTAAATGTAGCAGTTAGCATAATCACTCTATCGTGTCTGCAGTTCAATTCCCCCGCTGTCTGTAAGGGGTCTTGTACGTTCGCCCCGTGACCGTGTGGGTTTCCTCCGGGTGCTCCGGTTTCCACCCACAGAGACATACAGCTAGGGTTAGGGTTAGTAGATTGTGGGTGTGCTATGGTGGCATCTGGCGACAGTTGGGGGCTGCCCCCAGCAGCATCCTCACTGGTTCGATTTGACGCATTTCACTGCATGTTTTGATGCACACGTGACAAACAAAGTTAACCTTTAGTCTTTAATCACCACTACCACTCCAGGTGGGTTGTCACCATCCACAAACCACATTGCGGTTGATTACCCATGCTAGGGCGACACCAGTTCCCAAACCCACAGCCTCTAGCACCACGAAGAACAAACTATCAGATTTGTTTTATTAATGTGACAGTGAAAAGCTTGTCTTCCGTACAGTTCATACAGATCAGATTATTACACAGTGCATTGAGCAAGAACAAAGTAAAACAATAACAGAACGCAGAATAAAGTGTAACAGCTACAGAGAAAGTGCAGTGCAGGTAGACAATAAGGTGCAAGTTCATAACGAGGTAGCTTGTGAGGCTAAGTCCAATTTATCATACTAGGGATCTATCTATTTAATGTTATAAATATTATAAGCTGTCCTTGAGCCTATTGATAACTCTTTCAGGCTTCTGCCTGATGGAAGGGGTCGAGAAGAGTGAATCCAGAGCGGATAGGGACTTGGATTATACTGGCTGCTTTACTGAGACAAGCCACAGGTTTAGACAGAGCTTAGACAGACTGGTTTTCATGTTGTGCGGAGCTGCGTCCACAACTCCCTGTAATTGAAACTGAGGGAGGTGGAGAGGGGAAGGAAGATCATCTGTGGATGATGTTACATTACCTTCAGTCAAAGTGAACTTTGTCTAGCTATGATTAGTAAAAGTTTAAAACCAGCCTAATAAATCACAGAAATCATAGATCCTGCACTCTTCAGATGCTGCAGGAAGTCACGTGTCAGACAGAAACCGCCTATTAAAGACATGAGATATGGTTTGCACAAAGAATATAATTTAATGATTACAGGGTAGGTTTATTATAAAATAGATCTGTTCATATTGGTTTGGCTCTCCTCCAGCTAGTCAAAATGCATTCCAGACACACCAGCATTATACACCTGGTATCCTTCTTATCACACAGCGTGAGGCTATGTTCTTCTTCTGCAAAGTAAAGGTTTAGAAACACATGTTCAGTCTGGCATGTGTCTAGCTAATGTAAAATTAGACACTCAATAGAAGCCAATGAAAACTGACATTAAAGCCCATAAATGAGGTCAAGTATCATCAGAACGCTTTACTGTTAACCATTTATTGCTTTTTCATGAAACTATTTATAGTTCTTTTTATTACACTGCAGAGCCATGCATCTTAAGTGTGACAGAGTGTTTATCTGGAACCATAAAGACACCAGGGTGGAAACCCGTCCTTCGCTTCATATCTATATTATTGAAAGAGTTCAGAGAAAATTTACAAGGATCTTGTCGGCACTTGAGGACCTGAGTTACAGGGAAAGGTTGAATAGGTGAGGACTTTATTCCCTATAACGTTGGGGAATGAGAGGAAATTTGATAGAGGCATACAAAATTATGAGGACTATAGAGAGGGGAAACGATAGCAGTTGGGTGAGTCTAGAGTTAGAGGTCATGGTTAAGAGTGAGGGATAAAATGTTTAAGAGGAACATCAGAGGGAACTTCTTCACTTAGAGGGTAGTCAAAGTGTGGAACGAGCTGCCAGCTGAAGTGATGGATGCAGGTTTGATTTCAACATTTAAAAGGAAACAAGCCACTAGGTACCTGGGTGGGAGGTGAAAGGAGGGCTCTGGTCCAGGTGCAGATCCATGCAATTAGGCAAAATAGTAGTTCAGCATGGACTAGATGGGCTGAAGGGCCTGTGCTGTAGTTTTCTATGACTATGACTTATAAACAAGATGAGGGATTGCACGTTCTGGGCATTATGGTGAAGTTTTCTTGGCATTAGAACTTAGTTTTCGGACTTGCCTGTCTCAGCCCTGTTCTCCGCCACGCTGTAATCTTCACCACCTCTCCACCCGTTGAGATAATTGTTCTCCTCCCGTTGGGAATCTTCATCAAATTTAATGCACTATCTCCAGAATTCTGTTCCTCAACTTCACCAACTCTTCCTTAATATATTCCTTAAAACCCTGCCCTTTAACTAAACTTCTGTTCACTTATTCTCCTGTCACCTCATGTCAAACTTTCCTCTGACTCCATGTCACTGTTTAAGTTTATTGTTCTCATGGGAATATTTAGAATATAAGCACAAGAGATTCTGCAGATGCTGGAAATCCAGAGCAACACACACAAACTGCTGGAAGAATTCAGCAGGTCAGGCAGCATCCATGCAAAAAAATAAAGAGCTGACATCTTGTGCTGAGACCCTTCATCGGGACTGGAAAGGAACGGGAAAGAAGCTGGAATAAGGAGGAGGAGGGAAGAGAAGGAGAACGTTGGCAGGTGATAGGTGAGACCAAGTAAGGGTAGGGTATGTGGTAACATGCTCCCATTTCTGCCCCCTGCACAATATCCTGACAAAACACGTCCTAATGAAGAGCTTTCTCTAAGATACTCTCTCCTCCTCTCCACACATGCCACTGAAACATTTTCTGTCTCCAGTGATTTCTATATTTCTCTGACCTATACCATTTGAATGAAGATACAAGAGATTTCAAATCTGGAATCTGGAACACACGTGTGATGCTGAAGGGAATCACGTCTCTCCTTGTCCATCTACCTATCACCCATCCTCACCTGGGTCCACCTAACATCTGTGTCCATTGCTCTACCACTTCCCTCCACCCTTTAACACCGGCTATCTCTGATCCATCTTTCAATCCAGCTGAGGGGTCGGAGCTCAAAATGTCCGGCATCCATTTACCTCCATACATGCTGCCTGACCTGCTGAGTCCCCCTTCCATTTTGCTCTGTCACTTCAATGCTCATCTTCTGTTTCATCTCCATTTCGGATACATTCAGGAAAAAGTGCTTTAGTCCTTGTGCAAAGTTACTTGTATGCCTGTCTCATGTGAACGTTTACAATTAGAATGGACAGGGGTAGAAACACTTGCCAGCTTCCCCTCTCATAAAGCTGATGCCAGTGCAAATACATTGGAACCCTTTACATGCCAACTTACTGCTTCACCACTGGGTTATGGAGCAGGCAGCAAGATAAGCCGTCCTCTGACTTTCAAAACACCTCAGCTTGGTGTGTGAAAATACGAGGCTTCCTGAGGCCTGTTCTGGTATCTGCTACATGGTCATTAACATTGGCATCGATATTGGTTTATCGTTGCCACATACATGGTCCAAGATACAGTGGAAAGCTTGTCTTGCGTATTGTTCCTACAGAGTACATTGGGGTAAAACAAGCCAATACAATGCTGAATGAAGTATATTCTACGGGAAAAGTGCATTGCAGGTAAACGATAAAAGGCAAGATCGTAACGGGGTAGATGAAGAATCCATCTTATCGCACAGCAGGGTAGAAGCTGTCCTTGAGGCTGCTTGTGTGCCCTCTCGGGCTTTTGTCCCTTCTGTCCCTTGAGAGAGGGTTGGCGTGAATGTCCAGGGCTGGCGGGGTCTTCGATTATGGTGGCTCCATTACTGAGGCAGCGAGTATAAACAAAATCCACAGAGGGGAGGTCGGTTTCCGTGATGGTGCTGATCTGTGTCCACAACTCTCAGCATTTTCTTCTGATCGTGGACAGAGCAGGTGCCAGGTCAAGCCTAATGCACCCTTACAAAATGTTTTCTCAGATGCACTGATAAAAATCAGTAAGGGTCGACAGGAACATGCCAAATTTCTATAGCCTCCTGAGAAACAGAGGTTTCTAGGCCATGACATCAACATGGCTAGACCAGGACAAACTACGGATGATGTTCGCTCCAGGTAATTGGAAGCTCTCAACCTTAATAATACCATTGACGTAGACCAGAGCACGTGCACCACCTCCCTCTTCTGAAGTCAATGACCAGCCAACTTTCTCAGAGGGCGCTACACCTCCCAGCAGCATAACAAGCACCTGACCTTCAGCCCACAGGTTATGAATGTCTGATTCATGTTGCCGCTCTGTAAAACGTAGGCAGACCACACTTAAGAGGATTGTGTTTGGTTCTGTTCAGCTCATTATGGGAAGGATGTCAAAGTTTTAAAGAGGATGTAGAGGAGATTTACAATGATGCTGTCTGGATTATAGAGCATGTCTTACGTGGAAAGGTTGAGAGATCTATGGCTTTTCTCTTGGGACAATGGAGGATTAGGGACAATTTAATAGAGGTGTATAAGATTATGAGGGCCATATATGCAGTGAAGGGCCGAATGGCCTACTCCTGCACCTATTTTCTATGTTTCTATGTGATAGCCAAGGACTTTTTACCAGGGCAGTAATGAGCAACACCAGAGGACATCCTTTTAAGGTGAGTGGATGAAAGATTAGGGGTGATCTCAGAGATAAGGATTATTTTTACACGGAGAGCAATGGCTGCCTAGAACGCACTGCTAGGGGTGGTGGTAGAAGCTGACACACTGGGGACATTTAAAAGATTCTTAGATACACACTTGGATGTATGAGAAATCACAAACAAGAGAAATCCCGCAGATGCTGGAAACCCAAAGCAATTCACACAAAACACTGGAGGAACTGAGTAGGCCAGGCAGGATCTACGGAAAAGAGTAAACAGTCAACATTTCGGGCTGAGACCCTTCATCAGGACTGGGTCTTGGTCCAGCTCAGTTCAGGAACAGCTACTTCCCTTCAACCATTTGGTTCTTGAACCAACCGGCAGAACCCTATTCACTACCTCGGTATAGCAACACTATGACCACTCTGATCACTTTGCATTAAAATGGACTTTGTTTTCTTTTTCTAATTATGTTCTTTCTTATGAAACTTGTCCTTAATTTATGTCTGATTTATCTTTTTCTTGAAAATTACACAGAAAAGCAAAGATTTTCTTCCTGAATACATTCGGGTGTACCTTATGAATTTTGGGCTGTTGATCATGAAATTCACCTTGAAATTTCCCTATCACGCACCATTTTTTTGAAATCACCTACATTTATTATTTCAATTCATAATTTGAATCAAAATAACAGATGCCAGGATAAAGATAAAGACAAAAACAGATAAAGGAAGGCATTTTTGTTGGTCCACAAATCAAACAAGTCATCAGTGTTAGGAAATTCAGAGAAACTTCTGGTGGGACCGGAGAAAATCACATTCAAGGATGTTGTTGAAATTTTTCTTGGCAACTACAGAGCACCAAACTATGTGCTCCAAACCAAACTGGTTGACAATATACTTCAAGAATACAAAACCATGAAATGCAACATGTCATTAAAGATTCATTTTCTGCATTCCCATTTAGACTTCTTCCCTGCAAATCTTGGTGCTGTCAGTGACGAGCACGGTGAAAGGTTTCACCAGGACATTGCGGTCATGGAGAAACTGTATCAGGGCAACTGGAATCCATCTGATTATTGTTGGACACTTAAGTAACAAGACTCAGACACAGTACCAAAAAACTCATCAACAAGACATTTTTAGTTTAGATGAACTATTGCAAAGCATCAGCACCATTATGCAATTAAATGCATTATATTTAATAAAAGTTAGTTTCTTGTTTCTCCAAATTCCTACATGATATAAGTAGTCTGAAATAATAATTGTGTTCAACTTCAAGCGGCTTATCATAAACAAAAACCATTTCTGAGGAAGCAACACTTCCGAGAAAATTTGTTGTCCAGTGCAACTTCTGCATCTGTTTTTCGTGTCAGTGTTGTGTCGCCTGTGTTATGCACCCGTGATGCTGCTGCAAGTAATTTTAGTTTTTCAATGTACCCACACATACATGGACTTCAGAATCTACTCCAGAATCAGGTTTATTATCACTGACATATGATGTGAAATTTGTTGATTTGTTGCTGCAGGACAATGCAACACATGAACAATTATTACAACAAAAAGAAATGTTTTAAAAACTAATACAAAAAGAGAGCTGATTTCGCTCGTTCTCTGCAATGGTCATCTCCATGGTGCTGAGGCTATGAAGACAGCCCTGGCTGCTGTGCTCCGTGCCCGCAAAAATGATGAAGTGAGACCAAGGCTTTGGGCCTACGCCGGGATGCTCCGGGATCCAGATCTGAGGACTCAGTTTTGGTTCGGAATGTTGTTGCTCACTTCAATTGTTTGTATGATTTCTATTTTTTTTTCTTTCTCTTGGTCTTTTATTTAAATGTATATTTTTTTCTTTCATTGGGTTCTTTTGGGATTCCTGCTTTGTGGCTACCAGTGAGCAAGCAAATCTCAAGGTTGTATAATTTATACATTCTTTGATCATAAATGAATCCTGGATCTTGAAAAAGAGAGCAAAGTAGTAAGGCGGCCTTCATGGATTCATGGACCTTTTAGAAATCTGATGGAGAAGGGTAAAAAGTTGTTCTTAAATTTATTGAGTCCGTGTCTTCAGGCTCCTGAATCTTTTCTCCATTGATAGTAAAGAAAAGAGAGCATGAAGTATGAGAAGAGAAGAGGAATGAGAAGAGGGAGAAATTTGTGCATATGACAACAATTGACTTTGATTTCATCTTTGGCCAATGGTGTTGCTTATAGTGGGGGATTTGCCATCAGTACATCACAAGGGTAAATGGTTGCACTGTCTTCTTATGGATGGTGATTGTTGTAACACTGATGCACCATCAATAACTCTCTCTGAGACGTAAAGGCGAGATATCAGCTTTTATTGACTGGAAGAAGGAACAAGCAGTGGTTGACCACCATACTACATCCTGGAGACTGAGAGGCCGGGCTCAGGCCTCAATCGCCTTTATACCGGGGTCTGTGGGAGGAGCCACAGGAGCAGTCAGCAGGGGACATGTCCAGACAGGTATATGTATTTCACCACAAACACTTGTGGGGTTTTTCACCGCATATACTGCGTTTTCTTCAATACAATGGTTGCTAAATTTCCAAAATAACGTGTTGATTTGAATGAGCTTCAGAGACATCGGAAAGTTGTGAAAAACAAAAATAAAACAAGTCTTGTCTTGGTAAAATAAAAACAGCAAACAAGTCAATAGGTCAGGCAGCATCTATGGAGACAAAGAGAGTCAACGCTTCAGTCTTCGGTCTTTCATCAGCAATGGAGACGTTACAAAGTGCGGAAAGATGGCAAGGTACTTCCAGTACTGCCTTTAGTTTCAAATGTCCAGCAGCTACTGTGTCCTGCCTCTCACTGTTCTTGCATGTTTCCCATTCCCTCTTCAAATTCCTCCTTTTAATCTATTAACTCGATAGCTCTGCAAACGTGGACAACTTTAGTGTCTAACTCAAGACAGATTTTTTTTGTTCACTTCTATCCTTCTCCCCCCCCCCCCCCCACCCCCTCATACTGCCCAAGCTGAAACATCAGCTGTTTCTCCCACACCAGAGAAACAAGCCCTGATGTCCAACTGGGTAATGCTAAGATGTCCATGCATGCTGGTCCTCTTGCCCACATGTTGCCCAAAACCTCTAAACATTTCCTATCTACATACTTGACCAACTGTCTTCTAAACATTGTAAATATACCTGTCTCAACCATTTCCTCTGGCATATTATCCCACATAGCCACTACCCCATGTGTGAAAATGTTACTCCTCAAGTTAATATAACTTGAGGATCACCTTTCACCATAAATCTCTAGATCTTGATTTCCAAGTGCATTCCCAGCACCTCCTGCTTTCATTTCAGATTTCCAGTCTCTGCAGATTTTTTTTAATTCTCCTGTTTCTTTACACAGAGACTGGTGTGCAGCAGCGTTATCACCACCTTCAGTATCCCTGCAACCTGTTGTCATGCACTTTACAAAGGTAATCTTCCCACTGTCCTCAGCAATCTCATCGAGCACGTTCTTTAAATTTCCTGTCTGTTTAAAGTTGGTCCCTCTCATATACCCCTCTCCGTGATACAGAAAGAAATCACGCTGATCTCCTTGGGGCTCTCAGTTTTCTCAAGTACATGCTTAGGAAAGGTTCAGAGTGATACAAGCCAAATTCAGGTTAATTAACTAGTTAGTTATCGTCACGTGTACCGAGGTACAGTGAAAAACTTTGTGTTACACGCCATCCCTACAGATCATTTCACCAGAGCAACACAATGAAGGGTCTCGGCCCAAAGCAGCGACTCTTTATTCCCTTCTGTCGAGTCACCCGGACTTGCTGAGTTCCTCCTGCATTTTGTGTGTGTTGCGAAGGTTTGATGCATCTGCAGCATGTCTTGTGTTTATGCATTTCTTTTACGTATTGAGATAAAGGCACTGCATCCCCCTTCTCCAGCCCTTTATCCCTTTCACCAATTGACTTCCCAGCTCTTTGCTTCACCCCTCCCCCCTCCCGGTTTCACCTATCACCTACTACCTTGTACTTCTTCCTCCCCTCCCTCCTTTTTACTTGACTCCTCGTCTTTTTTCTCCAGTCCTGATAAAGGGTCTTGGCCCGAAACGTCGACTGTTTACTCTTTTCCATAGATACGGCCAGCCCTGCTGAGTTCCCCTGGCATTCTGTGTGTATTGCTTGAATACTGAACTGTACAGCACAGGTACAGGCCCCCCAGCCCACAGTGCAGTGCCAAGTTAATTAAACTAATCCCCTCTGCCTGCACAAGGTCCATATCCCTCCATTCTCTGTGCCAATCTAAGAGCCTCTTAAACACCCCCATCAGATCCCCCTCCAGCCCCATCTCACCCAGTGCCACTGTGAAAAACCCTTGCCCCCTCATGTCTTTTTTGAACTCTGCCCCTCTCACCTTAGGTGCACACCCTCAAGAATTAGACATTTTGACGCTGGGAAAAAGACACCAGCTGCTTACTCTGGATATTTCTCACTTGGAAATAAATCAGCTTACTGACGGTCCTCAGGAACTGAACCCTCACATAACCTGGGCACTGACCGCATTGAAGTCAGTCACTGGAGATACGACACAGCAGCTCCACTAACTGCACCAAACGGCTGCCCCAAGGTCTCAGCGTTCTTATTAAAATGGAAACAGGACTCTATCCCACGATTTCACAGGATGTGTCCAGGCAGAACAGTTTACATTTCTACTTCCTTTGATAGAAGAGCTAAACAAGACAGAGACAGACTGTTATCAGCATTTAATTAATGATTAGATTAGTTATTTGTTTCATCCTAATGAACTAAACACTGTGCAGCCAATCTATCCACAGTGCCCAGCGTTCATCCCAGTCTCTTAATGATGTTCACCATCACTGCAGTTCTGCAGTTACAAAGTATTGGCTCTGCCGATTCATTGTCACTGCTAATCAATATTTTACCACAGTGGAAGACTCTACAAATATCCCAACAATGGGCAAGTTTCACACAGCGTGCAATTACGTAACAATCACCTCCACGAGGGTATAGATATAGGTTTGTGATTCGGTTTGTTATTGTCACATGTACCAAGCTACAGAGAAAAGCTCGTCTTGTATACTGTTCATTCAGATCAAATCATTACATAATGCATTGAGCTAGAACAAAATAGGCCTCCGTTAGTCTCGATAGACCATGGTTTTGCGCCTTAGAAAGTTTCCAGGGCACAGGCCTGGGCAGGGTTATATGGAAGACCTGCAGTTGCCCAAGCTGCAAGTCTCCCCTCTCCACAACACCGATGTTGTCCAAGGGAAGGGCAAGGGCCTGTACAGCTTGGCACCGGTGTCGTCACAGAGCGATGTGTGGTTAAGTGCCTTGCTCAAGGACACACACGCAGCCTCAGCCAAGGCTCGAACTAGCAACCTTCAGATCACTAGACCAACGCCTTAACCACTTGGTCACGCGCCAACACAGACAGAGTAAAGCAGTAACAATGCAGAATAAAGTGTAACAGTTACAGAGAGAGTGCAGAGCAGGTAAATGATAAAGTGCAAGAGCACGACAAGGTAGGTTGTGAGGTCAAAAATCCACCTTATTGTACAAAAGGTCCCTTCGAGAGTCTGATAACATCTTGACCTTGGTGGTGCAGCTTTCAAGCTTTTGTATCTTCTGCCCAGTGGGAGGGAGGGGGGGGGATAGAATGTCAGGTGTGGGTGGGGTCTTTGATTACACTGGCTGCCTTACTGAGACAGGGAGAAGTATAAACGAAGTTCACGCAGGGGAGATACCTTATATTCCGCCTGGGTAGCCTTCAACCTGATGCCATGAATATCGATTTCTCCTTCAAATCCTTCCCCCTCCCCTCTTCCTTTATTCCCCACTCAGGCCTCTGCCCTCTTCTCATCTGCCTCTCACCTCTCCTCACCTCCTTCCCTCTCTCCTATGGTCCACTCTCCTCTCCTGTTAAATTCCTTCTTCTCCAGCCCTTCGCCTGATGCTGCCTGACTTTCTGAGTTCCTCCGGCATTGTGTGTGTGCCACACAGGTTTATTATCTCTGGCTCACGTAACTAGTTACAGATAGGGTGAAAAGAATTTCAGGATGTATATTGTTTACATCTCTCTGACATTAAATGTATCTATTGAACCTATTGAATTACGGAGAAAAAAAATTTAGCAAATGGAGTTTAAATGCGGAGAAGCGTCGGGTCAGTAAGAGAAATCTAAACGTGAGATTCTGCAGGCACTCGAAATCATGAGCAACACACACAAAATGTTGGAGGGATTCAGCAGGTCAGGCAGCATCTATGGAGGGGAATACAGAGCCGACATTTCTGACTGAGGCCCTTCATCAGAATGGTCTCGGCCCAGAATGTCGACTGTTTATTCCTCCTCATAGAGGCATCTAAAGGTAAGCTATTATCTAAATCGAGAAAGACTGCAAAGTCCAGGAAGATCGAGGTGTTCTTGTACACAAACCATGAATAGTGATCAGGTAGATACAGCATGGCTAGTAAAGGAAGTGGCACACAGGCACGCCCTGTGTTACCGAGGCAACTGGGGCCTGTATTATGAGTTCCACGTTTAAGCTCAAACTTACTGTCACTTCAACGTATATATGTATACCGCCAAACGTTCCTCCAGATCAAGGTGCATAACTCACACACAGCACGTAAAGTCACGTATGTGCTTTGGATTTCCAGCATCAGCAGATTTTCTCATGTAAGTAATATTCTTCTTCCTCTTCACTCCAGCTGGGGCACAGGCCGCTGGCAGCAGCTCACAAGTCCTCTGTCCTGGACTAAAGATTGATCGACCCTGTGGCTTCCACTTCCACCACACACCTTCAAACATCTTCCAGGTGAAACCTTTCCCCTCGCAGTGATGAGGTCTTCGGAGCTTCTGCTGGTGTTTCTGAGGCTCTGGGCTTTTACAGATTGGGGGTTGCTAGCCCCATACCCATCTTCCTCATTTTGCAGCCGGGCTTAGAACCATTCACAACTGAGTTATAAGATAATATTGCCACATAATAAGTAACAAATAATAAGGAGCACTTATGACACAAGTTGAAAAGTAAACAGTACAATGCTACTGGCGCTTCGTACGATGAAACCTGCTGGCAGTAGGGAATTCCGTGGTCTCACAGCATGGGGAAGAAGGTGCTTCCCATCCGGCAATCCTTGCCCTAATGCTATGGTAACTCCTGCCTGATGGCAGTGGAATCAAAGAGACTGTGGGCCTGATGAGCAGCATGATGCAAGGTGCTCCTCTGTGTCAAAAACTACAAGCTGAAGAAAATTCTGTTAACTTATCTTTCACATAGGTTCTGTAGAGCAAAGTTTATTCTGTGTCTCTATATTCTGAGCAATGATTTGTGAACTCTGTAAGGCTGAATTCTTGGTGGCCTGAACTGGCCTTCATTCCAAGAGGGCTTGAGTTTACAAATAGGGAGGGACACATGCAGTCTTCTTAAGAAGACAATTTCTGTCATTACTAGAAAACACAACATAGAACAGTACCGGCCCTTCAGTCCACAACGTTGTACTGACCTATATAAGCTGCTCCACGGTCAATCTAACCCTTCTCTCTAACAGAGCCCATCTGTAAATATTTTCCTACATCCATGTGCCTATCTACGAGTCTTTTAGATGACACTAACGACACATTTCACTGTATATTTCAATGTTGTGATACATAAAGCTATTCTTTATCTCTTTAATTGTAGATAGTCAGTATGAGCAAGTTGGGCCAAAGGGCCTGATTCTGTGCTATATAGATAGACAAAAGCTTGATTACAAACTGTGGTATCAGCTCACTTCAGCTTTGGTGGCAGAGGAGATTAGATGAATGTCAGTTCATCTGCCGCTGAAATATCATCGGTGGAAGCTTTAGAGAGGGTACAAAGGACATCCACCAGGATGCTGCCTGGATTGGATTGCGTGTCTTATGAGGATAGGTTGAGTGAGCTAGGCCTTTTCTCTTTGGAGCAACGGAGGAAGAGAGATGACTCAATAGAGGTTTACAAAACCATAAGAGGCACGGACAGAATGAACAGCCAGAGAAGTGACTACTACGAAGGGACAGAAGGTGTTTGGAGGAAAGTATAGGGGAGATGTCAGAGGTAAATTTTATTTTGACACAGAGAGTGATAGGTAAATGGTATGTGTTGTCAGGGGGCGGTGGTAGAAACACACACTGTATATTAAGCACATTTAAAAGATTCTTAGATAGGAACATGGATGAAAGAAAAATGGAGGGCTATGAGGGAGGGAGGCCAGCTGGTGGCATAGTGGCATCAGCGCTGGACTTCAGAGCGAAGGCTCCTGAGTTCGAATCCAGCCGGCCCCCTTGCACGCTTTCCATCCGTGCTGGGTTGAGCGTCGAGCTAGCAACTCGGCCTCATAAAAACAAGAAAGCCTGCTAAAAAAACACCGTCATGATGGCGTCCCAATGACTCCACTCGGAGTTAAGGGCTTTCTTCTTCTTCTTCATGAAGGAGGGAGGGTGAGGTTGATCTTAGAGCAGGGTGGGCTGAGGGGCCTGTACTGTTTTATGTTCTGAAGGAACCTCCGGCTCCCCATCCCTCTGTCAGCTGTCTTTATATAATGTTCCAGCGTGTGCCAGTATCCTCAAAGCTGCCATACACTCAGTGGCCACTTTATTAGGTACACCTGTACACTTGCTCATTAATAAAAATATCCATCAACCAATCATGTGGCAGCAACTTCATGCATAAAAGCATAGAGGCATGGTCAAGAGGTTCACCAAACACCAGAATGGTGAAGAAATGTGATCTAAGTGACTTTGACCATGTTGGTGCCAGATGGGGCGGTTTGAGTATCTCAGAAACTTCTGATCTCCTGGGATTTTCATGCACAACAGAATCTAGAGTTTACAGAAAATGGTATGAAGGACAAAAATACATCCAGTGAGCGGCAATTCTGTGGGTGAAAAAGGCCTTGTTATTGAGAGAGGTCAGAGGAGAATGGCCAGACTGGTTCAAGCTGACAGGAAGGCAACAATACCTCAACCACACATTACAACAGTGGTGTGTGAAAGAGTGTCTCTGAACACACAACACGTCGAACCTGGAAGTGGATGGGCTACAGCAGCAGAAGACCTCACCGGGTTCCACTCCTGTACCTAACAAATTGGCCACTGAGTGTTTAAGCCCATCTGCACTTCAGCTTCCAAGTGAGGTTTCTTGCAAATGCGGCTAAAGGACTCGGGATTAGCAAGCAGACAAGCAAGACCACAACCCCAGCCCACATCCCCTTGACTAACGTGGCAGCCTGCTCACAGAGTTGCTGCCAACTGCTCACCCTGTGTTCCCTCGCAGGGAAGTGATACCTCCAGTTTCTGTAATGGTAAACACCAGCCTTTGGACGGAAAATCACTTCAGTACAAGTGCTCTGATAACATCTCCATGTGAGTTATATTAGCATTATAACTTAATTTGGTGCACGGTAGAGAGAGAGAGAGAGAGAGAAACGCATGTCTGCAGCTTTCAGCAGGAGTCCGAGAGAGAGATAGCGGTCGGTTTACAAGACCCAAATGGAAAACTTCAAGTCATTTCACCCTCCCTTTTCGTTTTGAAGTTCGATGGCATTTAGAATAAACATAAAGTGAAGATCAGCTGAATGGTTTCCAATGGAGTGAATTACCCCGACCGCTTTCATCTTCCTCAGGCTTACAGCCAAGTATTTTTTAATTTTGCTTCTTTTTTTGATGCAAAGCGGCAGCCTCTGGGGTTACAGGATGAAGGGGGAGAGGAGATTGAAAGAGCAAGAGTTCTTGGCACAGATCGGGGTGGCTTATTTTGCGAAAGAGTGAAGGGGAAGGTGACTTTGGCCACAGAAAGCATTGGATCCACTTAAAGATATTGTTGATACACAAAGGTAAAATCACTCAGTCAAAACCAGCAGTCCATATTTTTACAGAAAAGCTGGGAATTGGCATGGTGTCTCAGTGTGAGACAGGCTAGCATAGCGGTTAGTCTGACACTACTGAAGCACCACTGACCCAGGTTCAGCTCCGTCGCTGTCTGTAAGGAGTTTGCATGTTCTCCCCATCACCTCACTGGTTTCCTCCAGGTGCTCTGGTTACCTCCCATATTCCAAAGACATTCAGGTTAATTGGTCACATGGGTGCACAGCCTTGTCAGGCTGGACGATTGTGTTACTGTGGTGAATTTCTAACCACTTGAAGGGCTTGAGATTTTGAAATGCCTCAAATTTAAAGTCAACTTTATTGTCATAGACGCAAGTCCTGTACATGTATACACAGATAAAATGAAAAAAATTACTTACAGCGGTATCAGGCAGAGAGCGTCAGATAATTGGAAATGGTGTATTATTGTCACATGTACCAAGCTACAGTGAAAATCTTTCATACAGATCAGTTCGTTACACAGTGCATTCAGGCAAAACAAGTTAAAACAATAACTGGCTGCAGAAAACAGGGAAACAGACAGAGACAGTCCAATGCAGGGAGATGATAAGTGTTATAACTTATCACGTAAGTTATACACAGTTTTTACAAGAAAGAAAATGATTAAAAACTAAAAACAAAATGAAGCTCAGTTTAGTGCAAAGAGATCAGAGTGGTCATGGTGTTGCTAAACTGTAACGGTTAGAGTTTGCCGGTCCGCTCAAGGTCTGAACGGTCGAGAAGCAGCTGCTCTTGAACCTGGTGGCGTGGGACTTCAGGACTCTGTGCCTCCTGCCTGATGGTAGCTGAGAGAAGACTTTGCCACTTTGTTATGTTCTATTGAATTGGCACTGTGGAAGAGTTCACCTATAATTTATAAGAGATCACATGATCTCTTAAAATCCTTGAAAGTTCAGAAAATCTTCATGTAGCGAAGTTAAACTTGAGAAAGAGGTTAGAGATGATGCAAGGTCAGAGTGAAAGATTTGTTCCGAGGATGATGGGGAAGTCTGTGGCGAAGACTTAGAGCAGGTGTTCCCAACCTGGGGTCTACGGACCCCTCGATTAATGGTAGGGGTCTATGGCATTAAAAAGAGTTGGGAACCCCTGCTCTAGAGGTGTCCAGGAACCCTTGGGATCACGCACCCATCTATGAGCAAAATGGAGGAATGTTAAGGGTGAGATGAATAGGGGACCTGTATAAGCAAACACACTTCAGTGGCAAGTATAGGGAGCACCCTTGCAGTAAAATACACCTGTTCTGCATTGTTATTTTTTTTACCTCATTCTACCTCAATGCACTGTGTAATGATTTGACTTGTATGAACTGTATACAAGGCAACCTTTTCACTGTATCTCAGAACATATGACAATAATAAACCAATTGCAATTCCAACTTTGACTCCAGTACTTCCAGCTTTTAGTTCAGATTTCCAGCATCTCCGGCTTCATTGCTTTCCGACTCCGAGTGCCAGACTCAAGCCCTATCGCCAGTGGCCAAGCAGCAGAAGTACCGCGGCCGTCACCAAGTTATGTTCACCAAATCACTGTGATGTCAGATTTTAAAAAAACTGAAAGATGCCCCAGTGGGGTTTCTTTGTTGGCATGTTTACTCTCTATTCAATCACTTGATTTATGTTCATTTTAATACATGACTTCAAAAGTAGTTAAGTGCACTGTTGGCTGAATCCCCCAAAGTTGTCTGTAGAATCTCAGCCTGCACTCTCCAACTATTCATCCAAAATGATATTAAGAGTTAACTGGTAGGACACTTTCTGTGTCAGCCTTTAAATTCACAGCCATTATGCTTCATCTAACATTCCCAAAACTGTGCAGTAACATCCTTATAAGGAGAACCAGTGAATCAAGATTTCCTGGACGGAATGCGCTGCCAGGGATGGTGATAGAGAGACACATTAGGGATATTTAACAAGCTCTTAGAAAGGCACATGGATGAAAGGAAAATGAAGGATTATGTAGGTAAATCTCCTCTGCACCCTCTCTAAAGCTTCCACATCCTTCCTATAATGAGGAGACCAGACTGAACATAATATTCTAAAGTCCTGCAGAGGGGTTTCGGGCCGAAACGTCGACTGAGCTTTTTTCCCCATGGACGCCGCCTGGCCTGCTGAGTTCCTCCAGCATTTTGTGTGTGTTGCTCACAATATTCCATGTGTGGTCTAACCAGAGAGTTACTGAGCTGCATATTATCTTGCGGCTCCTGAATTCAAAGCCCCAACTAACGAAGGCCAAAACACCATACGACTTCTTAGGAGACCGAGGTTGAGGAGAGCACAGGTAGGTTCAACAGATAGAATCTTTTTAGAGTCAGAGAGTCATTGACAAGTACAGCACAAAACAGGCCCTTTGGCTCATCTAGCCAAAGCCAAAACTGCTCCCATCGGGCTGCACTGGGACCATAGCCCACCATACCCCTACCATTCATGTACCTGTCCAAACTTCTCTTAAGTGTGGAAATTAAGTTCATATCCATCGGTGGAAGCGGCCCATTCCACACTTTCATGAGCCACTGAGTGAAGAAGTTTCCCCTAATATTCCCCTTGAACTTCTCACCTTTCACCCTTAATCTAAGACCTCTGAATATAGTCCCACCTAACCTCAGTGGAAAAATCCTGCTTGCATTTATCCTATCTATACCCCTCAATTTTGTATACCTCTATCAATTCTCCTCTCAATCTTCATTGTTCTAAAGAATACAGTCCTAACCTATTCAATCTTTCCTTAGAACTCAAGCCCTCCAGACCCGATAACGTCCTTGTAAATTTTCTCTGTTCTCTTTCAACCTTGCTTACGTCTTTCCTGTAGGTGCCAAACCTTCACACGATACTTCAAATTAGGCTTTGCCAATGTCTTATACAACTTCAATGTAACATCCCATTTCCTGTACTCAATACATTGATTAATGAAGGCTAACACACCATAAGTGTTCTTTACGCCATATCTACCTGTGACGCCACTTTCAATTAATCATGGACCTGTACTCCCAGATCCCTTTGTTCTACTGCACGCCTCAGTGTCCTACCATTCATTGTGTAGGACCTACCCTGGTTGGTCCTACTGAAGTGCAAAACCTCACATTTTCTGCATTAAATTCCATCTGCCATTTTTCAGCCTATTTTTCCAGCTGATGCAAATCTCACTGCAAGCCTTGGTAGCCTTCCTCACTGTCCACTACTCCCCAACTCTTGGTGTCATCTGCAAATTTGCTGATCCAGTTAACCAGACTATCATTGATAGTATGTGACAACAACAAAAGACCCATCACCTATTCCTATGGCACACTGCTAGTCACAGTTCTCCAGTCAGAGAGGCAACTCAGCTACCACTCTCTGGCTTCTCCCACAAAGCCAATGTCTAATCCAATTTGCTACCTCATCTTCAGTATCAAGCAAATGAACCTTCTTGACCAGCCTCCCATTCAAGACCTTGTCATATCCCATGTAGACAACACACACTGCCTGGTAATTTCCACAAAAAACTCTAAAAGATTGGTTGGACATAACCTACCATGGACAAAAACCATGCTGACTATCCTTAACCAGTCCAGGTCTATCCAAATATTTATATATCCAGTCCCTTAGAATCCCTTCCAATAACTTTCCCACAACGCAACAGATGTCAGACTCGCCAGCCTATAATTTTCTGGTTTGTGTTTAGAGCCTTTCTTAAACAGTGAAACAACATTGGCTATCCTCCAATCTTCTGGCACCTCTCCTGTCATTGAGAATGTTTCAATTATCTCTGCGAGGGCCCCGGCAATTTCTGCACGTGCCTCCCAAAAAGGGTCCAAGGGAACACCTTGTCAGGCCCTGGGGATTTATTCACCCTGATTTGTCTCAAGGTAGCAAACACCTCCTCTTCTGTAATCTGTACAGGGTCCATGAAATTGATGCTACTTTGCCTCACTTCTGTAGACATCCTGTCTGTCTCCCAAGTAAATACCGATGCAAATAATTTATTCAAGACCTCCCCCCTCTGTTTTGGCTCCACACGTGGATTACCATTCTGGACTTCCAGAGGACCAATTTTGGCCGTTGCAATCTTTTTGCTCTTAACGTATCAGTAGAATCCCTTAGGATTCTCCTTCACCTTGTCTGCTAGAGCAACCTGATGCCGTCTTTTAGCCTTCCTTATTTCTTTCTTAGGTGCTGTCTTACATTCCATAAGAACCTCATTTGTTCTTACCTGCCTATACCTGCTACACACCTTTTTCTCTCTTAAAGTTTTCTGGAAAGTGGTGTCTAAAATCAGAGGATACAGGTTTAAACTGAAGGGGTTGGACTTAAAGACCTGGGTCAATGAGACTGGTGAGTATATGGAGCGAGCTGACAAACGTGGTAGGTACATAATAGGCACCCGTTAGTCTTGTGAGACCATGAATTTGTGCCTTGGAAGGTTTCCAGGGCGCAGGCCTGGGCAGGGTTGTATGGGAGACCGGCAGTTGCCCAAGCTGCAGGCCTTCCCCTCTCCATGCCACTGATGTTGTCCAAGGGAAGGGCACTAGGACCCAAGCAGCTTGGCACCGGTGTTGTCGCAGAGCAACGTGTTGTTAAGTGCCTTGCTCAAGGACACAACACACTGCCTCAGCTGAGGCTCGAACCAGTGACCTTATCCACTAGGCCACGCGCCAACACAACATATTAAAGCAATGTAGGCAGGTACATTGTTTGGAAAGTTTTAGAGGATGTGCAAATCAGTTTAGCACAGCTAGGATTCTTGGTCACCTGGACAAGTTGGGCCTTGGGAACTTTTTCTAAGCTGTATAACTGCAAATCAGAATCAAGTTTTAATATCACAGGCATATGCCATGAAATTTGGCTTTTTTGACACTGATCAACAGAAAATGACTTTTTATATCAAAGTGAAAACAGATCTCTATAAAGTGGTCTAAATTAATTACAAAAATAAAACACAAAATAATTGATTGCATAAGTATTCATCCCCTTCAAGTCAGTATTTCGTAGATGCAATTTTGGCAGCAATTACAGCCTTGAGTCTGTCTGGATAGGTTTCTATCAGCTTTGCACATCTGGACACTGCAATTTTTCCCCTTTCTTCTTCACAAAACTGCTCAAGCTCTGTCAGATTGCTTGGAGATCGTGAGTGAACAGCCCTTTTCAAGTCCAGCCACAATTTCTCAAGACTCTGACTTGGCCACTCCAGGACATTAACTTTGTTGTTTTTAAGCCATTCCTTTGTAGTTCTGGCTTTATGGTTGGGGTCATAGTCGTGCTAGAAAACAAATCTTCTCTCAAGTCACAGTTCTCTTGCAGACTGCATCAGATTTTCCTCCAGGATTTCCCTGTATTTTGCTGCATTCATTTTGCCCCCTACCTTCACAAGCCTTCCAGGGCCTGCTGCAGTGAAGCATCCCCACAGCATGATGCAGACACCACCATGCTTCACTGTCGGGATGGTGTGTTGTTGATGATGTGCAGCGTTTGGCTTATGCCAAACATAGCATTTAGTTTAATAGCCAAAAAGCTCAATTTCAGTTTCATCAGACCATAGAACCTTCTTCCAGCTGACTTCAGAACCTCCCACATGCCTTCTGCCAAACTCTAGCCAAGATTTTTCCAACAGTGGCTTTCTCTTTCCCACTCTCCCATGAAGCTGTGACTGGTGAAGCACCCGGGCAACAATTGTATGCACAGTCTCTCCCATCTCAGCCACTGAAGCTTGTAACTCCTCCAGAATTGTCATAGGTCTCTTGGTGGCCTCTCTCACTAGTCCCCTTCTTGCACGGTCACTCAGTTTTTGAGGATGGCCTGCTCTAGGCAGACTCACAGCTGTGCTATATTCTGTCCATTTCTTGATGTTTGACTAAACTGTACTCCAACAGATATTCACTGACTTGGAAATTTTCTTGTATCCATCTCTTGACTTGTGCTTTTCAATAACCTTCTCACAGAGAAGCTAGATTGTTCTTTTGTCTTCATGGTGTAAATTTTACCAGGATACTGACTCACCAGCAGTTGGACCTTCCAGATATAGGTGTGTTGTTACTACAATCAATTGAAACACCTTGACTGCACACAGGTGACCTCCATTTAACCAATTATGTGACTTCTAAAACCAGTTGGCTGCACCAGTGATGATTTGGTGTCATATTAAAGGGGGTGAATACTTATGCAATCAATTACTTTGTGTTTATATTTGTAATTAATTTAGATCACTTTGTAGAGATCTGTTTTCATTTTGACAAGAAAGAGTCTTTTTCTGTTGATTAGTGTAAAAAAAAGCCAAATTAATTCCATTGTGATTCAATGTTGTAAAACACTAAAATATAAAAATTTCCGAGGACGGGGTGAATGCTTTTTATAGTGAGTGAGTGTGTGTGTGTGTGTGTGTGTGTGTGTGTGTGTGTGTGTGTGTGTGTGTGTGTGTGTGTGTGTGTGTGTGTGTGTGTGCAAAATAGTCAAATTAAATATGCAGTGCAAAAATAGATATATAAAATGTAGAGGTCGTGTTCATGGGTTCAATATCCGTTCCGAAATCAGATGGCAGAGGAGAAGAAGCTGTTCCTGAATCACTGAATGTGTGCCTTCAGGCTTCTGTACCTCCTTCCTGATGGTAGCAATGAGAACAGGGCACGACCTGGGTGATGATGGTCCTTAATGATGGACACTGCCTTTTTGAGGCACCACTCCGAAAAGATATCTTGGATACTACAGAGGCCAGCACCCAAGATGGAGCTGACTAATTTTACAACTCTCTGCAGCTTACTTCAATCCTGTACATTAGCGCCCCCCCCCCCCCCCCAACCCAATACCACATGGCGATACAGCCAGTCAAAATGCTCTCCGTGGTACATCTGTAGAAATTTGCAAGTGTTTTGGGCAACACCCAAATCTTCTCAAGCTGATTTGCCTTCTTTATAGTTGCATCAACATGTTGGGACCAGGTTAGATCCTCGGAGATATTAACCCCAAGAAACTTGGAATTGCTCACCTTCTCTGCTTCTGATCCCTCTATGAGGACTGGTGTGTGCTCCCTCATCTTATCCTTTCTGATGTCCACCATCAGTTGTTTGATCTTACTGACGTTAAGTGTTGTTGCGACACCATTCAACTACCTGGTAAATCCCGCTCCTCTCATCACCATCTGAGATTCTGCCAATAATGGTTCTATCATCAGCAAATTTGTAGATGGCATTTGAGCTGTGCCTCAGATTTTGTAATATTGTAATCAATATTAGACTCGTTGAAGAATTGTCCTTGATCAGAAGACTGGACAAACACCCCTTGTGGTTATTTTGTGGAAATTCTTCAAAGATAAAAAATTGGGGGATTCTAGGACCAAAGGGCACTGCCTCAGAAGAACATCCCTTTGGAACAGAGATGAGGAGGAATTTCATTAGCCAGATCTATGGAATTCATTGCCACAGGCGGCTGTGGAGGCCAATCATTGGGTATATTTAAAGAAGTTTCATAGGTTCTTAATTCGAAAGGGTGTCAAAGGTTACAGGGAGAAGGCAGGAGAATGGGGTTGAGAGGGATAAAAAATCAGAATGGGGTGGAGCTGACTTGATGGGCTGAATGGCCTAATTCTGCTCCTATGTCATAAGCTTTCATGATTTTATGGATGAGGAGTGGTGGCCTTGCAAACTCTGAAAGCTGGTTTGAGACTGTTTGGGGATTATACCAGTAAGGCTGATATACTTCCTTTCAGATGATAATTGCTCAAAGTTAATTGCATATAGGATTGATGGAAACATTAAGAAATTTTGACTAAGTCTCTCTAATTGGCATATATAGAGACAAAGTCATTAAATCGCTAATAAATGTAATTTTCTTCCACAATATCGCTGCTGGTTCACCCACAAAGAAAACTAATTTGTACAGCAGCAATCAATACTGCAGATTGTACTCCAATTAGACAACACTCCAAACAAGCCCTTGTTAACTGTGTCCCTCAAGCCATTTGCTGTGGCGTAAATTCTTGCACCTCATTTCTCCAGAGTGGAGCAGTGATGGAGGGGAGTTCACTCCGCAGCCACTGAGATGGCTGAGGGATGAAAGGAGAGTGCTTTGGGTGTGCACCAGCAGATGAGCAGAGATGGTGGACCATCCTGGGTGCCATTATCCAAACACTGACGGCGCAGGAGCCTCTTCCCCTGAGCTGTGACATTTAGCAAAACATGGTTATGTCCTCAAAGGCTGCATGCACACAGCTCAAGAATTAACTTGAGGGGCAACTACAAGACATCAAACGAACAGAGCTGTAATCAGCCACATTTCCTGCCTAGGACTGCTGTCCCGGAGAGTCCCACAGGGAAACACATGTGCCTCATTCTTCAAAGAGACAGCTCCCCGGAACAAATAAGTCCTGATCACTTTCAGCTGTCAAAATCGGAGACGATGCGGTGTTTCCTGTGGGTGAATAGCCGACCTCCAGTTTACCGGTGAAGAAGGAGGTGATTTTGGACCATCGAGTCTATACCAGCTCACAAAGCAACCTCATTTGCATCCAGAAGCAGAGGGCACAGCCTCAAAATAGAAGCATGACAGGATGATGAGGAGTTTATTTTGCCACAGAGCAGTGAATTAGTGGAATTCATTGCCACAGGAGACCAGGTCACTGGGAATATTCAAAGTGGAGGTTGACAGGTTCTTGATTAATCAGGGTGTCAAAGGTTATAGGGAGAAGGCAGGAGAATGGGGTTGAGAGGGATAATAAGTGAGTCATGATGGAATGGCGGAGCAGACTCAATGGGTTGAATGTCCCAACTTTGCTCCTATATCTCATAGTCTTATGGTCCTATTCCCCCATTATTTTTCCCTGTAACTCTTCCCTCCACATTTCTATTCAACTACTACCCCCATCCAAGATTCTACCACGTGTGGTGGCGTGGTGGCATAGTGGTTAGCACAACGTGTTACAGTACCGCCAATGCGGGTTAAATTTCCACCACTACCTATAAGGAGTTTGTATGGCCACGTGGGTATCTTCCTGGTGTTCTGGTTTCCTCCCACAGTCCAAAGGCACCCCATTAGGTGGTGAATTGGTCATTGTAAATTGTCCCATGATCAGGCTGTAGGGTTAAATCGGGGGTTTCTGGGCAAGGTGGCTCGGAGGGGCAGAAGGGCCTAATGGTGTTCTGTCTCAATAAGCACTCCACAAGAGGAGCAATCACAGTCCAAGGTCTGAAGTAAATATATTATCAAAGTACGTACATGTTGACCATATACTACTCTGAGATTCATTGTCTCGTGGGCATCCACAGTAAACACAAAGAAGCACGATGGAATCAAAGAAAAACCACACAAAAAGATGGAGAAACAAGCAATGTGCAAACAACAGCAAGCTGTACACGTACAAAACGGAAAAAAAAACAAATAACAATAAGTAAATAAAACTGAGAGTACGAAATGCCATCCTTGAAAGTGAGTTCATAGGTTGTGGAATCGATTCAGTTTTGAGGTGGGTGAAGTTATCTACGTACTCTTCAAGAGTCTGATGGTTGAAGGGTAATAGCTGTTCTAAGTGGCCAATTAGTCGATACACCCACAAAGTTCTGAGATGTGGGAAGACACCAGAATGCCAGGAGGAATTCCGAGTACACGGTCAGAGGAAGAACGTGAAGTTCTGCATTGATGGCCAGAAGTCAGGACTGAATCCAGGACCGTATCCCGACAAGACTGCAGTTCTACCAGTTTAATCTCTGTAACACCATCACCTCCACGGTGCGTAACTGAAATGAGTGCTCTCTGAGAGCATGGTGGTTTGGATAAACTGAACATGAAAGGGAACTTGAACTTAAGTAATGAAAATAAGGATGAAGACTAACTTTATTTGTCACACGTGCACCAAAACATCAAAACGGTGAAATTCCTCTTTCTACATCGACAACTGACACAGTCTGAGGATTGTGCTGGGGGCAACCCACAAGCGTTGACAGTCTTTGGCGCCAATACGGTATGGCCACAACCTACTAACCCTAACCTGTACGTCGCTGGAATGCGGGAGAAAGAACGCCAGCCCGTCTCCTCAGCACCAGAACTGTTCCCCTTCACCATCAGGCTTCTGAACACAAACACCCATGAACACCACATCAATATTTTGCATTACTTACTTAATTTATATATACAGTATAATATATCGGGCCTATTAACAATTTTTATTAATATTACTTTCAGGGGAGAAACTGAGAAACATGACAGAGGGGGAAGCACTGGGGCTTTTCAATAAATGTTCACCTGAGACTGACTGAATTATCCAATATCCCTAAGTTATAAAGGCAGCCAACATATTCAAAGACCCCTCCCACCCCAGCCATTCTCTGTTCTCCCCCTCCCATCGGGCAGAAGATACGAATGTTAAAAACATTTGTCACCAAGCTCAAGGACAGATTCTTTCCCACTGTTATCAGACTTCTAAACTGACTTCTTGTCGCACTGCCACAATATTCATGGACTCAAGGCTTTTTACTATTATTTTCGTGTGACTATTTAACGAATATATTATACGCGCTTGCTGTCTTATATATCCTGTATGTGCCTTGTGCTGTGTGTGACTGTTGGTTCTGTGTTTTGCACTTTGGCCCCGGAGTAACGCTGTTTTGTTTGGGTATTCATGAGTATTCATGTCTGGTTGAATGACGATTAAGCTTGAACCTGTACGATAAGTTGACTCCTGATCTCACGACCTACCTCGTTTTGACCGTGCACCTTATTGTCTACTTGCACTGCGCTTTCTCTGTAGCTGTAACACTTCATTCTGCATTACAACATAGAGCATAGAAGAGTACAGCACAGGAACAGGCCATTCAGCCCACAATGTTGTGCTGAACCACCTAAAAAGCAAATCAGAAACACCCAAACACTAATCCCTCCTGCCTGCAGAATGTCCATATTCTCCACCTTCCTCACATCCATGTACCTATCCAAACATCTCTTAAAAGCCCCTAATGTATTTGCCTCTGCCACCATACCAAGCAGCACCTAACAGCCAGACATAAGACCATAAGATATAGGAGCAGAATTAGACCATCGAGTCTGCTCCACCATTTCATCATGGCTGATCCAATTTTCCTCTCAGCCCCAATCTCCGGCCTTCTCCCCGTATTCGTTCATGGCCTGACAAGTCAAGAATCCTTCAACCTCTCCCTTACATATACATAAAGACTCGGCCTCCACAGCTGCCTGTGGCAAAGAATTCCACAAATCCATCATCCTCTGGCTAAAGAAATTCCTCCTCCTCGCCATTCTAAAAGGTCACTCCTTCATTCTGAGGCTGTGTCCTCTGGTCTCGTACTCTCCCACCATAGATGCATATCCGACAAAGAAGCTGCATCAGGATGCTTTTTATCAATTACAACTCTGCATTTAATACCATCATCCCCTCGAAACTAATCAGTAAATTCCAAGACGTGGGCCTCAATACTCCCTTGTGCAGATGGATCCTAGATTTCCTCACTTGTAAACCCCAGTCAGTTCAGATTGGCAAAAACAAATCCTCCACAATCTCCATCAGCGCAGGTACGCCACCAGAGATGTGTGCTTAACCCCCTGCTCTACTCACTTTACACCTATGACTGTGTGGCTAAGTACAGCTCCAACACCATATACAAGTTTACTGATGACACCTCTGTTGTGGGCTGTGTCAAGGTGGTGACGAATCAGCTTACAAGAGGGATATGGAAAACTTGGTTCAGTGGTGTAATAACAACAATCTCTCATTCAATGTCAATATGACCAAGGAACTGATTGTAGATTCCAGGAGAGGGAAACCAGAGGCTCCATGAGCCAGTAATCAGCGGATTATCAGAGGTGGAGAGGGTCAGTAACTAAATTCCTGGGTGTCACTATCTCAGAGCGCCTGTCCTGGACCCATCATATAAATGTAGTTCTGAAGAAAGCACGACAGCGCCTCTACTTCCTCAGGAGTCTGTGGAAATTTGGCATGACATCAAAAACATTAGCAAATGTCTATAGATGCTTGATGGAAAGTGTGCTGATTGGCTGCATTATGGCCTAGTATGGGAATACCAATACCTTTGAGCGGAAAATCCAACAAAAGATACTGAATTCTGCCCAGTGCATCATGGGTAATGCTCTCCCAACCATTGAGCACATCTACATGAAACGCTGCCGTAGAAAAGCAGCATCCATCATCAAAGATTCTCGCTGTCCAGGCCAAGCTCTTTTCTCACTGCTGCCATCAGGTAGAAGGTACTAGAGTCTCAGGACTCACACCACCAGGTTCAAGAACAGTTACTACCCCTCAACCATCAGGCTCTTGAACAAAAGGGGATAACTACATACATTCTAATCCTGGTGTTCCCACAACCGATGGTCTCACTTTAAGGACTCCTTATTTTGTTCTTTCATACTTGTTATTTATTGCTATTTATTTATATTTGCATTGGCACAGTTTTTTGTTCATTGATCCTGTTCTATACATTTTCTAAGTCCACAGGATAAAGAATCTCAGGGTTGTTTTTGGTGGCATGAATGAACTCTGATAATAAATTTTACTTTGACCTTTGAACATAGGAAACATCCTCTCCACATCCACTCTATCAAAGCCTTTCACCATTCAATACATTTCCATTAGGTCACCCCTCGTTCTGAATTCCAGTGAATACAAGCCCAGAGCCATCAAATGCTCTTCATATGACAAGCCATTCAATGCGAGAATCATTTTCGTGAACCTGCTTTGAACCCTCTCCAGTTTCAGCACATCCTTTCTAAGATAAGGGGGCCAAAACTGCTCACAATACTCTGAGTGAAGCTTCACCAGTGCTTTGTAAAGCCTCAACATTACATCCTTGCTTTTATATTCTAGTTCTCTTGAAATGAATGCTGACATTGCATTTGCCTTCCTCAACACACTCAACACGCAAGTTAACCTTTCGGGAATCCTTTAGAGAAATAAGGTCTCACAAATCCCTTTGTGCCTCAGTTTTTTTGTATTTTCTCTGAGTAAAAGCCTTACCCCTCACATCCCCCTTGAACCTACCCCCTCTCAACTTCAGTGCATGCCCTCTGGTATTGGACATTTCAACCCTGGGAAACAGATGCCCCTCAGTTGCTCTATCTATGCCTCTCAATAAATTTAACCACTATCAGATCTCCCCTCTGCCACTCCTAAGAAAATGACCCAGTTTTGTCCAGCCTCTTGTGATAGCACATGTTCTCTAAACCAGGCAGCATCCTGGTAAACCTCTTCTGCTCCCTCTCCAAAGCCTCAACATCCTTCCTGTAGTGGAGCAACCAGAACTGTAGGCAATACTTCAAGTGCGGCCAAACCAGAGTTTTATAAAGTTACGACATAACCTCTTGACCTTTGAACTCTGTTATTGCTTCTCTTTTGTAGTGTCTTAAATATTTATATTTCTAATGTTTATATTTATCATGATTCTTTGTTTTTTGTGCTCTTTAACCTTCTTGTGTTTACTTTATGCTGCATCAGATCTGGAGTAACAATCATTTTGTTCTCCTTTACACTCGTTTACTGAAGAATCTCAGAGAGAAGTTGTTTCTTTTAACTGATCGGGGCAAAAAGGCTAGACTGCGCAGGCACGTGACGTAGCGCGCCAAAGGTTTAAAAAGGAGAGGAATTTTTCAACGGGTTTTAAATCGAAGCAAGAGGCGGAGAGTGAAGAAGTAAAGGCATCTCGGAGAGAAGCCTTTTTTTTAGCTGATCGGGGCAACGAGCCTAGACTGCGCAGGCGCGTGACGTAGCACGCCAAAGGTTTTAAAAGAAAGACCGCCATATACAGCGGCCATCGTCAGAGTGGACTGAGTCAGAGTGGGATGGCTTTGGCTCAACAGTCTTCAACGTGAACAGGCAGAGGCGAGGGTGGTTTCCGGTAAGTTTTGTTTTGTTTCTTTAGAGTAGAGAGAATGCCAGGCAGGATGCTGGAATGCTCCTCTTGCAGGATGTGGGAAGTTAGGGAGACCTCTGGTCTCCCTGACAACAACACCTGCAAGAAGTGCATCCAGCTGCAGCTCCTAACAAACCACGTTAGGGAACTGGAGCAGGAGCTGGATGACCTCCGGATCATTCGGGAGAATGAGGAGTTTATAGATAGTAGCTACAGGGAGGTAGTTATGCCAAAGGAGCAGGGCACAGGTAGTTGGGTTACCGTCAGGCGAGGGAAGGGGAAAGGGCAGGCAGAGCAGGGCTCCCCTGTGGCCATTCCCCTCAACAACAAGTACACCGATTTGGATACTGTGAGAGTGAGTATAGAGAGCTTGGTAGGAAGTTAAAAAGCAGGACCTCGAGGGTGGTAATCTCAGGATTGCTACCTGTGCCACGTGCCAGTGAGGGTAAGAGTAGGATGCTCTGGAGGATGAACACGTGGCTGAGGAACTGGTGTAGGGGGCAGGGTTTCAGATTTCAGGATCACTGGGACCCCTTCTGGGGCAGGTGGGACCTGTACAAGAGAGGCTGTTTACACCTGAACTACAAGGGGACCAATATCCTTGCAGGGAGGTTTGTTAGTTCTATTGGGGGGGAGGTTTAAATTAGATTTGCAGGGGGATGGGAACCGGAGTGACAGAGTAGATAGTGGAGCGGGAGTGAAAATAAATGATGTTAAAGTTTCATGCAAAGTCACAAATAGAAGAGTTGTGTGTGGTGGTAATAATCTTTTGAGGTGTGTCTATTTCAATGCGAGGAGTATTGTGGGGAAGGCTGACGAGCTGAGGGCATGGATTGACATGTGGAATTATGACATTGTAGCTATTAGTGAAACTTGGCTACAGGAGGGGCAGGACTGGCAGCTTAATGTTCTGGGAATCCGATGTTTCAGATGTAATAGAGGCAGAGGAATGAAGGGTGGGGGGGGGGTGGCATTGCTAGTCAGGGAAAATGTTACAGCAGTGCTGAGGCAGGACAGATTAGAGGGCTTGTCTACCGAGGCCATATGGGTGGAGCTAAGAAACAGGAAAGGTATGACCACATTAATGGGGTTGTATTATAGACCACCCAACAGTCAGCGAGAATTGGAGGAGCAAATCTGCAGAGAGATAGCAGACAGCTGCAGGAAACATAAAGTTGTGATAGTAGGGGATTTTACGTTTCCACATATTGATTGGGACTTCCATACTGTTAAAGGTCTAGATGGGTTAGCGTTTGTAAAATGTGTTCAGGAAAGTTTTCTAGATCAATATATAGAGGTATTGACCAGAGAGGATGCAATATTAGATCTCCTATTAGGAAACGAGTTAGGACAGGTGATGGAAGTGTGTGTAAGGGAACACTTTGGCTCCAGTGATGATAACACCATTAATTTCAACTTGATCATGGATAAAGATAGATCTGGTCCTCGGGTTGAGGTTCTAAACTGGAAAAAGGCCAAATTTGAAGAAATGAGAAAGGATCTAAAAAGCATGGATTGGGACAGGTTGTTCTCTGACAAGGATGTCGTTGGTAAGTGGAAGGCCTTCAAAGGAGAAATTTTGAGAGTGCAGAGTTTGGATGTTCTTGTCAGGATTAAACTCAAAGTGAATAAGAATAAGGAACTTGGTTCTCGAGGGATATTGGAACTCTGATAAAGAAGAAGAGAGAGAGATGTATGATATGTATAGGAAACAGGGAGCAAATAAGGTACTTGAGGAGTATAAAAAGTGCAAAAAAAACTTAAGAAATCAGGAGGGCTAAAAGACATGAGGTAGCTTTGGCAGTCAGGGTGAAGGATAATCCAAAGAGCTTCTATAGATATATTAATAGCAAAAGGATAATAAGGGATAAAATTGGTCCTCTTGAAGATCAGAGTGGTTGGCTATGTATGGAACCAAAAGAAATGGGGGAGATCTTAAATGGGTTTTTTGCGTCTGTATTTACTAAGGAAACTGGATTGGAGTCAATGGAAATAGGCAAACAAGTGGTGAGGTCATGGAACCTATACAGATTGAAGAGGAGGAGGTGCTTGCTATCTTGAGGCAAATCAGAGTAGATAAATCCCCGGGACCTGACGGGGTATTCCCTCAGACCTTGAAGGAGACTAGTGTTGAAATTGCAGGGGCCCTGGAAAATATATTTAAAATGTCGGTATCTACGGGTGAGGTGCTGGAGGATTGGAGGATAGCTCATGTTGTTCCGTTGTTTAAAAAAGGCTCTAAAAGTAATCTGGGAAATTATAGGCCGGTACGTTTGATGTCTGTAGTAGATAAATTATTGGAAGGAGTACTAAGAGATAGGATCTACAAGTATTTGGATAGACAGGGACTTATTAGGGAGAGTCAACACGGCTTTGTGCGTGGTAGGTCATGTTTAACAAATCTATTAGGGTTTTTTGAGGAGGTTACCAGGAAAGTGGATGAAGGTAAGGCAGTGGATGTTGTCTACATGGACTTCAGTAAGGCCTTTGACAAGGTCCCGCATGGGAGGTTAGTTAGGAAGATTCAGTCACTGGGTATACATGGTGAGGCAGTAAATTGGATTAGACATTGGCTCAATTGGAGAAGCTAGAGAGAGTGGCAGTGGAGGATTGCTACTTTGAGTGGAGGCCTGTGACTAGTGGTGTGCCACAGGGATCAGTGCTGGGTCCATTGTTATTTGTCATCTATATCAATGACCTGGATGATAATGTGGTAAATTGGATCAGCAAATTTGCTGATGATACAAAGATTGGAGGTGTAGTGGACAGTGAGGAAGGTTTTCAAAGCTTGCAGAGGGATCTGGACCAGCTGGAAAAATGGGCTGAAAAGTGGCAGATGGAGTTTAATACAGACACAAGTGTGAGGTATTGCACTTTGGAAGGAAAAACCAAGGTAGAACATACAAGGTAAATGGTAGGGCACTGAGGAGTGCAGTAGAAAAGAGGGATCTGGGAATACAGATACAAAATTCCCTAAAAGTGGCATCACAGGAAGATAGGGTAGTAAAGAGAGCTTTTGGTACATTGGCCTTTATAAATCAAAGTATTGAGTATAAGAGTTGGAATGTTATGGTGAGGTTGTATAAGGCATTGGTGAGGCCGAATTTGGAGTATTGTGTGCAGTTCTGGTCACTGAATTACAGGAAGGATATTAATAAGGTTGAAAGAGTGCAGAGAAGGTTTACAAGGATGTTGCTGGGACTTGAGAAACTGATTTACAGAGAAAGGTTGAATAGGTTAGGACTTTATTCCCTGGAGCGTAGAAGAATGAGGGGAGACTTGATAGAGATATACAAAATTATGATGGGTATAGATAGAGTGAATGCAAGCAGGCTTTTTCCACTGAGGCTAGGGGAGAAAAAAACCAAAGGACATTGGTTAAGGGTGAAGGGGGAAATGTTTAAAGGGAACATTAGGGAGGGGCTTCTTCACGCAGAGAGTGGTGGGAGTGTGGAATGAGCTGCCAGATGAAGTGGTAAATGCGGGCTCACTTTTAACATTTAAGAAAAACTTGGACAGGTACATGGATGAGAGGTGTACGGAAGGATATGGGCCATGTGCAGGTCAGTGGGACTAGGCAGAAAAATGGTTCGGCACAGCCAAGAAGGGCCAAAAGGCCTGTTTCTGTGTTGTATTGTTCTATGGTTCTATGGTTCTACTGACAATAGACAATCTTGAATCTTGTGTCATGAATGTGCTTACATTTTGGAATGACCTGTATGGATGGCATACAAACCAAAGCTTTTCTCTGTACGTCGGTACATGTGACAGTAATAAACCAATTACCAGTGCCAACACATGGAGGTCAGACCCAGAGCTCTGAAGAATGATAGGGCGGACGGGAATGGTTGAATGGCTTTCTCTAAGTCTCTATGGAGAATCTTCAGCACGGCCTTACCAAGAGCAATATGCTTTCCCCCCCCACCCCCGAAGTTCAGAGGTAGGTGAACCAAAGCTGTACACCTGTCACCCAGGACATGAGCCAGTTACGTTGTACCTGCACAACCACAGCTGTGATGATGAAAGTGGAAAGATGTCAGAGCCATGGTGAAAATCGAAAACAGCTGCCGAACCCTCGCATTACAAGCCCCAATCAAGATGATCTGGTGAGCAGCCAGGTTGTGGAGTTGCTTGCTGTTTGTAATTGAACAATGCAGACCTGATGTTCTTGTTGCTGAGCCAGGTAATACAGTCCATTCCATTTCAATGTATGTCTGTTTAGTGTCAAGGCTATTTAAAAGTCATTTCTCATTCATTTCATTGGAGCCTGCCAATTACTTATGCAGCTTAAGTGGGGGGTGGGAGGGAAGTGTGGCACTCTGCCATCAGGACCCCTTACAAAGCCCCACCACCTGGTTCCTCCGGAAAGCTGTTCTGAATTTGGGAGCCCTCTCTGGAATGCACAACCTGGGACTGACATCTCTGGAAGCGATAATGGGAGCAGGGGAAAGTTTGCCATGTGTCAGTCGAGCAGCTTGTGGTTACGCCGTACCGCTGACTTGCCAGTTCCCCCACGCTCGCTGGCACTGAGGCTGTGGCTTGGTCTGACTGATCCGGGCTCCGTGTCTGCCAGCTCGGCTTTGCTCTGCTGCATGATGAACTGAGGCTGACGGTGTGGGCCTGCTCTGGCTGCTCCTGGCTTTGAGTTAATTGTCTCGATTTAGTTCTGACAGATGCTGCTTGCTTTCGTCGTTTGCACAGTTCGTGTTTTTTTCTCTCTCTGCACATTGGGTGTTTGTTAATCTTTTTTTTAATGGGTTCTTTTGGGTTTCTTGTTTCACGGCTGCCTGTAAGTAGACAAATCTCATGACTATGATTTATACATACTTTGAACTTTGAACTTTGACTTCCATCCCCAGTCAACCGAAATCCAGGAATCTGAGATGCAGAGGGACTTGGGAGTCCTTGTGCAGAACACCCTGAAGGTTAACTTGCAAGTTGAATCCGTGGTGAGGAAGGCAAATGCCACGTTAGCATTCATTTCAAAAGGTCTAGAGTACAAGAGCAGGGATGTGATGCTGAGGTTTTATAAGACACTGGTGAGGCCTCACCATGAGTATTGTGAACAGTTTTGGGCCCCTCATGTTAGAAAATATTGCTGGCATTGGACAGGGTCCAGAATTTTGTCTACGTTAAACTTATTACATTCATCTGCCATTCCTTTGTGCCCCATTACTACCTCACCAGCATCATTTTCCAGTGGTCCCTCCTCCTCCTCATTCTTATATAACTGAAAAAACATTTCGTATCCAGCTTTAGATTATTGGATAGTTTGTCCTCATATTTCATCTTTTCCCTCCTTATAGCTTTTTTAGTTGCCTTTTGTTGGATTTTAAAAACCTCCCAATCATCCAACTTCCCACTCACTTTCGCTACCTTAAATGCCCTTTTCCTTGGCTTTTTATGCAGTCCTTAACTTCCCTTGTCAGCCACGGTTGCCCTGCCATTTGAGAACTTCTTCTCCTGTGGAACATATCTCTCCTGCACCGTGTGGTCTATTCCCAGAAACTTCAGCCATCTCTGCTCTGCTGTCATCCCCGGCAGTATCCCCACCCAGTCCACCTGGGCAAGCTCCTCTCTCATGCCTCTGTAAATCCCGTTATTCCGTCGCGATACTGATACATGTGACTTCTCTCTCTCAAATTGCGGTATGAATTCAATCATATTATGATCACTGCCTCCTAAGGGTTCCTTTACGTTAAGCTGACTAATAAAATCTGGGTTATTACACAACACCCAATCTAAGATAGCCTTTCCTCTAAAGGCTCGACCACAAGGTGTTCTAAAAAGCCATCTCGTAGGCATTCAACAAATTCCCTCTCTTGCGATCCGACACCAACCTGATTTTCCAAATCCCCTTGCTTTTTGAAGTCCCACATCAGAATGCTGACATTACCCTTATTACATTCCTTTTCCAACTCCCTTTGAAACCTCAACCCCACATCTTGGCTACTATATGGAGGCCGATATACAATTCCTATAATGGTTTTTTCACCTTTGCAGTTTCTTAACTCCACCCACGAAGGTTCGACATTCTCTGGGAATTAAGGGTTGTGGGGAAAATGCAGGTAGGTGGAGGTGAGCCCATGGCCAGATCAGCCATGATCTTACTGAATGGTGGAGCAGGCTCGATGGAGGGGATGGCCTATTTCTTATGTTCTTGTGTTCTTATTGACCCTATGGCACCTCTTTCTAAAGACGTAATTCCATCTCTTACCAACAGAACCACACCACCACCCTTTTGACACCTTCGATGTTAAACTCCCAACTATGACCTTCTTTCAGCCATGACTCAGTGATGCCCACAACAACAGACCGACCGATCTCTAATTGCGTGACAAGTTCATCCACCTTATTCTGAACGCTATCTGCATTTAAATACAGCACCTTCAGTCCTGCATTCTTCGTCCTTACGAATTTTCCTCTGTGGTACAATTGAACTCTTTGCTCTGTCTGCATTTGTACCCAATCATTGGCTAGTCCTTCCTTACATTTGTGTTACACCCATCGTCTACCTGTCAACCTGCTGACTCATCCTCATCTCTATCATCCTTTGTTTCCATCCCCCTGCCAGATTTGTTTAGACCACTCCCAGCAGCTCCAGCAAACCTGCCCGCAAGGATATTGTCCTCCTCAGATTCAAGTACAACCCACCCCTTTTGTCAGGGCATTGGAGGCCTTCCCACACCCTGCAAGAGGAGCATTCAGCTATCCTGCCTGGTATCCCTTATGCTCTAACTGTGCAATATGACAGAAAGAAAAAAATGAAGAAACCCACCTACAGCCTCTGTTCTTCCTTGCCAAAACCATGAGCCAAAGCCCAAGTTACCCATTTTAATACAGGCACCCATTCCCACAATGGCCACTCTGCTTAAACTGTTCTTATTTCTATTGGCCCTTGCCAAGTGCTTAATTATGCACAATCCAACGTCTCCTCAGGGACTGTGGCAAGCAAAATGCCTCAACTGCTCTCACTTACTTCTTTTGAACTCTCTCTCCCACTACATGATCCAACATCTATCAGGACTAGAAACAAAGTGGACAGTAGCCAAAATAAGATGGTTCAGCCTTTTACCTCTTTCACCTACACTCTCCTAGCTTGTTACTCCTCGCTCACTCGCCTCCCCTCTCACCTGGGTTCACCTTTCTCCTCCCTGCTCGTGCTCCTTCCCCTCTCCCCCTCCCCACCATTTTCTTATCCTGGCTTCTACCCACTTGCTTTCCAGTCCCAGTGAAGAGTCTCGGCCCAAAACATCGACTGCTTAGTCACCTCTGTAGACGCCACCTGACCTGCTGAGTTCCTCCAGCATTTTGTGAGTGTTGCTCAAGATTTCCAGCGTCTGCAGAATCTCTTGTGTTTGCATCAGTCACACTGTGACCATCCCAGGAATTTGTCCTGACCCGCACTTCGCAGTTTCACTGTGTCTCTGTTACGCCAAGCTCCCTGCTATACATTAAACTGACTTGGATGGCTGATCAAATAAAACAGCAGGTTTTTAAATAATCCAATTCCATGTCCTTCCTTTTCCACGGAATAAGCCCCAGTTTGGCAAACTCTGCACAGATCTTTGCCAATGATAGATTGATGCCTAAATCCCTGCTGCAAGATTTTCTTTCCATTGAAGCTAAAACGTATCGGCTGTGTAGTGAGGGCTCTGCTCTCCACAAATGTCCAGTGGAGAGCATCTTGATTGGCAGCATCACAGCCGGGTATGGAGGGTCTGATGCACAAGAGGTTGCTGAGGGTTGTAGATTCAGCCAGCTCCATCACGGGCACAACCCTTCCTGCCACTGAGGACATCTTCAAGAGGCAAGGCCTCAAGAAAGTGGTGTCCATCAGTAAGGACTCTCGCCATCCAAGATATACCCTGGTCAGGCCCCACTTGGAGTACTGTGCTCAGTTCTGGTTGCCTCACTATAGGAAGGACGTGGAAGCCATAGAAAGGGGGCAGAGGAGATTGGGGAGCATGCCTTATGAGAATAGGTTGAGTGAACTCGGCCTTTTCTCCCCGGAGTGACGGAGGATGAGAGATGACCTGATAGAGGTGTATAAGATGATGAGAGGCATTGATCGTGTGGATAGTCAGAGGCTTTTCTCCAGGGCTGAAATGGCTAGCACAAGAGGGCACAGTGCCTTTACTCAGAGGCTGATGAGTGCGTGGAATGGGCTGCCAGCGACGGTGGTGGAGATGGAAACGATAGGGTCTTTTAAGGGACTCCTTACATGGAGCTTCGAAAAATAGAGGGCTATGGGTAAAGCCTCGGTAGTTCTAAGGTAAAGGCATGTTCAGCACAGCTTTGTGGGCCGAAGGGCCTGTGTTGTGCTGTAGGTTTTCTGTGTTTCTATGTGAGTGGGTGTGAGGGAGGAAGGAGGCTTTTTTGCTGTTGTTGTTGTTGTTGCTGCTGTAGCTTGTGTTCTGCTGAACATCGTGGGCGTGTTTTGTAGGCGTCAGAATGTGTGGTGACACTTGCGGGCTGCCCCCAGCACATCCGCAGTACGTGTTGGTTGTTAAAGCAAACAACGCATTTCGCTGTGTGTTTTGATTTACACGTGATAAATAAATGAATCTGAATCTATCATCCACCTGCATCAGTCTCCCACTCTACTCCCACCTGGCTCGACTGGAAATTATTCTTCACCCACTCCCTCAACCCAGCTATGACCTCTAGCCCCTTGTCTCACCACTCCATGTCTGCTCTTTATACTGGTCATCTCCCCTCTCCAAACTTAGCTTCAGTTTATGCATCAATAGCAAACCGGTTACCAAAAGCACTTCCACCTTCCGCCTTTTCGGTTCTGGTTATCTCCCTGCTTTCTTTCCAGTCCTGATGAATGGTTTCGACCTGAAATGTCACCTGTCTATTTCCCTCTAGAAATGATGTCTGAACCACTGAGTTCCCCAAGATCCTTTGTGTGTTGTTCCAATCCCATTGTAACTCACCGTCCTCTCAGCTTCTAATTTAGTTTTTTTTAAATTAATTCCGATACAGAGCACAGAACTGACTATTCCGGCCCTACGAACCACACTGATCAGCAACCCACCTATTTCATCATCATCATGTGCTGCGTCATATGACATCACCATTATGTGCCGTGTCATATGACATCACCATTATGTGCTGCGTCATATGACATCACCATTATGTGCCGTGTCATATGACGTGGGCAATCACAGTCTCCATGACTAGGATTGTTTGTAGCAAATTTTTCTACAGAAGTGGTTTGCCATTGCCTTCTTCTGGGCAGTGTCTTTACAAGACGGGTGACCCCAGCCATTATCAATACTCTTCAGAGATTGTCTGCCTGGTGTCATAGGTCACAAAACCAGGACTTGTGATATGCGCCAGCTGTTCATATGACCATCCACCACCTGCTCCCATGGTTTCATCGTGACCCTGATCGGGTGGAGGAGGCTTAGCAGGTGCTACACCTTACCCAAGGGTGATCTGCAGGCTAGTGGAGGGAAGGAGCACCTTATACCTCCTTCGGCCAAGACATATCTCCATCCCTACACCCAAACCCACCTATTTTACTCTAGCCTAATCACAGGACAACCAGTGCATCCCTGGTCTGTGACACCAGGAGGAAACCCACGGGGTCATGGGGAGAACATACAAGCTCCTTAGAGATGGTACTAGAACTCAACTCCAAATTCCGACGGCCCAAACTGTATTAGAGTCACCCTAACTGCTACGCTATCGAGGCAACCCAATGCTCGTTGTCTGGATGCACAAGTAAAAGAGAAGGACATAAGGGGGACAAAACTGTGCCCAGTGCTGCCTCCCGTGCTAACAGATTACCCACGGGTAAGATACAGCTCGGGAGAAACTCCTAGTGGATGTCAACACAGAGTTTCCTGTCAGCAGCCTTGAAGGTGAAAGGAAATAAAGATTGAAGAAATCCCAGATTTGCTAATTAGTCTGACAAGCACGTTTCTCAGCGCCGACTGGAACCAGTATGCGTGTTGCACACCAGGACTGAAACACTTCCAGCGGAAAGCCAGGTCCAGGATTTACGAGGTGAAAGATGCAGCCACTTAGAGTGGAAAAAAGTGTTTGCCTTCCTAACAGGAATCCAACTGTTCAGCAACTCTATCCCCTACTCTAAGAATTTAAAATATTCTTTCATCTTTCTGAACTTTATCTTTCTCCTGGTTGTAATGGCTTCTGATGCATTGATATTGCCTGATTTTAAAAACGCATATCATTCATCTTCTTTCACTCTCTCCTGAGCACAAGGACTCGAGCCAATGCCTGTGTACCTGGTTGAGATACCCTTGGCCAGCCCGATTCCTGATTCACGCAAGCTCTGCTCAGGAGCACCTTGGGGCAGCTGGTAACAATTAGGAGGGTGGCTGTTTTCTCTCAGAGTGCTGAGCTAGACTCAAGATCGAAAGCATCTGACTGATACCGTGTAACATAGAACAATACAGCACATTACAGGCCCTTCGGCCCACAATGTTCAGCCGAACCTTAAACCCTGCCCCCCATATAACCCTCCACCTTAAATTCCTCCATATACCTGTCTAATATACCTGTTGGCGCGTGGCCTAGTGGATAAGGCATCGGACTAGTAACCTGAAGGCAGTGTGTTGTGTCCTTGAGCAAGACACTTAACCACACATTGCTCTGCGACGACACCGGTGCCAAGCTGCATGGGTCCTAGTGCTATGGATGGTGTGGAGAGGGGAAGGCTTGCAACTTGGGCAGCTGCTGGTCTCCCATACAACCCTGCCCAGGCCCGCGCCCTGGAAAAGACTTCCAAGGTGCAAATCCATGGTCTCACAGGACTAACGGATGCCTATTTATTTATACCTGTCTAGTAGTCTCTTACACATACAAAATGCTTGACGAAGCATAGCGGTTAGTGTGACGCTATTTTCAGCTCAGGATATTTCAGAGTTTGGAACGTAGCTCTGGCACCATCTGTAAGGAGATTGTACATTCTCCTCATGCGACAGTGTACGTTTCCTCCTGGTACTCCGGTTTCCTCTCCCAGTCCAAAGATGTACCGGTTAGTAGGATAATTGCTATGTTCTTCCTCTCCACGGCTTGTTAGGCAACGTTGCCATTTCTTTTGCTTTTTGCCTATTTTTTATGAGGGCGAGGTGCTAGCTCGAAGCTCAACCAAGCACGGATGGAAAACATGCAAGGACCCGGCCAGATTCGAACCCAGGACCACTCACCTTGAAGTCCAATGCAGATGCCACTACACCACTGGCTGAGTAGGTTAATTGGTCATTGTAAATTGTTCCATGAAGAGGCTAACGTTACATAGGTGGGTTGCTGGGTGATATAGAAGGGCTGTATCACCCTGTCATGGTCCAGATTGGTTCCCCTTTAAATGTAGTTAGGTTGCGATCCGGACCATTAACTCCTTGTTCCCGTCTAATTGCGTTTCACGCGTCCCTCAAACTCGGCAATCAAGGTCATCTACCCTCAACCCGAACCAGCAGCTTATAAGCGCCTCGCTGTAGCAGTTCGGGGCGAGAGCATTAAGAAGCCTTTACAAAGGCTATTGCAGTTACTTGGAAATCGGATGCATACTTAAGTATAGATCGTTGGAAGAAGGAAATTTATAGCTGTATTCCACTTGAAAAAATTACTTATAATTTAAGAGATAAATATGAAACATTTTTGAAAATTTGGCGCCCTTATTTACAAAAGACAGGATTAAATATATAGGTGCTCCGAAGATGGAATAATTGGTTATTTGGGGAAATAAATAAATATATATACTAAAGTTATTACGAACTCCATGGAGCATGTGGGGATCTTCCAATATCCAGGCACTCTTTTTTTTCTTCTTTCTTTCTTTTTTTCTATAGGAATGTTAGGGGGGAGGGGTTAAGGGGAGGGGGAAGGGTATATATATTTTCTTTTCATATATTTTCTTTTATTTCTGTAATTATTTGAAAACTCAATGAAAAAAAGTTTTTAAAAAAAAGAAGCCTTTACAAGTCGCCTCCGCTTTGACAAGCCAGAGTGATCCAACCTGCATCGGAGAACCAGCAATTGGCCTTCCGTCGCAAGAGTGGGTCAGGGCGAGGTCAACCTACCAGGGGTGAGTTGAAGGCGGAGTCCTGACTTGACGTTTATGCCCCTTGCCTGTGTTTACCCCTCGAAGAGTCTCGGCTCGATGCCTGAGTGGAAGGTGGAGTCCTGACTTGATGTTCCTGTCCGTTGTCCATGTTCCCCCTGTCCGAGTCCAAGGTCCGCGGCTGACCGTGTTCCCGCTGTCCAAGCCATGACCGCGGCGATTCCCGTTCCCTGTTTCTAAATCCCAGGTCTGTGGCAATTCTAGTCCCCAGTCTGAGGTTCGTGTTCCTTTGTCCTCGATTTTCCGATCTTCTGGGTAACTAGCAATAAAGAAGTGTTTGTGTCCTGCATGTGGGTTCTCTCCCAGCACCCCCGTCCCCACATCCTGACACACCCAGCACGGTATCTCCAAGTAAGATAAACACAGCTGGTCGGGCAGCATCTATGGAAAGGAATGAAGAGTCGACATGTAGGCTGAGACCCTTCATCAGGACTGGAAAGGAAAGGGGAAGAAGCCAGAATAAGGAGGTGGGAGAAGGGAAAGGAGTACAAGCTAGAAGTTTATAGGTGAAGCCAGATGGGTGGGAAGGTAGGTGGGTTGCGGAGGGTGATGAAGTGAGAAGCTGGCAGGTGATAGGTGAAAAAGGTGCTAAAGAAAAAGGAATCTGATAGGAGAAGAGAGTGGGCCATGGGAGAAAGGGAAGGAAGAGGGGCACCAGTGGGAGATGATAGGCAGGTGAGAAGCAGAGAAGAGGTAAGGGGGAGCTAGAGTGAGGAATGGAAGAAGAGGGAAGGGGAGAGGGAAGAATTATCAGATGTTATATTGATATGAGGTTGGAGTGACTGCAGCCCCCTAAAGAGGGACGAAACCAAGCAATGTGCTTAAAAACTGAACCATTGGGAGCTACAGTGAATGTGTTGTCTCCCATTTTTGGTCTGATTTATGTTTGGTTAAATGGACATCTGACACCAAAAAATTAAATGCAATGTCATCTCCAAACTATTCCTATGCTTCATTAGTCTCAGGAGATGTGGTATGTCGACAAAGACTCCAGCAAATTTCTATGGATGTATCATGGAGAGCGTTTTGGCTTGTGGCTTCACCTCCTGGTGTGGAGGTGTCAGTGCACAGGATTGAAAGAGGGGGCAGAAAGTTGTACCCTCATCCAGCTACATCATTGGCTCCAGCCTCCTCACCACTGAGGACACCTTCATAAGGTGCTGCTTCACGAAGGTGGCATCTTTCATCGGGATCCCACCATCTGGGACATGCCTTCATCAGGGAGGAGGTACAGGAGCCTGAAGACCCACACTCAGTGCTTTAGGAACAACTTCTTCCTCTCCACCATCAGATTTATGTATTGATGAACCTATGAACACCAGCACCCTCTTTTTCACTAACGTACAAGACACCTAGATGCACTCTGCCATTTTGACAGTTTCTTGTTTCCTGGACCCAGCCACTCGTTCTCAGTAGAGACGCCTAACCCATCTACACCTCTATCACGTACCGGGTTGGCCTGAAGACCCTTTGCTTCTTCGCTGAACAGAGGACCAGCCAGTTTCCCCTCCACTTCCTCGCACCTCCATCTGGACAATTCCAAATGACCAATTAAAGACCGTAAGGTCTTTAGACTATGGGAGGAAACCGGAACACCCAGAAGAAACCTACGTGCACACAGGAAGGAACGTTCAAACTTGCCGGCAGTTTGAACCCTAAACTCCAACGCCCCAAATTTTGTGCCAACCACTATGCTCCTGTGACAGACCATCTTAACATCGCTGTAGATAGATATTTTGAGGCTACCAGTCACTCCTGCTAAAAGTGCACCTTCATTCTCTTTCCAAGGTGGAAGGAGCAGCGCTTGCTGACTTTCTCACCAAGTCCACATTGGCAACAGCCATTCATCATTGTTCAAAGCTGCACAACCTGAGAGCCTTCTGTTCACCAACCTTCCGAGGATCCCTGACATTTTTCATTGCGCTTAAAGGCACCATTCAGATTCACATTTATTTGCCACAGGTACACGGTGAAATGCGTACTTTGCGTTAACTATGAACACACCTAAGGGGACAGTGCAGAAGGGTCGCCACGCATTCCGTCACCAACGTGGCATGCCCACATTGCTCGGCAAAACAACACAGAACACAACAGGCAACAAAACAACAACAGCAAAACAAACCCCTTTCTTCCAGCCCACACACACAGGCAGTACTCTAACTCTAGGACAGGCCTCTTATGTCCAGTCTCCAGGCTTCAGCCAATGGATTAACTTCCAAATTTCCAACTGACCTTCAGGCTTTGATATTCAGGATCGACCCTTGGAGTATCTGATGATGGCATCCCAAAATCCAGGTTCAAACTCTGGGCTCACCAGCTGACCAGCCCTTATGCCTCCTCATGACTCCTGCTTGCTCAGATATCTGATCCCAGGACCCATCTTCTTGGGACAGCCCGACATCCACATCATTGGCCTTTGACCACAGAGCAGAGGCCTAGATTCTGGGTGTCCATTGTCACCCATCCACATTGCTGGCCTTCCAGTGCAGAGCGAGGGGTGGAGGCTTAACCTCTAACTCCCCCACATCTCTGCCCCTAAACTCTAGCCTGACTCCTAACTCCCCTCTCTGACTCCAGAACCACCCCTACAAACTTTAAAAGCAACTGTCCCAACAGGGACCACGGCCCAACGCAAACTTACCCAGAATTCTGGCAAGAGTACAAGACAGTGCAAGATCAGCTTTTTGAAAGAAACGCAGAGTTTTCCACGGGAACGGGTGTACTTTTCCGAATGAACCACTCACATCTGGGAATATTACTTGACCAAACACAGAATAGGTTCCACTTCCCCAGATCAAAAGCCCCTCTCGTCCCCTGACCTTAATAAACCCCAAACAAAATGACAATCCAGGCAAACGTCTGTGACAGACTGCGGAAGGGATCTGTGATCAATTTGGGAATAGTGTTAATAGTTTAGTGAGGGATCTGTAAGTGGTGTTTAAGGAGCTGTGTCAGAAGTACAGGGCAAGGTTATCCTCCTGGGTTCCTGTGCATTCCCGGAGAGGATGTAATTTACACTCGGGCCTGACTTATGTGGCTGTAATAAGACTGGGAAGCAGCTGCCTCCCAATACGCATCACATATACAAGGCTATAACAGACCCCATCATCACCACTAATACCATAAATCAGCAAACTCCTAATGTTTAGAATTCAAACCTCGAGCACTAAGATCTAAACACGATCGTATTACAGATACATTTGGCTTTTAAATCCACTATTATAGTTTAAGAATATCCAAATATAATTCCAAAGTATTTTATAAATAATCTTTTGAAGGATTTGTTGAACATGGCATGGTATGAGTTGCTCTGTCAGGAGATTTCTGGTAAGAACTAATAAATGGTTTTCTCCATGTTGAAAATAATACACCAGGGTGGCTTTCATTACTTGTGTGCTATAGAAACATTGAACCTATGAGTTGGAAATAGGCCACTTGGCTCTAGTGGCTTGGATAATGTACTGTTCAACACTAGCAGCCTCCTGCCATTACCTATTAGCACCCTGCCTTTGGAGTTATCTACTCACTCTCGAAACATTTTTATGCTACAAATACTCTTGTATATGCTTACCACTGCATCCATTACCGTCGCCACACTAACGCCAGCGCACTGGAGGAGGCCAGCGTGAACAGCATCTTCACCACGATAAAGCAGCCCCAACTCATGTCATCCGGGTGTCTAACTCGCGCCTCCCCAAACAGATCCCTCACTCCCAGCTGATGGAAGGTCAGCGAGACCTTCCTCGAAATCAGCCTGAAGAAATTCAACGTTGCATCTAAAAACTGGGGGAGCTTTGAACTTAATAGAAGCACCTGGAGGAAATCTGTTCAAGGGGGAGCTTCCGTTACGTGAGAACAAGCTCCGCTCTGCCGCAGAGGACAAGCGGCAGCTGTGGAGTGAGGCGGAACAACTGGAAGACCCAACCACTAACCAGAGGCACCACTTACTCAATATGTGGATTCTGGTTCGGCCTTTACGATCACCTGAGCACTCACCAATAGGGGAGCATCACACTGGTCACACTACCTCTACTGTTTTACACTTGCGTATCGTAATGTCAGTGCAGAATGAGGCCATTTGTCCCATCAAACTGATGCCAACTCTGAGTAGAGTAACACAGTCAGTTCCATTCCGAATAGACTAATAGGATAAAATGTATTCAGAATATAGAACAGTATAGCATACTATATGGCTTTCAGCCCATGATATTGTGCTGACATTTTAACCTACTCTAAAATCAGTCTAACCCTTCCCTCCCACAAAGCCATCCATTTCGTTATCATTTTGTCTTTACAATCCAGCTTGCACTTTATTGTTCATCTGCACTGCACTTTCTTCTGCATTGTTATAGTTTCACCTTGCTCTACCTCAACGCACTACATAATGATTTGATCCATATGAGCAGTATCAAGGCACTGTGTCCCAGTTCATGTGACACTAACAAACCAATCCCAATTCCAATCCATTCTTTCCCTGCAGATCTGCAAATGACTTTCTTTAATCTTGTCTGCCACACATGCACATAAACAGCTCAAGAGGAACAGAAGTAACAGACAGACAGACATACTTTATTGATCCTGAGGGAAATTGGGTTTCGTTATAGCCGCACCAACCAAGAATAGTGTAGAAATATAGCAATATAAAACCATAAATAATTAAATAATAATAAGTTAATCATGCCAAGTGGAAATAAGTCCAGGACCAGCCTATTGGCTCAGGGTGTTTGACACTCCGAGGGAGGAGTTGTAAAGTTTGATGGCCACAGGCAGGAATGACTTCCTATGACGCTCAGTGTTACATCTTGGTGGAATGAGTCTCTGGCTGAATGTACTCCTGTGCCTAACCAGTACATTATGGAGTGGATGGGAGTCATTGTCCAAGATGGCATGCAACTTGGACAGCATCCTCTTTTCAGACACCACCGTCAGAGAGTCCAGTTCCACCCCCACAACATCACTGGCCTTACGAATGTGTTTGTTGATTCTGTTGGTGTCTGCTACCCTCAGCCTACTGCCCCAGCACACAACAGCAAACATGATAGCACTGGCCACCACAGCCTCGTAGAACATCCTCAGCATCGTCCAGCAGATGTTAAAGGACCTCAGTCTCCTCAAGAAATAGAGACGGCTCTGACCCTTCTTGTAGACAGCCTCAGTGTTCTTTGACCAGTCCAGTTTATTGTCCATTCGTATCCCCAGGTATTTGTAATCCTCCACTATGTCCACACTGAGCCCTTGGATGGAAACAGGGGTCACCGGTGCTTTAGCCCTCCTCAGGTCCACCACCAGCTCCTTAGTCTTTTTCACATTAAGCTGCAGATGATTCTGCTCGCACCATGTGACAAAGTTTCCCACCGTAGCCCTGTACTCAGCCTCATCTCCCTTGCTGATGCATCCAACTACGGCAGAGTCATCAGAAAACTTCTGAGGATGGCAAGACTATGTGCAGTAGTTGAAGTCTGAGGTGTAGATGATGAATCTTTCCGAAAACACAAGAGATTCTGCAGATGCTGGAAATCCAGAGCAAAATACACTAAATGCTGGAGGAACTCAGCAGGTCAGGCAGCGTGTATGGAAATGAATAAACAGTGGACGTTTTAGACCAAGGCCCTTCACCAGAACTGGAAAGGAAAGGGGAGGATTTCAGAATAAGAAGGTGGGGGGAGGGGAAAGAGCACAAGCTAGAAGGTGGGTGTGGGGAGGGGGAATGAAGTGCGAAGCTGATTGGTGGAAAAGATAAAGGATTGTGAAGAAGGACACTGAAGTGAAGTCATCAAAGTCATGAAACAGTTGTGGAGTCACAATAATATCAATGAGAGACTGGAAGTGACAGGATTCAAGTTTAGATTCGTTCAGAAGAGAATTAAGGGCTTCTGAATGGGTTTGGTTCATTAACCGTTCCATCTGTTAAAGTAGGTAAAACTCAAGATTACAGGTCAGAGCCAATCCCGCAAGATTAAGAGCTAGAGACTCTGTAGCCCTTTGGTTCTCAGGTAGAATGGTTGGAGATGTTTGTTGCACTGAACAAAATCATCGAAGACAAACAGGTACCTGTCCAAAGTGAAACCATTTGAAAAATAAATGAAAAATATACACTTAGATAAAATACAACACAAAATACTGGAGGAACTCAGCAGGTCAGGCAGCATCTATGGAGAGGAATAAACTGTTAATGTACTGGACCAGTCTGATGAAGGGTCTCAGCCCAATACATTGACTGTTCATTCATTTCCATAGATGCTGCCTGTCCTGCTGAGACTTCTAGAGGAGTCTCATTAGACACATTCCATTTGTGTTTATATGTCCAACACCTAGGCTGTGACTCAAGTAGCTGATGCACCATCAATAACTCTCTGAGACGTGAGGCGAGATATCGGCTTTTATTGGCTGGAAGAATGAACAAGCAGCAATTGACCACCACACTGCATCCTGGAGACTGAGCCAGGGCTGTGGCTCCAATCGCCTTTATACCGGGGTCCGTGGGAGGAGCCACAGGAGCAGTCAGCGGGGGGGGGGGGGGGGGGGGGGGGGGGCGTGTCCAGACAGGTGTATGTAGTTCACCACATTAGCAATGTCCATTACCCAGACAAGTACCTCTGAATTGACACCATGACTCATATTGGCCATTATACTGCCAGACAAGCAGCTCCGAGTGGTCTGACACGTTTTGAACCTGTTACAGAGAAAATTTACAGGGGCCTTGATGGAATTGGAGGACCTGAGTTATAGAGAAATGTTGAATAGGCTAGGACTTTATTCCCTGGAGTGTAGGAGTATGAGGGGAGATTCGGATAGAGCGTTTTTGGAGCAGGCTTTTTCCACTGATGTTGAGCGAGACTAGAACTGGAGGTCAAATATTTATGAGGGACAGGAGGGTGAGCTTCACTCGGAGGGTGATGTGAGTGTGGAACGAGCTGCCAGTGGAAGTGGTGGATGCAGCATTTAAGAAAATTTTGGATGAGTACCTGGATGGGGGAGGGGTGTGGAGGGCAATGGTTCAGGTGCAGGCCATTGTGACTAGGCAGAATTACTGTTCAGTGTGCACTAGATTGGCTGAAAGCCCTGGTTCTGTGCTGTAGTCATCCATGACTAAATGACTATCTGTCCCAATTAACTAATTCTAACAAAGACTTCACCAAGATGTGGAGCTGACTAGCTAATTAACCCACCAATGCAACTTTTGTAATCTCAGCCAATGGCATTTTCAGCTTACAGAAACATTGAGTTACAGACAGCTCACAAAATATTTACGTGACCTGGGGAGGGACTGTACGAGGGGTAATTGATAAGTTTGTGGCCTAAGGTAGAAGGAGTCAATTTTAGAAAACCTAGCACATTTATTTTTCAACGCAGTCCCCTCCTACATTTACACACTTAGTCCAGCGGTCGTGGAGCATACGGATCTTGGACCTCCAGAAAGTGTCCACAGCAGGGGTGATTGATAAGTTCGTGGCCTAGGGTAGAAGGAGATGAGTTATTAACTTCAAACTTTTTGCATAATCACTCAAAGAGTTGACCTGCACATGCATGTAACAAGAGCTGTACAACTCATCTCCTTCTACCTTAGGCCATGAACTTATCAACCACCCATCTGTGGACACTTTCTGGAGGTCTAAGATCCATATGCTCCACGACCGCTGGACTAAGTGTGTAAATGTAGGAGGGGACTATGTTGAAAAATAAATGTGCTAGGTTTTCTAAAATTGACTCCTCCTTAGGCCACGAACTTATCAATCACCCCTCGTATTTAAGAAGATCAGTGCTGCTCAGAGGAAGACGATTAGGAACAGTTTCTGCCGCCCAGATTTTCTGTGGTCCATTACCAGTAGGTCCCAAGGAGGCCAGACCAGAGATTTCAACCTGTAACTCCCACAACAACTCGGCCCATTGCCTTTGTAGGCAATGCCTGAGACTAGATTATTGCAGACAGACGCATCTCCAGCTGTAATTCCTTGAAGATCACTGCAGGTAATTTCTTATCCAGAGTCTGCGCCACGAGGAATCCATTAAGGAGGCAGCTACTAGTGAATCCAAAGCAAGAGTGAACCCTGGGGCCACTTCAGGGTGAAAATCATTAAGAAACCTTGAAAATACGAGGCCCTAAACAGTGAGGTGTGTATCTGAGCTGCTATAAATTATCCCCCGCGGTAGTTGGGTGGCAGAATCAAGGATTAATGGACACGGGAAAGAACAGAGAATGAAAGAAGTACAGGAATCAGATTGAGCATTGACTCAATGGGTTCTTTCTGTGCTCTGAGGAAACACGAAATGTTGTAACGTACCAGGGATCCCATAATACAAATCCATAGACATACAGTTAGTAGGTGAATTGGTCATATAAGTGTACCTGGGCTCATTGGGCCAGAAGGGCCCGAGCTGTATCTCTAAATGAAATAATACACCAGCTCCTTTACATATGGCTCCCTGAGCTGTGCCTTTATGATTGTCACTGTCATGGCGAAGAGTCTTGTAAGTTCCTGAGATCCTGAAAGCAAAACCATCTGGAGCTTAGCTCCTGGTAAGGGCACCCTTGGCAGTAAGGTCAAAGGGCGGATTCCCAGACAAAGAGCGATCCAAACAACCCTTCATCGGTGGAGCTGGTGGAAGATGATGACACCTTACAAAGATAATGAAGGTGGAGGAAGCTTACAGCAGTGAAGGGACCCAGGCATCTTGCAGACATAGAGTCATAGAAATGTACATCACAGAAATGGGCCCTTCAGCCCATCTAGTCCATGCCAAAATCATTTAAACTGCCTACTCCCATCGACCTGCACCAGGACCATATCCCTACTATCCATGTACCTATCCAAACTTCTCCTAAATGTTAAAATTGAGCTCGCATCGGCCACTTGTACTGGCAGCTCATTCCACACACTCATGACCCTCAGAGTGAAGAAGGTTCCGCTCATGTTCCCCTTAAACTTCTCACCTTTTACCCTTAACCCATGACCTCTGGTTGCAGTCCCACACAACCTCAATGGAAAAAGCCTGATTGTATTTACCCTATCTAAACCCCTCATAATTTTGTATACCTCTATCAAATCTCCTCTCAATCTTCTACATTCTAAAGAATACAGTCCTAACCTATTCAATCTTTCCTTATAATTCAAGTCCTCCAGACCCAGTAAAACCCTTGTAAATTTTTTCTACACTGTTTTAACCTTGGTTATATCTTTCCTGTTGGTAGGTGACCAAAATCTGCACACAGTACTCCAAATTAGGCCTCACCAACATCTTATACAACTTCAACATAACATCCCATCTTTTGTAAGACAGACCCTGGTTGGTCCTACCAAAGTGCAAAACCTCACACTTGTCCACATTAAATTTCAACTGTCATTTTTCATCCTATTTTTCCAGCTGATGCAGATCCCTCTGCAAGCCATGATAGTTTTCTTCACTGTCCACCACACCCCAAATCTCGGTGTCATCCGCAAATTTGCTGATCCGGTTAACCACATTGTCATCCAGATCATTGATATAAATGACAAAAATCAAAGGACGCAGCACTAATCCCTGCGGCACTCCACTAATCACAGGTCTCCGGTCAGAGAGGCAACCCTCGACTACCACTCTCTGGCTTCTCCCACAAATCCAATTTACTACCTCATCCTGAATGCCAAGCGACTGAAGCTCCTTGACCAACCTCCCAAGTGGAACCTTGTCAAATGCTTCATTAGTCCATTAGACAATATCCACTGCCTTGGCTTTATCTACTTTCCGAGTGACTTCCTCAAAAAACTCTATAAGATGGGTTAGACATGACCTACCATGGACAAAACCATGCTGACTATCCTTAATCGGTACATGTCTATCCAAATATTTATATATCCAGTCCCTTAGAATCCCTTCCAATAACTTTCCCACAACTGATGTCAGACTCACTGGCCAATAATTTCCTGGTTTCTGTTTAGAGCCTTTTTTAAACAGCGGAACACGTTGGCCAACCTCCTATCCTCCGGTATCTCTCCTGTTGCTAAGGATGTTTTAACTATCTCTGCTAGGACCCTGGCAATTTCTGCACTTGCCTCCCACAGGGTCCAAGGGAACACATTGTCAAGCCCCGGGGATTTATCCACCCTGATTTGCCTCAGGGTAGCAGACACCTCGTCTTCTGTGATCTGTACAGCAGGGATGGCCAACCTGTGGCACATTGGATGATTAGAAGTGGCGCACTGCACCCCAGTGATAATAATAAAAAAGTAAGCCTACTCATGCAAAAAGTATTAACTAAACACCAATCTGTAGAAAAATATCTATAACAGGAATTCAAGTAGCTTAGAGCTAGAAATGGGTTTTACTGAGAATAAATCTAAAACTCAGCAATTATTTTTAGCGCTTTTACTTTTTCGTGCACATCTTTTGGCGAATGTTATCTTCTTTCACGTTAATCTGTTTTCAATTTTTAAAAAAATGTTCAATGAGTCAAACTAGGAAAGAAGGACTTTTGTTCTGCAGTCGTTCCATAACTGTTCAATACACATTTGATACTTGTTTGAACCTGAGGCGCCAGGGATCTGCACCAGCGGTTTTGCCAGTCAGTTTACAATTGACACTCGTGCGCTACGGAGTTGTGCTTTGTTCATCCTTTGTGAACATTTGCAGTTTTGTACTTTTTCAAAAATTAAGCCTTGCTTTTACATTCAGTTACCCATCACAGTGCAAAAGAAAATGAGCAAAAGAAAAGCAGAAAGTGATAGTAAGCATGAATTCAATGAACAGTGGGAAAATGAGTTCTTATTTATAGTGAGTCTGTCAGGAAAACCGTTGTGCATTATTTGTGAAAACACTTTCTCACATAATAGAAGACTTAATCTTAATAGACACTATAAAACACAACATCAGACTGAAATAGAAGGAAAACTGAAGCTAGTGCTTGGGTCTGAGTTACGGAAAGAATGTGATTAGGAAAAAGGAAAAAATCAAAAGAAGACAAAATATATTTGTTAAAAGTCTCATTAAGGTAAGTAATGTTTATCTTGTTTTTATATTAAATCATTATGTCATGTAAAAATGCTAAATATATCTATATTGACATATTTTAATAGACAATAGGTGCAGAAGTAGACCATTCGGCCCTTCGAGCCTGCACCGCCATTTTGAGATCATGGCTGATCATCTACTATCAATACCCGGTTCCTGCCTTGTCCCTATATCCCTTGATTCCCCTATCCCTATGACAAACTCTATCCCATCTACTCCTTTTACAGTATGGGATTCCTAGACAATATGTGGGAAGTTAAAATCACCTAGTATAACAATCTTATGTTCCTTGCAACAGTTTGCGGTCTCTTTACAAATTTGTTCCCCTGATTCCTTAGGACCGTTGGATGGTCTGTAATATAGCCCCATTAATGTGGCCATACCTTTCTTATTTTTAATTGCTACCCATAACACCTCACTAGGTGAGAGTTCTCCAATCTGTTCTGACAGAGCACTGCTGTGGTATTTTCCCTGACTAGTAACACCACCCCCTCCTCCTTTAATCCCTCCCACTCTGTCCCATCTAAAACAAAGGAACCCTGGAATATTGAGCTGGCAGTCCTGCCCTTCCTGCAGCCAAGTCTCACTAATGGCTACAACATCATAATTCCAGGTGTTGATCCATGCCCTGAGCTCATCCGTCTTTCCTACGATAGTTCTTGTATTGAAGTATACACAGCTCAGGACACTAGTTGCCTTATGCTCAACCTTTTCATTCCTAACTTTGTCTGAGGTCTTACCAACATCTGCCTCCCCAACCTCTCCACCAACTGTTCTGGCACTCTGGTTCCCATCCCCCTGCAACTCTAGTTTAAACCCCACCGTGCAGCATTCACAAATTTACCTGCTAGGATATCAGTCCCCCCTCCAGTTCAGATGCAAACTGTCCCTTCTGTACAGGTCCCACCTTTCCTGTAAGGGAGCCCAATGATCCAAGACTCTTATGCCCTCCCTCCTACACCAACTCCTGAGCCACATGTTAAACTGTATAATCTTCCTAGTTCTGGCCTCGCCAGCACATGGCATGGGTAGCAATCCTGAGATCACAACCCTGGGGTCCTGCCCTTTAACTTACCACCCAACTCCCTGAAACCCCTCTGCAGAACCTTGTCACTTGTCCTACCTTTATCGTTGGTACCTACATGGGCCACAACCACCAGCTGTTCTACCTCCCTCTTAAAAATGCTGAGGACTCGATTCGAGATATCCTGGACCCTGGCTTCCAGGAGGCAACATATCATCTGGGAATCTTGTTCTTGCCCACAGAACCTCCTGTCTGCTCCCCTAACTAATGAATCCCCTATCACCACAACTTGCCCCTTCTGCTGCCTTCCCTTCTGAGTCACAGCAGTAGACTCAGCGCCAGAGACCCAATGATTGACTTTCCCCTGTTAGTTCAACACCACCCCCCCACCAAATGTGGTATGCCTGTTGTTGATGGGGACGGCAACAGGGGTACTCTGCACTGGCTTTTTAACCCCTTTCCCCTTCCTAACTGTTACCTGTTTTCCTGTGTCCTGCACCCTGGTTGTGACTATCTCTCTATATGTCCTATCTGTCACCCCTTTGAGCCTCCTGAATGATCCGGAGTTCACCCAGTTCCAGCTCGAACACCTGGACCCTGAATCTGATCTGGCTAGGTTCGTGTGGTGGCTGCCCGTGCATCAGCCTCCCCAAATTAAGCAAGGTCACACACAGGCATTCTCCAATAAGGGATTAACCCCTTGGGAGAACATCATGCCCTCTTGAGAGATCACACTACTACTAATACTGCCTTTATTCTTTAGATTTATTGAGAATATCTGCAAGAAAATTAATCTCAGGGTTGTATGTGGTGACATATATGTACTTTGATCATGAATTTACTTTGAACTTTGAACTTCAATATCAGCAGAGTTCCATCTTTGGATCTGCTCTGCTCACCACAGTAATCCAGTGAGTAGTCCAGTTAAGCCTCCACTCAGTGCCGGCCCTCAGGAGCTTGATGATGGGTGATGTGTTGGTGATACTGTCATTACATATCAAGGAGAGATGGTTAGACTCCCACTCCCACTTCTTTAAGTTGCTCATTACCTTATCACTTATGAGCAACACATTTTTGCCTGTCAGTTATCAACCCCATCCTAAATGCCATCTACAACGTATGGGAACAAAATTAGACCAATCAGCCCTCCGAGCCTCTCCACCATTCCATCATGGCTTAACCTCATTTTCTTGCTTTCTCCCCATAACCTTTGGCACCCTTACTCATCAGTAAACTATCAATCTCCGCTTTAAATATACCCAGTGACTTGGTCTCCATAGCCAGCTGTGGCAATGAATTCCTTAGATTCACAATCCTCTGGCTAAAGAAATTCCTCCTCATCTGTGTTCTAAAGAGACGATCTTCGATTCTGAAGCTGTAGTTACAATGGAAGTTGGTAGAAATTCCTTTTTGCGGAGGGCTGTGGATCTTGAATTCTGTTTGCTGCCTAGAAGATCTGTACCACAGGTACACTGTGGCGAGTATCCTAACCAGTTGCATTACTGCCTGGTATGGAAACAGGAATGGCCAAGAACTAAAAAGTCTACAGGGGTGGTGGTAGAGGCAGATACATCAGGGACAGTTGAGAGACTCTTATTTAGGCACATGGGTTAAAGAAAATTGGAAAGCTATGTGGCAGGGAAGGGTTAGATTGATCTTGGAGTAGGTTAATAGGTTGGCACAAGATCATGGACTGGAAGGGCTGTGTGCTGTACTGTTCTATGTTCTATAGAATCATAGAGTCATGGAATATTACAGCACAAAAACAGGCCCTTTGGCCCACATTATGAGGAAGATTTTTAATGGGGTGTTGCAGTTAGAGATCTCCTACCAGATAGTGAACTCATCTGGTTTTGAACTCATCCTCAGTTTGAGGATGAACATCATTGGTTCATAACAACGTCAATTTAAATGAGGGCATTTATGATGGCATGAGGGAGGAGTTGTCCAAAATGTTAAACAAGTTGCTGAAATCATGAAGAAGGCACTCCTGTGGCTTATTTCATGAGGAGTTAGAGCAGGTTTGATATGTCTCCAAAGACTCATGCGACTGTCTGTAGATGTAGACTGGAGAGCATTCTGAGTGGTTGTCTCTCAGCTTGGTTTGGCGGCTCCGTGCACGGGATAGCAGGAAGCTGCAGAGCGTTGTAGATTCAGCCAGCTCCACCAAGGCACAACCCTCCCCACCATCGAGACCATCTTCAAGAAGCAGTTTCCCAAAAAACTGGCGTCTATCATTAAGGACCCTGATTTTCCAGGATGTGCACTCTTCTCATTACTTCATTCAAGGAGGAGGAACAGGAGAATGAAGACACACAAACAACGATTCTGAAACAGCTTCTTCCCCTCCATCGTCAGATTTCTGAACAGTCCATGAACTTATTATTACCTTATTATTTCTTCTTTCGATTTATATTTTTTGTAATTTATAGTAATTCTACGTGGTTGCACCATACTGCTAACACTAAACAACAAATTTCATGTCAGAGTTTAAAGTATATTTATTATCAAAGTATGTATATATTATACAACCTTGGGATTCATCTCCTAACAGGTAGCCAAGAAAGAAAGCAACCCAAGAGAAAGAAAAAAAGACCATCGAACACCCAGTGTGCAGAGAGAAACAAACATCTACGTCATGCCCATTAAAAAGTCATCAACTGGGATAATAAAACTGATTTTGATGCTGAACAGAGGCAGATATTCAAACAGCTATTCTCTAATGCCCAGCAAGTTTATCTGAATCAGAAAGATAAGTCCATGAGGAAGAGGCACAATCCATGATTAACAAGAAAGATAAAGAATAATATTGAATTGAAAACTGGTGTATAAAAAGTAGCAGGAGCTAGTGGTAGATCACAGAACTAGGAAAGTGTTAAGGACACAATTTGGATACAATAGAGTCTTTTAGGTACATGGAGTTTAGAAAAACAGAGAGTTATGTGGTAGGGAAATTCTAGGCAGCTTCTATAGTAGGTTACATGGTCAACACAACATTGTGGGCCGAAGGGCCTGTAATGTGCATGTAGATTTTCCATGTTTCTCTGACCCAGCAACAGAAGACTAAAAAGTTCCTAAGAAGAAGGGAGAAATTAATTAAGGGAAAATTTGCATGTGAAAACAGTAAAAGCCACTGAGGCTCTGTAAATAGGAAGAGGGCTTCCAAAGTAAATGTAGGGCCTCTAGGAGAAAAAGTTGTTGAATTTACCAGGAGTGCTGCATTCACAGGGCCCTTAGCATTGACAAGGATTCCTCCCGTCCGTTCTCAATCTCGTTGACTCTCTTCCATCAGGCTGAAGGTACTATAGCATTAGAACAAGGACTGTTAGGATGGGAAACTGCTTTTTTCCCCAGACCGTGAGACTACCGGACTCCCTACCACCACCCAGGTCTCATCACCAATGAAGTGCCAGCAGTGATATACTGCTTATTTTTGTAACTTGTGTCATAAGTGCATCTCATGCTAATGGATAATCTTCTGAGATAGATTTTATTATTTGTTCATTTATATCTGGTAATATTAGAGTGACTGAGTGTGTGTGTGTGTGTGTGTGTGTGTGTGTGTGTGTGTGTGTGTGTGTGTGTGTGTGTGTGTGTGTGTGTGTGTGTGTGTGTGTGTGTGTGTGTGTGTGTGTGTGTGTGTGTGTGTGTGTGTGTGTGTGTGTGTTTGTGTGTGTGCGCGTGCGCGTACACACACACCTTGGTCTGGAGGAACAGTGTTTCATTTGACAGTATACATGTGTACAGTTGAATGACAATAAACTTGAACTTGAATGAATAACAGGGAACAAAAAAATGCCAGATACATTGATTGCATTTTTATATCAGACCCACTAATAGAAGACATTGCTTTCCATGAACTAAATTCAAAGGATCATGGCAGAACTTATAATAGTCACAATTATATTATAATATAAAATATTATAGGAACTTAAGGATCTAAAGGTGGATAAGTCACCAGGAGGGCTATGTAGGAGGGAAGGGTCAGATTGATCTTAGAGTAGGTTAAGAGGTCAGCACAACATTATGGGCCGAAGGGCCTGTACTGTGCTGTAATGTTCTATGTTCTACCTGGTTGATTGATTAATCAGAGCATTCAGGGAGAGAAAGAATATCAAAGCTGAGATGTATATGTCACATGGAGTCTGATGGAGATCGTGATCAGAAAGACATTTTCCTTGCCTTGGCTTGGGAAGGAAGTTTGAGAGGAGAGGCAAAAAATATCGATGAGATACAGTCAAGCAAAGTAGAAGGGGAAAAGAAGATCTCAGAGGCATCATGAGAAGGACACGTCTAGAAAGCAAATATAATACAGATGGAGGAACTGGAGTCCTTGTAGGAGACAGGGTGGGAGGAAGTATCGTCAAGATGGCTAAGTGAGTCTGTGGGAGAAAGAGTGTGTGGGAGAAATTACGGTTGAAAGTCCGTGGAATTGTAATGGATGTTTGTCAGGCGAAAGGAAACTATTCTTTGGGTTAGCATGGGTGAAAGCAGTTTCCCGCATTTATTGCCTTATACCTCAATAATTTACTTAATAGGTCGCAATTTTGTTCGCCTCAGTTGAATCATGGTTTATCTATGCCTCATTTCTCACACAGAATGGAAGTTACTGAGGGTGTAATTGTTTGTTTTGCTAAAATTAGCTCCATGCATTAACACTGCTAAACAGAATCCCAGACGCTAAGGGAGAAAATTAGCCAACCTGGATGTCTGATCCAGAGGGAGTTAGCTCCATACAATTCCAGGGAAAGATTGCCTTGTGATAGAAGAACAGCTATTCGCCCTTAATGACCACCCCTCATCTTTAGAATTAGAGTTCAATACTCTCAAGCCATCCCTCTCGGAATCATAAGCACTTCATATCGATCAACATTCCATAAGACCACAGACACTGGAACAGAATTAGGCCATTCAGCCCATCAAGTCATTCATTCATGACTGGCTTAGTTACTCTCTCGACCCCTTTCTCCTGCCTTCTCCCCTTAATCTTTGATGCCCTGACTATTCAAGAACCTATCAAATTCCACTTTAAACATAATTAGTCACTTAGCCTCCATAGCCAACCACATCGATGAATTCCACAGATTCACCACCCTCTAGCTAAATAGATTCCTCCTGGCCTCTGTTCTAAAAGGACATCCCTGTATACCGAGGCTGTGCCCTCTCCCACTATTGGAAACAACCTTTCCATGAGCACTCTATAAAGGCCTTTCAATATTCAGTAGATTTTAATTAGAACCCCCTAAACACTAGCTAGTACAGACCCAAAGCTATCAAATGCTCCTCATACATTTCTTTTGACTTCTTTATTTACAGGATGTGGGTGTCTCCAGCTAAGCCAGCATTTAATGCCCATCTCTAGTTGCCCTTGAGAAAGTGGTGATGAGCTGCCTTCTTGAACCACTGCAATCCCTGAGGTGTAGGGACACCCACAGTGCTGTTGGGAAGGGAATTCCATGATCTCGACCCAGCAACATAGAAAAAAAACATAGAAACATAGAAAATAGGTGCAGGAGTAGGCCATTTGGCCCTTCGAGCCTGCACCGCCATTCAGTATGATCATAGCTGATCATCCAACTCAGAACCCTGTACCTGCTTTCTCTCCATACCCCCTGATCCCTTTAGCCACAAGGGCCATATCTAACTTCCTCTTAATTATAGCCAATGAACTGGCCTCAACTGTTTCCTGTGGCAGAGAATTCCACAGATTCACCACTCTCTGTGTGAAGAAGTTTTTCCTCATCTCGGTCCTAAAAGGACAATGAAGGAACGGTAATATGTTTCCAAGTCAGGATGCTGAGTGACTTGGAGGGGATTTCCATGGGTGGTGTTCCCAGGTATCTGGTGTTCTCATCCTTCTAGATGGTAGATTAATCCTCTCATTCCTGTATATCTCCTCTCGGCCCTCTCCAATGGCAGCACATCCTTTCTGAGATCAAGGGCCCAAATCTGCTCACGAGACTCCAAATGTGATCTTCCCGATGCTTGATAATGTCTCAGCATTACACCTAGTTATATTCTAGTTCTCAATATCTGCCCCCAAAACACAACCCCTCATCCCAGGAATCAATCACTGTACTAACATCAAAGCAGTATATCTATCTTTCCATAGGCAGGGTGACTAAACCTTCAAGTCCAGTTTCAGCGGTAGTGAGAAGATGTCTTTCCTGCACCCGGTGACTCAGTTGTGATCAGGGGAGTGTTTCTGTGGGGTGAAGGAAGCTCAATCCTGGAAGATTCTCAGGACAGCGTCATGGACTATTATATGGTGGATATTTTAAATCTAATCTCTGTTTGCCTGACTAAACATCACTAATGCTTAATCCTCATAAACATTTAACTAGTTTGTCAAGTAATGATGAAGATCATTGATTAGAGCCGTTCAAAGCTCCGGGCAAACATGAGCAAATTGCTTCCCTTTGTAGTACAGTCCGTTTAATGGTTTATTCTAGCAATTTAATCTCATCAGAAAGCTCGCACAGGCTTTGAACAGAGGCAGTGGCTTTACACTTTCCAGCTGCGGTGAGGAGATAGTGTTTCGCTCCCTCTTTCTCAGCCCCCAGGGTGGTAAAGCGAATTATGGTGCTCCAGCCAGCCTCCAAGTGAGCTGAAATTAGATTGAGGAGTGTGCTACTGTGACTCTGGAGTGGATTTTATGAAGCTGTGCTGCCAATGTGCTGAGTATTAATCAGAACATCGATCCTGAGGCTAATTTGCCCCTTTCTGGCAATCTGCTGCCCGCTGATGATCAGACTCCCATCACGCTCAATTCCTAACCTTGGTTGCCATGGGGTATTGAGGTACTGATAAAGAAAAAGAAGGAGGCACCTATCAGATATATGTAAATAGGATCACACACGTTCCCCCGTCAACAATAAGAACACCGTTTTGAGTACTGTTGGGGGGAGAGGGAACCTGTCTGGGGGAAGCAACAGTGGCTGTTGGAATATGGAATATTCCATATGGAATTACATATTCAGAAAGAGGTGACATAGGGTCAGAGAATGTCAAATCTTTGTGGGTGGAGTTAAGAAACTGCAAGGGCAAAAAAAAAGCATTATGGCAGTCATATATAGGCCTCCAAATAGTAGCGAAGATGTGGGGTTGAGATTTCAAAGGGAGCTGGGAAAGGTCATGGAATATGGGTAACGTCACAATTCTGATGGGGGACTTTAATATGCAAGGGGATTGGGAAAATCAGGTTGGCATCAGATTGCGAGAGGGAATTTGTTGAAACCCTATGAGACGGCTTTTTAGAGCAGCTTGTGGTCGAGCCTACTGGGGGAAAGCCCACCTTAGACTGGGTGTTATGTATTAACCCAGATTTTATTAGTCAGCTTAATGTAATGGAACCCTTAGGAGGCAGTGATCATGATATAATTGAATTCAAACTGCAATTTTAGAGAGAGAAGCAAAAGTCACATGTATCAGTATCACGATGGAATAACGGGATTTACAGAGACATGAGAGAGGAGCTTGCCCAGGTGGACTGGAGGGGGATACTCGTGGAGATGATGATAGCTGAAGTTTCTGGGAATAGTCCACATGGTGCAGGAGAGATATGTCCCACAGAGGAAGTAGTTCTCAAATGGCAGGTCTAGGTAACCGTTGCTAACAAGGAAAGTTAAGGACTGCATAAAAGCCAAGGAAAGGGCATATAAGGTAGTAAAAGTGAGTGGGAAGTTGGATGATTGGGAAGTTTTTAAAATCCAACAAAAGGTAACTGAAAAGCCATAAGAAGGGAAAAGACAAAATATGGGGGCAAACTAGCCAATAATATAAAGCAAGTCTTGTAGCTTTAGTTTTTGGTCTTGTTTGTCTGGTGGATTTGGAGCTCCTTTCCGGGGAACGCGTTAAGACGGTAACGCGTTATTAATACGCAGCAGCCTCTCCGGACTCTGGATTGGGGATTGCCAAACGTTATGTGGATTTTCTAGTGTAGTCTGTTTTGTCATGTGCTTTTGTGATATCATTCTGGAGGAACGTTGTCTCATTTTTTAACTGCATTGCATTTGTGGTTTCTAAATGACAATAAACTGAATCTGAATCTGAAGATACTAGAAGTTTTTTCAGTTATATAGAGTAAAAGGGAGATGAGAGTTGATATCGGACCACTGGAAAATGATGCTGGTGAGGTAGTAATGGGGGACAAAGAAATGGCGGATGAATTAAATAAGCACTTTGCATCAGTCTCCACTGTGGAAGATACTAGCAGTGTACCAGAGGTCCGTAAGTATCAGAGAGCAGGAGTGAGTGCCATTGCTATTACAAAGGAGAAAGTGCTGGACAAACTTAAAGCTCTTAAGGTGGATATGTCACCTGGACCAGATGGACTACATCCCAGAGTTCTGAAGTAGGTTGCTGAAGAGATAGCAAATGTATTAGTTATGATCTTTCAAGATTCAATTGATTCTGGCATGGTTCCAGAGGACTGGAAAATTGCAAATGTCACTCCACTCTTTAAGAAGGGAGGAGGGCAAAAGAAAGGAAATTATAGACCAGTTAGTCTAACCTCAGTGGTTGGGGAAGTGTTGGAGTCCATTTTTAAGGACGAGGTTTCAGGGTATTTGGAGACTAAGTCAAAGATAGCATAGCTTTTGTAAAGGGAAATCTTGCCTGACAAATCTGTTGGAGTTCTTCGAGGAAGTCACAAGCAGGGTGGACAAAGGAGAGGCAGTGGATGTCATTTACTTGGATTTTCAGAAGGTATTTGATAAGGTGGCACACATGAGGCTGCTGAACAAGATAAAATCCTATGGCATTACAAGAAAGATACTGGCATGGATAGAGGAATGGCTGACAGGCAGCAGGCAGTGAGTGGGAATAAAGGAGGCCAGTGACTAGTGGTGTTCTTCAAGGGTCAGTATTGGAACCGCGGCTTTAAATTGTTTGTCAGTGATTTAGATAATAGAATTGACGGGTTTGTGGCAAAGTTTGCAGATGATACAAAAATAAGTGGAGGGGTAAGTAGTGATGAGGATTTAGACAAATTGGAAGAATGGGCAAAAAGTGGCAGATGGAATAAAATGTTGGGAAATGTACGATATTGCATTTTAGTAAAAGGAAAATGGTGCAGACCGTTATCTAAATGGGGAGAAAATTCAAACATCAGAAGTGCAGAGGGTCTTAGGAGTCCTCATGCAAGACTCCCAGAAGGTTAATTCACAGGTTGAGTCTGTGGTAAAGAAGGCAAACACAACGTTGGCATTCATTTCAAGGGGAATAGAATATAAAAGCAAGAAGGTAATGCAGAAGCTTTATAAGACACTAGACAGGCCACACTTGTAGCATTGTCAACAGTTTTGGGCCCCATATCTCAGAAAGCACGTGTCGTCATTGGAGAGAGTCCAGAGGAGGTTCATGTGGATGTTTCCGGGAATTAAGGGGTTAACATATGTGGAGCATTTGGAAGCTTTGGGCCTGTACCCACTGGAATTTAGAAGAACGCGGGGGGATCTCATTGAAATCTATCGAATGTTGAAAGGACTAGATAAGGTGGATGTGGAAAAGGTGTTTCCTATGGTGGGGGTGTCCAGAACTAGAGGGCACAGCCTCAAAAGTGAAAGGGGACCTTTTAGAACAGAAGTAAGGAGGAAATGTTTAGCCAGAGAGTAGCAAATCTGTGGAATGCTCCACCACAGACAGCTGTGGAGGCCAAGTCTTTGTGTGTGGTGAAAATTGATGGTTTCCTGATTGGACAGGGTATGAAAGGTAATGGTGAGTAGGCAGGTGGGGTGGGATTCAGGATCAGTCATGATGGGCTGAATGGCCTAATTTTGCTCCTATGTTTTATGGTCTTATGAAATCCATGGCAATAAGGGACAATGGGTGTCATGGACAGCAGAAACCACAAGAGCCCAAAGAGATGCTGGTTGAAGGAATCGGACTGGGCACATTGACAGCAGTGACAGATGACACACATCTGCGATTATGGTGGGTTACCAGAACTGTCATCGTAGACAATCCAAAATCCGGCATGTGCCTCAGTGGCCGGAGGGGGTTTAGTAGTGGGTCCACCAAAGCTCCTCAGAGTGCACAGCCACTGGCATGTACATTCAATTGTCCGGTGTGTCAGCTGGAGCAGGCTTGAGCTGTGGGGCATGACAGATCTGGTTCTCAAGGTCCCAGGTGATCATGGCAAGTATCTGGGAGGATGGAATAATGGGCTGAAGGTCAATTTTCACTTCAGCTGGGTCAAACTATCGTGACAGGGTGTCCACCTGAGCGTTGTTGGAGACAGGTCAGTAGGAGATGGTGAAGTTGAACTGCTCCTAAAAGAGGACCCAATGAGCCTGATGTGGGTTGAGTTGCCGGGTCTGTTGGATGGATATGAGCCTTCTGGTGGTTAATTCAGATCAGGAAAGGGGTTGGTGTTTCAGCCAGTGTCTCCTTTCCTCCAAGGCCAATTTAACAGCAAGAAGCTCCGTATTTCCTACTAAATAACAGTGCTGTGTAGAGTTGAACTTGCAAGAGCAGAAGACGCAAGGGAGTGTCTTCCTGTCTGGTCCTCACTGGGAGAGGATAGCCCCAACGCCCATGTGTCTGATACATCCATTTCTGCCACAAAATGTTCAGAGCAATTTGTATGGCAGAGAATAGGAGCGTTAGTAATGCATCTTCTGAGCTCTTTGAAAATGTGGTCCTTGGCAGCAGAACTGGTTATCCATGAAGTAGGAGATCGTGAGAGGAGCAGCAATTTGGTTGTCATTTCTGATGAAAAGGTAGTAGAAGTTGAAGAAGCCAAGAAGCACTATAACTGTTTGACGGAACGTGGTCGGGGCCATTCAATGGCAGAGTGCACCTTCTCTGGGTCCATGGTCATGCCCTGGGGTGAAAGAACATAACCAGGAATGAAAGGACTGGGGTGTGGAACTTGTATTTTTCTAACTTGCAGTACAGCTGGTTTTCAAGGAGATGCTGAAGGTCTAAATGGATGTGCCAGACATGGTCTTGTAGGTCCTTCAAGAAGATGGGGATGTTGTCAAGGAAGATGAACACATACCTGTGTAGCATGACTCAAATGATCTCATTAATAAAGGCTTGGAAAACAGCTGAACTATTGTAAAATCCAAAAGGCATCACTAAGTGTTCGTAGTGGCCAGTGGGCATTAGGAACGGCATCTTCCACTCATCTTCCTGGCAGATGCAGATCAGGTTGTATGCACTCCATAGATCCAATTTTGTGAAGATCTTGGCCCTGCAGAGTGTTTCAAATGCACTATCCATCAAGGGGAAAGGGTGTCAGTTCTTAATGGTGATTTTGTTGACCCACTGGACATCGATGCAGGGATGGAGACCCCCATCTTGTAGAATCCTGCACTGGCTGGGAACTAAGATGGTTGAATGATGTAGTCGTTCATGGCTTGGGTCACAGGAGGGGAGAGGGAGAGCAGATGACCTTGGGGAGGGGTGGTGCCCAGGATGAGGTTGATCACGCAGTCATGTGGTCTGTGAGGTGGAAACTTGCTGTCTTCCCTTTTACTGAAGGCAATGGGTAAGTGGTGGTATTCCTGGGGGAGTGAGGCCAGGGGTTTCCTCTATCTCCACAGATTTACAGGGTGAAGTCAGTTGAGGTTGCAGGCAAATGGTCTGGCTAGTGGATCCCCAACTCAGCAATGAACGAGATGATCAGGCGAAGTGAGGGTCATGAGTGGGAAGTCAGGATAACCCAAGATGAAAAGAGTTTTGGGTCAGTCGAGAAGGAGGAACCAGATGGACTCGTGGTGCTCTCCAATGCTCATGTGTACAGGCCCTGTGCATGCTCTGACTATCGCAGACCCCGAGGGGATTCCATCAATGGCCATGATTCAGGAGGGGAGAGAGATAGGTTCGGTAAGAAGTCAAAGCTACACACACAGTGTCCAAAAAGTTGCCTGCTGCGCCATAATCCACCGGAGCCTCCTGCACGCCTAGAGCCATCAGCATGTGGACAGGCATAGAGAGAGTGAGTCACGCTATGGTGCTTTAATGAGAGGCCGGCGGGGGAGACTAGCTGATAGAAATCCTCTCGTCTCTACTTGATGGAGCCATGTTCCGGGATGCAGTGGGCATTTGATGCATTGGTGATTAGCTGCTCTGCAATAAGTCTTTCTCCACCAATACTCACACTCTTGGGGGATTAAGGGAGCTCTCCCTAGCTGAGTGGGTTCTGGAGGCATTGGTGATGAAGGTCTTGCAACCTAAAATGGTTCTAGCTGACGAGCTAGCGGGTCATTCCATAAAATGCTTATCAATACAGAGGGCCAGAGTGATGAGGCTTTCAAAGTTGGCGGGTATCTCCCAGGTAGACAACTCATTTTTCAACCACTCAGAGGCCATGATGGTAATAGGCCAGCAGTGTTTCCACATCCCAGCTGCACTCCACCACGAGGGTCCTGAATTTGACGGTATAATCCAGCAGCGACCATAACTCTTGATGCAGGCATAGTATTCAATCCGCTGCACCCCTTCACTTCCCAGATGGTTGAAAACTCAAATGCAGCTCACTGGTGAATTCCTGATATTTATTAAAAATAGTAGTTTTGTTGCCTCAGTTAGTGGCAGCCCAGGTTAGACGTCACTCAGTCAGGAGAGAGATAACAAAGGCGCTCTTGGCTCGGTCCATGACATACAGAGATGTCTGGAGCTCGCAGTGTAAGACCCACTGGGACAGGAAGTTGTGCTATCAGGTTGGGGATCCATTGAAGCGTTTCGACACCGGAATCTGGGGCTCATTGGGAGGAGGTTGATGTTGGGAGGTTGCTGTTTTGAGACAGAGAGTTGGTTGAGAGTGGTGAGCAGACGGTCAATAGTTCCCTGCTGTTTCTTGACCGTATGCTCCTGTCAATGAACAACTTCCTTGAGGCGAGCATACTCATGCTGGGTCAATCGTTGGTTCACCCATCCTGTCAGGAACTGTAGCAAAGGTTTGACACAAATGCAGAGCAGCAAGAATAATTTAACATGGAGCGATAACTTTAATGATAAACTGCAAAATTTCAATCCAAGAAGGGCCACAAAACAAGAGAGAACTGATTCTCAACATAACAAGGCAACAAGGTAACAGGAAGATAGAAGCAACTGGTTGAGGCTGACTAGTTCATTTGAGTGAACAAGAATTGTGGATGAGATCTGGGTTTGAATAGGCCGCAGGCGATGAGTTGAAAACGAGTGACAGGTGAGTCCTGCTAGTTGGATAGAGACTGGGAGGTGCCGCCCTGTGCAGGCCTGACATTGGGGCACTTAAGAAACTCTTGGATAGGCACATGAGTGATAGAAAAATGGAGGTGGTCTATGTGGGAGGGAACTTGAAGTAGGTTAAAAGGTCAGCACAGCATTGTGGGCCAAAGGGCCTGTACTGTGCTGTAGTGTTCAATGTTCTTAACACTGTCTATGCACATCAGCAAGGAATGGGACCGAAGTCAAAGTCAGTTTATTGCATCATGTATGAATGTACATGTGCACAGGCACAATGAACAGCTTATTTGTAGCAGCATCACAGGCACATAGAGTTAGAGACACAACATTCTCAAGGAAGAGACTGGCTCAAGGTGACTGATGCCAATCATCATGAAGTGCTTTGAATGGCACCTATCAAAAACTCCACTCCTGCCACACTGGACACTAAACGATATGCTTACCGACAGAACCGCTTTACGACAGATGCCATAGTATCTGTCATGGACCTAGAAAGCAACGGCAGGTATGTGAGAAAGCTGCTTCTGGATTTCAGCTCAGCATTCAACATTATTGTCCCACACACCTTGATAAACAGACTCCTGCTCCTCAGTCTAAACACACCGCTGAGCAGCTGGGTGTGGCCCTTCCTCAGATAGTCAGGATGTAGAACCAATCCTCCTTCCCCATTTCCCTCAGCCCAGGGCTGTGTGCTAAGCCCACTGCTGCACACGTGACTGCGCGGCCAAATGCACGAGCAATCGCGTTCTCAACTTCGCTGGGTTCACAGCGCTGGGGCTTATTATCAACAACAACGAAATGGCCTTACGAGGGGAGGTGACTGAGCTCGAGGACAGATGCCAGCCAAATAACCTCTTCGTCAGTGTCAACATGACAAAGGAGATGGTTATTGCTTCAGGAGAACTGGCACCATTCATACACACCACCCCCCGCAGCACCTTTATACCAGTGGCACAGCAGGAGAAACTACAAGCAGTTTCAAACTCCTGGGCATGCACATCACACACAGCCTCTCACGGTCCCAGAACACATCCTACACAGTCAAGAAAGCTCACCAATACCTCTACTTTCCGAGAAGGCCAAAGAGAGCTGGTCTTTGCATAGCTATACTCATATTCTTCTACAGATACACAGTAGAGAGCAACTAACAAGCTTGTCACTGCCTGGCACGGAAACTGCACTGCGGCAAGACAGGAAGACTCAACGACAAGTAGTCAAAACTGCCCAATGCATCAGCATCACCATCAAGGACGTATATACAGAAAGGTCCCAATGAAGGGCCAACCCACCCTGCTCCTGGACTGTTTGCCTACTCCCACCAGGGAGTATTGAGAAATATACCTGATATAATCATTATATATACCTGAACTATAATCACTATGTATTAGCTATTTACTATACTATGTAATCTCTTCTAGGTACCGAATATTAATATGTATTATTTTACTAGGCACATTTTGTTATGTGTTGTTTTCACTAGATACTTTGTACTCTCTTAGCTGCATATTATGGCACTTACAGTACACCTGCTTGTTTTGCAACACCATTAGCTGCGATGTATCCCATGTATTACACTCCGCCTTTGTTTAGTACGAGATAACGGTGGCGGACAGGATGCTGCGAGCAGGAATGTACTGTGAGGGAGGTTGTCTGAGAAACATAATCTTGGCCACGAATAAGGCCCCAATGCGAACGGGTGAAAAACAATGGTGACGTACTGCGGGCTAGGCAAAAGCGATTAATTAATTCATATATAGATGATGTGCAACTAAAAATTGATTGGGTATGCTAATAAAACAGAAATGTAACTGAGATAAGAAATTACTATAAAGAATGCTGTACACCGGAGCTCGGGGGGCTTTCAGTGACAAGTTCATCGATTGCCTCAGCCTTTGTTTGCAAATAAAGCTTTAATTTTCTTGAAGAATTGTCTGTGTCTCCAAGTCATTTCAAGTAACCACGACAAAATTGGCGCTGCGAGCAGGGTCGGAAAGAGACCCGCGGAAAAGAAACGGCAGATTGGGGACGCTTCCCAGTCCTCTAGGGACCCCCATAAGGCTAAAAGAATTAAGGGTGCACCCAAACAAAAGGTAAGCGCTCTTTGCGACAATTTGGACTAAGAATTCTGTTGGCTTTGGGGAAGTCTTGGAGTCTCAGAAGTGTGGAACCACTGCCGAAGGGTCTCTCCGGTCCAAAGAATCTGGCAGAATTGGGGGTTAACAGAGGAGGCTCAGAGGATTGATCAAGAACACTGCAGTGAGGGTAAGTACAAATAAGTTAATAAGAAGTTAAGTTAAGAAAAATTCCACGTGGTGTTGGTAAATCCCTGTGGATACCGCTTCGCACAGAGCGAAGGGCTGCACGGGCAGGGTAAGGAAAAGTAGAGTAAATCCCTGTGGATACCGCTTCGCACAGAGCGAAGGGCTGCACGGGCAGGGTAAGGAAAAGTAGAGTAAATCCCTGTGGATACCGCTTCGCACAGAGCGAAGGGCTGCACGGGCAGGGTAAGGAAAAGTAGAGTAAATCCCTGTGGATACCGCTTCGCACAGAGCGAAGGGCTGCACGGGCAGGGTAAGGAAAAGTAGAGTAAATCCCTGTGGATACCGCTTCGCACAGAGCGAAGGGCTGCACGGGCAGGGTAAGGAAAAATAGAATAGAATTAGAGTAGAAAATCCTCTTGGATACCGCCTTAAGAGATAAGGGTCTGAACAGACGAGGTGCAAAGAGCAAGTTCTGTGGGTACCGCTCTGAATAGAGGTCTGCACGGGCAGAACAGAATAGACTAGGCATAGAATTAGAGTAAATAATATTATCCAGTAAACAAACTGTGAATCTCTGAAATACCTTAAAAAGAGAGAATAACATGACAGGTGAAGGAACGGCAGTAGAGATTCTGAGCAAAAAATTCCCGTTAATTAAATATGAGATCACAAAAACTTCAGAAAAATGGGAAAAAAGAACCAAAAACCTGGTCACAAAGTGGCCAAGAGAAGGAACGTTTGATGTAAGTTTGTGCGAAGAAATGGAGGGACTAATTAAAAAATTACAAACCAAAAGATAAATCTAAGAAAAGAGAGCAAAAAAGAGAACGAGAAATGGAAGTGCTAAAACTCTTCAGAACGGAGGGAGAAAGGCTGAGGAGGACAGGTAGAATATTGATTACAAACGAGGAAGACACTAAGGTGCTGGAAAAACAGCCTGTTAGAGAGAGAGGAGGGTACGGTGAGAAGCTGGCTTCAGCTCCGTACCCGGATGCGAAAGAAACAGAAAAACCCCCTCCCTATAATGAGGAAGGAACCCCTAAGCAGTGCCCCCTGCTGACGGGAACAGTAAACATGCAGGGAGAAGTCCAAGTTTGGGATAATGAGGAGGAAAAAAACAATACGAGAAGGGAAAAAGTGGCGATATAGAACGAGATAGAGGGAGAAAAGATAAAGATAGAACAGGAAAGAAGGGAGATGGAAAGAGTAGTGGAAAGGCTACACCAGCTGAGAGAGAAGAAGGATTATGAGGAGTATCAATTATACTGTAGAGACAGACAGACTAGAAGAGAACAGGAATCATCTAGACAGCAAGAATGGAGTGAGTTGAGAGGAAGTTGGAGGAAGGTAGGAGACAAGAGTTTGGAGGAAATATGAGAGAGGACGGAGATGCAGATATTGGAGATGGAAGAGGGGACTAGAATGGAGAAGGAGCAAGGAAGAAGGTATAGCCCAGGAAGGTATGAGTGGCAGCCAGTAGTACTAGGGCCAGCAATAGATAAAGAACCAAGTGAGGAAGGAAGCTTGATTACATGGAACGGGGAGAAGGAAATGCTGCCACTGCTGGTAAAGGGATCAGGACAAGTATAGTATATCCCTTGGGGATCCCAGGACCTGGAAGGGCTGAAAAATACTCTGCCTAGTCTGCACGAGGGGGCAGGAAGGTGGATTAGAGCCTTTGAGGAGGAAACAACGGGACGATTGTTGGCTATGGGAGATTTGAAGGCACTGCTGATAAGATTGATGGGAACTTCCAAGTTGAAAGAACTGATGGAGATGGCTGGCTTACAGAATGTGGACAGTCCACAGACTGATGGGGCCAATTTTGATCCAGTGAGACAGAGGGTATGGCAGGCCCTCAGGAAGCTTTATCCACCCAGAGTAGACCCCAAAGCCTTAAAGGGGGAACTACTGGGAGACACTGAAAACCCAGCAGCCTATGTAGAAAACCGGTTGAAAAAGTGGAGACTGGAGACTGAGCAAGAGGTGGAAAATAACTTGTTTCTGAACTCACTGTTCTGACAGAGCATTTTGGATGCAATGCCTCCGCAGGTCAAGTCTAAATTGGAGGAGGTGGTTGAGCTGTCATCACTGACCCCACAAGCATTCAGTGATCACGTAGTCCACGCAGTGGAGAAATATCGGAGAGACAAACGGAGGCTGGCTGAGCAGCAAGAAGAGGTGCAGCGAAAGCTACTGCAAATGCAGCTCGAAGAACTGAAAAAGAAGGACAAAGACAAAAGCAAAAAGATGCTGCCAGCCACCACTAGTGTGAGTACAGCCATTACACCATTAGATGGAGGACCGGTCATTCTGTCAGTCAAGGGCCAGAAAACCCCATGAATGTCTCCGGCGGAACATTTCCACAGATGCCCTATTGGGGACAGAGTAGAGTTAAGCAACAGCCCAGACAGGACTGGAACTCCCAAGGAGGGGGGCAGAGGAGTTATGGGTAAAGAGAATTAGAGAGGAGACAGGGGGAAAGAGAGGCAGAAAGATTGTGCTGGGGATGCAACCAGCCTGGACACATGAAGAAAGACTGCCCATTTAAACCATGGCCTGTCTCATATCAGCAGGAGCCGATGGCAAGGGAACCACAGTTTGGCCACATGCCGGCTCCCGGGGGTCCGAGCGGACCTGTAAACCCCTATGCAAGGTATTAGGGGTGCCCCGAGAACTCGAGTGGGAAGGGACATTACCCAATGATAATGAGGGAGGCAGAGGAGGAACCTATGGTTCTGGTTATGTTAGAAGGGCAACTGACACCAATGATGATAGATACTGGAGCCACGTACACCTGAGTACAGCCACAGTATGCCCTTCACCTACCCATGTCAGGAAAATTTATAAAGACGGTAGGGTTCTCGGGGAAAACACAGTTGACACAGTGCACGGCTCCAGTGCATTTGAAAAATGGGAAATAAAGGAATTGTCTTACCAGTACTAGTATCTAAAGGAACTCCGATTAATTTGTTAGGCAGAGATGCTTTATTGAAACTGGAATTAAAATTAGAATGCACCAGAAATGGGTTAAGTGTGGAAAGAGCAGTGGCTCAATTGATAGTGCGAGAAGATAAGAGAGCCAATGTTTTTTGGATAGGGGACATAGAAGATCAGATCTGGGATACCTGGGAAAAGTGGAAACAGGGCATGCAGGCCATATTACCTGAGGCTATAGCGCCCAAATCTGAGTTACATTGCACTGTAATTTTCGATGAGACTCAGAATAAGGAGGTAGAGAGGAGATGGAACATGAGGACAGATATTCGACAACACCTAAAAGGGGAAGCCATAGTAATTGGGAAGCAGGGGGCAGCCCTGCAAGTCAGGTGGAATACCTTCTTGAAAGAATGGTACAGGATACCGGAAGCTGTACCCCACATAACCTTGCTGGTAAATGAGGGATAGCAGGTAAAGCAGGTAAGCACTGTAACGGTTTGGAGAAAGGTTATGCCTGAGGTATGGATATCCGGAGACAACAACTACATTAAGATAGGGGTAAACATAGATGTGACAAGAACTATGAAGAAAGTTGAAGTAACTCCTCAGCCACACATGCCGTTGTTGGGGCAGGCAAGGGGTCGGCAGAAAAATAAAATATTGGACAAGTTGCCATCTATTCTGTGGTCGCAACATGACACGGACGTGGGGAAAATAGAAACAGCCAGTCCGGTGGAGGTAAGGTTAAAAAAGGAGCAGTTCCACCTAGGAGACCACAATATCCCTTAAGACCGGAAGCAGAGGAAGGTATAGCGCCGACAATACAGGGACTGTTAGCGGCAGGAGTGCTTAAGAGAGTAAACAGCCCCTGCAATACTCCGCTGTTGCCTGTCCCAAAAGCGGACAGGTCTAAATGGAGACTGGTGCATGACTTACGAGCAGTGAATGAGGTAGTGGAGGATTTGGCAGCAGTGGTCCCGAATCCACACACACTGCTGACTAATATCCCGCCAGAAGCAAACTACTTTTCAGTAATTGATTTGTGTTTGGCTTTCTTCAGCATTCCCCTAGCCGAACAGTGTCAGTATTTGTTTGCATTTACATACAGAGGCAACCAGTACACCTACACTAGAATGCCACAAGGATTTAAGCATTCACCACATGTTTTTAATAAAGTATTGAAGGAAGATTTGGATGGCATTTCGTTGGAAAGTACACTGATACAGTATGTGGATGATTTGTTGATTTGCTCTGAAAGTGAAGAGCAGTGTGAACGGGATACTGAGATACTTCTAGAGAAACTGGCGTATGGAGGACATAAAGTATCTAAGAAAAAGCTGCAATTTTGTAAGCAGCAGGTGGAATATTTAGGAAGGATGGTATCTAAAGGCGTAAAGGCAGTAGCGCCGAGTCAGATTGAGGTGATAACGAAGGCACCAAAGCCCCAAACAGTAGGGCAGATGATGACGTTTCTGGGAATGACAGGATATAGCTCAGATTGGATAGGAGAATATGCTGAGATTGTGGCACCTTTGAGAAAGATAATAAAAGAAGCAGGACATACAAATTTGAAGAACGGCTTACAGTGGAATGGAGAGGTGGAGATAGCTTTCAATACTATTAAGCAGGAATTGCAGCTTTGCCTGACTACGAGAAGGTTTTTCATTTGTATGTATCCAACCGACAGGAGGGTTATGTCACAGCGGTTCTAACACAAGAGACAGGCACAGGAAAAGCAAAGCAGCCAGGAAAGTGTCTGGGTGTACATCAGTTATTATTGCACCCCAGGTAAGCCTAGAGCCGGAACCCATGATAGAGGACCTGATTGAAATGCAAGGTAGGGCAACGTTGGCAGAACAGACAATGTGGAGGCGACGGGGGGGGCCAAGCAGAACTTAGAAGGCCTGTGGAGCACAGAGGATGGTTTGTGGGTAGCTCCTACTCCTTTGTTGACTATCCTAATTTCAGAAGCACATGGAGTGGACCTTTGTGCAAGGGGGGAAGTAATAAGGAAAATAAAAAAGGATGGTTTCTGGTCGCCTTACTTACAGGCTTTGGTAGACTATATTTTAGCACAGTGTGAGGTTTGTGCACAGAATAATGTTTGAAGGGGGATTACAACCCCAATAGGTCACATACCCATGCCTGAAGGACCATTTCGACATCTGGTGATCAACTACGTAGATATGATAAAGACGGTAAGAGGAAAAAGATACATTCTGGTGGTAATTGACAGGTTCAGCAGATGGGTAGAGGCAATACCCTCGAAGGATCAAGGGGCAGGAACAGTGGTAAGGTTCCTGACAAATGAAGTGATCCCAAGGTTTGGAATACCTTCGGAGATTAGCTCGGACAACGGTTCGGCCTTCATCCAAAAGGTGGTCAAATTGGTATTACAAGTACTGAGAATAAAACAAAGGTTTGGATGTGTATACCACCCACAGTCACAGGGCATGGTGGAAAGAATCAATGGCACTCTGAAGGCCAAACTAAACAAAATTTGTGCAGACACTAAACTTAATTGGGTCGATGTTTTACTGTTAGCATTGATGAGTTACCGCATGCAAACTAATCGAGTGACATGCCTGACACCGCATGAGATGCTCACTGGGAAGCTATCATACCTGTGATAGGGGTAAGCAAAAATGTTGAATGGATAAATTATATATACTACAATAAACAGAGGTTCATCAGCTACACTGACGATGCGCTGGAGGCCTTAGGGTAACAGCTGGATGCAACTAGCAGGATGGCGTGGCAAAACAGACAGGTACTGGATTGGCTTTTGGCAGAAAAAGGGGGTGTGTGTATGATGTTTGGAGAACAATGCTGCACTTTCATACTGAACAATACTAGCCCAGAAGGGTCTTTCACCAGAGCAATGAATAAATTAAAGGATCTGCGGAAGGAGGTCAAACAGAATGCAGGATTTGGGCATCGGTGGTTTGACTGGTTAGAAAGCAAACTAGGGGGATGGGGTGCGTGGCTGACTAAATTGGCAATGACTGCAGGCATTGTGCTGATAAGTTGTGCATTTATTCTGTGCTGTTTTTTTTTCCAAGTCTCAAGACTTTGATAATGCGTGCGACAGCAAAACAATTCCCGATGCTCCTGGAAATTGTTGAATCTGACCCTAGACAAGGAGAAAAGCCAATGATGTACTGTTACAGTCTGCACGATGCATCAAGCGGACTGGAAGGTGTTAATAATGTGGACACTAGTCTGTAAGGGTGTCCGAGTCTTTTTTCCTGTCTCAGCTACGGACAGACAGGTTTTTGACTCAACAGCCTAGGATAAGAGAGAGAGATCATTTTGAGCTCCGAGTATGGAAATTGTAGTTGACCCAAATTTGGGATTAAAATGCTGGACTTTATTTTGGCTTTGGTGCATGGCCTCTGAGTGTTCTCTTTCTGTGTGAGACCCTGTAGGTCTCAAAGGGGGGATTATATTGAGAAATATACCTGATATAATCATTATATATACCTGAACTATAATCACTATGTATTAGCTATTTACTATACTATGTAATCACTTCTAGGTACCGAATATTAATATGTATTATTTTACTAGGCACATTTTGTTATGTGTTGTTTTCACTAGATACTTTGTACTCTCTTAGCTGCATATTATGGCACTTACAGTACACCTGCTTGGTTTGCAACACCATTAGCTGCGATGTATCCCATGTATTACACTCCGCCTTTGTTTAGTACGAGATAACGGTGGTGGACAGGATGCTGCGAGCAGGAATGTACTGTGAGGGAGGTTGTCTGGAAAACATAATCTTGGCCACGAATAAGGCCCCAATGCGAACGGGTGAAAAACAATGGTGACGTACCGCGGGCTAGGCAAAAGTGATTAATTAATTCATATATAGATGATATGCAACTAAAAATTGATTGGGTATGCTAATAAAACCGAAATGTAACTGAGATAAGAAATTACTATAAAGAATGCTGTACACCGGAGCTCGGGGGGCTTTCGGTGACAAGTTCATCGATTGCCTCAGCCTTTGTTTGCAAATAAAGGTTTAATTTTCTTGAAGAATTGTCTATGTCTCCAAGTCATTTCAAGTAACCACGACAGAAGCAGGCTACATACTATCTACGCTAGATCCACCAGACTCAAAATCAGTTACTTTCCCCAAGCAAGTAAGGCTGATCAACACCTCCACCCACTAACTCCACCACAATTTTATTATTTCCTGACAGTCAGTTTATGTACAGCCTAGCGTCACTTTATGGACATACAATAAACTATGTATACGGGGGGGGTGATTGATAAGTTTGTGGCCTAAGGTAGAAGGAGATGAGTTATTAACTTCAAACTTTCTCTATAATCACTCAAAGAGTTGACCTGCATACGCATGTATCGAGAGCTGTATAACTCATCTCCTTCTACCTTAGGCCACGAATCTATCAATCACCCCTGCTGTGGACACTTTCTGGAGGTCCAAGATCCGTATGCTCCACGACCGCTGGACTAAGTGTGTAAATGTAGGAGGGGACTATGTTGAAAAATAAATGTGCTAGGTTTTCTAAAATTGATTCCTTCTACCTTAGGCCACGAACTTATCAATCACCCCTCGTATAAGCTATCTTATGTATTTATATTTATTGTGTTTTTATTATTATTGTGTTCTTCACCTTTTGTGTTTTTTTTTATTCTGTATCGGATCTGAAGTAACAATTATTTCATTCTCCTTTACACTTTTGTACAGGAAATGACATTAAACAATCTTGATTCTTGAATTTCTTAAATGCCCCTAATGTATCAGCCTCTATCACCACCCCTGGAAGGGCATTCCACACACCCACCACTCTCTCTGTGAAAAGATTTGACCTCGACATCACCCCTGCATTTTCCTCCAGTCATCTTAAAAGTAGGCCCCTCTGTACTAGCCATTTCAACCGTGGGAGAAGTTTCTGCTGTCTACTCATATATGCCTGTTATCATCTTGTACACCTCCATCAAGTCACCTCTCATCTTCCTTCACTCCAAAGAGAGAAGCCCCAGCTCAGTCAAACTATCTTTATTAGTCTAGGCAGCATCCTGGTAAATCTCCTCGGCATCTTCTCTAAGGCTTCTACATCCTTCATATAATGATGCAATTAGAACTGAACACGAGTGTAGAGTAACCTTTGCTTTAATAACTAGACACAAGTGGAGTGAGCTAAGTAGACCCAACGGTGTGTCAGCCGACATCAATAATCCACTGTACCTTCTCGTCTCGATCCCACACCCTCTTTTCATTATCCACACACTGTCAACAGGAAACAATGCGTCATTTGACAACATGAAGTCAAAGAACCTAGTGTAATTGCTGGCTCTCAAGAGGTTACTGACCCAGAAACGTAAATTGTCTTTCTCTCTCCGCAAATGGTGCATGGCCAGTTGAGTATTTCCAGCAATTTTGGCTTTCCTGAAAAGTCTGCCGATGACTTATGTCACAGTGTCAACTTTACCCTGGCAGGCTGCTTACACGGCTTTACCGTGCAGTTATCTATTGTTGCTTCCTGAGCAGCCGAAGTCCTAAGGGGAGGATTCTCCGCGAATCCGCGGGGGTAATCAGTGTTTGCGTGTCCAAGTCTGAGTCCACGGAGGGCTGGAGGCTGAAGACGGCCTGTCTTTGGTTAGAGTGCATGGCTGGGAGGGAGGAGCTGCACATCGCTTTGCTGTTGCTTGTGCTCTGCACTGTTCTGCTGAACATCGTGGCCTTGTTCACTCTGATGGTGCCGCAATGTGTGACGACTCTTGCGGGCTGCCACCAGCACACCTTCAGGTTGTTAACAATGTTGCATTTCCATGCACCCGTGATAAATGAAGTTGAGTGTTGAATTTTGAATTCAAAGAAAATTGCAGGAAAACAATCCATTCCCAGCCCTGATATTAGAACCAGAGGATTGGAGAGTGGCAAATGTTATTCCTTTGTTCAAGAAAGACAATAGGGATAATGCTGGGAAATATAGACCAGAGGGTCTTACATCAGTGATGTGCAAGCTGTTGGTGATGATCCTTAGAAACAGGATTTCCAAGCTTATGGAGAAATGTAGTCTGACAAGCGAGAGTCAACATGGCTAGCGAGCTATGGCTTTTCTCTTTAGATTGAAGAAGATTGAGAGATGATTTGATAGAGGTGTACAAGATGATCAGAGCCATAGATCAAGTGGATAGACAATAGCTTTTCCTAGAGCAAAAATGGCTAATATGAGGGGAAGAGGCATAACTTTGAGGTGTTTGGAGGAAAGTCAGAGGTAGGATTTTTTACGGAGTGTGATAGCTAGGTGGACCGTGCTGCCACAGACGGCAGTGGAAGCAGGTGCATTCGGGACTTAGATAGGCAGATGAATGAAAGAAAAATCGTGGGCTTTGTTTGTGTTAGAGTAGGTTAAATGGTTGGCACAACATCGTGGGCTGATGTTCTGTGTTCTACATTATGAATATTTTAGTTTGAAACCTACTATTGATTTTAGAATAGATTTTAGTCAGTGATCATAAATCTGTTTCTGATTCTGTGCAATATCACAAACCAAAAAGAGGTCTCTCCATGTCTCCTTAATTACTTCTTTTCAAACACACTGATCACATTTGGGCCAAACATGCTGACTTAACGACCTGATTGAGGTCCAGGAGTTTCATGGAAGTGGGAGGCAGGAGGAATGCCAGGGTCGCCCTGCAGAATGAACACAGGTGCTCTGTAAAGTAGCCATCCAACCGAAGTGGAGGAGGCCTCATTGTGAACACTGAATGTAGTCCCTCTGGATTCTACAGCTTCCGTACTGAGAAAATGTTCAATTAGAGTATACTCATCATCATCATTATGTGCCATGTCATATGACATGGGCGATCATGAACATGACCATGATTGTTCTTGGCAAATTTTTCTGCAGAAGTGGTTTGCCATTGCCTTCTTCTGGGCATTGTCTTTACAAACGGGTGATCCCAGCCATTATCAATACTCTTCAGAGGTTGCTTGCCTGGCGTCAGTGGTCGCCTAACCAGGACTTGTGATGTGCACCGGCTGCTCATACGATCATCCACCACCTGCGCCCATGGCTTCACGTGACCCTGATCTGGGACACTAAACAGGAGCTACACCTTGCCCAATGGTGACCTGCAGGCTAGCGGAGGGAAGGAGCATTCTACACCTCCCTTGGTAGAGACGCATCTCCACCCTGACACTCCAAAGTATACTAATGGTGCAAATAACTTGTGTGCAGTCTGGGTGTTTTTACATCTTAGAACAATAAGGCACAGAAATTGATCCTACAGTCCACGATGTCTGCACTAAACACAATGCCAAACTAAGCTAAAGATCTCCTGCCTGCACATGATCCATATCCCTCCATTCCCTATTCATAGTATATATTATACTTAAAGATTGCACTACAAAGGTAAGCTTTATTTGTCACACGCACGTTGAAAAATTGACCCGGCGATTAAGCCAACAGCTCAGATACAGTTTTAGCTTTATTGAAGCAGGATCTTCGTAAAATATCTTTACATGACCTACCTTTTAAAACTGTTCAAACCAGCCTCATATAAAAATCATTACAGGGTTCAATGTGTCTGCTGTTAATTGGTGATATTAAGTCCAGCTGGGCACATCCTTAAGAATAATAACTTCTTGGGCATTCTGTAAACAGGAACTTCTGTCTTAAAAGATGACATAAACAGTGAAAGCAATTCTTGACAGGTTTATTGATCAACAGTATTCATCAAAATCCCGAGGCAAAATGGCAATGTCGTAATAGCTCCCATGTATCCATTTCAGCAGGGTTACTCTGTCGAAGTGGGGAGCTAATGCAGAAGTCGGAGGTGCAAAGGGACTTGAGAGGATTCCTAAGGTAAATTTGCAGGTTGAGCCAGGGGTGAGGAAGGCAAATGCAATGCTGGCATTGATTTCAGGAGGACTAGAATATAAAATCAAGGATGTAATGTTGAAGCTTTAAAAGGCATTGGTCAGATCGCACTTGGGAGCAGTTTTGGGCGCCTTATCTAAGAAAGGATGTGCTGGCATTTGAGAGGGTCCAGAGGAGGTTTATGAGAATGATTCTGGGAATGAAGGGATTAATGTTTGAGGAGTGTTTGATGGCTCTGGGCTTTGATTGCTGGAGTTTAGAAGAACGAGGATCTCATTGAAATCTTTCTAATATTGAAAGGCCTAAACAGAGTAGAAGTGGAGAGGATTTTTCTATAGTGGGGTGTCTCAGGATATGAGAGCATCCCTTTAGAACAGAGATGAGGAGGGATTTCTTTAGCCTTAGGCGGGTGTGAACACCAAGTCACTGGGCAAATTTAAAGCCGAAGTTGATAGGTGCTTGATTAGTACAAGAGAATAGGGTTGAGAAGGACTATAAATCAGCCATGTTGGAATGGTAGAGCAAACCTGATCGGCCAAGTGGCCCAATTCTGCTCTGATATCTTTTGGTCTAATGATTTTATGGTTAATCTCTACACAGCAGGAGAGGACTGAGTGATCGCTTTGCAAAGCACCTACATTCGTTCTGCAGAAGTAAGCCTGGGATTCCCGTAACCTGTTACTTTAATTCCCCATCCCTCTCTGACCCTGCTTGCGATCTCCCGCACTGATACAGTGAGGCCCAGTGAGGGCTTGAGGAACAAAACCTCATTTTCTTTCCGATGCACTGCCACTTTCAAGACTCAGTATTAAATCTTAACCTGCTGGTTAAGCATCTTGCTGTCCCTCTCTGTGTTAGAACTGGATATTTCTGCTGTCAGTCACCTGTCTGTGATGTTGGCTCAGCTTTATCCTCTCCAGTGGGAGGGTGAGCGGCTCCAAGCTCCTGGGCATCAACATCTCAAAGGATCTATCCTAACTTCTTCCAGGTGCCTGGTGCTCTGGGTTCCTCCCACATTCCAAAGACTACAGGCATTAGTGAGCTGTGGGCAAGCTTTGTTGGCACCCAAAGTGTGGCAACATCCTTGCTGATCTGATTTGACGCAACAATGCCTTTCAATGTATGTTTCGATGTACATGTGGCAATTGAAGCTAATCTAATCAATCACCATTAAGGCACACCAGCAGCTATACTTCATTAGGAATTTGAGGAGATTCAGTATGTTAACAAAGGCTCTGGCAAATGCCAACTAAGGTGCCCATCTGAGTTAGTCGCATTTGCCTGTGTTTGGCCCAAACCTCTCTCAACCTTTCCTATCCGTAGACCTGTCTAAATATCTTTTAAGTGTTGAAATTGTCCAAAGGCAACAATACATTTGCCCAAGAAATCGCTGACAATCTTAATTCTGCTTTTTTGAACTTAGAGATACAGTGCCAAACAGGCCTTTTTGGGCATTCAAGCCACACTGCCCAGCAACCCACCAATTTAACCCTAGCCTACTTACAGGACAACTTTACGATGACTGATTAACCTATTTACTGGTTCATCTTTGGACTGTGGGAGGAAACCAGAGCACCTGGAGGAAACCCATGCGCACACGAAAAGAACTATACAAACTTGTTTACAGAGAATACCAGAATTGAACTCTGAACCACGATGCCCACAGCCCTAACATCATTCTAAATGGTCTGGCTCTCATTTTAAGGTTGTGCCACATAGTTCAAGACTCCCCACCAGAGGAAATAATTTTCTTTATTACCCTATCAAATCCCTTAATCACTTTAAGCACCTCAATTATATCACTCCTTAATCTTCTACACCCAAGGGAAGACAAACCTAATCTATACAATCTGCCTCCATAATTGAAACCTTTTAGCTGCATTATCCATACTGGTGAATCTGCACTCTGCCCTCACCAAGTCCACTCTAAGGTCCAGAGCCCACAAACAAACGCAGCCACTCCAGATGTGGTTTAAACAGAGCCTTTGACAACTGCAGTATCACCTCCTCCCTGTTGTATTCTAGCCAACATGCTCTGAAAGCATAATTTAGGTAGCTCAGTGGCTAGTGTAACTCTATGACAGTGCCAGTGACCTGGGTTCAATCCCAGCCACTGTTTGTAAGGTCTCTGTACATTCTCCCTACAACCGAGTTTCCTCCAGGTGCTCCACTCCACCCCCATCCCCCCCCCACCCCACACCCCACACACATTCCAAAGATCTATACATAAGTAGAATAACTGGTCACATAGGTGTAACTGGACAGGGCCAGAAGGACCTGTTATTGTGCTTTATCTCTAAATAAAAATAAAAATAGAAAGTGGATGTTTCCTGAATGCATTTTAATTATTTCTGTGCCTGTCCACTGATGCAAGTGATTTTTGTAAATAATAAATAAATCTTCCAATGTCCTGCTTCTCTCAGTTTAGAAGTCAGTTGATCTACCATATCTCCTGTACTACTACTAGTGCAATCACTTGAGTTGAGTGTGATGTTCTCCTAAGAGGTTGTCTACTGTTGGGTCTTCAGGTGGTTGAACAGCACAATCATGCCCCCTTCGTCACTCGCTGATCGACGTGGGACTTAATCCAGGATAGTAGGACAGATTCCTTCAATGGAGAGCGCCTGTGAGTGTCTTTGTTTAACGTGGGGAGGCTGGTGTACAGGCAGCCAGCACACGGTCCTTGACAAATCAGCTCAGGGTCCTGTGTCATGGAATGCAACACAACTTGGGGTCTTTTCATTACTAAAGCCTTCCTCTGCATTCACTGCCATTGTGATGTGTCATCAGCTCCACCACTGAGTTCTGGTTGGATCTCTCTTTGTCTGGAATCTCCCTCTTGACCTTGCCATTATGAGTGATTGCAGCAGGACATAGACAAATTGCAAGAATGAGAAAAAACTAGCAGATGGAATACAGTGTTGGGAAGTGTATGATAACACATTTTGGTAAAAGGAACAATAGTGTAGACTATTATCTAAATGGGGAGAAGGTTCAAACATCAGAGATGCAGAGGGACTTAGGAGTCCTCGTGCAAGAAGGTTAATTCACAGGGTTGAGTCTGTGGTAAAGAAGGCAATGTTGGCATTTATTTCAAAGGGAATAGAATACAAAAACAAGGAGATAAACCTGAAGCTTTATAGGACACTAGTCAGGCCGCATTTGGAGTATTATCAAGAGTTTTGGGCCCCTTATCTCAGAAAGGATGTGGTGTCATTGGAGGGAGTTCAGAGGAGGTTCACGAGGATGATTCTGGGAATGAAGGGGTTAACATATGAGGAGCATTTGGCAGTTTTGGGCCTGTACTCACTGGAATATAGAAGAATCCATGGGGATCTCATTGAAACCTACCAAATGTTGAAAGGACTAGATAAGGTGGATGTGGAGAGGATGTTTCCTATAGTGGAGGTATCCAGAACTGGAGAGCGCAGCCTCAAAATTGAGGGGCGACCTTTTAGAACAGAGGTAAGGAGAAATTTTTTTAGCCAAAGAGCGGTGAATCTATGGAATGCTCTGCCACTGACTGCGTGGAGGTCAAGTCCGTGGGTATATTTAAAGCAGAAGTTGATAGATTCCTGATTGGTCAGGGCATCAAGGGATATGGTGAAAGGGCAGGTGTACGGGGTTGAATGGGATCTGGGATCAGCCATGATGAAATGACGGGATGAACTCAATGGGCTGAATGGCCTGACTCTGCTCTTATGGACAATACCAGGAGCTAAGTACAAGATAGCTAAACTCCAGGCAGCATCGCTCTTGGGATCTCAGGAACTCACAAGCCTCTCCACAACAAGGTGATGATCCTTGAAGAAGCTCTCTCCTGTGGTGTCAAAGTGACAGGTCTCTCCTCTGTGCCCTCACAGAACTTCATCCACCATAATCTTTCTCCTCTCAATATACCAACATGTTGAAGTTACTTACCTAACTCATTCTACTACCCAAACTCACCCCTGCCTGTTTCCTACAAGGATCCCATGCTAAATGACACTCAGTGGTAAACCGGCTTCTGTCAGTCCGTCACCCAAAGCAAGCGTCAGCTGTAGTTTTGACTCATTCCACAAGGTGATAGTGGGAAAATCCAGTGAAATAGGGACTTCAGAGACTGTTGCAAATTTCTACAGATGTGCAGTGGAGAATATCCTGACTATTTGTATCATGGCCGAGTTTGGGAGACCCAATGCACAGCATCGCAGGATGCTGTAGTGAGCTGTAAACTCAACCAGCTCCATCACAGGCACAACCCTCCCCACCATTGATGACATCTTCAAGAGTCAGTGTCTCAGCACCTGTCATCAAAGACCCTCACCATCCGGGACATGCCCTCTTCTCGTTACTACCACTGGGGAGCAAACAGCCTGAAGATCCACATTCAGTGTTTTAAGGACAGCTTCTTTCCTTCCACCATCGTTTGTCTGAATGGTCCATGAACACATACAAAGTGCTGGCATGACGTGGGAGGAAGGGGTTAGATTAATCTTACAGTAGGTTAAAGAGACGGGACAATTTTGTGGACTGATAAAGGATCTCATCCCAAAACATCGACTGTTTATTCCTTCCCATAGATGCAGACAGACCTGCTGAGTTCCTCCAGTATTTAGTGTTTGTTACTCTAGATGTCCAGTATCTGCAGAATCTCTTGTGTCTTATCATTTGTCTTCTGCACTACTTATTTATTTTTGTAACTTTCTGTAATTTTACATGTTTTACATGTACTGCTGCCTGAAAACCACAAATTCCATGACATACACTTTGATAATAAACCTTATTCAGATTATGAAATGGACGTTGTTGTCTTCAAAGTGGTAACACTGAGAAAGCACCAGAAGTATGCTCAGTGAGCACGTTATTAGGCACCTACTGAGTGTATGTTCATGGTCTTCTGCTGCTGTAACCCATTCACTCCAAGCTTCAATGTGTTGCATGTTCCGAGATGTTCTTCTACACACCTCTGCTGTAACGTGCGGTTATTTGAGTTACTGTCTCATTCACACCTGGCCATTCTCCTCTGTTCTCTCCCACAGAACTGCTGCTCACTGGATTTTGAAAACAAATTCCCACCATTCTCTATGAACTCTAGAGCAGGGATTACCAGCCTGGGGTCCACGGACCACTTGGTTAATGGTCAGCTGAGATCATCGGGGTCTCTCTTCCCGCCATCACAGACATTTACACTACACGCTGCATCCGCAAAGGAAACAGCATTATGAAGGACCCCACGCACCCCTCATACAAACTCTTCTCCCTCCTGCCATCTGGGAAAAGGCTCCGAAGCATTCGGGCTCTCACGGCCAGACTATGCAACAGTTTCTTCCCCCAAGCTATCAGACTCCTCAATACCCGAAGCCTGGACCTTGCCCTACTGTCCTGTTTATTATTTATTGTAATGCCTGCACTGTTTTTGTGCACTTTATGCAGACCTGTGTAGGTCTGTAGTCTAGTGTAGCTTTCTCTGTGTTTTTTTTTAATTATTACGTAGTTCAGTCTAGTTTTTGTACTGTGTCATGTAACACCATGGTCCTGAAAAACATTGTCTCATTTTTACTATGCACTGTACCAGCAGTTATGGTCGAAATGACAATAAAAGTTGACTTGACTTGACTTGATAGGGGTCCAATGGCATAAAAAAGGCTGGGGAGCCCTGTTCTAGAGATTGTGGTGTGTGAAAATCCCAGGAGATCACCAGTTTCTGAGATACTCAAACCACCACATCTGGCACCAACAATCGTCCCACATATTTGGTCTGAACAACAGCAGAGCCTCTGCTTGCTTTTATACATTGAGTTGATGCCACATGAAAGGCTGATTAGATATTTACATTAACGAGCAGTTGTACAGGTGTACCTAATAACATGGTCACTGTGTGTATCTCAGTGATAATAAACCTGATTCAGGTTCTGAAATGGACAGTGTTGCCTTCATAGTTGTAACACTGACAAAGCACCATATGTAGGTTCAACATAAAAGACAGATGAGTGTTGATACAAATGACTGCATCATTCCTCATAGCTCTCACTTGTGGAGTTATCTGATGTATCTCCCCAGTGGACAGTTATGTTTTATCATTTGACCTTGATATGCCTTGACTGATCTTGTTTGATTTATTGGTAAATGTGACCTTTCCCTTCCATAGATCACAATTACATTGTTTAATTACAACATGCCAGATCATTACATTCTTAAAAGCAAACGATGGCACATAAAAGCTTTATGCTTTCAGACATATGTTTTTCATTCTCCTAACCCTCTGCCCTCGTCAATTCTTTACTTAGCAAAAAAAAACCTTGTTCTCAAATAACTGCCTTTGGAGGACAAGGAAATTCCCTAAATGGATGAATGCAAATTAAGTGTAGATGTGGGTTCAAAGAGCGATCGTTACAATTTACAGCACCCATGTGGAAGAAGAAATTGTGGAAAATAAAATTCCTTTTTATATGCTGGAAAGATCCTGCAGCTGTGCAAGTCAGAATATGCCACATCATCAGTCCTCAAGTGAGTGCAATAATTATACTCATCCCACCAGTCCGATATCACGGCACAGATACCAGACTGCCTGGTGTCATCACAAGTATCAGAATGGGGACTGTATCATTACAACGGGCTTCACCTGCTCAAAATCTCCAGATAACTTCACTCACCTCAACCTACGGACTCACTTTCAAGGACATGACATGCTCCCAGTATGTTTTATTTATTTATTTTTATTTCCACAATTTGTCTTCTTTTGCACTTTGGTCATTTATCAGAAACACAAGAGATTCTGCAGATGCTGGAAATCCAGAGTAACGCACATAATATACTGAAGAAACTCACCAGGTCAGGCAGCATCTATGGAGAGGAATAAATAGTCAACGTTTTGCGGTGGAACCATTCATCAGGACTGAAGAGTCTCGGCCCTAAGTGTCAATTGTTTATCCATTTCCATAGATGCTGCCTGACCTGCTGAGTTCCTCCAGCGTTTAGTATTTGTTTGTCAGTCTTTTTATGTACAGTTTTTCATAAGTTCTGATGGATTTTTTTATTTTCCTGTAAACGTCGGCTAGAAAATGAATCTCAAAGTTGTATAAGAGTGACGTATATGTACTTTGATATTGACCATGACCTGGGGATTCGCGAGATGATGCCATCACCGGTTTGGCAAGGAAGTGCAATGTCACAGTGCAATAACGTAAACGGGTACCCTGTCTGGCCAGAAAATGGATACGGCTGTTGAAGACAACAATCTGACAATCCAACCACTTCAAGTGACAGGATCCACCATTCCACATCAGTCAGAGGAGAGGAAGATGTAGATATCCTGTTCCAATTACACAGAGACCACATCAGAAGGGCTGTGTCCCTCCCTGTGGAAGGGTTCCACAGGACAGCTTAGATGCAGGGAGGTGTTCTCAGGGTCCAGAACTGTTTGAGGCCTCTTAGAACTGAGATCTGGAGAAGCCTCTTCACCCAAAGAGTAGTGAACTTCTGGGATTCTCTACCACAGGAAACCATGGGGGACTAAATCATTAAATATATTCAAGGAAGAGGGAGAACTAGTTTATAAAGTTAAAAGGAGGGCTCTTTTGACTGATGAAGCAGGTCCAAGGCAAACCCTTGCTCCCATTTGGGAGTGAAGGAGGATTAGAGGCAACTTGACAGAGGTGTACAAAACGATAAGAGGCACAGATCGAGTGGACAGCCATAGACTTTATCTGAGGGCAGAAATGGCTATATGAGACAGCATAATTTTAAGGTGATTGGAGGAAAGTATAGGAGGATGTCAGAGGTAGGTATATTTTACACAGTAAGTGGTAGGTACATGGAATGCACAGCCAGGGATGGTTGTAGAGGCAAATACATTATGGACATTAAAAGACTCTTCGATAGGCGCATGGATGATAGAAAAGTGGAAAGGTTGGATTAATCCTAGATTAAAAGGTCAGCACAGTATTGTGGGCCAAAGGGCCTGTACTGTGCTGTGCTGTAGTATTCTATTATTTATGTTCATTTTCAACGTTTCCAACATTATCATTTTTTTTTTGTCTGCTTCATCTCGCCTTGTATAGCAAGCCTGCCATCGGAGGAATCAGTCAGGGGAACCATTACTGCAATCTCTCTGTGACAGGTTATGGCAGAAACTAACTGCTGCTCCCTTTTTCAATTTTTCTATCATACAGTTGGCAAAAAGCGAGACTAGTTGTGGTAGTAACAGTTCTCCAGACTGATGCCTCCGATGGCTGGTTTGTTATATAGGAGAGATTAGGGTTTTACTCTAATTCCAATAAAGGGTCTTTGACCTGGAAATGTAACCCTGTTTCCCCTTTCAGCAGATAAGTACAACCCCAAAAAGGATGCACAGGAGATGTTGGAAATGTTGAACACACACAAAATGTTGGAGGAGCTCAGCAAGTCAGGCAGCACCAATGGAAGCGAATAAACAGTCAGGCCGAGACCCTGACCAGCATCTCTACATTCTTCAGTGTTTAAGGAGATACAGCAGGTCATTGAAGACTCTAAAAAACATCTACAGATGTACGGTGGAAAGCATTCTGACTGGTCGTATCACAGATGGAAGTGGATACTCCAACGCACAGGATCGCAGGAAGCTTCAGAGTGGTGGGTCCATCTTGGGTGCAAATCTCCTCACCGTCAAGGAAGTCTGCAAAAGGCAATGTTTCAGGAAGAAGACATCCATTTTCAGGACCCCCACCATCTGGGCCTTGTCCTCTTCTCGATGCTGACATCAGGCAGGCGGTACAAGAGCCTGAAGACCCAGGCCTCAAAGTCCAACTACATCTTCTACCACGCTATCGTTTGGTTCTTGAACCAAACTGAAATATCTCAATACTACTACAAACTACTTCTTCTCTCTGTCAATCCTGTACTAATATGATTATCTTTATTTTGCACAAAACATGGCAATAAACTTGAACTTGAGATGTTGCCTGACCAGCTGAGCATTTCCAGCATTCTCTGTTTTTCTTTCACATTTAGTTTATATTTTAATTCCTTTTTTTTTACTTTTTTTTTAGGTTCGTAAGGATGGTTTGGGAAAAAAAATACCGTGGAGTTAGGGGTCCGAATAGGGTTGGGGTACAAGGACTTGCGGGAATTAGAGGTCAGGCCAGAGTTAGGACTCCACCTCACTTTGAAGACCAGAGATGCAGACACGGGACATCCATGATCAGATGTTGGATGTTGGACCAGCAGGGTGTAGATAAGGACCCCTCTTCCCCAAAGGTCAGAAAGTTGTCAGCTGATGGCAGAGTCAGAGTTCTGATGACCCTCAGGTTCACAGATCTGTGAGACCGGAGCTTTAGAGGCCTAGTGTTCAGTGATCAGCGTGTTCCTGATTGATGCCAAGGGTCAAGGTTCAAGGATCGGAAGTCTAGCCTCACTGCCCAGAGCCGAGGCTGAAGCCCAGTGTCTGCAGGCCCAAGTCCTGGGGTTAAAGGGCTGTACATGTGCACGGGTGAGAGGGAGGAAAGGGACTTGCTTTTGCTTTGTTGCTTTCTGTTTTCTGTTGTGTTGTGTTTGTGGTGTTCTGCCAAGCGTTGGGGGCATGCTATGTTGGCACTGAATGTGTCGTGATACTTTCAGGCTGCCCCCAGCACACCCTTAGGCTGTGTTCATTGCTAACACAAACGGCACACCTCAGTGACACCTCAATTAACTTGAACATTGAATCCTACATCTTGATCTCTAACATCTTCAGTTTTGATTTTCATCGACTTTCTTCCCTTGAGTTCAGGACAAAAAGAATATATCTTGCGAAATGCACTATATTATTTTAGGAGCACAAGGAAGTCTGCAGGTGCTGGAAATCCAGAGCAACACACACAAAATGCTGGGGGAATTCAGCAGGTCAGCCAGCATCTATGGAAAAGAGTAAACAGTCAATGCTTTGGGCCGAGACCAGTGTTATTTTATTTAGGATTTATATGGAGTTATTGGTTCCCTTTTCTGAAGGTAATGGGCTAGTCACTTAAGGTAGAGATAAGATGTATATCAACAAGGACAGGTACATAGTAGAGAGCATTCTGACCGTTTGCATCAATGCCTGGTATAGAGGCTCCACTACACAGAATTGCAAGAGGCTGCAGAGGGTCGTAGACCCAGTTTCTCCATCATGGGCACAACCCTGCTGATCATTGACGACTTCTTCAAGAGGCAGTGCCTCAAAAGGGCAGCATGCTGCACTAAAGATCTTCACCTCTCTGGACATGCCCTCTTCAAATTCAAGTTTAATTGTCATTCAGCCATACACGTGAATACAGTCAAATGAAACAGTGTTCCTCTGGGGCCAAGATGTAAACCACAGTACCATCAGACACACACAGCACACAGCATACTACTACCATTGGGGAGGTGGTATAGGAGTCTGAAGACCGACAGTCAACAATACAAGAATTCCTTCTTCCTCTCCACCATCAGATGTCTGACCAGTCTATGAACCCGTGAACACTACTTTTTTATTCTTCGTTTTTGTGCTCTTTATTTGTGTAATTTATTGTAATTTTATACCTTTGCACTGTACTGCTGCCACAAGACATCAACATTTACTTGATATAAGTCAGTGATAATAAACCTGATTTGGATTCTAATTTCCTTCTTTGAAGAGCATTAGCGAATCAAATAGATTTTTGTTGGAAGTCCTGATGTTTTAATGCTAACATTACTGAAGTTAGATATCCACTTCTGTTTTTTCCCTTTTCGAACAATTAACAATATTCAAGATTGTTTTCCTGATTTCAAGCGTGTAGAACAGAATAATTGTTACTCTGGATCCAATGCAGTTAAAAAAATACAATAAGATAAAGAACACAATAAAAATACACAATAAATATAAATACATAAGATAGCTTATATACGTAGATTGATTGTATATTTATAAAGTGACTCTAGGTACAGGAGTGCCTGTATGTAAAATGACTGACAGCATATGATAAAGTAGTGGTGGCTGGGGGTGTGGAGGGGTGGGTTAGCAGGTGGAGGTGTGAGCAGACTTACGGTTCCTGGCGTAGATGTTACGTAGTCTCTTCCCTGATGAGAGTGGGACAAACAGTCCATGAACAGGCTGGGTGGGATCCTTCATGACGTTACTTGCCCTTTTCCAGCACCTTTCTGAATATAGGTCCTTGATAGCGGGTAGGGTGGTGCTAGTGATACAACGGCAGCTTTGACTACCTGCTGTAGCGCCTCCCTGCCCACCGCAGTGCAGCTTCTCTTCCAGGTAATGGCGCAGCCTGTTCGGATTCTCTCTGCTGCACATCCGTAGAATGAAGTGAGTACAGATGTGCGAAGTCCAGCTCTCTTCAGCCTCCTCAGAAAGCAGCGATATTAGTGAGCTTACCTGAATATGTAGAATGTGTTCTGAAAACTAGAGAGGCTGTGCAAGGTGCACACTCCCAGGAGTTTGAAACTGCTGTGCCGCCGATGTAAAGAGGGGTGACAGTAGTGAGAGTTCTCCTGAAATCGATAATCACCTCCTCTGATTTGTTGACGTAAAGGAACAGGTTATTTGCTCGGCACCGGCCTCGAGCTCTTCCACCTCCTCTCTATTTAAGTTCCCCACATGGAAACTCGTGTCTCCAGATCAAATCTCCAAAGCTCCAGACACTAATCCAATAATTTAACGTAGCTTTTCAATAATCCCTTTCCTCCCACAGATGCTACTCAGCCTGCTGATTTAGTCATAGAGTCACAGAAAAGTACAACTTAGAAACAAGAGCTTCGACCCATCTACTACATGCTGATCCAGTTAAACTGCCTACTCCCATCGACCTGCACCGGGACCATACCCCTACCATCCGTGTATCTACCAAAACCTCTTACACGTTGAAATCATGCTGGCATGCACCACTAGCAGCGACAGCTCATTCCAAACACACAGCCCTTTGAGTGAACAAGTTTCCCCTCATGTTCCTCTTAAGCTTATCACCTTTAACCCATGATCTCTAGCTGTAGACCCACCCAACCTCAGTAGAAAAAGCCTGCTTATATTTACCCTGTCTATACCCCTCATAATTTCGTATACCACTATCAAAGTTCCTCTCTCTATTTTCTACGTTCTTCACACTTGTCTGCATTAATTTTATCTACCATTTTTCCAGCTGGTTCCGATCCTGCTACAAGCTCTCATAGTCTTCCTTGCAGTCCACTACACTCCCAATCTTGGGTGTCATCTTCAGACTTTCTGATCCAGTTAACAAACAAAATGGACCCAGCGCCAATCCCTGCGGCTCACCACTAGTCACAGGCCTCCAGTCAGAGAGGCAACCATCTACTACCACTCTCTGGCTTCTCCCACAAAGCGAATATCCGCTCTAGTTCCCCAGTTGCAATAACTCTTTCACTCTACCAAACTGTAGCAAACACACATAAAACTGATTTTAAAAATGGATTGGTATTAAAAGGAAGTTCAGTTAAATCCCAAGTGAATCTAGTTCTTCATAGATACAGTCCAATGTCAGAATCAGGTTTCTTATCGCTGACATACTGTACGTCATGAAATTTGTAATTTTTCTGACAGCAGATTAATTACCTTTTGTTCGATGTGTTTTGATTAAAGGGTTAACGTTAATGTAAATGGTGAACTCACATCTCCCTCCTCCCACCGCTGCTGCCTGATCTTTTATTTTGGATTTTCAGCATCTGCAGTATTAGTGTAATTGGCATGCAGAACTGGCATTCCTGAGCTCCACCTGCTAAATCTAGACCTTGTCAACCTCAGGAGGTAGTTCAAGAATGCTCCAGTTTCCCCCCACATTGTAAAGGTGTTTGGACTGGCAGGTTCATTGACCACTAAGCTGTCCCTGCTATGTAAATACAAGGACAATAGATCACAGGAGAATATTACTGAGGGAATGGGATTGCTTTATGGGCCAGCCTGGACTCAATGGGCTGACTGGCCTCTTTCTATGTCCCAAGAAAATATGACATAAATTGTCCATTCTTAAAACAATTCAAATTGAGGGAAGTAACAGTTTCACACTCTCTCACATTGGGCAACGTTGGTAAAATTTCGAACTGCTTCAAGACTATCACGTACCTGTCTTTGTGACAGCTTGGCCTGGGTACGGTTGATGGTTCTTAATGGTTCACATTTGCTCTTCACAAGTGACACAGATTACAGTTAAGGTGTTCAGGAGTCAAGTAACAATGAGACAATTTCCTCCAGATTGTTGATGTGGTAACAGTTGAACCCTGGCTCTATGTGAGCAGATATCAGGCTCCCCACTCCAAATGAGCCCACCATTATCAATTGCCCACCATCCAGCACCTAATTCCAACCCCAACCCTCAATTCACAATCCTTATTCCTCTATCTTCAACCCTTGATCCTGAACCCTCAATCTTTGATCCTCAACCCACAACCCTCAATTTTCAATCCTCAACTCTCAATACTCAAACTACAGCCTTCATGCTTCAACCCCCAAAACTCAGTCTCCAACTCTCAATACTCAAACGACAGCTTTCATTCAGCAACCCGCAACACACAACCTCAATCCTTAACCTCAACCCTCAATCTGCAACCCTCAACCCACTAACCCTCATTCCTCAGCTTTCAACTTTCATTCCTCAACGTTCAATCCTCAACCCACCTTGGGCACCATGGTAGCATGGCGGTTAAAGTGATGCTATTACCGCTCAGAGAGGGATTCAATTCCAACATCATTTGTAAGGAGTCTGTACGTGCTTCCCATGGAATGCATGGATTTTCTCCGGGAACTCCAGTTTCTTCCCACAGTCCAAAGTTAGTAGGTTCATAGGTCATTGTATTAGGCGAGGGTTGAATTGGGGATTGCTGGGTCACGAGGCTTGAAGAGCTGGAACGGCCTTTTCCACACTGTATGCAAATAAAATAAAAACCCCCAACTACAACCCTCAGTCCTCGACTCCAACCCTCAATCCTCAAACCACAACCCTCCATACTTAACCCACAACCCCCAATCTTTAACCCACAACCCTCAACCTTCAATTCTCAATCCTCAAACCGCAACCCTCAATCCTCAATCCACAACCCTTAATCCTTAACCCACAACGCTCAACCTTCAATTCTCAATCCTCAACCCACAACCCTCAATCCTCAAACCACAACCCTCAATACTTAACCCACAACCCTCAACCTTCAGTTCTCAATCCTCAACCCACAACCCTCAATCCTCAACCCACAACCCTCAATCCTCAACCCACAACCCTCAATCCTCAAACCACAACCCTCAATACTTAACCCACAACCCTCAACCTTCAGTTCTCAATCCTCAACCCACAACCCTCAATCCTCAACCCACAACTCTCAATCCTCAAACCACAACCCTCAATACTTAACCCACAACCCTCAACCTTCAGTTCTCAATCCTCAACCCACAACCCTCAATCCTCAACCCACAACCCTCAATCCTCAAACCAAAACCCTCAATACTTAACCCACAGCCCTCAACCTTCAATTCTCAATCCTCAACCCTCAATCCTCAAACCACAACCCTCACAACCCTCAATACTTAACCCACAATCCCCAATCCTTAACCCACAGCCCTCAACCTTCAATTCTCAATCCTCAACCCTCAAACCACGACCCTCACAACCCTCAATCCTCAAACCACAACCCTCAATCCTCAACCCACAACCCTCAACCCACAACCCTCAATCCTCAAACCACAACCCTCAATACTTTACCCACAACCCTCAACCTTCAGTTCTCAATCCTCAACCCACAACCCTCAATCCTCAAACCACAACCCTCAATACTTAACCCACAACCCTCAACCTTCAGTTCTCAATCCTCAACCCACAACCCTCAATCCTCAAACCACAACCCTCAATACTTAACCCACAACCCTCAACCTTCAGTTCTCAATCCTCAACCCACAACCCTCAATCCTCAAACCAAAACCCTCAATACTTAACCCACAGCCCTCAACCTTCAATTCTCAATCCTCAACCCTCAATCCTCAAACCACAACCCTCACAACCCTCAATACTTAACCCACAATCCCCAATCCTTAACCCACAGCCCTCAACCTTCAATTCTCAATCCTCAACCCTCAATCCTCAAACCACAACCCTCACAACCCTCAATCCTCAAACCACAACCCTCAATCCTCAACCCACAACCCTCAATCCACAACCCTCAATCCTTAAACCACAACCCTCAACCTTTAATTCTCAATCCTCAACCCACAACCCTCGATCTCAATTCTCAACCCAGAACCCTCAATCCTCAAACCTCAACTTTGAACCCTCAATCAACTCTGAACTCTGAACCCTCAATCTGCAACCTTCAAACTTCAACCCCTCAAACCTTGACTCTCAGCGCCCAATCCTGTGCTCTAGAGATAAATGTAACTGTCTCCTAAACCAATCTATATTTGAACAGTCTCACCTGGTAATGCTTAAGAAGGAATATGTTTCCTCTAATAAGCTTTTCTTACTCCTAACATTCTGGCATTATTCTCATTTATTTTTATTCCCTTTATGGTTAAGACTGTTAGCATTAAGTGAGTTGCTTTCCTCTAAAGCACCGACTTAACTCACCAGGTACTGCCAGGTCACATTAGCTGCTTTTAATTCATGTGTAAGTTGGCCTATTACAGTTAATTGTCAACAGCAAACAATAAATTAGCAATGCTTACTAAGATGGATGGGGTAGTAGCATTAAGAATTGATCTTACTGCAGGTATCCAATAACAGCAATAACAACTTACATTTCTATATTTTACACATTTTAATGCAATTTTACGTCCCAAGTTGTTTCACAGGAACCACATTAGGAGATGTTAAACCAGATATCCGAAATAGGTTCTAAAGGAAAGCCTTAAATAGAAAGAGAGAAATAGAAAGGTTTAGAGAGGAAATTCCAGAGCTTGAGGCCCAGGTAGTTAATAGCAGTCACCAGTGATAGAGCTATTAAACTTGGGGATGCTCAGAACTGGAGGAGCACATGATCTTAAATAGTTGTAGGGCCAGAGAAGACGGCAGAGATTGGGTGTACTAACCTCTCCTTTGCTCTGATCTTTTCTCCTGCTTGAAGTTAAAACAATATTTCAGGTGATAGGCATTAACCCCGTGATTTCATGTAAGAATCACAGATACAGTATTTAGAACATAGAATAGTTCTAAGTACTGGGGTTCTAATATTTCTCTGTCATTCATTCTTTGGGTTTTTTTCTCTCTCTGTTTAATGCTGGTAAGAATTTCAGGTTGGGTACTGTATACATTCTCTGACATTAAATTGAACCATTGAGTAGAGCACACTGCAGGCTCTTCAGCCCACAGTGTTGTGCCCATCACTTACAGTGAGTTACCAGCCATCAGATATTCTCAACAGGAGCTCAGGCCAAAAAGAGGAAAAACTGAAGGATCCCACAAAGCTCGGTTCGGGGACCTCTACTTTTTGTGATTTTTATCAACGACCTGGATGTGGGGGTAGAAGGGTGGGTTGGCAAATTTGCAGACGACACAAAGGTCGGTGGTGTTGTGGATAGTGTTGAGGATTGTCGAAGATTGCAGAGAGACATTGATAGGATGCAGAAGTGGGCTGAGAAGTGGCAGATGGAGTTCAACCCGGACAAGTGTGAGGTGGTGCACTTTGGAAGGACAAACTCTAAGACCAAGTACAAAGTAAATGGCAGGATATTTGGTAGTGTGGAGGAGCAGAGGGATCTGGGGGTACATGTCCGCAGATCCCTGAAGGTTGCCTCACAGGTAGATAGGGTAGTTAAGAAAGCTTATGGGGTGTTAGCTTTCATAAGTCGAGGGATAGAGTTTAAGAGTCACGAGGTAATGATGCAGCTCTATAAAACTCTGGTTAGGCCACACTTGGAGTACTGTGTCCAGTTCTGGTCACCTCACGATAGGAAGGATGTGGAAGCATTGGAAAGGGTACAGAGGAGATTTACCAGGATGCTGCCTGGTTTAGAGAGTATGCATTATGATCAGAGATTAAGGGAGCTAGGGCTTTACTCTTTGGAGAGAAGGAGGATGAGAGGAGACATGATAGAGGTATACAAGATATTAAGAGCAATAGACAGAGTGCCCTCTTCCCCAGGGCACCACTGCTCAATACAAGAGGGCATGGCTTTAAGGTAAGGGGTGGGAAGTTCAAGGGGGATATTAGAGGAAGGTTTTTCACTCAGAGAACAGTTGGTGCGTAGAATGCGCTGCCTGAGTCAGTGGTGGAGGCAGATACACTAGTGAAATTTAAGAGACTACTAGGCAGGTATATGGAGGAATTTAAGGTAGGGGGTTATATGGGAGGCAAGGTTTAAGGGTCACCACAACATTGTGGGCCAAAGGGCCTGTACTATGCTGTACTAACCATATAACATATAACCATATAACAATTACAGCACAGAAGCGGGACATCTCGGCCCTTCTAGTCCGTGCTGAACGCTTACTCTCACCTAGTCCCACCGACCTGCACTCAGCCCAAAACCCTCCATTCCTTTCCTGTCCATATACCTATCCAATTTTTTTTAAATGACAATATCAAACCTGCATCTATCACTTCTACTGGAAGCTTGTTCCTCACAGCTACCACTCTCTGAGTAAAGAAGTTCCCCCTTGTGTTACCCCTAAACTTTTACCCCTTAACTCTCAACTCATGTCCTCTTGTTTGAATCTCCCCTACTCCCAATGGAAAAAGCCTATCCACGTCAACTCTATCTATCCCCCTCATAATTTTAAATACCTCTATCAAGTCCCCCCTCAACCTTCTACGCTCCAAAGAATAAAGACCTAACTTGTTCAACCTTTCTCTGTAACTTAGGTGCTGAAACCCAGGTAACATTCTAGTAAATCTCCTCTGTACTCTCTATTTTGTTGACATCTTTCCTATAATTTGGTGACCAGAACTGTACACAATACTCAAAATTTGGCCTCACCAATGCCTTGTACAATTTTAACATTACATCCCAACTCCTATACTCAATGCTCTGATTTATAAAGGCCAGCATACCAAAAGCTTTCTTCACCACCCTATCCACATGAGATTCCACCTTCAGGGAATTATGCACCATTATTCCTAGATCACTCTGTTCTACTGCATTCCTCAATGCCCTACCATTTACCATGTATGTCCTATTTTGATTAGTTCTACCAAAATGTAGCACCTCACACTTATCAGCATTAAGCTCCATCTGCCATCTTTCAGCCCACTCTTCTAACTGGCCTAAATCTCTCTGCAAGCTTTGAAAACCTACTTCATTATCCACAATGCCACCTATCTTAGTATCATCTGCATACTTGCTAATCCAATTTACCACCCCATCATCCAGATCATTAATGTATATGACCAAACAACATTCGACCCATTACAGATCTCTGAGGCACACCACTAGTCACCGGCCTCCAACCTGACAAACAGTTATCCACTACTACTCTCTAGCATCTCCCATCCAGCCACTGTTGAATCCATTTTACTACTTCAATATTAATCCCTAACGATTGAACCTTCCTAACTAACCTTCTGTGTGGAACCTTGTCAAAGGCCTTACTGAAGTCCATATAGACAACATCCACTGCTTTACCCTCGTCAATTTTCCTAGTAACCTCTTCAAAAAATTCAATAAGATTTGTCAAACATGACCTTCCATGCACAAATCCATGTTGACTGTTCCTAATCAGACCCTATCTTTCCAGATTATTATATATACCATCTCTAAGAATACTTTCCATTAATTTACCCATCATTGACGTCAAACTTACAGGCTGATAATTGCTAGGTTTACTCTTAGAACCCTTTTTAAACAATGGAACCACATGAGCAATACGCCAATCCACCGGCACCATCCCCATTTTTAATGACATTTGAAATATTTCTGTCAGAGCCCCTGCTATTTCTACACTAACTTCCCTCAAGGTCCTAGGGAATATCCTGTCAGGATCCGGAGACTTATCCACTTTTATATTCTTTAAAAGCGCCAGTACTTCCTCTTCTTTAATCATCATAGTTTCCATAACTACCCTACTTGTTTCCCTTACCTTACAAAATTCAATATCCTTCTCCTTAGTGAATATCCTTCTCCTTAGTACATAGAACACAGGACAGTACAACATGGGAAGCCCTTCAGCTCACAAAGTTTACTAAATGGTTATAAATTTAATTAAACTCATCTGTTAATGCATGATCCATATCCCCACCATTCCTTGCCTGTTCACGTTTGTCCAACTGCCTCTTAAACACCACTATGGTGTCTGCTTCCACCAGCCTTGTGACCCACTTCAAGTACTTGCCTCTCTCTATGCTAAAAAAAAACTTGCCCCGCATGTCCCCTTTAAACTTTCTCCCCCTCACCTTAAACACGTGTCCCCTAGTATTTGACATTTCTATCTTAGGAAAAAGAATGGCCTCTCTAACCTATCAATGCCTCTCATAATCCTATACACTTCCATCAGATCTCCCCTCAGCTATCAACTCTCCAGAGTAAAATACAACCCCAGATCGTCCAACCTCTCCTTATAGATAATACTCTCTTATTTGCTCATAATTCTTCACTTTAAGACAAATTGTATTAATCATGTCACATTTAAAATTCCACAGCACCACGATAAACAGGAATAAATCTATCAAGCTGTATCAATGGAATAACTGATCAAGGTTCCCTTTCAAGGATTGCACTGATATGGAAAAAAAATTTTAAAAATCTTCAAATGCAAGTGCAGCACAGTAGCACAGCGATTAATATAATGCTATTACAGCACCAGCGACCTGGGTTCAACTCCCAGCACTGTCCGTAAGGAGTTTATACGTTCTCCCCATGACCATCTGGATTTCTCCCCAGTGCTCCGCTTTCTTCCCACATTCCAAAGGCATCCGGGATAGTACATAGGGCAAGAATGGCCTTCTACCACGCTGTATGTCTAAATTAAATAAATATGCTGGAAATCTAAAATAAAAGCAGAAAATGTTGGAAACACCCAACAGGTCAGGTCGTATCTGTGGGAGATGAAACGGAGCTGACATTTCAGGTCAAAGACGAAGCAAAGCGTCAGATCTGGGAAGGAGGAACTTGTTAAGTTGCAGACACAAGAGATTCTGCGGATGCTGTAAATCTGGAACACCACACACGCAAGATGCTGGAACATCTACAGAGGGGAATAAACAGCCAAAGCTTCACCTGAAATCCTTCAGTATTTTGTGTGTTTTGTTAAGTTGCAGAAGGGTTCTGAAGGGAAATGTTCCAGTTGGGTAAAAAAAATCTAGGGTGATCAGTTTTACAGCTTATCCCATGGTCACTCCAGTTTTATCTTATCAGAGACCCACCGCCACCTTCTGTAGCTTCCTTTGTCACCGTTCCCAGTTCTGACAAAGCATATTTGACACAAAATATTAACTCTCTTTCTCCTCCCACTGATACACCTTGACCTGTTGAGGATATCAAGTAGTTTCTGCTTCTATTATAAAGCTGATGTGTTCATTCCCTCTAGGGGCGCCATGGTAACATAGTGGTCAGTGCCACGCAGGGCATCGGAGTTTGGAGTTCAATTCCAACGTCACCGGTAAGGAGTCTGTATGTCCTCCCTGTGGAATGTGTGGTCTAATGAATATACCGGTTAGTAGGTAACAAAGTGTTCCATGATTAGGCTTGGGTTAAACTGGTGGTTGCCGGGCTACATGGCTTGAAGGGCCAGAAGGGGCCATTCTGCACTGTATCTCAATCAATCAATTAATCAATAAATGGATGCATTCATACATACATAAATACCTACATAAATAAGTACATGGGCTGTGCAAGAACATAAGAAAATATCTACTTTCTCAATCAATGAACACATCAAGATAAAGTAAGTAATTTTGCACAATATCTCCTCAAAGATGGTTTAAATTCTGCTTTTTTTAATGTTTGATGTTTGCATCATGACATTACACAAGATTGGATCCTAAGCTGGATGATAAAATTTCAATACTTCGTCTAATGTAATATGAATGTACTGCTACTTTTAGATATTAGAGAAAAAAGGTAAAAGATGTTTAAAAGATTAGCTTTATTTGTCACAAGTATATCAAAACAACGAGACATACAGTGACCTGAGTCATTTGCGTCAATGAGTAATACAGTCCAAAGATGTGCTGGGGGCAACCCACACATTTCACCATGTTTCCACTACCAATATAGCATACATACAACTCATTAACACTAACCCGTATATCTTTTGGAACGTGGGAAGAAACTAGAACACCTGGAGGAAACCCATGCCATCACTGGAAGAATGTAAAATCACCTTACAGACAGCAGTGGGAACTGAACCCCGACCTTCTGATGTTGTAAAGCATGATGCTTACAGGAATACAATAAGTAGGACCTGCTCTAGTTCTCTCGCAGACCTGAGTACAGGCTGTCCCCATGTAACAAATGGGTTACGTTCTTACAAAATTAGAAATAGCAGGCTACATCAGAAAGATTGACGTGTTTGATTAATCAACAGACAACTGGACTCTGTATACTGAGCAAATTGAGCAGTATCTTGCAGCGTGAAAAAGCCAATGAAAAGCAAGAGCCAATTTTGCTGACTGTTACAACCAAACCAGCTGACATAAGCTTTGCTGATATAGTGAGAGTAATGTAGAAACATTTAGAACCAAAACCATTTTTGATTGTAGAATATTTTAGGTTTCATAAGTGGAATCAAGAGGAAGGGAAATCCACTTCAGCATATATAGTTGAATAGAAGATGTCTGAACATTGTCAATTCAGTAATGGGCTTAATGATATGCTGAAAGATTGTTTAATTTGTGAAAATCTTACAAGAAAGCATTCAGAAATGACTCCTAACTGAAGCACAATTTACATTTAAAAGAGTAATTGAAATAACTGTATCAATGGAAACTGCAGAGACACAACTGAGTTACAGTCAGGAATGAAAGTGAGCATGAACAAAGTTGCAACATCTAAACAGAAACCAGCCTGACCAAACAAATTGTGCTATCTTTGTGGCAGAGGCTCACATAAACCAGACCAATGAAAGTTTCAAGGCAAAACTTGCAGAAAATGCAACAAAGTAGGACATATACAAAGAGCACGTCAAGCAGACAAAAACAAATGGACTGCACAGGGAAGAGTAAAAGATAAAAACTCAAGGTGCACTTTCAAGAAGAGTACTAGACTGCATGCTGTTAAGGAAATATTTGACAATGATGAGAGTGACACAGGACTGAGTAGCCTTGAGATTTACAATGTGAAAACTAACAGGAGACATGCAATATGGCTTTTACCGGAAAAGAACGTCAAGTTTATTAAAATGGAATTGGATACTACCTCAGCTGTGTCAATCATTCCACAAATTGAGTTTGAACAGCATTTCAAAGACACTGAATTGAAACTTGCAGCTATCTAACTAAGAACCTATTCTTGAGAAAAGGTAACTCTTATCTGAATTATATTCCTAACAGTGAAATACAACAAACTACGTTACTTTGTGTTTGTATGTGGTGAAAACAGGAAGGCCAGCATTGTGGGCCATGGTTGGCTGAGACAACTACAACTTGATTGCAGATCCATCCAGCATTTGTATGCCAGATCCCCTGTAACAGAGTCTACCAAAAGCAAATTAAGGCCACAGTATTGGAAAACTCAAACATATCAAGGGCAAAATAGTGTTAAATGAAAATGCCACACCCAAGTTGTATCACCTGGGATAAAGTAGCCAGTGAACTAGATCACAGAGAGCCCGAAGGAATTATTTCCAAGGTTGAATGAAGCCCAGGGGCAACACCAGTGGTGCCAGTAGCCAAAAGAATGGGTCTGTCAAGATCTGTGGTGATTGTAAGGTTACCATCAAACCAGTACTGAAAGTAGATCAATACCCTCTGCCCAGAAAAGAGGATATCTTAAGAACATAAGAAATAGGAGCAGGAGTAGGCCATCTAGCCTGTCAAGCCTGCCCCGCTATTCAAAAAGATCATGGCTGAAATGACCGTAGGCTCATCTCCACCTAACTCTCCTTTTCAGGTCCTGCCTCAGCAAGGACCTGAACCCATTGCAATTTGCCTATCACCACAATAGGTCAACAGCAGATGCAATCTCAATGGCTCTCCACACAGCTTTAGATCACCTGGACAACACAAACACCTATGTCAGGATGCTGTTCATCGACTATAGCTCAGCATTTAATACCATCATTCCCACAATCCTGATTGAGAAGTTGCAGAACCTGGGCCTCTGTAACTCTGCAACTGGATCCTCGACTTCCTCCTTGCTGACAATCAACATTGGTGCACCTCAGGGGGGTGTGCTTAGCCCACTTCTTTACTCCCTGTATACACATGACTGTGTGGCTAGGTATATCTCAAATACCATCTACAAATTTGCTGATGATACAACCATTGTTGGTAGAATTTCAGGTGGTGACGAGAGGGTGTCAACTAGTGGAGTGGTACCGCAGCAACGACCTGGCACTCAACATCAGTAAAACGAAAGAGCTGATTGTGGACTTCAGGAGGGGTAAGACAAAGGAGCACATACTCCTCAAAGAGGGATCAGAAGAGGAGAGAGTGAGCAGCTTCAAGTTCCTCAGTGTCAAGATCGTTGAGGATCTAGCCTGGTTCCTACAAATCGATGTAGTCATAAAGAAGGCAAGACAGCGTCTATACTTTATTAGGAGTTTGAAGAGATTTGGTATGTCAACAAATACACTCAAAAACTTCTATAGTTGTACCGTGGAGAGCATTCTGACAGGCTGCATCACTGTCTGGTATGGAGGGGCTACTGCACAGGACCAAAAGAAGCTGCAGAAGGTTGTAACTCTAGTGAGCTCCACCTTGGGTACTAGCCTAAAAAGTACCCAGGACATCTTTAGGGAGCGATGTCTCAGAAAGGCAGCATCCATTATTAAGGACCTCCAGCACCTTTTCCAGCTGGAAAAGCTTGCCCTTCTCTCACTGTTACCATCAGGAAGGAGGTACAGAAGCCTGAAGGCACACACTCAGTGATTCAGGAACAACTTCTTCCCCTCTGCCATTCAATTCCTAAATGGACATTGAAGCTTTGGACACTACCTCACTTTTTTTAAATATACAGTATTTCCATTTTTGCACATTTTAAAAAATCTATTCATACACATAATTGATTTACTTGTTTACTTATTATTGTTTTATTTTATTTATTTATTATTATTATTATTATTATTTTTTCTCTCTCTACTAGATTATGTATTGCATTGAACTGCTGTTGCTAAGTTAACAAATTTCATGTCACATGCCGGTGATAATAAACCTGATTCTGATTCGAATTTCCCCATAACCCCTTATTTCCCTACTGTGCAAAAATCTATCCAACCTTGTCTTAAATATATTTACTGAGGTAGCCTCCACTGTTTCATTGGGCAGAAAATCCCACAGATTCACTATTCTTGGGAAAAGCAGTTGCTCCTCATCTCCATCCTAGATTTACTCCCCTGAATCTTGAGGCTATGTTCCCTAGTTCTTGTCTCACCTACCAGTGGAAACAACTGTTCTGCCTCTATATTACCTATCCCTTTCATAATCTTATATGTTTCTATAAGATCTCCTCTCATTCTTTTGTATTCCAGCAAGTACAGTCCCAGGAAACTCGATCTCTTCTCAAGGTCTAACGCTTTCATCTCTGGAATCAACCTGGTGAATCTCCTCTGCAGTGCCTCCAAAGCCAGTGTATCCTTTCGCAAGAAAGGAGACCAGAACTGCACGCAGTACACCGTGTGGCCTCAACAGTACCCTGTACAGTTACAGCATAACCTCCCTGCTCTTCAATTCAATCCCTCTTGCAATGAAGGCCAATATTCCATTTGCCTTTTTGATAGCCTGCTGCACCAGCAAACCAACCTTTTGTGATTCATGCACAAGCTCTCCCAAATCCCTCTGCACAGCAGCATGCTGCAATCTTTTTATTAATCTGCTCTTTCATTTTTTCTTCCAAAGTGGATGACCTCACATTTACCAACATTATACACCATCTGCTAAACCCTTGTCCACTCACTTAACCTATCTATATCTCTCTGCAGAGTCTCCATATCCTCCGATCAATTTGCTTTTCCACTGAATTTAGTATCATCAGCAAACTTAGATACACTACACTTGGTCTCCTCTTCCAGATCGTTAACATATATTGTGAACAGTTGCAGGCCCAGCACTGACCCCTGTGACATACCGCTCACTACTTGATTGCCAACCAGAGTCACACCCAGGTATCCCAACTTTCTGCTTTCTAATGGTTAACCAATCATCTATCCATGCTAATACATCACCCCCAACTCTTTACGTACTTATCTTATTGAAAAGTCTTTTATGTGGCACTTTATCGAATGCCTTCTGGAAATCCAAGTAAATAACTTCCATCTGTTCCCCTCTATCCAGTGTGCTCATTATATTGCTACGGATTCAGCAACAATAAATATATAAGTGTGACAGGGGTTTTTATAACAAACAAAACGTTTATTAAACACTGAAAAACAAACCCCCAAAAGTAAACAAACAACTAACGCAACCGGAAGTCAGCTGCTGTGCGGCAGCTTAAACAGTTCTTAAAGCGATGTTGCAAAAACAGTTCTTCAAAGTAGTACTGCAAAAGTTCAAAATGCTTACAGTCCATTAAAGGAGAGACTTTTTAGACGATTTAAATTCTCTTTCACGTCGTGTTGCTGCGGTTCCCAGTCGAACTACACTTTTCCCACGGAGAATTTACGAAGATGGAAATGAAACGGCTTAAAGGCACTGACCTTTCCTTTACAAAACTGTTCCCAATCCTTTCTGCTATTTCGCAGGGATTAACATGGGAACAGCCAACGAATTCCTTCCGAATGAGGATCAAACAAGGTCGAACCTGTTTCACCGTCGAAATCGACTTTCCTCGATCTTTTAACTCCCAAACTCCGATCTTCACTCTCCAATGATTCTCAACTGGCAGTATTATAAAGAAACTGCTGACAATGACCTTTTAAACTTTAGGCATTAAATAAAACTCCATCTTTCAACTAAACTGCGTCATAATATTGAACCACGCAGTGGCATGGAATCAAAATGGCAAATCCAGCCACGAACTGCCCCTCCTCACAGGGAGGGGTTCTCCTTTTATACCCTGTAAGAAAAACCTGTCACATGACCTCTACTGGCGGGAAAATGACGTCACTCCACTATCACAAGACCACTACCTTAAGTGCAGTATAGCTTCAACACCACTCACATGTCACGGGTACGTAACAATATCCCCAAAGAACTCCAGTAAGTTTGTCAAACAGGACCTGCCTTTGCTGAATCCAAGCTGCCTCTGCCTGATGGATCCATTTCTTTCCAGATGCCTCACTATTTCTTCTTTAATGATAGCTTCAAGTATTTTCCCAACTATAGATGTTAAACTGTTACGTACCCGTGACACGTGACAGTGGTACCCTTGTCACGTGACTGGGGTTGAAGTTATACTGGACATGAGGTAATGGTGGAGTGATGTCATTTTCCCGCCAGTAGAGGTCATGTGACAGGTTTTTTCTACAGGGTATAAAAGGGAGACCCACCCTGTCAGGTGGGGCAGTTCGTGGCTGGATTTGCCAAGATGACTTCATATCACTGTGTGATTTAATGTGATGACGCAGTTTAGTTAAAAATGAAGTTTTATATAATGCCTAAAGTTTAAAAGGTCAGAGCCAACGGTTTCTTTGCTAAGGGAGAGTGAAGTTTGGAAAATGGAGAACGAGGAAAATCGACTTTCGATGGATTGACTTCGACCTTGTGTGATCCTCATTCGGAAGGATTTCGTTTACTATTCTCATGATAGTCTCCGCTGGAAAAAGCGGGAGATTGAGAATATTGTGGAAGGAAGGTCAGTCACTTTAAGTTGTTATATTTAATAAAATTCGACGTGGGAGTTCGACGCTGGGAATCGAAGGACATCGACGTGGAAGAGAATTTACATCGCTTTAAAAAGTCTCTCCTTTTAAAAGTACCGTGAGCTTTTGAACTGTCGGCGTATCGTTCTAAAGTATTGTTTTCTTTCGGCATATCGCTTTAAAGAACTGAGTTCTTTTCAATACTGCTTTAAAGACTGTTTGGGACTGCAACGCTATTAAGGACTGTTTGAGCAGCTGAGCTCGGATCATTGTTTGGGTTTGTTTACATTTGAAGGGGGTTTGTTATCAGTGTTTAATAAACGTGTTATTTGTTATAAAAACCCTTCGTCTAACTCATCTATAATTATTGTTGCCTGAATACGTAACAAAACTAACTGGCCAATAGTTACCTGCCTTTTGCCTACATTGTTTTTTGAACAGTGACGTGACATTTGCCATCTTCCAATCAGTCAGGACATGCCCAGAGTCCAGAGAATTTTGGTAAATTATCACCAAAGCCGCTACTATAACTTCTGCCATTTCTTTCAGTACCCTGGGATACATTCCACCAGGACCAGGGGACTTGTCTGTCCTTAGGCCCACAAGTTTGCTCAGCACCACCTCTTTAGTGATAGCTATTGTATTGAGGTCCTCACCTCCTAATGCATCCATATCATCTCTCTTCAGCATGTTAGACGTGCCCTCCACTGTGAAGACTGACACAAAATAATCAATCAAAATCTCAGCCTTTTCCTCATTTTATATGTATATATATCCCTCCCCCTCTCCCTCTCTCTCCCACCTCCTCTTTTCCATCCCCCACTCCCATGTAGCATACTGCACAACCCTACTATGCCAACTATGAATTGATGAATTGCCAATTACTGCCTGCATGGAAGACAAGTGTGTATTAAAAGCAACATTTCTTGTCTCATTGTGATCAGATACAAGGCAATTAAAACAGTGCATCATTTTTAGGACAATATTCACCAACACTTGACAACATCATTTTCCATTCAGTACACTAGCTCTCTGATGTAATTACTTAAATGTGTGTTTTAAGTATGGTGGAATCTGAAATCCCAGCACTTGTGAGTGCAGTTAACACAAATCTTTAGCAGATTTCCCAGTCATTTAGACAGACTACGAGTTGGCAGAGAACAGCTGAGGGGTGCATCATGATACAAGAATTGTTTGATTCTCCCACAGACTGGTACACTGTATCTAATTGGATACAGTACCACATGCAGATATCCTTTACATGTCCCTGGCACACCGCACATATTTACTGCACCCTGTGAAACTTCATACACAGCATACAATATACACATTGAATGCACTTGTGCTCTACATTATACTGGTACACTGCATGAGACTTGTACAAAATATGTACTGTGTACCCACGTGGAATTGGGCATGTCAAATGTAACTTGTACCAAACAGTACACCTCGAGCAACCAGACCAAAAGAAGCAAAACAATTGTACGGAACAGCAGGCCACCTTTATGCAACAGCCTCACAATACAGGCTGCCGTACAACGAATACAACCGGCTCATTGAGTGCAGTTCACGTGGTGGTAGTAGTACAACGTAACGCTGCAGGTACGTCACGAGTTACAACTGCACTACAGGCGGCCGGTACAAGCTCTCCAACTGTACAACAGCAACAGGGGACAGATCACCCTGTACGCTCCGCGCATTTGCCGCAAGCTATTTAATATTTAGGTAATATTTGAGTACTATTGTAAATGTTTGATTAAGCATTCGTTGTTTATTTAGATAATTCATTGCGGATTTATGTAGAAGTCCGTGAATGGCTTTCGTCATTACGCAGGTACGTCATATGCGCGCGCCTCGCTTAAATTAAAAACGAAACTAAGACCCGTTCTCTTGGTCCGCTGCCTTTTTCTTGCGATTAGTTTTTATGTTTTGGAGTTACAAAAAGTATTTTGCCGAATTTACAATGCTTCCGGTTGCTTCTTTGGATTCCACCCACAAACGACGTGAAAATTAAATGCAAACTCACATTAACCCCTCATTTGCAAAGATCATCATCAATTACTTGTGTTTTTTTTAAATTCAACCAGATAATCATATTAATGTGTCTCATTCCTTTACCAAAATTCGCCTTGAGGAGATTGAAAATACGAAAAAAGGCACCCTGGGTTCAGCTCGGAAATCGAGTTTTCCGCGCACAATGTTGTAAATATTGGGTGCTGGTGAGACAGACTGCATCGAACACCCACTTCCAGCGTTGCCACCCTCACCCCGGACCCCGTCAACCGGCGAAGCCCCAGCACACCTTCGTCCAAGGAGCCGCTCGGGCCCGCGCTGGCCTTCCTACCTGTTATTGTGATGTTGCTGTAGGTGTTGGAGAAATGTTCCTTGGTCAGGACGATCTGCATCTGCGACGCCTTCTCCCGCTGTAACTCCAGCATAATATCTGGATGCTGCGCGATTTTACAGCCCTTCTGCTTATCCAGGGCTATGTCGCTCCGGACAATGTCTGAAATTGGAAACGCAATGCTAACGAAAAAATGAAATTACAGTTCTGGTCATTTTCTAATCCCCTTTCAAAAAAAAACAATCGCGTTAGAAACGAATTTACACGCGACTTTTAACTTCGTGCAGACAGAAGGGATTAATTTAGTTAGATATTTGGAGACTAATGTAATTAGTTCGGTTCAACATTGTGGGCCGAAAGGTTGTGTTCATGTGCTGTATGTACTATGTTGTAATTTTCGTATTTAAAATCGTTACACCCACCAAACAAACCGGGACCTTTTGCCTCGGGTCTTGCTCCTCTCAATCAAAAGCAACATCAAATAAGAAACGACAACCTACACTATAAATTGGCAGGGAGAAACACACAGTTCTTTGCAGGGTATCTATTGACAATTTGACCCGTGGTAAATTATATAGCCTGCTCGTGAATTGTCAGTACCCTACATCACAATCAGCTTGACAAGGGTTTCACATACTCTGTGTGAAAAGGGGGCAGATTTATATGTGGCAAAAGAACACCAAAGCTTCAAATGCATTTGAAATATGGTGTTACAAATAATTAATAAAATGCGCCTAGAGGTATAAAGCGCTTTAAATATAATTAAATGCAAAACGTTTTAAAATTTATGCATTATTTGTATAAATCTGATTTCCAAAAGTTAATTGTGTAGTTTCCGTATCAGGCGGTATTTAGGCAGGTTATACCACGTAGTTAGGAACGCTATTAGTTCAAGGGGCTTTGAAAAAGTGACTCAAATACCGTCTTCGTAGTTTTTGAGGTAGTAATCGGGCCCCAGCTCGCCTCTGTGCTTCGCCAGATTTCGATGATTCTGGAATTGCAGAAAGTCCGTCCTTTTCCCGCCGAACCAGAGAAAGGCGGGGGACAACCCTCGGGCCAACGTTACCAGCTTTCTGGAGCTGTAAGTTTACAAAAAGAACATTTCACCTCAACAAGTGAAGAAATGGAGGGTACAAATATGTTATCAGCCACTGTAATGTATCGGTAGAATGGTATACCTCTGCAGACTGGAGTAACTATCCCGTTATAGCTCACTCTCTCAGTGGGAGAGTCCAGACGAGAGAGCACAGCTACAGCATACAAGAACCGGTTAGTACAGAGATGAGGAGATTTTGTATTTTAGTCGGAAAGCTATGGAAGTGTGCAATTCATTCCCACAGGCGGCTGTGGAGGCCAAGTCATTGGGCATATTTAAAGCGGAGATTGATTAGTCAGGGCTTCTAAGTTTACGAGGAGAAGGCAGGAGAATGGGGTTGAGGGGGGTAATAAATCAGCCATGATGGAATGGCAGAGCAGACTCAGTGGGCCGAATGGCCTGGTTCAGCTCCTGTGTTTTATGGTCTAATCTCGCCCGTAAAATATAATCTCGCATCAGCGCGCATCGGCTGCGCGAACCGCGGATTACTAATGAGAGAGACGCCTGTTGGAGTTTTATTCCTAAAAACAAACCGCTTGATTTTGATTACTCTGTGGGTTCCTTTTTAGAATATTAATTTGAATACCAAAAACTTTTGGTATGTTGAAGATAGTTTATGATAAGGCCTTTGTTACACGAAGACTCCAGCCGCCAAACTTCAAATCGAATACTGCCTGCTGTCTTTAGTGGTACGGTTTAATAAGTTATTTTTAAGGTAGTTCGTTTATTTACACGCCAGTTTAGCAGCTTCCGTTAGAATGCGTAGGAAGCGCGATTTTGCTGTTAAGATACTTGAGGAGCTGGGAATGTTACACTGAACTGTATAATGATACATCACCGACATTAGGCTCGCAACCGACTTGGGTACAATCCTAAAGCGGACAAATTGCAAGCAAAATCTCAAAATTTTAAGAACCTTTACAATGAAATTATACACTTTATAACATCATCAACTTTATAAATGACTTCACGCCGAATATTCTAAATTTATATGGCCCAACGGAATGCAGCGGATACGCCAGTTTACTGTGTGATTTAATGAAGTTTAATCTGTTCTTCGAACTTCCCTCATTCCGCTGAGGGAGAAGTTTAGATGTTTGTATTTAATTTTAAAAACGAAAACCCGACAAGAAGAGGAAAGGCAGCGGATTTATTTCATAGTTGGTCTGCGCTGGGGATTGTTAAACTGACTACTTTGTGGGGTTTTGTTAAAAACTCCCAGGTTTGTTTTACTTCGAAAAACTTGTCTTTTATTTTTACAATATGTTGTTTGTGTTGTATCGAAATTATATCTCGATCCCTTTGTGTAAAATACACAGTTCTGTCAATTTTACCGTTAATGTCTCCGAGCGTGACTGACGGCTTCTAATCGCTACTTTATAGACTATTTCCTGATTCTAGAACACAAATCTTGTTTCGCTTCATCGAATTCGCCGGCTATTGTTTGGTTTTAAGGAATTACGTTGCCCTTTCCAATCGATCTCAAGTTTAAGAGGCTGGGATTTTTTTTTTGTCCTTTTTAAAAAGTTTTTATCCAGACTAAGCAACGTCTTGAACAAATCGGCGGGGATTAGAAATGAAATATGCCACGTCGGATGCACAAAAGAGAAATGATGGTGCTTTTGTTCAAATTACAAAGAGATATTGGTTAATTTCGATGCCGCGCTCGTTTGGAAATTAAAAGTTCGTCGAATAAAAATAGGCCACAATTTGGTGTGGATGATCGTTAACTCGGGAGAAAATACTCGTTTGTTAATATTACAACAAAATTAATTTTCTTGGCTCACTGTTAAATAAGGCTACCTTAAAAAGTCAATCCAACCATTGTGCAGCACCGCCGGGTCGAGCTGAATGGACAGAAAGTTTTCACTGACGCTTCGCACTGAGCCCCTAATGTCTACGTCCAACAGAATTAGAGTCTTCGCCCCCCTTCGCGCTTGGCTGGGACCTGCCGCCGGCGATCTTCGTTCCCCGACCTGCGCCGATGTCGAGAGGCGAGCGAGCACGGGGAGAGATGCGAGCAAGCAAAGAACTGGCAAAATCCCAGGGAGCAGTGAGCCACCGGGCATTGTCGCTCGACAGAGAGAGAGAGAGAGAGAGAGAGAGAGAGAGAGAGAGGGAGGCAAATCAAATTCTCCCAGATGGCAACTTCCAAGGCGGTGGGAAGAGTGAATTATTTTTTTGAATTGCCAGTGTGTGTGGTTTGTAATGTTTTGATGGCGCGGTGAGAAGCTCCACGCCCCCCACGCCCCCAGCCTCTCCAACAGTCCGCACGCCCCCCTTTAAAAAGCCTCGACCCAAACTGTAGGCGATTAAAAAGCCAACGGCGCCGTCCCATTCTCATCGTCCAACGACCCGACCGTCGTGCTCTCGGGGACCGTGCGCATGAGATCACCGCGGGGTTAGAGCACGGAGGGAGGCGGGTGCTGGTGGTGGGTGGGGGGAAGGATTGTTGTGGGTGGGAAAGGATCTCACAGAGGCAGACATTAGGAGGGGGGCATGTGGCAAACGCGCAACAGGTCGATCGCAGCAACTGTTGGCCATCTCTTCCCTCTCCAGAGCCAGTTGTTTTGCGCCGCTGACTGGTACCAACAGCCACTACCTCCACGCTTGGCGATGCATTTGAGTCATGGAACAACTCTGTGCATGTGTCCGCAAAAGTTCCCAATGATGAATGGGATTTCCAACCTTCCCCTTTCCAGCCTATAACCACTGAAAGCGATTTTATCCAGACGCTCTCCCTCTCCCACTTGAGCTCCCATTAGCTTTAAAGGGCTGTGCGAGACAGTGAGGGGGAGGGGGCTGGTGGCTCACCGTAAATTATTACCGGGTTTCATCAACAGAGGAAAGCAGCCGGTCCAACTATCTGTGTGAGAATTCCCCTTGCGTGCAATCATTCCCGGCCACTCGGCCTCGATTCCGGAACGCTCAGCTCACCTAGTCGGCGGCTTGGTTCTCGTGAGTTTTGTTTCTCATTGGACGTGTTTCCACTGAGAAATAGCGATCAGAGCGGCGGGCTGCCTTGTCGCAGGGGCCACTCCGGCACCAACCAAAGGTCTCATTGTTTTTTGATCGCAAAACACTGCTGGATGTTAAGAATATGTGTTGTGTGTGAGTTGTATGTGCTATGTTGTACACTGGTCTGGGGGGGACGTTGTTTCGTTTGGTGACATACATGGACACGGTCGAATAGCGATAAACTTGGACTTGAACTCGCTGTGCAGCGGCGCTGCATCTAGATACAAGGGGTTAATACATTCGTGCGTTGGACTTTCGTTGCTATTAGGAGAGCATCTTGCTTGTGTGGAGGTCTGAAGGCGGTGTAACTAACCACAATCTGCCCTTGCAGCGAATGGAAATTAAAGGCGAAAACAGAACGTACTGTGAACGCTGAGCGAGCCGGGCAGCTTCTGTGGAGAGAAGAACGTTCAGGTTGAAGAACTTTTCATTCAGAAACTCAAAGGGATTGGAGCGGAATTAGGTCATTTCCCCATCGAGTCTGTTCCGATGCTGTCCCGTAGTACCGAGCCCTTCCGGACTTTCTTTCAAGTGTCCCTATGGCAGGTACTAGCGGATCTCGGGAGATGCTGCCTCCGATTGTAAATCGCCTTGCGGGAACAATCGATGCAGTTGCTCTGGGCTCGGCAGCGGCTGCGTGCGGTCAAATGTCCGCACCGCAGAGCACAGTCCCAGCTCGCAGCCCAGACAAGTCAACCCGGGGAGGCGAAGGCATCCTTCCAGAGGCATTTGGCAGCGCGGGTGCTGGTCAACATAAGGGAGTTCAGCAGGGAGGAAATGGACGGTGCGGATGGTGTTCAACTGTAAAATCTCAACCGGTCTAAAATCACCTTGCAGAATTCCCCGTCACAGACAAACCTGACAGGTGTGACAGTCACACATTCACCGCTCTTCCCTTTAGGAGAGTATGTTTTGTAGATTAAAATCATCACAATTTTTGACTCCTGTGGCGTGACTGTAAATGGTCTGAACTACACGCACAAAATGCTGGAGGAATTCAGCAGTTCGGGCAGCGTCCATGGAGAGGAATTAGCAGTCGACGTTTCGGGCCGAGATCCTAAAACCGACTGTTTAATCACCTCTATAGATGCTGCCTGACCTGCTGAGTTCCTCCAGCATTTTGTGTGTGAGGCTCTGGATTTCCAGCATCTGCAGACTCTCCTGTGTTTCTGTACCTGCTCTGATCTTGATTTCATCTTTCTGGGAATCTACAGATTTGCGTATATCTCATTTTCTGAGGACCTTTGAGTTACTTCTTTCATTTTTTAGGTATCATAGCTTACTCTGTGCTATTGCTCAGTTCTGCGTTAATGTTTTTGGCATATCTTTCTCTCTTTTGGGGGCACGTCCAGTTTGATTTGGTGGGGGGGGGCATTTGATAGTAATTTACCAAAGTTACTAAGCTGCGTTTGTTACGTTGATGATTTATCTCTGTAACTTGACTCTGTGGTTCACCTGTTTTGTGGAAATGAATATTATATTGGCTCTCTAAATAAATATATAGAACATAGAACAGTACAGGCCCTTCGGCCTACGATGTTGTGTCGACCCTTTAACCTACTCCAGAATCAATCTAACCCTTCCCTCCTACTTAGCCCTCAATTTTTCTATCGCCCAAATATCCATCTAAGAGTGTATTAAGTATCTCTAATGTATCTGCCTCCGGCACCAACCCTGGCAGCGCATTTCACGGAGCCGCCGATCTCTGTGTAAAAAAAACCGTACCTCTGACATTCCCACCTCCGCACTCCCCTCCAAACAGTAAAATTATGCCCTCTCCCATCAGCCATTTCAGCCCTGGGGAAGTCTCTGTCTATCCACTCAATCTTTGCCTTCAGTCATCTTGTTCATCTCTATCAAGTCACCTCGCATCCTCCTTCACTCCAAAGAGAAAAGGCCTTGCTCTCTCAACCTATCCTGGTAAGACATGCGTTCTAATCCAGGCAGGATCCTGGTAAATCTCCTCTGAACCCTCTCTAAAGCTTCCACGGGTACAATATAGAAGCTAGAACACAGAACAATACGGGACAGTACAAGCCCTACGGCCATGATGTTTTTCCGACCTTTACACCTACCTGTAGTAGGTTAAAGGGTCGACGCAATATCGTGGGCTGAAGTTGTTCTATATATTTATTTACAGTGCCAATATAATATTCATTTCCACAGAACAGGTGGACCACAGAGATAAATCATCTAACCCTCCCCTCTCACATAGCCCTCCCGTTACCATTCATCCAGGACAGCACGATGATGTGGCAGTCAGCGCAACACTTCATAGTGCCAGCTGAAAGATCAGGGTTCAATTCCCACTGTGTTCGTTATGTGCCACGCGATGCACGTTAGTCATTAGAGGGTTCTTTATAAACAGGGAGTAAATTGCAATGAAATACTGGAAGGACCAGGGGTGAGATTTGATGGTGGCAGAAGAGACTGGAATCTGGAGCAACTAACGATGCTGGAGGAACTTGGTGGGTGGAAGCAACCCGACCGATTGAGTTCCTCCTGACATTCGATTTAATAATAAACAGGATATGTAGCTTGTATTCTAGAGTAATCAGTGTGTCCGTCAGATGTAATTGACTAAAAGGTGTTCACTTCTGAAGCAGAGGTGAGAAGGTATCCAATGGACATCAGAAATTGTTGGGAAACAAAGTAAATATGGTTCCTGAAGCATTTCTAAATCAGGAATCCGGACTTCGGGATAATTTTTTAAATCTGTGACAAAATGTTTCCCAGAGGATATTAGGAAAATCGATTTTTACTCAAAAGATTCATATCAATTTGCCAGAAATGTGAGAAGTTTGACTCTACCTTGTAAAATATAGGGGAAAGGCTTTAATCAGAATCACTTTATTGCCAGAATGTGACAAGTGCCAGAACTGATTGTGGTTCAGTGCCAGGCATAAAACACAGGACAATGCCGTTATAAACATGGGACAATGCCGTTATAAACACAGGACAATGCCGTTATAAACACAGGACAATGCCATTATAAACTCAGGACAATGCCATTATAAACACAGGACAATGCCGTTATAAACACAGGACAATGCCGTTATAAACACAGGACAATACCGTTATAAGTCAATGGTGCAAACAGCTATGAGAAATCAACAATCAACAATTAGTAGTCATGTGCGCAAACATCAATAATTAAACTGAAATAATTGTGAACAGGAACAGACTAAATAATTATCAACAGGACAAGAAGAGCAGCAAAGACCATTTAACAAATGTTGTGCAGGGACTGTTAGGGTGTTACACCTTGAGCCTTGGAGATGACGTGTGGTCCTGGTGGTGATGGTCTTGTAGCGTCTCCCTGATGGCAATTTGGTAAACGGGTGACCGCTCTGGTGGGTGGAGTCATCAGTAATTTCTCCAGCTCTTTTCTTCGCTCTGGCGATGAACAGGTCTCTTAATGTCAGTACCTGACAGCCAATGATCTTCTCCACTGAGTGAACCACTCATGCAACCTGGACTTGGAGAGGGAGGAGGAAACGGGAAACCAAATGGTGACAGAGTGGTCACCACACTCTCATTGATGGCTGAGTAAAAGTTCATCAGGGTACGCCCTGAGACGTTACGTTTCCTAAGCTGGTGTAGGAAGAACAGTCTCTGTTGGGCTTTCCTCGTGATGGGCGTAATGTGCTTGTCCCACTTCAACGTAGCGGTAATGGAAGTCCCCAGGAATTTGAATGACTCAACCACTGACACAGCCTGACCATTAATGAGTTAATTGGCCATATTTTGCTCTTAATATTGCCTTTGTTGTTATACCTAGTGTTAAGTCCTTTGCAGTTTGGATCTACCATGTGGCATTTAAGACTGTTCTATGTAAAGGAGAACCATCTTGTGTCACATAGGCAACCTCATGTTGGCGTCTGTCTTGTGTTACTTGGGAATGGCCTGCATTATTAGGATGTATCCAGTGAATTCTGAGTCTGTCTGTGTCAGTTGTGTTACGGATGTCTAGTCTGTGTTACTGGGATCTGAGGCTTTGATTGGACACGTCCTGTGATATTTACAGAATTCATTTATCACAGAATTACAGAATGTTTCTAGATGGAATGCAGTTGATCACCCTGTTGATTCCATATTCTCTAGGTAATGCCAATCCAATCAATCTCTCAATCTCCCCATTTCTGCCCCCTTCCCATAGCCCCTATATATTTACAGCTCCCTCCAATACAACGTTCAAATTTCAAAGTGCATTAATGTATATACAGCCTTGAGATGCATCAACTTAACCGCCAGCCATAAAACAAGGAATCCAAAAGAACCCAATTAAAAAAGGACCAATGCACAGAGGAGAGAAAAAAAAAAACAAATTGTGCGAACACTAAAAAGAATCAACAGCGATCAGAAGGAAATTGAGTCCATAGACCCGGAGCCAGGGCAGCTGGATTAGGCCCACAGCCTCAGTCTTGGTTCATCTCAGAGCGAGGTAAATCATCGCAAAGCTCGCCGATACAAAGCCTGGAACAGCGGGAGCAGTCTCACAACCTCCGTGCCGCAGAGAGAGGGGTAAATGAGCCGAATTGGTCCAACATTCACCTCCAGACCCAACGTCCTGCCTTTACAGTCTGTCTGGGCTAGCATTTAAATTGTTCAAACGCCAAGTCGTCCCCCACACAAGGACCTGGGCCCCGTCCACAGCGATACGCTCTGAGCCTGTACCCCGCCACCCAGCCGATGGCCGTACGCGACCTTTCCAAATCGGCTCAGCACTTAGATTGATCCAACCTGGCTCCCAATTTAGATGGACGGGCTCCGAGACTCCTCCGCTCCGACTCCTTTTCAATTCGCTCACTCCAACTCCAAGACCATCTCGAACATGCCTCGACCTCGCTCCGACGACTTCTCCTTGAGCAGTCCACGCTCCAACTTTGCATTGTGCCCTCAAGTCAGCTTTGCCTGGACCCTCCAGTCAGCTTCGCCTTTGCTCACCTCTTCCTTCTTTGTGGTGACAGTTTACCACAATTTACCACAGAAAAAGTGTTATTAGTAAAGTATTTAGTCATATTTCTTGCTTTATGAACCACCAGTAAGCTGTCGTCCAACTTTAGTTGTGCCATCTTAAACCGTAAGTCTTGTGTTACTCTTGTGCATCTGTTTTATATGTGACAGCTGGTTTTCAGTCCATGGTAACACACTTCCTCCAAAGCCTTGTACTCTTAATTCATGCACCAGCCTCAAATGCGGTCACTTGTCCTTTTGCCCCCAAGTTTTAAATCTGTGCCTCTGTCCTGGAACCTCCTCTGATTTTCTAAGCTAATTCTCATCTAGTACATCTAATCTCCCATCAACCTTCTTTGGAAAGATGTAATATACCATCTAAATTGTCACTAAGGAGGAATGACCATTGTTACTGAGATGTGCTCTGTGAATTTTGTGGGCCTTATGTTTGTCTCATATTACTGAAACTTTTCCAGTGTCATTGGGCTCTGTCCTGTGCTGACAAATACAAACAGTGGTGAAAACCCAAATCAGGACGAGGTTACAAAAGCCTGAAAATGTGTACCAACCAGGCTCAGGGACAGCTTCGTCCTCGCCGCTAAAAGGCGATTGAGTGGGCCTCTTGTGTGATAAAGATGGATTCTCTCTTTTCTTTTTAAATCTTTTTATTAGTTTTAAACAAACATAAATGAAACATGAATAGAGAGTTTGAGAGTACATAATTAATAGGTTAAAGTATAAATACAAATAGATGATAATCCATATATAACCTCCCAAACTCATAGTAATTATGAAAAATGGAGTAAATAAGAACCCCCCCCAAAAAAAGAAAAAAAAACCTAACCAACATGGGCCATTGCATTTTGTCAAATATACACAGTAGCGTCAATAACTCCGCACCTCCATCCAAATAATTAAGGATAATAAAAGTAAGGTTTAGGAAAAGTCAGTTTAGTTCATATGAAAATGTTAAGATGGATTCTTGACCTCACATACTACCTCGAAGCACTGATTTGATAAAATACTCTGTATGGATACCATATCAATCAAAGATTTTCACCGTATCTTGGTGTATTTAACAATAATAAACCAATTTAATCTGAATCAGGTTTAATATCACTGGCACGTCATGAAATTTGTTAACTCTGCAGCAGCAGAACAATGCAACACATGGTAATAGTGATAAAAAGAAAACTGAATTACAGTAAATATATATATATATAAAATAGTTAAATAAGTAGTGCAAAAATAGAAATAAAGTAGTGAGACAGTGTTCACCGGTTCAATGTCCATTTAGAAATCGGAGGGGAAGAAGCTGTTCCTGAGTCATTGAGTGTGTGCCTTCAGGCTTCTGTGCCTCCTGCCTGAGAAGAGGGCATATGCTGGGTGATGGGGTCCTTAATGATGGATGCCACCTTTCTGAGGCGTTGCTCCTTGAAGATGTCCTGGATACTTCAGAGGCTAGTGCCCGTGATGGAGTTGACTAAGTTTAGATCTCTCTGCAGTTTACTTCAATCCCGTGCCCACCCACGCCCCACATTTCAGATGGTGATGCGGCCGGTTAGAATGCTCTCCAGGCTACATCTGTAGAAATAGGTGAGAAATTAATAATTTACCAACTTCACCTTCCCCCATCCCGGCTGACACACTGTACTTACTGAGAGCACATTGCAGTGAGCCCTGTTGCAGCCTTGCTATTTTGTAAAAACAATGAGCTTTATTTGTTACAAGGTGCATTAAAACAGTTTGCGTAGGCCATTGTTTGCTGGGAGGGAGAGTGTCGCTATGCTTCTAGCGCTAACATAGCACGCCCACAACTCGCTAACGTTTGGAATGTGGGGAAACCTTCGCCGTCACGGGGTGAACGTGCAAACTCCTCACAGGCAGCAGCAGGAAAGCTGCTTTCCCTCCGATCTCCCCGGAGTGCCAGTCCGGGGCACTGGAAGCCCGCTCCGGGGTAACTCATCTCCTCTCCGCCTCTTCCCGGGCTCGCCGGAGGAGTGCGGCAAAATGTGTTTCAGCAGCGCCACCTGCTGGATGACGTGGAACTACAGAAACTCACATTTTACAGTGCGGTTCTGTACCTGAGGGGCTTCCCTTGCATCACTGAAGCTGCAGCAACAGAACATAGAACACTGCAGCTCAGTACAGGCCCTTCGGCCCACGATGTTTAACCTACCCTAAGATTAATCTAACCCTTCCCTCCCACATAGCCCTCCACTTTCCTATCAATAGAAGATGGAACATAGATATTCTGGATCATATTGGGTGGCACCGTAGCCTGCGGCTAGCATAACGCTTTACAGCACTGGCAGTAAGATCAGGGTTGCTGCCTGGGAGGAGTTTGTACATTCACTCTATAATTGTGTGAGTTTCCTCTGGATGCTTCCGTGCCCTCCCACATTCCAAAGTTGTATGAGTTCGTAAGTTGTGGGCATGCTCTGTGGCAGCACTTGTAGTTGCCCCCTCCCTCCCCCACGTATCCTCACACTGTAGGTTGTGATGTAAATGTCACATTTCCTTGTGTGATTTGATGTTTTGATATATCGTGACAAAGCTAATCTTTCAAAATTACCTTTAATCTTAAATATAGTCCCAAATTCCAAAAATAAAAAGGAATCTTCAATCAATGATTGTGCTCCGTACACAACTATCTGACTTTCAGACTGTTTTCGTCTACATTTCCATATAATTTCTCGAATTCCAGAGATTTCGATATCTCCAGCATTAATAAATGAAACTTAAGTGTGATAACTTGCCTTCTATCATTCACTTCCCACTGGTTGTGACATCTCTGGGAAGCACATGATGCCCAGGATACAAAATAGGCAGAAAGATCGGAGAAGGAGCAAGTTTGTGTCTGGCTCTCCAGGGATGCCTCTGATCACAAAGAAATGCTGTAACAGGGCAGACTGCTGTGTGTGTGTCCTTCGATAAGCGCTGTGAACCCGCGACAGGGCACTTTGATTCAAGGTTTCACTTCTGTTTACCGTGTGTGTGGTCAGACACAAGTGTCTGTACAAAAGTGTATGCATGCAAGCGTGTGTGTTATTATGCAAGTGTACGAGTGTGCAAGCATGTGTGCACATGCCTGTATGTGCAAGTGTGTGTATGCGTGTGCATGCACTTTTGTCAGTGTGCTAGTGTGTATGTATGTTGATATGTGTACAAGGGTGTGTAAGCGTGTGCGTACACTGTGTACGAGTGTGTGGGGAGCTGTGTGTATCTGGAGTACACTATTGTTCATTATGGTATGTGGAGTAGCAGTGTGAGTAGACCATCTGATCATTCAAGTCCACATAGTCATTCTTCAAGGTCATTACTGATCTGGTTCATTTCCTGCACTTTCCTCTCGTTTTTGTGAACTAAACGAGACCTTTAGTAAATCAAGAAGAAATGAGAGCGAGGTGGCAAAGCATAGTGGGGGGGGGGAGTGGGGAATTGACAGATGAAGAGCGATGGGCTGGGCAGAAAACGTAACCAAAAATATCAACACGGAGCAACACCAGAGTTGGTAAAAACTTCGTGGCCATGACTTGAATGCATGTATATTTGCAATAGGATGGATGACTCGAGAGAACGGGTAGCAACACAAGTAAATCTTCACAGAGATTTGGTTGCAAGGTGACCAGGACTGACTGCTCAGTTTTCCGGGTCATGCAGAGTTCCAGCACATCAGGCCAGAAGACCATAAGGCATAGGAACAGAATTCGGCCATTCTGCCCATCTTAATCTGCTCCATCATTATAAAGACCGATTCATTATCTTCCTTTATGCCATTCTCCTGCCTTCTCTTCATAACCTTATGAACCCAAAACCTATCAAACCCCACTTTAAATATACCCAATGGCTTGGCCACCACAGCCGTTTGTGGCAATGAATTACAAGGGCTCACCATCTTCTGGCTAAAGAAATTCTTCCTCCTCTCTGTTCTAAAGGGACATCCTTGTATTCTGAGGCTGTGCCTGTTGGACCGAGACTGCCCCACTATAGGAAATATCATCTCCACATCCACTCTGTCTAGGCCTTTCGTTATTCAATATGTTTCAATGAGATCCCTCCCCCTCATTCTTCTAATCTCCAGTGAGCACAGGCCCAGAACCACCAAATGCTCCTCATACATTAACCCTTTCGTTCCCTGGATCATTTTTGTGAACCTCCTCTGGACCCACTCTAACGCCAGCGCATCTTAGATCAGAAAAGCCAAAGGGGAAGAGAAACAGGGCAGTGTTGTGAATCAAAGGAAATATCAGAAAGGTGTTAAGTCATGCTATAAAGGAAGTGGATAGTATTGTAGAATCTGTTTAGGTTTAAATCATATACAGTAGGGATAGGAAGATTCAAGTGGGAGCACCCTATAAGCCCCCAAAATGTGTACTTTTGAATGGACAGAACACAATAGCGGAAACATCCAGGGCATCTTTGAAGGGAACTGCAATTGTCAGGTGATCATAAACACAAGAGATTCTGCCGATGCTGGAAATCCGGAGTAACACACACAGAGTGCTGGAGAACTCAGCAGGTCAGGCAGTACCTACCAAAATGAATAAACAGTAGGCGTTTCGGGCCAAGACCCTTCTTCAGGACTGGAAAGGAAGGGGGAAGACGCCAGATTAAAAAGGTGGAGGGAGGGGAAGGTGAATAGCTGGAAGGTGATAGGTGGGTGGGAAAGGTAAAGGGCAGGCGAAGAATGAATCTAATAGGAGAGGTGTGGACCATTGGAGAAAGGGGAGTAGGAAGGGACCCATGGGGAGGTGATAGGCAGGTGAGAAGAGGTCAGAGTGGGGAATAGAAGAAGAGGGGAGGGGGAGGGATGTTTTTAACCAGAAGGAGAAACCAATATTCAGGTCATCAGGTTGGAGGCTACCCAGATGGATTATAAGGTGTTGCTCCTCCACCCTGAGAGTGACCTCATCCTGGCACAAGAGGAGGCCATGGACTGACACGTTGGAGTGGGAATTGAAATCAGAATTAAATGTTTGGCCAACAGGAAGTTATGCTTCTGGCGGGCAGAGTGGTGGTGCTCTCCCAATTTACAACAAGTCTCACCAATGTGGGGGAGGCCACATCAGGAGCACCAGACACAATAGACAGGCCCCGCAGATCCACAGGTAAAGTGTTGCCTCACCTGGAAGGGCTGTTTGGGACCCTGACTGGGGGGAGGGTGGAAGTGAAAGGGCAAATGTAGTACTTAGCTGCTGGCAAGGGTAAGAGCCAGGAGGCAGATTCGTGGGAAGGGACGAATGGACAAGGGAATCACAGAGGGAGCAATCCCTGCGGAAAGTGGAGGGGAGGGGAGGTAAAAATATGCTTCATTGTAGGATCCCTTTGGAGATGGCAGAAATTATAGAGAATGGCATGGGCATGTTGGGGTGGTGGGTAAGGACAGCAGGAACTCTATCACTGTTAAAGCCACAGGAAGGTGGGTTGAACGCGGAGGTTTCAGTCAACTGTCAAGGATATTGTAGAAGAATTTGTGGGAGAGTCAGGGAGTCATATAGCACCACAACACAGAAACAGGCCCTTCAGCCCATCTAGTCCATGCTAAGATGTTTCTGTACCTATATCCATCCACTCATACCTGGACCATAGACCTCCATTCCCCTCCCATCCATGTACTTCTGTAATCTTCTCCTAAATGTTGCAATCAAACCTATATCCATCACTTCTGCTGGCAGCTTGTTTCACACATGCACCACCCCCTGAATAAAAACATTTCCCTTAAATATTTAACCTTCACCTTTAACCCATGACCTCTAGTTCTCGTCTCACCCAGCCTAAGTGGAAGAGGCCTGCTTGCATTTATCCTGTCTATATCCCTCACAATTTTGTATACGTCATTAAATATCCCTTCATTCTCCTACACGCCTGGGGAAAAAAGTCCGGAGCCATATCCTCATTTCCAAATCCAGGTCCTCAAATGCCGGCAACATCTGTGAACCCGCATCCACCACTTCTGTTGGGTGTTCTCACCACCCTCTGAGTGAGGAGGTCCCCCCTCAGCTTTCCCTGAAATCGTTAACCAATCATTTAAAGCTGAAGTGAATAAATCTGATTCTGAGCAGTAATCAGCCATGTGAGGCAGATTGCTTTATGAGTAATTGTACCAAATTATCTATTTGATGTGTCCAATGTACGCTTATTAGAGTGTGTAGTGTAGGCCTCCGTTAGTCTCGATAGACCATGGATCTGCACCTTGGAAAGTTTCCAGGGCACAAGCCTGGGCAAGGTTTTTTTTTTAATGGAAGACCGGCAGTTGCCCAAGCTGCAAATCTCCCCTCTCCACGCCACCAATATTGTCCAAGGGAAGGGCACTAGGACCCATACAGCTTGGCACCAGTGTCGTCGCAGAGCAATGTGTGGTTAAGTGCCTTGCTCAAGCACACACACACAGCCTCAGCCAAGGCTTGAACTAGCGACCTTCAGATAACTAGACGAACGCCTTAACCACTTGGCCACGTGCTTATTGGAGTAATAGCTATAACAAGATAATCACCATCTTTTTCTCCTTCCATTGTGTTTACTAGTATGCCCGCTCAGTACCCGCAACCCACCTAAAACTGCCTCTCTCTTCAGATCCTTACATTCATCTTCAGGAAGAAAATGTTCTCAGTTTCTATGCTCCACCACCCAAGGCAACCTGTTCACAGGTGCTTCATCTGGTAAGATGGTATCAGTCAAGAGACGCTCATGGTGCCACTTTATGCCCCAAATTGCTGCCTCACGGTCGTGTAGTGGCACGGGTGACTCAGGGTCCATTCTGCTGCTGTCTGTAAGGAGTTTGCACGTTTCTCCCCATTACCATGTGAGCCTCCCTCTGGGTGCTCTGGTTTTCTCCCACATCCCAAAGTTGGACGTGTTAGTGGGCTTGCTATGTTGGCACAGGAAGCACGGCAGCACTTCGGGCTGCCCCCAGCACATCTCGGGCTGTGTTGGCCATTCAAGCCAATAATGCTCTTCACTCCATGTTTCAATATACATGTAGCAAATAAAGCAAAATCTTTCTTTAATCTTCCTCATCAGTGTCAAAATGTGTAAATGAAATCTTTTAAGTGTTAAATGAAGAAGTATCATGACAATAACAAAATAAAATGAAATGTCATGGCAAATAACAAATAAAACTTGCTTTTGTTGGCACCTTTTATGAAGTAAGATAACCCATATGTACTTCACAACTTATCAAAAGTTTTGCAATGTAGTCTCAGTTGTAATATAGGAAACATGGTACAACTAACTCCCACAGCGGAAATCTGTTTAGTGATGTTCACTGGGAAGACGGTGGGAGGGGTGGGGAGAGAACACCCACAGTCTTCATCGATGCAATGCCGTGGAATCATCTATGTCCACCTCAAAGAGCAAATTAACCTCGCTGATTGTGAACCAAAGAGTCAGCCTCGAGCTTTGTGCGTGGGCCTTTGAACTATTCCCAGTCCAGAGACACGTCTGTTTTTGCCATGGCTGACATCTTTATTAATAGGTTCAATAAAATAATGGGGGTGCAATATACTGCAGTCCAGAATTGGTTTATCATTGTCATGTGTCTCTATACAGTGAAAACCTTTTGTTTGTGTGCCATCCACGCAGATTATTTCCATACACTGAGAGTAAAATTAAAACCAGAATGCAGAATATAGCATTACAGTTACAGAGTGCGCTGTAGGTAGGCAAGGATCAAGAGTTCATGAATTCACCTTTTGGCATGTGAGAGGTCTGCTCAAGACTCTGATGAAAACAGGATGGATGCTTTCCTTGAGCCTGACGGTACATGCTCTGCAACTTTCTTGTCTTCTGCCCAATGGGAGAGGGGAGAAGAGGCAATAACTGGGGTGGAGGGGGTCCTTGATTACACAAAGCAGTGGGAAGTGGAGTCCGTGGAGGTTGCATGACGAGCTGCTCTGTGTTCACGACTCCCTGTAATTTCGCGCAGAGCAGTTGCCACCCCAAGCTGAGATGCTTTCTCAGTTGGCAAGGGCTCTCAGGAACATGGTGAACTTCTTCAGCCTTCAGAGGACATAACGGTGCTGGTGTGTTTTCTTGGCTGCAACGTCCACACGGACGGAATCTCAGTTCTCCCATTTTTCTTCCTGTTCCTTTCTTTAGAAAGATTAGAAAATGATTCGATTCTTTCTCTGGTACTAGGTACCTAATAAAGTGGCCATGAGTGTGTGCTGTGCTGCTGGCCTGATCATAACAGTCCAGCTTGATCTGTTCTGATTTCTCTATGTAATCCCATATAAAATGGCTTTCATTCTTCTTCTGGGCTATTAAAAATAAAGCCTATTACTCCCAAGGTCTAAAAGCTATTTTTGAACATTACTGTGTTATGAAAACAATTCCTTCTGCTCCGAGACTTTTATTATTTCTCCAACTCCTGCTGGAATGAACAATAATTTTCCACAGCTACTGTTTTCATATTTTTTTGAGCAACTCTCTTTGCACCAACTGTAACATCGCCTGTATTATCATCTTGGCACAGTTAATTGGACTCTTGCCTTGATTTTCCAAAGACTGTGGAGAAGAAACATTTTTGTTCACTTGTGGGATATGTTTATCTGACAAGGATCAACTTTAACTGCAATATACAGTTACACGTATTAAAAATTAGCTGTGGTGTGTTGTCATGGCATGCAATAAAAATAACAGCAGAAAGAGTAAAGAATTATATAAAAATAATGTTAGAGGTTAAAGTCGAGATATGGAATAAAATGTACATAAATACATCAATATCAGCATGTATTTGCAACGTAAACAGCATTATAAGCAGTGGTTTAAAGTGATTATAGTGCAATGCTGTGATTGGGTTACAGATAGAGGGGGTTGGGGTGCCTACCAGAATGGTTGATCAGATTAACTACCGTACCTGGGGGAAGAAGCTTTTAAGTGGTGTGCAGTTTCTGTTTTAAAAACCCTATCGCACTTTACAGAAGAGAGCAGTGGGAAAAGGCAGTTTGGGTGGGTAGCATCCACAATTGTTTCTCTTGCCTGTTTCTTTCTCGTGGATCCATACAAGTCCTGTAGTGATGCAGTCAATTTAGTAAAATGCCCCAAGGTACGTTACAAAGCACAGATTCTTATTGATAATTTCATAGACCGAAACTGCTATTTTAGTGATGTGTACTGTATACCTAACAATTCTCTTTGCTACTCCAGTTTGACATTTATTCTCAAGAATGTTACAGCTAACCTTTGTCTCCCTATTAAAATACAAACCCCATTTCCAGAAAAGTTGGGATATTTTCCAAAATGCAATAAAAACAAAAATCTGTAATTTGTTAATTCACGTGAACCTTTATTTAACTGACAAAAGTACAAAGAAAAGATTTTCAATAGTTTTACTGACCAACTTAATTGTATTTTGTAAATATACACAAATTTCGAATTTGATGGCTGCAACACACTCAACAAAAGTTGGGACAGAGTTAAAATAAGATTGAAAAGTGCACAGAATATTCAAGTAACACCGGTTTGGAAGACTCCACATTAAGCAGGCTAATTGGTAGCAGGTGAGATATCATGACTGGGTATAAAAGTAGCGTCCATCAAAGGCTCAGTCTCTGCAAGCAAGGATGGGTCGTGGCTCACCCCTTTGTGCCAAAATTCGTGAGAGAATTGTTAGTCAGTTCAAAAGGAACATTTCCCAACACAAGATTGCAGAGAATTTAGGTCTTTCAACATCTACACTACATAATATTGTGAAAAGATTCAGAGAATTCAGAGACATCTTAGTGCGTAAAGGGCAAGGTCGGAAACCACTGTTGAATGTGCGTGATCTTCGAGCCCTCAGGCGGCACTGCCTAAGAAACCGTCATGCTACTGTGACAATTATAGCCACCTGGGCTCAGGAGTACTTCAGAAAACCATTGTCACTTAACACAGTTTGTCGCTGCATCCAGAAATGCAACTTGAAACTGTATTACGCAAGGAGGAAGCCACACATCAACTCTATGCAGAAACGCCGGCGAGTTCTCTGGGCCCGAGCTCATCTCAGATGGACTGAAAGACTGGAACCGTGTGCTGTGGTCAGAGGAATCCACATTTCAGCTAGTTTTTGGAAAAAACGGGCGTCGAGTTCTCCGTGCCAAAGATGAAAATGACCATCCTGATTGTTATCAGCGAAAGGTGCAAAAGCCAGCATCTGTGATGGTATGGGGATGCATCAGTGCCCACGGCATGGGTGAGTTGCATGTATGTGAAGGTACCATTGACTCTGATGCTTATATTAGGATTTTAGAGAGATGTATGTTGCCATCAAGGTGACGTCTCTTCCCGGGATGTCCATGCTTATTTCAGCAGGACAATGCCAGACCACATTCTGCAAGGGCTACAACAGCGTGGCTTTGTAGACACAGAGTGCATGTGCTTGACCGGCCTGCTGCCAGTCCAGATCTATCTCCTATTGAAAATGTATGGCGCATCATGAAGAGGAGAATCAGACAACGGAGACCACGGACTGTTGAGCAGCTGAAGTCTTATAACAAGCAAGAATGGACAAAATTTCTAATTGTAAATCTACTACAATTAGTATCCTCAGTTCCAAAATGATTAAAAAGTGTTATTAAAAGGAAAGGTGATGTAACACAATGGTAAACGTGCCTCTGTCCCAACTTTTGTTGAGTGTGTTGCAGCCATCAATTTCTAAATTTGTGTATATTTACAAAATACAATTAAGTTGGTCAGTAAAACTATTGAAAATCTTTTCTTTGTACTTTTGTCAGTTAAATAAAGGTTCACGTGAATTAACATATCACAGATTTTTGTTTTTATTGCAACTGGGAAAATAACCCAACTTTTCTGGAAATGGGGCTTGTACATGCATGTTCAAGTTGATTCCCCACTGTGAACTTAATACTTGACATTCAGTTTTGGATGAAATTCTAGGGTTGGCACTGTTTTACATTGTAAATACCGTAAGGTTTATAAGAGGCAATCGGCTGACATTGTTTATGCTGGCATACGATTGAGCAGTTGTGCCTATTCCAATCTCTGCTTTTTCCACATAGATTTGAAAATTTTCTCTCTCAGTGGCTATTTAATTCCCTTTCCAAAGCCTTGGCTGATTTCTTTGCTATCGCAACGAGAGGCAGACTATATCCACTCATGGGGTAAAAATGTTTTTGCAGATGTCACCCTGTATCTTTTGCCACAAGCACTACATTTTTGGTGGCATTGTACAGTATAGTGCCAGTGGCTGGCTTCACCCCCCGAGAAGGGGGGTGTCCGTATGTCTGTCCTGTGACCATGTGGGTTTCCTCCCATATTCCAAAGGCGTATGGGTTAGGGTTAGTAAATTGTGGGCGTGCTATAGTGGTGCTGGAAGCATGGTGATATGGGCAGTCCCCAGCACGCCGTTGGTCTGTGATGGTCATTGACACAAACAATGCATTTTACTGTAAATTTACGGTCAAATATAACTAATCCTTATGTTTATAAAACTGGACCATCTGCTCATCAGATCAATTCCTTTCCACCTACTCTGTCCAAAGCAGCTGGTCTTGTAGATTTAAATTGACCTTCTGTTGAGAAAAATGTCAAACACCGTATGTTCAAAAATTTATTCCACTCCATTTAACGACAGGATTCTTGTCTTTTCATCAATAATTTCAACCAATCCTTTCTTACTGGTTGCTTCACCGTCAGGTATGGAGGCGCCACTGCACAGGATTGGAGAAAGCTGCAGAAAGCTCTAAGCTCAGTCAGCTCCATCATGGACACTAGCCTCCCCAGCATCGAGGACACCTTCAAAAGGCAATGCCTCAAAAAGGCAGCATCTGTCATTAAAGACCCCTATCACCCAGGACATGCCCTCTTCTCATTGCTACCATCAAGGAGGAGGTACGGAAGCTAAAAGAGACGCATTCAACATTTCATGAACAGCTCCTTTCCCTCTGCCATCGGGTTTCTGAATGGACAATGAACCCATGAACACTACCTCACAATTTATTTTTTTAACATTATTTATTTTATTTACAGGGCAACAAAGGGCAAGACCAGAGGACATCCTTTTAAAAGGTAAGTGGAGAAAAGTTTAGAGAAGATGTCAGAGGCTGTTTTACACAGAGTGACAGGTGCCTGGCATACACACCTCAGCATGATGGCAGAGGCTGATACAGAAGGGATATTTTAAAAACTCTTAGATAGCCACATGGTGAATGAAAATGGACCAATGTATCAGAGGGAAGCATTAGATTGATTGAGGTTTATATATATTTATATCGTGGGCTGAAGGGCCAGGGCTGTGCTATACAGTTCTTATGTTCTACATTCATTTCAACTGCTCCCCCTCTGATCCTTCTGTCTCTTCCTGGTCTACTTTGTTTCTTCCTAACTCACCCCCAGCTCCCATCACCCTATCCCTTCCTCCTCCTCTACCCACTCCATTTGCCCATCGCCCACACAGTCCACCCACTAGTTCTCTCCTCCATTGTATGCATCTTCCCTCCCTTGATTCCATGTTCCACCATCCTGTCCTGTCAGATTCCATCACACATTCAATATTCTGTATAAGGGGGAGGTGGAAATTCTGACTGAGTGGTGCCGCAACAGCAACCTCTTACTCAGTGTCACCAAAACCAAAGAGCTAATTATTGATTTCATGAGGAGGAAACTTGGGGGGTCTATGAGCCAGTTCTCATCTCGGGATCAGAGGCGAAGAGGATCAGTAACTTCAGATTCGTTGGTGTTAACATTTCAGGGGATCTGTCCTGGGCCCAGCATATAATTGCCATTACAAAGAAGGCACAGCAGTGCTGCTACTTAGAAGTTTGCAAAGATTCAAAGGTCCCAAACGTCTATAGATGTGCAGTGGAGAATATATTGACTTGTTCCATCATGACCTGATATGGAAACGCCAATGCCCTCCCCACCACATCTCCAAGGTGTGCTGATGCAGGAAACAGTTTCCATCATCAGGGACCCCCACCATCCAGTTCATTTTCCTCCTTGTTCCTGCCATCAGGAAGAAGGTACAGGAGGCTCTGGACCCACACCTCCAGGTCTATGAACAGTTATTACCCCTCAGGCATCAGGATCCTGAACCAGAGGGGAAAACTTCCTTGGTCCCATCTCTGAACTGTTCCCTCAACCTGTGGACTTGAATTCAAGGACTCTTCATCTCATGTTTGATATTTACTGCTCATTTATTTCTTTATTTATCTATCTATTTTTTGTTGTCTTGTGCACATTGATTGTTTGTCCGTCTTCTTTTGTGCAGTTTTCCACTGATTCTGTTGTGTTTCTTTGTTTTACAGTGAATGCCTACAAATAAATGAATTTCCGGGTTGTATATGGTGATTATATATGTACTTTGATCATAAATTTACTTTGTACTTTAAATCATCTGTAGCTCTGCATAACCTCTGCCTATTTCCACTCTTCCCTCCTCTATCCGCCTGTCACCCCTCCTCACCTTGATCCACTGGTAGCTCTTTGCTCAATGGGTCCCTTCACCTTTTCATACTGGCTATTCGCACTCTATCTTTCAGCCCAGATGCAGTGTCAACCCAAAATGTCAACTGCCTTTTCCCACCTGACCCTCTAGGTTCTTCCAGAATCTTGTCTGTTTCTCCATATCGTTGCTCTCCGCCGTAATATTCCATTTGATTGCACACTCCTTTCTATGACAATGTTTGATCATGTCTACCTCTTTAACATTGCCTTTCTCCCTTTGGCATCATATCTATTGTTGAAATCCCTTCACCCTGATGTTGTTGCTTGAATATTCATCATCATTATGTGCCATGTCGTATGATATGGCCAGCCATGGTCTTTGACCACGATTGTACTTGGCAAATGTTTCTACAGAAGTGGTTTTGCCATCGCCTTCTTCTCGACAGTGTCTTTACAAGATGGGTGACCCCAGCCATTATCAATACTCTGCTTGGCGTCAGTGATCACATAACCGGGACTTGTGATCTGCACCAGCTACTCATACGACCATCCAACACCTGCTCCCACGGCTTCACGTGACCCTGATCAGGGGGCTAAGAAGGTGTTGTGCCTTTTCCAAGGGTGACCTGCAGGCTAGTGGAAGGAAGGAGTGCCTTACACACCCTTTTGTAGAGATGCATCTCCGCCCCACAACCTGCCTGAATATTAACTAATTAAATACCCTCATTGCTGTTCTATTTTATTTGGAGATACAGGGCCTTCAGGCCCAATGAGCCCTAAACCCCCATTTACACCCAAACGACCAATTAACCTACTAACCCACACGTCTCTGGAATGTGAGAGAAAATCGGAGCATCTGGAGGAAGCCCACGTGGTCATGGGGGGGGGTGTACAATGTCCTTACAGACAGCAGTGGAATTGAACCTGGGTCACTAGCACTGTAATAGCATTATGCAAACCACCTTGCTACAGGATAGTACCTGGATTAGAGGACAGGCTATAATGAGCAAGAAGCTGGACAAATTTTGTTTGTTTCCTATGGACCAGTGGAGGTGGAGAGAAATTTTTTATAAAATCATGAGAGGCATCGATAGAGTAGACATTTCAATCCTTTTTTTATTGATTTTTTTAAAAAAATGAATAGATACAAATCAGAGGAGAAGTTATATCAAATACATAATGCAATAAACATACAAAGCAACAAAAGGGATGTATACTGTCAAAGTCATGTAAATATTGTATTAGGCTATTATATATAAACAAAGAACCACAACTCCTCTTGACCATTCATACAAAAAAAAGAAAAAAAGACTAGAAATTCTTATAATTAAGAGAAAAAACCCACTAAACTAACCTAAAACAACAAAAGAGTACTGGGCAGTCCATTTGAGGATAAAATTACAAAAGAAATGAGAAAACTTCCTTCTGGTCAGATCTGAAACTTCGCGGAGAGAGAGAAAAAAAAATAAATTTTACCTAAAAAAAGATAGAAAAAAAACTAGATCATATGAAAATATTGAATAAAAGGTCGCCGGGTTTGCTCAAATTTAAAAGATGTATCGAACATCTAACTTCTAATTTTCTCCAAGCTTAAACAAGACATAATGGAGGAGAGCCAAAAAAAAAACAGTAGATAGAGTAGACAGACAATATATTTTTCGCCAGGTTGAAATGTCTTATACCAGAGGGCATGATTTTAAGGTGGAGAGGGTACATTCAAAGGAGATGTGAGTGGCAAGTTGTTTTACCCGGAGAGTAGTGGATGTCTAGAATGCACTGAGGCAGATACATGAGAAACTTCTAAGAGATATTTAGGTAGGCACATGAATGTGAGGAAAGTGGAAGGATCTGGACATTGCTTAGGCAGAGTTCAGTTGGCAATTTGATTATTAATTTAACTGGCTCAGCCCAACATTGTGGACCAAAGGGCTTCCCCACTATTAGAAACATCCTCTCCACATCCACTCTATCTAGGCCTGTCAATATCCATCAAGTTTCAGTGAGATCTCCTCCTGCCTGTGTTCTATGTACAGGTCATTAAAAACTTTGCTTCTCACCATTACAAGGACCACTGCTTGTCACTCTTGTCACTGCTTTTTGAGACGGTGATTTAGATGCATATCATATTTTTTTACTGAGTTAAGTATTGTATGTAATTAGTTTTGCTACAACAAGTGTATGGGACATTGGAAAAAAAAGTTGAATTTCCCCATGGGGATGAATAAAGTATCTATCTATCTATCTAAGAAGAATTTTCTGTTTATATTGTGTGTTTCCAGCATTCCTTGCTTCTTTTTCAGATTCAGTTGCTCCTACACTCCCCGCAGTGGCTCTTTTTACTATTAATGTGGTAATGTTCAAAGATGGTTTGAAATGCTAAGTGTCAGTAAGAGCGAGTGTTCTATCAAGGCTTTGAGATGGCATACAGATGTATTATAAATCTCCACCTCACTCCTCACCTTCTGTGGAATCAGTGACATAGAACATGAACACAGACTCTGCAGCATACAGCCACCACGGAAACAAATTTCACACCACAAGACCATAAGTCATCGGAGCAGAATTAGGCTATTCGCACCATCAAGTCTGCCCCATCATTTCACCAAGGCTGATTTATGATCCTACTCAACCCTAATCCCTGCCTTCTCTCCCTTACTAAACAAAAATCTATCTCTTTGAAACCTATTTGAATATTGAAAGGCCTAGACAGAGTGGTGGAGAGGATGTTGCCTATAGTGGGTGGGTCTAGGACCAGAGGGCACAGCCTCAGAGTAGAGGGGTGTCCATTTAGAACAGAGATGAGGAGGTATTTCTTTAGCCAGAGGGTGGTGAAACTGTGGAATTCACTGACAGCTGTGGAGTCATTGAGCAGAGGTTAATAGGATCTTGGTTAGTCAGGGTGTCGAAGAAGAAGAAGAAGAAGAAGAAAACCATTAACTCCGAGTGGAGTCATCGGGACGCTGTCATGACAGCATTTTTTTTAAGCAGGCTTTCTTTTTTTATGAGGCCGAGTTGCCAGCTTGACGCTCAACCTGCGCAGTTGGAAAGCGTGCAAGGGAGCCGGCTGGATTCGAACTCAGGAGCCTTTGCTCCAAAGTCCGGCACTGATGCCACTACGCCACCAGCCAGCCTGGATGTCTTTTTTCAATCTCTTTATTAATATCAACATGATAAGATTAGTACATAGATAATGGGATTACAAACTTACAAAATTAAAATGAACATAAAAGGATACACAAACAATAAGTACAATATAGTTAAGTCTTCCCAAATCATGAATGATACAAATGTCATATAAACGAAACAAAAAAAACTAAGTAATTCATGTTGAAAAAAAACAGGAGAAAAAGAAAAAAAATATTAATACCCTAAGAAAAACTAAACTAACAAACTAACCACTATTAAGAAAAAAAATAAAAAAAAATTGGCTGTTTATAGTATCTAAAAAAAAAATTACAAAATCATCAGTGTCCCCAACTCCGATAATCAAAACCGGAGAAACAAATGGGATTGGAACTGGGTCAAATTACATCATGTGAAAATATTGAATAAATGGCCTAGCCAGGATGTCAAAGGCTACAGGGAAAATCAAGGAGAATGGTGTTGAGAGGGATAATAAATCAGCCATGATGAAATGGCAGAGTGGACTCGATGGGCTGAATGGCCTAACCCTGCTCCTGTGTCTAATGGTCTTTCTGAGGGGGTGTTCATACACCGTTCAGAAATCTGATGGCAGAGGGAAAGAAGCTGGTCCTAAAACTTTGTGTGTGGGTTTTTCTGGCTCCTGTACCTCATCCCCGATCCAAAACATATTTATTATCAATGAACATACAAATTATACATCTTGAGATTTGTCTGCTTACAGGCAGCCACAAAGAAACCCAAATAACCCAAGTTTTGAAAAAGTAAGACCAAAACCCACTGCGCAGGGAGAAAAAATAACACAAATCATGCAAACAATAGAAGCAAAGCAACAGCATTCCGAAGTAAAGTGAGTTCCCAGGTCTGCTCCCAGAGCAGTCGGAATAGGCCCAATTCTCGGTCCTAATTCAGCACACCAGCGGAGCAAAAACGCACAGCAGCCAGATCAGTTCACAGCCTCGGTGCCAAGGAGAAAGAATGAACATTCACAGGAGAGCAAATGAAATCAGCCCAACACTTGCCTTTGTTCCTGACCTTTGGGCTTCCAGTCTATCTGTGTTAGCGTTTAAATTGTCAAATCACTGGGCAGTGTAGGACCTGGATCTCGGCACCACGATTTGCTTGGGCGGCCCAGCCCAAAGCCATTCTCGATCTCACTGAATCGGCTTGGCGTTTGGAGCAATCCAACCTCACACCTGGGTTAGGTGGGCGGGCATCAAAACCCTTCCACATCCACACCTCTCCAAATCGCTCACCCCATCTCCGCGGTGATACCATCAACTCCGCCTGCGACCCCAGCTCAAACAAATGACGACCCACAATACCCCAGCACAGCTCATCCCTCGAACCAGCTTTGCCTCCGCCTGCCTCCTCGCTGTCAAATCTCTTCCCTTCCGAACTACCAGTATGCTGTTGCACATATTCAGTAGTGTCATCTAATGTTGGTAATGAAAACAGGGCACGTACTGGATGGCTGATGCCCCCTACTTGATGCATTGCCTTTTGAAGATGTCAACCAGGGGAGAGTCTAGGACCAGAGGGCACAGCCTCAGAATACAAGAATATCCCTTTAGAGCAGAGATGACAAGGAATTACTTTAGCAAGAAGCTGCTGAATCTGTAGAACTCACATAAATGTCTCACAATTTGTCTGTCAACATTGACCCACTATACAGGTGTATATATATTTATATATTTCAACAGCAGTAAAGATAGATCTCCTCTAATAGAGGCATTCATAAGGAATTTCATATTATAGAAATATACTTTATAAAAACACGTCAGTGGGGATTAGGGACTAGAAAGTTTCAGACTTGCAATAACAAATTTATACTTCCACACAGGGTTTTCAAAAAAAATGTTCTTTGAATAGCTATTTTGTTACTGTAAACTAAAAAAAAGGCTCTGTTATGTTGATCAATAAAGTAACCTTGTATAAGTATCACTGGAAATGATAGCTTGCCAATTTCCAAAGGCTTGTTGAAGTGGTGTCTGATTACCATACTGATGCACCATCAATAACTCACTGAGACGTAAAGGCGAGATATCAGCTTTTATTGACTGGAAGAAGGAACAAGCAGTGAGTGACCACTATACTACATCCTGGAGACAGAGAGGCTGGGCTCAGACCTCCATCACCTTTATACCGGGGTCTGTGGGAGGAGCCACAGGAGCAGTCATCAGGGGGCGTGTCCAGACAGGTGTATGTAGTTCACCACACATACAGAGGTTACATGGAAACAGATATTCTCCTGCCCAAGATTGTTTCCTTCCCTAGCCAACTTATTTTCTGCTTGTCATGTTGAGTTTATTGACTTTGCACCACACAATGAGGTACAGGTACAATGAAAAACTAGCTTTCAGCTGTAGTACAGGCGCGCAGTTTCAGATAACACAGATATATAAATTATACACAATAGTGAAGAAAAAGACTTTGCAAAACAAGGCGCTGGTGCAAAGAAAAATACAAACAGAACTAACTCCAGAGTAGTGCAAGGTGGTCACTGGTCTTCAGTTACTGAGGTGGGATTGGGGTCGCGCAGATCAGTTCAGGAACCTGGACTGCTGAACAGCAGTTGTTGACGACATAGGAGTCTGCAGATGTTGGAGATCGGGAGCAAAATACCAAGGTGCTGGAGGAAAGGGAAGTGGACAGTTGACACTTCAGTACAGTTGAAGAGTCTTGACCCAAAACATGAACTGTTCATTTCTCTCCACAGATGCTGCCTAACCCACTGAGTTCCTCCTTTATGTGTAGCTCTTCATCAACCTTGTGGTGTTGGCAACTTCTGAAGTATTTCTTAAATAATTGTCTGGTTTCTTTTGGATATGGTTGTTGTGTATTCCATATTTCAGTAATACTTGAGTGATTCTGTGCTTAAATAATTCATTATGGTTATATGTACAAAGTGTGTGATTGGCATATATCATCATGCTGCCATGCGTGCCTTGCTGAAAGTAAAAACAAAACTAAACATACACGAGTTATCTCCTGGCTCCAGGTAATTCCTTTACTTAGTTTTTATGTTTTGAAGTTATAAAACATAATGGTGGCAACGAGGAAGTTTTCGACAAAGCTTAGATGACTTAACAAACCCGTTGAAACACAGCAAAATGTTAGAATTAAAAAGAAAGCACAGTGAGATATTTGTGTTAAAAAGGGCAGAATACAGAAGAATTCATGAGTTCATAAAGAGAGAGTACCAGGTGATAATAATCAATCTTTTTTAAAAAGAGCAGGAACAGCTGGCTACATTGGAAGAGAGACACATCTGATTGCACCGCAGATAACTGTATACTGTATGGATTGAGCAATATATTGCAGCAAAAGAAATAGCCAATGAAAAAACGAGTGCCAATTTTGCTGAGTGCATTGGAATACAGTTTGCTTAGAGAAGTTAACTGGTCCAAGCACACTAGCAGAAATGAGCTTTGCCAAGTAATAACTTGAAAGTAATGCAGGAACATTTAAGATGGCACTACTGAAGTTGTGCAACAGCTTGCTGGTAGTTCAGAAGGCAATAGATATGATTAAAAACATTACTAGTAACACATTTTCTGAAGTAAATTGTGGTAAACTAACCACAAACTATGGAGAAGCAAGCGGAGACCAAGCTGGTTGTAAGGATGAGCAGTGCTGGTGCATTGCAAAGGAAAAGCACAAGGTGTTCAAGACCAGGTCTCACTGTCAGAGTTGGAGTTGGAGTGAGCAATTTGGAGAGGAGTTAATGTTGAAGAGTCTCAATGCCCGTCCATGCAACGCAAGTGCGAGGTTGGATTGATCCAAGTGCTCAGCCGATTTGGTGAAATCGAAAATGATTTCGGGCTGGGCAACCCAAGCATTTTGTTGCGCCATGGTCTAGGTCCTAAAGCGAGGCATTACCCAGTGCTTGGACAATTTGAACATCAATCCAGATAGACTGGAACAGCCAAGTGTTGGGACCGGGGGTGGGTTAAGCATATGTAGCTGAATTGAAGAAGATTCCTGAGCATTGTCAGTTTGGTAATGGGCTTAAGGATGCACTGAGAAATTGTTTAGTTTGTAGAATCATACAAGAAAGCATTCAAAAAGGCTCCTAACTGAAGCACAACTTACATTTGAAAGGGCAGTTAAAATAGCTGTTTCAAAGGAAACAGAAGACAGACGCAATTTATTTACAGTCAGGAATGAAAGTGAGCGTGAACAAAATTAGAGAAACATAGAAGAGTACAGCACAGGAACAGGCCATTCGGCCCACAATGTTGAGCCAAACCAACAGAAAAGCAAATCAAAAACACCCAAACACAAATCCCACCTACCTACATCATGTCCATATTCCTCCACCTTCCTTACATCCACATGCCTGTCTAAACATCTCTTAAAAGCCTCTAATGTATTTGCCTCTACCACTGTACTGGGCATCCATGACTTTCTGAGTAAAAAAAGTTACCCCTCACATCCTCCTGAACCTACCCACTCTCACCTTCAATGCATGCCCTCTGGTATTAGACATTTCAACCCTGGGAAACAGATACTCCCTGAGTACTCTATCTATGCCTCTCATAACCTTATAAACCTTGATCAAATATTCCCTCAGCCCCCACCGCTACAGAGAAAACAACCCAAGTTTATCCAGCCTCTTGTGATAGTACATGCCCTCTAAACCAGGCAGCATCCTGATAAACCTCTTCTGCACACTCTCCAAAGCCTCAACATCTTCCTACCGGGGTGACCAGAACTGTATGCAAAACTCCAGATGTGGCCTAACCAGAATTCTATAAAGTTGCAACATAATCTCTTAACTTTCGAACTCAATCCTTGGACTAATAAAAACAAGCATTCCATAAGCCCTCTTAACCACCTTATTGACCTGTGTTACTGCTTTCAAGGAGCTATGAACTTGGATCGCAAGGTCTCTCTGCTCAGCAACACTGTTAAGGATCTTGCCCTTAACAGTGAACTGTCTCCTTGCATCTGCCCCACCGCAGCATAAAACCTCACATTTCTCCGGGTTAAACAATATCTGCCATTTCCCTGTCCTCATCTGCAACTGATAAAGAATCAGTTTTCTACACTATCCACAATGCACAACTCCACTAATCTCGGTATCATCCACAAACTTACTCACACACCCATCTACATTTTCATCCAGGACATTTATATATATCACAAACAGCAAAGGTCCCAGCACAGATCCCTGTGGAACACCACTAATTACAGACCTCCAGCTCAAATAAGTCCCTTCAACCACTACCCTGTCTTCTATGCACAAACAAGTTCTGAATCCATCAGCCAATTTGCTGTGGACCCCATGCACTTTAATCTTCTAGAGTAGCCTCCCAAGAGGGACTTCATCAAATGCCTTACTAAAATCCATGTAGGCAACATCCACTGCTCGACCCTCATCAATCTTTCCCAACACCTTGTCAAAAACCCTCAAGCTGCCAAGATATGACCTGACCCCCACAAAGCCTTGCTGGCTTTCCCATAGGTTTCCAAATACTCATATATATTCTATTAAGAATTTTCTCCAGCAATTTCCCTCCAACTGACATTAGACTCACCGTTCTATGGTTCTCAGGATTTTCCCCGTTCCTTTTTTTAAATAGATGTACAACATTAGTCACTTGCCTGTCCTCCAGGACCTCACCTGTGGCTAAAGAGGACGTGAAGATACTGGTCAGGGCCCAGTAATCTCATCTTTCCCTCCTTCAATAACCTGGGGTAAATCCCATCAGGTTCTGGAGACATGCACTTTAATACTCATGAGGAGGGTCAACACTTCTTCCTTCTGGTCTAACATTTTTTATACACTCAGTACTGATCTCCTGGTCCTTCCTATCCTTTTCCTTGGTAAATACTGTAGCAAAATGCTCATTAATACTTCATTCACATTCTCTGCATCCAAGCACATGTTCCACACTTTATCTTTGAGTGGTCCCACCCTCTCCCTAGTTATTCTCTTGCTCTGGATGTATGTATAGAATGCCTTGGGACTCACCTTAACCCTATTTGCCAAGGACTTTCTACGGCCCCTCCTGTCTTTCCTAATTCCCTTTAGTTATCTTCTGTCTTCTTTATAATCCTCATTGTGCTTCATTTGATCCTAATTTTCAAAGCTTTACATACTTTTCCATTTTCTTCTTGACTAAGCTCATCACCTCTCTGGACATCCAAGGTTCTCTTATTTTTCCATCCCATGTTTCCATTTGACAGGAACATACCTTTCCTGTACTTTGTGCAATTGGTCCTTAAACACCCTCCACATGGCTGATGTGAACTTGCCAGAAAAAAAAGTGTTCCCAATTAACTCTTTTTAGTTCCTGCCTAATGCCCTCGTAATTCACCCTACTCCAATTTAAAACTCTCCCGCTAGGACCATACCAATGCTTATCTATAGCTATCCTGAAAGCAAAGGAGTTGTGGACGTGGTTCCCGAACTGCTCGCCCACTGAAAGGTCAGTCACCTGGCTCAGCTCACTACCCAACACCAGATACAGGTCCCTTCTTGTTATACTACCTGCATATTGATTTAAGAAACCTTGCTGGATACACTTAACAAATTTTCCCCCGTCTAAACCCCTTGCACTATGAAGGTCCATTTTATATTAACGAAGTTGAAATCCTCAAAGACAACAACCCTATTATTTTTGCACATTTCATATCTGTCTGATATCTGTTCCTCAATGTCCCGTTGGCCATTGGGGGGGTCTGTAGTTCAATCCCATCAGTGTGATTGCACCCTTCCTATTCCTGATTTCCACCCAAATGGACTCGGTGTCTGACCCCTCCATTATGTCTCCTCTGAGTGCGGCAGTGATATTCTCCCTAATTAATAGTGCAAACCCCCCCAGTCCTTTTACCTCCTTCTCTATTTTTTCAAAAACTTCAAAAACCTGGTGCATTAATCACCCATTCCTGCCTCTCTCTCAATCAAGTTTCAGTGATGGCCACAACATTGTAATTCCATGTACTGATCCACGCTCTGTTCATCACCTTTACCCATAATACTCCTAGCATTAAAATATACATTCTTAAAACTATCCAACTATTCATCCCTGTTAGTTCGATTTTGCCTTTCAATTCCTTCCCTGACATCTGTATTCTGGTTCAGTCTGATCCTTCCCTTATTGACCTGGTGCTCCAGTCAATGGTCTTGTGCTCCCCTTGTGCTCCCCTGCACCATCTTCTCAGCCACACATTATTCCTTGCTATCACCCACCCCTACCTGCTCTAGCCAGTGGCATCGGGAAGAATCCAGAGATTACAGCCTCGGACTTCCTTCCTTTCAGCCTCTTTCCTAACTCACTGTATAGGACCTCTTCCCCTTTTCTGCCTTTGTTATTGGTGCCAATATGCACCTCAGCCTCTGGCTGTTCACCCTCCCCCTTGAGAATATCTGGCAGCCGCTCTGATACATCATGGTCCTGGCACCCAGGGGCCAACACACCATCCTGGTGTCTCTACTGGGGCCACAGAATCTCCTTTCTGTCCCCCTAACTACTGAGTTCCCTATAACTACCACACTTACTGACTTTACCCTTCCCTGTCGAGCCTCAGTGCTGTCACACCCCCTCCCCCAGCAGTATTCATGTCCTTCTCCATTCATCCCTACCAATAAATCTGCCTCCTGGCAATTATCCCTGAAAGTGGCCAAATTGCTACATCTGCCCATACACCTCCTCCCTCACCTCCACTCAGGGCCTCAAACAGTACTTTCAGGTGAGGCAACACCTCCCCAGCGAATCTATTCTATCTGGTGCTCCTGATGCGGCCTCCTCTACATTGGTGCGAGCCGTCACAGAAGGTGATAGATAAAACCAAGTTCGTGGGAAAGGTAAAGGGCTGAAAGGAAATAATACGATAGGAGAGGAGAGTGAATCATGCAGGAAAGAGAAGGAGGGGCACCAGGGGGAGTGGAGGCACCCTCCTCTCCATTGTTGGGATCGCTCCATTCACCAAAAGCAGAACTTCCTGGTGAACAAACATTTTTATTCTGATTTCCCATTCCCATTCCGACATGTTGGTCCACAGCCTCCTCTTGTGTTACCCTCAGGGTATATTTCATCTGGGTAACATCCAACTTGATGCCATGAATATCGATTTCTCCTTCCCTACCTCTCCCCTTTTCTTCTCTCTGCTATTCTGGCCTCTTAGCTCTTCTTACCTGTCTTTCATTTCCCTTGGTACCCCTCCTCCTTCCCTTTCTCTGTTAATCCACTCTCCTCTCTTGTCAGATTCTTTCCTTCTCAGGCCTGTACCTTTCCCACCCACCTGATTTCACCATTCATCTTCCAGCTATCTTCCTTCTTTTGCTCCCACCTTTTCCTTCTGGATTCTTCCGGTTTCCATTCCAGTCCTAAAGAAAGGTCTTGACCCGAAACATGGACTGGTTTTCCATTTCCATGGACGCCACCCAGCACCCCACGTGCATTGCTCTGGAGTTACAGCATCTGCCGAGTTTCTTGTAATTATAGTCAGTCTTTTTCTCAGGGCAGGGAAGACTACTTCCCTGAGAGCTAATTAGAGCTCATTAGCTTAAGATAAGGGAAAGGTTTAAGGGAGTTTTGAATTTTTTAATACCGATGGTAGCAGGTGTATAGAATGAGTGCCCGAGGAAGTGGTAAAGGAGAGTACAATTATAATGCTTAAAAGCCATTTGGACAGGTACATGAATAGGGAAGATTTAAAGGAATGTGGGCCAAATGCAAGCAAATGAGACCAGCGCAGGTAATCACCTTGGCTGATGTGGATGAGCTCAGCAATAAGGCCTGTTTCTATGAATAACTTTATGCCCGTTAAGGTTACCAAAAGCCAGCTTGATTGTTTCTTATCTAATCTTGTGAAATTAATGATGATGATGGCACCAAAACCAGCACTTGAGCTACTAAACGATATGAAAGATCAGCTTTCTGATCTTTTCCATCGATATGGCTCACCGACTGATTGTTCAATCCAACATTTTGTAATTTAAGCAGACACAAGTGCATAGACTCGGATCCATTCAGTGAGATGATAGAGAACCCACTGCAATCTTTTTTAAAGTGTTGTAATATCTATAAATGTCACATTTTTGAATTAAAAATAGAACATAATTGCTCTGTAACATAATATTCAATTGATTGCTAATAATGTCTCTCTTTTACTTTACAGTGCTTAATGACACTTTGATATGTCCCTTGACTGATGTAACAATCCAAACCATATGACATATTTGGCTTGAGAAAAATAAGCTGAGAGGCCCTTTGAATACATATATATTTGTTTGTTTTCCTTGCTGTTCAAACTTAGTTTTTGACGAACAGGGTAGTGGACCAGTCGTTGAAACCCAAGAAACACCTGAAATGGCTGGAACACCAATTTGAGAATCAGATCATTGCGTTACTTCCTAATTATAATCTATATTATCCACTAACAACTTCCAAAACATAGTATAAAGCTATTTTCTCTAAGCGATTTACATATAAGCCACTTAAGCAAAAATAATTAAAATTATTATTGTTTAATTTTTCCATTGTCTCAATACATCTAACAACATTACAAATTGTCACAAAAATCATGAGTAATGAAGACAAGTGCAATCATTTCACTCTTTTATTAACTTTAAGTATTTTTCCAATAAAGCATTTGAAAAATTTAATTAAGAAGTTAAAGAAAAAAGTTAGCAGGACTCACAATCAGGTCCTTTATATGAACATACAAAATTTATGCTCTCATCTCTTCTCCTTTCTCCTAGAAACAAGACACATTTCCTTCTCCTTGTCTTTCATCCAACCACCATGGAAATTTAATGAATCAATCCGCATCATTTCTGACACCCATCTACAATGTGATGAAAGGCCAAAGACATGTTCAAATCTCTTCCCTTTTTTAAACCTGGAACAACTTTTGTTCCCTCTCTACAGATGTTGCAATGTCTAAACAAAAACTGGCCTGGTGAACAAACTGTGCTACTGTTGTGGCAGGATCTCACATTCACCAGACCAATGCAGACTGATAGAAACATACAGCATAATATAGGCCCTTTGGTCTACAAAGCTGTGCCAAACGTATCCTTACCTTAGAACTACTGAGGCTTTACCCATAGCCCTCTATTTTTCTAAGCTCCATGTACCTATCCAGGAGTCTCTTAAAAGACCTTATCATTTCCACCACCACCACTGCCGACGGCAGCCCATTCCACGCACTCACCACTCTCTGCCTAAAAAACTTACCCCTGACATCTCCTCTGTACCTACTTCCAAGCACCTTAAAGCTATGTTCTCTCGTACTAGCCATCTCAGCCCTGGGAAAAAAAGCCTTTGACTATCCACACGAACAATGCCTCTCATTATCTTGTACACCTCTCATCCTCTGTCACTCCAAGGAGAAAAGGCTGAGCACACTCAACCTATTCTCAGTCCAGGTAACATCCTTGTAAATCTTGTAACCCTTTCTATGGCTTCCACATCCTTCCTGTAGTGAGGCAACCAGAACTGAGCACAGTACTCCAGGTGGGGTCTGACCAGGGTCCTATATAGCAAAACTTGCAGAAAATGCAACATACTGTACAGAGAGCATGCCAGGCAGACATAAACAAATGGAGTTATTTAGGAAGGAAGAGAAAAAGAAAAAGTCAAGTTTCAAAAAGAGCACTAATCTGCATGGTGTTGATGAAAAATCTGATAATGATGGGAGTGACATAGGACTGCATAGCCTTGAGATTCACAATGTGAAAACTAACAGAGGACAAGGAACATGGCTTACACCAGAAGTAAATGGCAAATTATTTATAATGGAAATTGACTCTGGCTCAGCTGTTTCAGTCATTCCACAAAATGAAATTTAACAGCATTTCAAAGATACTGAACTGAAGCCTGCATATGTCCAACTAAGAACTTTTACTGGAGAAAAGATAACTCCTATGGGAATGCCATTCTGCAATGTTGAATCAAGTTTGCAGGTCTGGCAAGTGAGACAGAAAACACTGTCTGCAAATAAGTATATTAATCATTTAATTACTAACAGTATAAATTCCACCAAACATTTGTGTTCCCCAAATTACAGAAACAACAAAGCTGAGTATTCAACAAGCAAACTTAGCTAAAAGTGTGCACTGCTTACCTTAAGCAGAGGAAGAACCTCCCACACATGCTCTCAATATACCCAAGGTATTTGAAACTGGACACCAGGCAGCCAACCAATCAGAAAAGCAACTGCAGTTTCTAAACTAACCAATCACGATGGAAGTGACTTTCGACAATCAGAGTAAGCCACACCCCCACAGGACACTCCACCACTCAGAAATTGCAAACATGATGATCCAACCCTTAGAGTAGAATATGACTCTCGCAAACTCCCTAATTTACATATAAAACATGAAAGTACTATACCCAGTACTCTAAACCTCCCATATACAACCATAGTCCACCAGCCCCCCCCAGAGTATGATAGCCAAAATCAAGTGGATCCTCCATTTGATTTTATACACTGACTCTCAGATGTGATCAACTAGGTGCATTATGTTCTCCAATCAGTCAGGAATATAGGTGCAGAATTCTTGACCAATAACAGTACAAATGCTATCTTCTTTTGTGAGCAGGCAATCTAGAATACTCCCTCCTGGCTCCCCCAAAACAGAATGCCAAAACCAGCAAAGCCAGATCTTTTCCCCCAACAGTCTTTTCCTTGTCATTTCTTTCTGAAATGTGGACATCTCATAAAAAATTGCTCAAATTTCAACCTGATCAACTCGAATTTCATATAGCCAGTATGAAATGTGAATCATTCTTAAACCCAATTACATGGGGAAACAAGTACCAAAGTGACATGTTGACACAATAAATAACCAACAGATTAAAAAAAAACAAGAAACGAATTAACTGACCTAAAAACTCGAGAAACAAAGTGACAGATTAGAACACAAAGCGTGGCATGGAACAGCAAAAACATAAAACAGACAGTCAATTTCTCACAGAGAAATAGCACATTTATCAGAGAATAACTGGGAAGAAAAAAACAACTGGGCGGGGTCCAAGTCCTCACACACACACACACACACACACACACACACACACACACACACACACACACACACACACACACACACACACACACACACACACACACACACACACACACACACACACACACACACACTCACTCGTGTGGCCACACCTCACATATTTCTCCGCATTCAAATCATTCACATTCTATTTACAGGGAAGCGGATGCTGGTCAAATGACATCTCTCTACGAGGCACGAGTCTGCTAACCACACCCATCCCCACCCCCTAATTCCCACTGCTGGTGAAGGTAATGCCTCCAGCGAGGGACATAGGGAATCCTGAATGGAATGAGAGGAATCTGGCAGAGGATAAAAGGAGCCTTTATCCTCAGAGGACTTGAAGAATGACCCTTCCTCCTCAAAGTCTCCATCTTCTGCTTCTCCTGACAGTACTTGCTCCACATTGCATAGAGGCTGGGGTGGGGACCCCATTTACGGGCTCCTCTGAGACCTCAGCTTTGAGCAATGCCAAAAACATTTCTTTACGAGATATGCAGGATCCCCCACACCCCAACTGTGTATCTAACTTTTGTACCTAACTACGCACACACTCATACTCTAAACTTGGCAAAAGTTGAATCGCTGTCTTTATAGGATGATCAACGGATGCTGCTATTAAAGACAGCAAAACCCCTTTTATTTGGGCAGCTGCTGCCATAAACACGTGTCTTAACATTCCCAAAAGTAAATTTGATATCCTCTGGCGGGCTACCGCTATCATGGTATAATTTTGTGGTAAGAGCCCACAGGATATCTTTGCAAACCTTTTCTGAAGGAAAACACTTCTGCAAAGCAGATTTAACTGAGGCCTGCCTACAGAGGAAGATGGAAGTCCAAAGTGTTTCTCACTATAAACACTCATAAACGGCTCTGTTGCTATGATAGGCTTGTTTTTGGAGTGGCACTTGCACCTATAGTCTGGCAGAAAGCTATTGATCAGGCACTGCAATGTTATCCGGATGACATAATTTTTACTGGTAAGGATGACAAGGAGCATCTCAAAATAGTGTTAAAAAGATTAGAAGATTATAGGCTCAGAGCAGAATGCAACAAGTATGTATTCTTTAGAACAAACAGCATTTACTGTGGTCGCACTATTGATGGAAATGTGCTGAGAAAATTCAAGCAGTGGTGGATGGCCCAAGGCCAAAGGACGCGTCACAGTTGCGTTCCCTTTTTTGGATTTGTCAATTACTGTAAGTTTCCTAGCTACTGTGCTCCATCTCTTGAACACACTAAACACACACAAAATGCAGGAGGAACTCAGCAAGCCAGGCAGTATCTATGGAAAAGTCGAGGGTCTCAGACTGAAACATCGACTGGTTACTCTTTCCCATAGATGCTCTCTGGCCTGCAGAGTTTCTTCAGCATTTTGAGTGTGTTGTTTGGATTTCCAGCATCTGCAGATTTTCTCTTGTTTGTCTTGAACTCATCACTGTGGATTGGGTAGAAATAGCAGTGTGAGGTGGCTTTAAAAAGGTAAAGGAAATGGTGACGTCAGACACAGCACTCACAGATTATGATCCACATCGTACAGTGAAGCTTGCCATGCACTGTTCAGGGTGACGACATGTCCAGAAGGAGGGTGGATGGAGCTGTCAGAACCACTTCCTTCAGTCCCAGGGTCAACTCCTACAACCACCACAGAGGAGGCCCCAGAACCTGAGATGGTTTCACAGTCACAAGTCTCACCTGCCAAGCAGAGTGACCCACACTCTCCCTTGTCAAGGAAGATGTTATCCCATAAGAGTAAAAAAAAATCCTCCACAGTGATTAAATTGTTAGGCCTGAATGGGGACAACTTAAAATACACTGTGCTATGGATATCTATATAGTAGCTAAATTATATAGTATACTGTATATATCATTGTGATGTTGAGTTGGAATTCATAGCAAAGCAGGGAGGAGTGTTGTGAATTTAATATTTCTGTAATACTTGATTAATATTGTGAATATATTGTTTAGTTAAACAGTCCTTGTTTAAATAATTCATTATAGTTGTATGTACCAAGTGTGTGAATGGCACACATTGCTTAAGGTAAAAACAAAAGTAAACATACACCAGTCATCACCCAGCTTCCTTTAATTAGTTTTTCTGATTTGGAGCTATAAAACATAACAACAGTGTTATAACCAATTTAGCCTGTCCAATATAAATAGTGGTTCCTAAATGAGTATTGGAACTGGGACATTAAATTGGAGTCATTGGTGAGGCTGCACATGGAATAATGTGTACGGGTTTGGCAATCTGTAGTAGTTAAAAAGGTGGTTGAACTGGAAGGAGCGCAGAGAAGATTTACAAGGATGTTTGAAGATTTACAAAGATGTTGCCAGGAGTCATGGCGAGAGCACAGACAGGCGACGTGTTTATTCCTCCCAAGTAGCTGAACGAGGGGCGCCCTTGTAGGAGTATAAAATCAGGAGCGGCATGGATAAGGTGGATGGTAACCATCTTTTCGCCAGGTTAAGGGAAGCCAAAACTAGCAATAGGGACCAGGGATTAAGAACTGTAAGACTTCACAGAGATTAGGGAAAACCTATTCACAGAGAGGATGGTCAATATATAGAATGAGTTGCCAGGTCAAGTGGTTGGGGTAGGTAGAAAAGTATAATTTAGGGTGGTACCTACATTAGGGCGGCAAATTCATTGATCAAGACAGCACATTAGAGGTGCTACATACGATAGATGGAACACCTACCTCGGGGTGGCGCATTAGGGAAGTACATAACTTAAGAGTGGTACATGGAGGGTCGGAGCTTTGAGGGATGCGGGTAGCAGGCAGGAACGTGGGACTAGCTCGGCGAGCACACACAGGTGGGGCCGAAGAGCCTGCACCCGCACTGCTCTGGGACTCCCACGTTGGGGCCGTGTTGACAGCGCCGCGGTGGGCGGGGCGGCCGGCGGGTCACGTGGTGCCCAGTGATCACGTGCTCCCCCTCTCCAGCCGCGGGGCTCGGCTCTCGGGACGATGGCGGTGCCGTCCAGCTGGCCGCCGTTGGCCGTCTGCCTGTGGCTGTGCGGAGCGGCGGCAGCGCAGCAACCGGCCGCGCCGCCCCAGCTGCTCAGCATGCGGCCGGAGCGCACGTCAGCCCGCAGGGTTTACCTGGAGGGCGGGCTGCTGAAGGTGGCCGAGGGCACCCGCTTCAAGCTGCGGCTGTACGGCAGCGGCCTGAGGCGCAGCGGGTTGCTGGGCGACCGAGGCCGGGGCCGCGGCCTGGCCTTCGTCGAGCTGGGCGGCAGCGGACGCCTTGGCGACCACCAGGGGCCGTGTCGGCGAGACAGCTCGGATATCGACGTGGTGGACCTGACCGTGGGCGAGCGCACGGCCTCGGTGGAGCTGGAAGCCCGCTTCCTTCGGAAGGGCGACACCGTCAAGTATTACACGCTGTGCGCCCGGCTCGGAGGCCCCGACGCCCGCGACTGGGTGCACTACCGGCGCCCGGACTTCCACCTGGTGGTGGTGGAGAAGGAGAAGACGATCAGCTTCAAGTTCAAGATCCTGATCACCTTGCTGTTCGTCTGCCTCTCCACCCTCTTCAGCGTCCTCAACCTCAGCCTGATGGCTCTGGACCCGGTGGAGCTGCAGATCATCAAGAACAGCGGTACCGAGGAGGAGAAGAAATACTCGGAGCACATCGAGTCAGTGCGCAAGCACGGAAATTACCTGCTGTGCACGCTGTTGCTGGGGGACGTGCTGATAAACTGCTCCCTGACAGTGTGGCTGTGCGAGATCATTCACACTACGTGGCTGACTATTTTGGTTTGCACCGGCGTCATATTTTTCTTCGGCGAGATCATCCCTCACGCCGTCTGCTCCAGACATGGCCTTGCCCTGGCCTCCAACACCATCTGGGTGACTAAATTCTTCATGATCATCACTTTTCCGGCCTCGTACCCCATCAGCAAACTGCTGGATCTAATACTGCACCAGCAAATCAGTAACTTCTACACCCGGGAGAAGCTGATAGAAATGCTCAGGGTGACCGATGCTTTCAACGACCTGCTAAAAGAGGAGCTCAACATGATCGAGGGAGCCCTTGAGCTCAGGAAGAAAACGGTAGAGGACGTGATGACGCCGCTGAGCGACTGCTTCATGCTGAGCTCCGATGCTGTCTTAGATTTTGCCACTATGTCCGAAATAATGCAGAGTGGCTACACCAGGATTCCCGTCTATGAGAACGAGCGCTCGAACATCGTTCATATACTTTTCGTGAAGGATCTGGCGTTTGTGGATCCGGATGACGCGATGCCTTTAGAGATCATGACCAAGTTTTATAACCATCCCCTTCATTGCGTGTTCAATGACGCAAAACTGGACGAGATCCTGGAAGATTTTAAGAAAGGTCAGTCCATACACGTGACCAGCATCACTGTACTTCTAGGTCCTTAAGATAGATAGTTATTAAGTCTGTTCGATTAGAAACTGGGATTGGTACAAACGAGAAGAGCTGACCAGTAGAAGTAGTGGAAAGTGCAGAAGTGAGTTGGGTATCTTTCAACTAGCCAATGCAATCTCCTTGGTCAGTTCGGCGTTTGTCTTGTGGGACTCCTGGGAAAACAGACTTCTTTGCAATCTCAGATTCTCATTGGAGCTGAAGGTAACAGCGTTTTCTGTCCAAGTTAACTTTGCATTTCTCAGTGAAGTAAGTTCAAGTTTTATTGTCATTCAATCATGCACGTATATGCAGCTAAATGAAACATCAATCCTCTGGCGTTAAGGTGCACCATGATACATATAGTCACACACAGTACATACATATAGTTATGATCCAACACATACAGTCACAAATAATATTAGCACAAGTCCCTGAGTGACATGGTCTGAAGACTGATATAAATTGCAAGGAGCACGTTTATTTAAGACAGTATAATATGACGGGCACTATTATAATTAAAACAAACAGTTGTATAAATATGTGAAACAGCAGCAATAAAAGGTGAAAAGTGACCACTGCAGGATGAGAGTGTGTCTGAGAGTTGGGGAGGGGGAGGGGCAGGGTTTAAGGCAGCAGGGAGTTCAGATGGGGTGTATATGTGTGCTGGTTGGTAACAGGGTGTTAAGTCTGGCAGCCTGGAGGAGTAAGCTGTTACCCAGCCTGGTAGTTCTGGCTCTTGTGCTGTGATACCATCTACTTGATGGCAGGAGGTCAAAAAGATTTTGGGAAGGATGGGAGGGGTCTTTGCTAATGCTGAAGGCACTGCTGATATATGTCCTGAATGGGGAGGTGGGAGGGGGGTGGAGAAAGATCCCGATGATGATTTCAGCAGTCCTCTCTATCTGTTGCGGTCTTGTGATCTAAGGCATTGCAATTCCTAAGTATTAGGTGCAGATTTAATTGCAAGATTTAAGTGTGGGTTGGTACATGGATCGAAGGGGCATTGAGGACTATGGTCCTGTTGTGAGTCAGTGGGACTAGAAGAGTAACAGTTCAGCATGGACTAGATGGACTGAAGGATCTGTGTCTGTGCTGTTGTGTTCTGACTATCTTCACAAGGCAGTAGCACAGGCCATTGATGTAGTTGAAAAGACAAACATAATCAACTGGTACATCAAATACAAGAGGCATGAGGTTTTGCCAGAACTGTAACTAAATTAAGATAAATGCTGTATACAGTATACTGGGTGTCTTGAAAGAAAAAGAAACAAACAATCCTGGAAATTCTCTGGATGTCAGGCAGAATCTGTGGAAGGAGAAACAGATTATCTTTCAAGACTGGAAGAGAGCAACCATTAGCTTTGAGTCGCAAAGAGGGTGTTCTTGTGGTCCTGCATTGTCAGGACTGTAAAAATGTAGATGTGAGACAGATTATAGTCAGGGTTGTTCTCTGTGAAACAGAGGAGGTTAAGGTGAGACTCGATTGATATCTGAACTGGGAGCAGAGCCAATAGGTAGGATCTTGTAATGGTTGAATGAGCAAGATTGTTTGCAGGAATGGAGCATCTGTCATGTAAAGCCTTTAAAAGTGTGGTGTCAGAGATCAAAGATCAACTTTATTTGCCAGATTCATTTATACATTAGGAATTTGCTGTGGTGTTTTGGTCAGAATGTGACATACAACAAAACTAAAAGAACATTTGACAATTATAAAGAATATATGACAATTTTTAAAATAAAAGCTTCAGGATCTGCATGTTTCTGTTAGAGTGAAGGGCAAGGCTGGCGATGATCAGGAATCCTGCTTAATGAGCGATATTGAGGCTTTGGTTAAGAGAAAGGGAGGCACTCACTGTGCATTAGCAATTGACAATAGTGAATTTCTTTGGAGGAAGTGTAGGACTAAATTTAGGATAGCAAAAAGAGAATATTAGAAGGATCTGGCAAAGTGAGGCAAAATCTTTAGCTATATTAAGAGTAAAATGGTGGCTACGTAGGAAATAAGTCTTGAACATCAGCATGGTTGTCTGTGTGAAACCAAAGGAAATAGGGAAGATTTTAAGGCATTTCTCTTCAGTTTTTACTGTGAAGAAAACAATGGAAGCTCAGGATATGTTGGAAATAAGTGGTGCTCTCTTGGAATACATACAAATCAGCAGAGAAGGCACTGGACCTTAAATCACATTAAGGTGAACAAACGGATAATTCCCCAGCGCTTGATGTAATGCACTCTCAGATCTGTGGGAAGCTGGAGAAGAAATTTGGGAGGCCCTTGCAGAGGTTTTTGCTTCTTTTCGGCCATGGGTGAGATTCCAGTGGACTGGGGAGAGGCTATGTGATAACACGTAGCAAAAACTATAAGTTGATGAGCTTGACATCAGTGTGGGTAAATTGCTGGAGGGGATTCTTAGTAGCAGGATCTATCAACATTTGGAGAGGTGGTATTGGTTTATTATTGTCACATGTACCAACTTGCATGAAAAGTTTGTCTTGTGTACTGTTCGTGCAGATCAAATCATTACACAGTGTATTGTGCTAGTACAAGGTAAAATAACAATGCAGAATAAACTGTAAGAGCTATCAAAAATACGCAGTTCAGGTAAACAATGAAGTGGAAGATCATAACAAGGTACATTGTAAGGCTTAAGAATTCATCTTATCGTGCAAGAGGTCTGTTCAAGAATGATAACAGTGGGTTAGAAACTGTCCTGGTGGTATGCTCTTTCAGGCCTTTGTTTCTTATGCGTGTTGGGGGGGGGGGGGGAGAAGACAGAATGTCTAGGTTGTACTAGGTCTTTGATGCTAGTTGCTTTACTAGACAGCAAGAAGTACAGACAGAGTCCATGGAAGGGAGTGTGGTTCCTGTGTGCTGATCTGTGTCCATCATTCGGCAGTTTGTTGGTGTCACTTGCAGAGCAGTTGCCATACTAAGCCATAATGCGTTCAGAAAGAATGCTTTCTATGGTTCATTGATAAAAATAGATGTGGGTCAGAGGGGATATGCTAGTTATGTGGGTTGAGGACTGACAAATAGCTTTCAATCCAGATAAGTGAATGATACTGCATTTTTGGAGATTAAGCAAGAGTAGGACTTGTACAATGAATGGTCGGGCCCTGGGGAGTGTCCTGGAACAGGGGGACTTCAGAATGCCAGTTACAGTTCACTAAAAGCAGCATCACAGGGAGATGGGCTGATGAAGAAAGCATTTATCATACTGGCCTTCCATCAGGGAATTCAGTACACATTTGGAAGTTATGTGCATTATTTAGGAAATTGGTGAGGCCGCACTTGAGGCAGTTGGTTACAAACAGAAGCATGAACTTTTAGAAAAGTAGATGAACTTGTAGCACAGTTAAAGATTGGCAGGTATGATGTTGTGGGCATCACTGAGACGTGGCTGAAAGAAGATTATAGTTGGTAGCTTAACATCCAAGGATACATATTGTATTGAAAGACCAAGCAGGTAGGCAGAAATGGGTAGCTCTATTGGTAAAAATGAAATCAAATCCTTAAAAAGAGATGACATGGGATTGGAAAATTAGGGTCAGGGTAAAAAGACAATTAAGAGTTGTATGCAGGCCTCTGAATTGTAGCAAAGATGTGGGCTACAATTTACAACAGGAGATATAAAAGGCATGTAAGATAATATTATGACCATCAAGGGGGATTTCAGTACACTGGTAGATTGGTAAAATCAGAATGGTGCTGAATCCCAAGAGGGGGAATTTATAGAATGCCTACCAGATGGCTTTTTAAACAGTTCATGGTTGAGTCCATTAGGGGATCAGATATTCTGGATTGGATGTTGTGCAATAAAATGGGGAGAACTTAAGGTAAAGGAACCCTTAGGGATGCAATGATCATAATATGATACCATTAATTCTGAAATTTGACAGAGAGAAGCTTAAGTCAGATATTTTAGTACTACAGTAGAGTAAAGCGAATTACAGAGGCATGATAGAAAAACTGGCCAAAGTTGATTTGAGGGAGACACAAGCAGGGGTAACTGCAGAGCTGCAATGGCTGGAATTTCTAGGAGTAATTCGGAAGGCACAGGATAGACATATCTAAGAGGACGAGGTACTTTAAAGTCAGGATGATGGAACCATGACTAACAGGGAAGTCAAAGCTAACATAAAAGCCAAAGAGAGGGCATATAATAGAGCAAACATTAGTGGGAAATTAGCAGATTGGGAAGCTTTTAAAAACCAATGGAAGGCAACTAAAGAAGTCATTAAGGAAAAGATGGAATACGAAGGTAAGCTAACCAGTAATTTTAAAGAGGAAACCAAATGTTTTTTCAGATGCACAGTGTAAAAGAGAGGTGAGGGTCGATATCGGACAGCTGGAAAATGATACTGGAGAGGTAGTAATGGGGGACAAGGAAATGGCAGACAAACTGAATAAGTGTTTTGCATCAATCTTCACTGTGTAAGGCACTAGCAGTATGCTGAAAGTTTGAGAGTGATGGGGGCAGAAATGAGGTAGTTGCTATTACTAAGGAGAAGGTGCTTAGAGAACTAAAAGAGCTGAAGGAGATAAGTCAACAAGATCAGATGGTTTACACCCCATGAGAGACTGAAGAGATTATGGAGGTATTAGTCATGATCTTTCAAGAATTGCTAGATTCTGGAATGGCTCTGGAGGACTGGAAAATTGCAAATGTCACCCCACTCTTCAAGAAGGGAGAGAAGCAGAAAAAAGAAAATTATAGACCAGTTAACCTGACCTCAATGGTTGGGAATATTTTGGAGTCAATTGTTAAGGATTTGGTTTCGGGATACTTGGAGGTACATGATAAAATAAGCCTAAGTCAGCATGATTTCCTCAATTGAAAATCTTGCCTGACAAATCTTTTGGAATTCTTTGAAGAAATAACAAGCAAGGAGAGTGGGTGGCTGTGGTGTACTTGGATTTTCAGAAGCCTTTTGATAAGGTATGACACATGAGGCTGTTTAGGATCCCATGGTATTACAAGAAAGATACCAGCATGGATAGAGCATTAGCTAATTGGCAGGAGGCAAATATTGGGAATAAAAGGAGCCTTTACTGGTTGGCTGTTTGTGACTAAAGGTGTTTCACAGGGGTCTTTGTTGAGACTGCTTTTTACATCATATGTCAATGATGTGGATGACAAAATTCATGGCTTTTTATTCAAGATTGTGGATGATATGAAGATACGCTGAGGGGCAGATGATGTTGAGGAAACAGAAGGCCTGCAGAAGGAGGTAGGCAGATTAGGAGAATGGGCAAAGAAGTGGCTGATGAAATACAGTGCCAGGAAGTATTTGGTCATGCATTTTGGTATCTGAAATAAAAGCATAGATTATTTTCCAAATGGAGATAAAATTCAAAAATCTGAGATGCAAAGGAACTTGAGAGTCCTCATGCAGAATTCCCTAAAGGTTAATTTGCAGGTTGTGTTGGTGGAGAGGAAGGCTAATGCAATGTCAGCATTTATTTCGAGAGGACTAGAATATCAAAACAGGGGTATAATACTAAGGCTTTATAAGGCACTGGTAAGGCCTTACTTGGACTATTGTGAGCTGTTGTGGGTCCCTTATCTAAGAAATGATATGCTGACATTGGAGAGAGTTCAGAGGAGGTTCATGAGAATATAACTCACCAGAAATTGGTTGTGGTCTAGCACTCATTGCCTGGAAAGATGATTGAGGCAGAAATGTTCATTGCCTTTAAAAAGTACTTGAGTGTCGAAGGAGATGTCCTCCTTTTTCTAAGAAAGGGGCTTCCCTTCCTCCACCATCAACGTAGCTCTCAACTGCATTTCATGCACATCTGCTCTTACCTCATCCTCCCACCACCCTACCAGGGATAGGCTTCCTCTTGTCCTTGCTTACCACCCCACCAGCCTCCGTGTCCTGCACATTATTCTCCGGAACTTCCGCCAAGTGTATGAATCTAAAATTAACACTGATGCATGGATCTGAAAACTTAATGTAGAAACTATACTCCAGTTAAATAAAGCCTAGCACCGCCCTCCTCCATCTGGCAGAACTGTTCCTCACTGTCCGCAGCTTTTCCTTTGGCTCCTCCCACTTTCTCCAAAGTAGTGGGCCCCAGCTATTCCTTCCTCTTTGTTAACTACGTAGAACGGTCCATGTCTCTTTCTCCGGAGACAAACTGTCAACCGACATCTTTTATAAAAGCCAAAGAGCAGGCAAATAATAGAACAAAATTAGTGGGAAGCTTTTAAAACCTGAAAGAAGACGACTAAGAAAGTTAATAAGAAGGAAAAGATGGAATATGAAGGTAACCTAGCAAATAATATTAAAAAGGATACCAAAAGTTTCTTCAGATACATCAAATGTAAAAGAGGCAAGAGTGGATATCAGATTACTGAAAAATTTTGCTGGAGAGGTAGTAATAGGGGACAAAGAAATGGTGGACATACTGAATAAGTATTTTGCACCAGTATTCACTGTGGAAGACGTTAGCAATATGCCAGAAGTTTGAGAATGTCAAGGGGCTGATTAGTGGATGTGGAGACTATGTTTTCTGTGGTGGGAGAGACTAAGATCAAGAGGACACAGCCTCAGAATAGAGGGGCATACTTTTCGAATGGAGATGAGGATGAATTTCTTTTGCCATAGAGTGGTGAATCTGTGGAATTCATTGCTGCATGTGGCTGTGGAGGCCAGGTCATTAGGTATATTTAAGGCAGAGGTCAATAGAGTCTTGATTGGTCAGGGCATGAAGGGCAACGAGGGGAAAGCAGGAGATTGGAGCTAAGAGGGAAAGTGGATCAGCCATGAGGAAATGGTGGAGCAGACTCGATGGGTCCAATGACCTAATTCTGCTCCTATATCTTAGTCTTATAAACCTACCAATTCCCATGGTTATCTTGACTATACTTCTTCAGAATCAGGTTTATTATCACTGGCATGTGATGTGAAATGTGTTAACTTAGCAACAACAGTTCAATGCAATACATAATTTAGTAGAGAGAGAAAATATAATAATAAATAAAATAAAACATAATAATAAGTAAACAAGTGAATCAATTATGTCTATTGAATAGATTAAAAAACATGCAAAAACAGAAATACTGTATATTAAAAAAGTGAGGTAGTGTCCAAAGCTTCAATGTCCATTTAGGAATCGGATGGCAGAGGGGAAGAAGCTGTTCCTGAATCGCTGAGTGTGTGCCTTCAGGCTTCTGTATCTCCTACCGGATGATATCAGTGAGAAAAGGGCATGCCCTGGGTGCTGGAGGTCCTTAATAGTGGACACTGTCTTTCTGAGACACCACTCCCTAAAGATGTCCTGGGTACTTCGTAGGCTAGTGCCCAAGATGGAGCTGACTAGATTTACAACCTTTTGCAGCTTCTTTCAGTCCTGTGCAGTCACCCCTCCATGCCAGACAGTGATGCAGCCTGTCAGAATGCTCTCCACGGTACAACTTTAGAAGTTTTTGAGTGTATTTGTTGACATGCCAAATCTCTTCAAACTCCTAATAAAGTATAGTCGCTGTCTTGCCTTCTTTATAACTACATCGATATGTTGGAACCAGGTTAGATCCTCAGATCTTGACACCCAGGAACTTGAAGCTGCCCACTTCTGATCCCTCTGAGGATTAGTATGTGGTCCTTTGTCTTACCCTTCCTGAAGTCCATAATCAGCTCTTTCATCTTCCTGATGTTGAGTGCCAGGTTGTTGCTGCGGCATCATTCTCACTCCTGTATGCCCTTTCATCACCACCTGAGATTCTACCAACAAATGTTGTATCCTTAGCAAATTTATAGATGGTATTTGAACTATGCCTAGCCACACAGTCATGTGTATATAGAAAGTAAAGCAGTGGGCTAAGCACACCCCCCGAGATGCGCCAGTGTTGATCGTCAGTGAGGAGGATATGTCATCACCGATCTGCACAGACCGGTCTTCTGGTTAGGAAGTCAAGGATCCAATTGCAAAGGGAGGTAAGAGGCCCAGATTCTGCAACTTCTCAAATCAGTATTGTGGGAATGATGATATTAAATGCTGAGCTATAGTCAATGAACAACATCCTGACGTAGGTGTTTGTGTTGTCCAGGTGGTCTAAAGCCGTGTGGAGAGCCATTGAGATTACGTCTGCGTCTATTGTAGCAATAGGGAAATTGCAATGGGTCCAGGTCCTTTCTGAGGCAGGAGTTCAGTCTAGTCATGACCGACCTCTCAAAGTATTTCATCACTGTCAATGTGAGTGCTACCAGGCGATAGTCATTAAGGCAGCCCACATTATTCTTCTTAGGCACTGGTATAATTGTTGCCTTTTTGAAGCAAGTGGGAACTTCTGCCCGTAGCAGTGAAAGGTAGAAAATGTCCTTGAATACTCCCACTAGTTGGTTGGCACGTTTTGAGAGCCTTACCAGGTACTCCATCGGGACTTTCTGCCTCGCAAAGGTTCACTCTCTTTAAAGACAATCTGACATCGGCTTCTGAGACAGAGATCACAGGGTCATCAGGTGCAGCAGGGATCTTCACAGCTGTAGTTATGTTCTCCCTTTCAAAGAGTGCATAGAGGCATTGAGTTCATCTGGTAGTGAAGCATTGTTGCCAGTCATACTATTAGGTTTCGCTTTGTAGGAAGTAATGTCTTGCAGACCCTGCCAGAGTTGCTGTGCATCTGATGTCACCTCCAACCTCATTGGAAATTGTCTCTTCGCCCTTGATATAGCCCTCCACAAATCATACATGGTTTTCTGCTACAGGCCTGGGTTGCCAGACTTGAATGCCACAGATCTAGCCTTCAGTAGGTGACGTACCTCCTGGTTCATCCACGGCTTTTGGTTTGGGAATGTACAGCAAGTCTTTGTAGGCACACACTCATCCACATGGGTTTTAATGAAGTCAGTAACAACTGCAGCATACTCATCCAGATTCAAAGGTGAATCCCCAAATACAGTCCGGTCCACTGATTCAAAGCAGTCCTGTAGGTGCTCCTGTGGTTCCCTTGTCCATACCTTAGTCCTCACTGCTGGTGCTGCAGTCTTCAGTCTCTGCCTATTCTCAGGGATTAGAAGTACAGCTAGCTGATCAGACTTCCCGAAGTGAGGGCGTGGGATAGCTCGGTAGGCATTCTTGATGGTGGTGTAGCAATGGTCCAGTGTGTTGTTTCCTCTGGTATTGCAAGTGACCCATTGATGGTAGTTGCTTAGTGATTTTTTTTTCAGACTGGCCTGGTTAAAATCTCCCAAAACGATGGTGAAGGCGTTAGGGTGCGCTGTTTCATGCATGTTGATCCCATTACTCAGATCTAAGGCCTGCTTGACATTGGCCTGAGGTGGCATGTAAATTGCTACCAAAATGACCCCAGAGAACTCCCGTGGTAGGTAAAAAGGATGGCACTTTACTGCTAGATATTCCAAGTCTGGTAAGCAGAATTAGGACTACACAGATATATTTGTGCACCAAGAGGAGCACCTCTTAGGCTCCTCCACCTCTGCTTTTGAGAGAGACTATAGATCTATCCTGACGATGTATAGTAAACCCGTTCATCTGAATCGCTGCATCCAGTACGGAAGGGGTTAACCAGGTTTCCATGAAACAAAGGACACACGCAGTTCTAATGTCCCTCTGATTCAGCACCCTGGCTCTGAGATCATCAATTTTATTCACCAGAGACTGCACATTCGCCAACAAGATAGTTGGTATAGGGAGCTTAAAACCCTGTTTTTAATCCACTTGTAATCCTGATCTACACCCGCGCTTCCTCCAAGATGTCCTCCATGGGCATGCCCGACCACAATCGGTGTTGTTTCCATTGGTTTTAAGCAGCGATAGTTTGTATAAACGCATTAAGACACCTTTGTTGACTGTACTGACCTTGAAAGCAGTTGTGCTTTTTAGCTGTATCAGACTGAAATGGGAATATTTAATCGTATCCATTGAGAGTACTGCTGCTGCTCGAGTCACGCCTAGATGCCCTGGAAGTACCCACCCTATCTCCTGTTTTAAAAAAAATGCTATTCCCCTTTTTCAGTTTCTTTGTTTCTGCTGCATCTGTTCCCAGGATGCAGCTTTCCATTTCAGGCCATCAGAGATGTACTCTTTCAAAGAAAGGGGTTTCCCTGCCTCCACTATTGATGTTTCCTCACCTGCATTTCCTCCATTTCCCAAAAATCCACGTGCACCCCATCTTCCCGCCACTTTAACAGTGGTAGAGTTCCTCTTGTCATTGCCTGCCACTCCATTAGCCTCCTCATCCACCATATTATCCTCTGCAACTTCCACCATCTCCAAAGAGATCCTACCACTAAATATATCTTTATCTCCCCCCTCTGCTTTCCGCAGGTATGGCTCCCTCCACGAGTCCCTTGTCCATTCATCCCTCCCCACTAATCTCCCTCCAGGCACTTATCCCTGCGATCAGCTTAAGTTCTACATCTGCCCATTCACTTCCTCCCCCACCTCCATTCAGGACTCCAAATAGTCCTTCCAGGTGAGGCAACACTTCACCCGTGCGTCTGCTGGGTTCATCTTTTGTGTTCTGTGCTCCTGATGCAGCCTCTTCTACATTGGTGAGACCCATCGTAAACTGGGGGACTTTGTCAAGCACCTCTGCTCCAGCTGCCAAAAGCAGAGCTTCCTGATGGCCAAGCATTCTAATTTTGATTTCCATTCCCATTCCAACATGTCGGCCCATGGCCTCCTTTTGTGCCAAGATGAGGCCACCCTTGGGGTGGAAAAGCAATCTGAGTAGCCTCTAACCTGATGGCATGAGTATTAATTTTTCCTTCAGATATTAAAAAAAATCCTTCCCACTTCCCTATCCTCTGTTCCTCACTCTGACCTTTTAATTCTACTGCCCCATGGATTCTGTCCTTCCCTTTCTTCTATGGGTCACTCTGCTCTCCTAACAGATTCCTTCTTCTCCAGCCCTTGACCTTTCCCACCCTCCTGGCTTCACCTAACATCTTCCAGCTAGCCTCATTCCCCTGCACTCTACCTCTTTATTCTGGTGTCTTCCCCCTTTTTCAGTCCCGAAGAAGGGCCTGAAACATCGACTGTTAATTAATTTTCATTAATACTGTCAGACCTGCTGAGTTCCTCCAGCATTTTGTGTGTTTTGCTTTGAGTTTCCAACATCTGCAGGCTTTCCTGTGTTTAGGTTTATATAAATGTGGTGAAAAAAAAATAGAAACGTAGAAAACTTACAGCACAACCTTCTGCCCACAAAGCTGTGCCGAACATGGCCCTACCTTAGAAATCACCTAGGGTTACCCATAGCCCTCTATTTTTCTGAGCTTCATGTACCTGTCCAGGAGTCTCTTAAAGACCCTATCATGTCCGCCTCCACCCCACCGTCGCCAGCAGCCTATTCCATGCACTCACCACTCTGCGTTTTTAAAAAAAAAACTTACCCCTGACATCTCCTCTGTATTTACTTCCAAACACCTTAAAACTGTGCCCTCTCGTGCTAGCCATTCCAGCCCTGGGAAAAAGCCTCTGACTATCCACACGATCAATTCCTCATATCGATAAACAAATTAGTTTGTTTAGATATATGGAATAAGAACGGATATTAATTAAATCTCAGAAATAATTGTTTACTTGGAGCCATATAGTCACTCAGCATGGAAACAGGCCCATGGCAATAATCAAGATTTCCATTTAAATTTGTCCCATTTGCCTGTGTTTGGCCCATATCCCTCTCAGCTTACCCTGTCCATGTTCTTGTCGAAGTGCCTTTCAAATAATGTACATGCCTCAACCATTTCCTCTGGTAGTTTGTTTCATATACTCACCACCCTCTGGATGAAAATGTTACCCCTCAGGTTCTGATTACATATCACCCTTCCTACCTTAAACCTATGTCCTCTGGTTCTTATTCCCCACCTCTGAAGGACAAGACTGGGTGTTGACCCTGTCTATGCTCCTCATTCTATGCTGCAGTGGAAATGATCCCAACCTGATCAACCTCTCACCAGAACTCAATCCTTCATGTTACGGCCACATCCTTATAAATCTCCTCTGCCCCCTTTCTAGCTTAATGGCATAAAGCATGGAGACCAGAACTGAATGTAATATTGCAAATGATGTCTAGTTAAGGTTTAGTACAATTTAGGACATAGAACAACAGAACACAACACATACATTTCAGCCCATGATGTTCTGCCAAACTTTTAACCTACTGTAAGATCAATCTAACCTCTATGGTTAGGAAGATATTGGAATCAATTGTTAAGGATGAGGTCTCTGGGTACTTGGAGGCACATGATAAAATAGGCCATAGTCGGCATGGTTTCCTCAAGAGAAAATCTTGCCTGACAAATCTGTTGGAATTCTTTGAATATATAACAAATAGGATTGACAAAGGAGAATCGGTTGATGATGTGTGTGTATATAGATTTTCAGAAGGCCTTTGACAAGTTGCCACACATGAGGCTGCTTAACAAGCTACGAGCCCATGGTATTACAGGAAAGATTCTAGCATGGATAAAGTAGTGGCTGATTGGCTGGAGACAAAGAGTGGGAATAAAGGGAGCCTTTTCTGGTTGGCTGCTGCTTGACAAGTGGTGTTCTGCAGGGGTCATTGTTGGGACTGCTTTTTACATTATATGTTAATGACAGATGATGAAATTGATGGCTTTGATGCAAAGTTTGCAGATATGAAGATAGGTGGAGGGGCAGATAGTTTTGAGGAAGTAGAGGCTGTAGAAGGACTTGGATTAGGAGAATGGGAAAAGAAGTGGCAGGTGGAATACAGTGTCGAGAAGTGTATGGTCATACACCTTGATAGAAGAAATAAAAGGGTAGATTATTTTCTGAATGGGGGAAAAAAATGAAAAATCTGATTCACAAAGAGACTTGGGAGTCCTTGTGCAGGATTCCCTAAAGGTTAATTTGCAGATTGAGTCTGTGGTGAGGAAGGCAAATGCGATGTCAGCATTCATTTCAAGAGGACTAGAATATACCGTAAAAGCAAGGATGTATTGTTGAGGCTTTATAAAGCACCGGTGAGGTCCCACTTGGAGCATTGTGAGCAGTTTTGTGCCCCTTATCTTAAAAAGGAAGTGTTGAAACGGGAGAGGGTTCAAAGGAGGTTCACGACAATTTCAGGGTTGAATGGCTTGTCATATGAAGAATGTTTGATGGCTCTGGACCTATATTCACTGGAATTCAGAAGAATGAGGGGTGATCAAATCCGCTTTAAATATACCCAGTGACTTGGCAATGAATTCCATAGATTCACTGCAAACTGGCTTAAAAATATCCTCCTCATCTGTTGTAAAGGGATTTCCTTGTATTCTGAGTGTGAGCTCTCCAGTCCTAGATTACCCCAGTGGGAGAGTGGATCAGAGATGAGGAATAACAGAATAGTTATTCCATTCCGTTGGATATACCATTTTACTTATACCTTATCATGGCTACTAACATATTTGTAGCCTCCAGTTCTTCACTGTTCTATTTTATTTTGTTTAGAGATACAGTGTGGAACAGGCCCTTCCGACCCAGTGTGCTGCATCGCCCAGCAACCCACCGGTTTAACCCTAGCCTGATCACAGGACAATTTACAATAACCAATTAACCTACTAGTCGGTACATCTTTGGACTGTGGGAGAAAACCAGAACACCCAGAGGAAATTCACGAATTTGCAGGGATATACAAACTACTTATAGAGGATGTTGGAATTGAAATCCATATTCTGACTGTAATAGCATTGTGCTAACTGCTACGCTACCATGGCCAAATGTGTTATGGGCACATCCTCTGAAGGGTCGTACTTAGTTGTTCAGTCACTTCTCACAGTGGAAGTACAGTCGGCCCTCCTTATTTGCGGATTCTGCATGCACGAATTCAACCAACCGCGAATCGCGAAAACCCGGAAGTGCTCTTGTTGTTCGAACATGTACAGACTTTTTTTTCTTGTCATTATTCCCTAAACAATGCAGTATAACAATAATTTTACATAGCATTTACATTGTATTAGGTATTATAAGTAATCTAGAGATGATTTAAAGTATACGAGAGGATGTGCGTGGGTTATCTTGGATCGGGATTGAAAAAAATCAGAAGTTCTCTTAGTAAGTAAGTCGGAACAGGTAAATCTGGTATTATTTAGCGTCAGTTAGTCAAACGTTTGTCTTCGTATATAGTATATTTTACCTTTCTATGCATATAAAACACTTAAGAACGTATGTTTCAGTGCCGGGCTCGGGAACGGAAGTTCTCGGGACTCGGGACAGATCGCTCCTGAGTGCGCTCTCCACCGCGCCGGGTTGATGTGGAGGATCAAAAATCCAAAACCCCAACAATTAAACCACTGCGTTACGCTACGTAGTAATAATTGTAGCTTTCATCGGGGCAGGGCCTTTCTCACTTTATCTTTTAAAATTGTTCTGATCGTTGACCAACGTAGCCTAACGCTTTTCCAATGACCGATGGCGTTTCACCTCTTTCCAATCACTTTATTATTCCCACTTTATTTTCAATCGCGATTGTGATTATTTTCGTGAACAGAAACACTACGGATTCAGAGCTCTGGCGCCAGGTCCTAATGTCCACCGCATTGAGACAGGTTAAATAAGATCTGGGGTTCCGCTGGGTCCTAAGGTCCACCGTATTAAGACAGGTTGAATAAGGGACTTAAACATCCGCGAATTTTGGTATCCGTGAGGAGTCCCAGAACCAATCCCCCACGGATAAGGAGGGCTGACTGTATATGCTGTAATATGAAATGTACAGAGGTTCTAGACTATGTTGTCTCTTTTGTGGCAGTTTTCAGTTGAAAGGATAGTTTGATTGCTAAAGTGCCTCTTGGGGAGAAATAAGAAGTGGCTAACCTTGCTTGCCTTGTATCTGTGATTTGGAATTTGTAAAGTGTAAAAATTGTGACTGGAAGCTATGTTTCACAATTTCATGTGGAATAAATCTTAATTATTTCAGTAACAAAATCAAGGAAATTGGTTAGCAGAAGGATTAAGAATCATTCTCTGTGGGAGTGGTTCCACAGTATAAATGAACAACCTATCTTGCATTACGAGATAGTTTTGAACACCAAAATTCAAACTAGGTTTATTATCAAAGTACATAGATGTCATCATATACAACCCTGAGATTTGTTTTCTTGTAAACATGCACAGTAAATCCAAGAAACACAATAGAAGCAATGAAAGACCACACCTTACGATGGGGACAAACAACCAATGAGCAAAAAGCAGTAAAATGTGCAAATACAAAAGAGAAAATAATAATAATAAATATCAAGAACACGAGATGAAGAGCTTTTGAAAATGAGTCCATAGTTTGGGGAACAGTTCACTTATGGGGCGAGTGAAGTTACCTCCTCTGGTTCAAGAACCTGGTTGTAATGTATTATGTGAGTATTCGTAGGTCAGAGTGCGTATGACGTAAGAACGCGGGGGTTTTGTAAAATGGAAGTCTGGTGAATAAACGTGTGATTTTGTCTCAAACTGTGCGAGACTGTAGGTAGATCTAGTCTGTGTATCTGGCTGGAAGTTTGACTTGCCTCCCAGACCTTGTGCGATAGAACTGTGACTGTGCTTGTCCTTCAGAGTCAGTCTCTCGAGTAACCTCTGTGTTTGCATTTCCACCTCGGTCTGTCTGCACCGAACTTTCACCGTCATTGCGTCGTGGGGTTTCATCATGCCCCTCACTCTTGGTGTCATTTGTTTCCATGTCTGTATCCGTGGAAATGTCCTGTGTATCTGTACGTGGAAACACCCTCTCACCTGTCTTCAGCAGATGCTTCCTGTTCCTCCTGTCGACTCTTCCATCCGGCGTGCGAACTATGAATGATCTTGGTTGCTGATGCCTGTTCACAACCACAGCTGGCTGCCAAGTGTCTCCTCTCTGTATTCTGACATTTTCACCTATATGCAGATCTGGTAACTGTCTTGTATGTCTGTCATAGTAGCTCTTTTGCTTTATTTGCTTGTACTTTAGCTTGTCATGTACTCGAGCATTACTTTCAGGAGTCAGTAGAGTTGTGGATGTGGCAGCTGCTCTTGCGGATTTTCAAAAGGATTCTCACCCTTAAGGAAGAGCTCAAATTTAGCCTTTACAGTTGGGTTGTTCAGCATGCTACTGGCTGTGAGGAGACTCTCCCTTCTAACTTGGTCATGATAATTCTTCTTGCTATTGATATGTTCATTAGACTTCAAATGCTGCTGTACAGAGTGAAAGAGGAAAGGAATATAGGTGTTGCAGACAGCACACTGAACAGTTTCAACCTTTTTCATTTGATCATCTGAAGAAACACCCATCAAAACATCTTTGGAAAGCTTCTGTGCCGGCTCCTTTTGTTCCTGCTGTTGCAGTTGTTTACAAGCTGCAATTTTCTTATTCTTGTTCACCTTAGATGCATGAAGAAAATCTGCAGCTCCTTTGTCAAACTGAATGTTCTTTGCGATGAAATCCAGAGTTTCTTTATGGTATGGAGTTTCCAGGTGAGCCTCAATCTCTTGCTCCTCCGTAGTTCGAAACTTACAAAGGGAGCATGTAAATGCATTCCGGTAATCCTCTCCATACTTTTCAGTGTTCTCACGCCTGCGGCGTTGCTTCTCTCTTCTTGCTTCAGGTTTCTTTTTCTCCTCTTCATCTTCAGTATCAGGTTTCTTTTTACCCTCATTTTTGTCAAAGCATTCATATGCATCTGGTTCATATGCATCTTTAGTAAAATCTTCATCCTTCAGTTCCTGATCTGTACCTGATGCAGGAGTCTTAGATTCTCCATTGTTAGCCTGGTTAGCTGCCTTGGCAGCCGCTTTGAGTATTTTTTCAGCAGCTGCCAGTTTCTGTTTCTTTATTGCAGCTTTGTTGATTTGTATCCCTTTCCTTTTCATGCCTTGTCCAAAATTTGACGCAAACCCACCTCTGTTGTATGACTGATTATGCCCCGATCTTGAGTACATATCTACATCTGACAGCTCTCATTCCTATTAGAATAGGATTCCTGGTAAGACCTGGAGCTCCCATAAGAGCTTCGATCGTAGTCACCACTCATCATACCTGATTTCCAGTTATCCCGGCTGTTCCAATTGCTGCTGCTGCCACTGTTGAACCATTCCGATCCACCTCACAGCCCGTCCGAATCGCTGGAGCTCCAGCCCCGGTTCAAGCCTCTCATGCCGTCGTTGTTGCTCATACCCCAGTTGCGGTTGCTGCCTCTTAGGCCGTCCATGGCTGTCTGTAATATATTCACATTCTCACATAATACATTACACTGGTGAGATAGTAACTGTTCCTGAACGTGGTGGAGTGTGTTCTGAGGCTCCTATATCTTCTTCCTGATGGCAGTATAGATGGCAGGGTGGTGGTGGGGGAGCGGGGGTGGCGTCCCTGATGATGGACATTGCTTTCCTGCAATAGCACTCCGTACAGATGTGCCCAGTGGTGAGGAGGGCTTTACCTGTGATGGACTGAGCCGTTTCCATTACTTATTGCAGAGTTTTCCATTGAAGGGCACTGGTGTTTCTGTATCAGGCCATAATGCAACCACTCAATATACTCTCCACCACACATCCGTAGAAGCTTGTCAAAGTTTTAGCTGTCATGCTGAATCTTTGCAAACTCCTAAGGAAGTAGAGATGCTGCTGTGCTTTCTTTGTAATGGCATATGCTTGGCCCAGGACTGATCCTCTGAAATGATAATGCTGAGGAATTTAAAATTGATGACCCTCTCCACTTCTGATCCCCTGATGAGGACTGGCTCATGGACCAGCTGTAAATATCAAAACTGCTATATATGTTTATCCCTTTGTCGATATAAATGGATTAGAGAGATAACATAGTATCTGAATTGCCAGTCATTTTGATTGACACTGGTTAGAATGTCTTTGTTGATAATATGCCCCCATAGGTGGAGGTGGTATTAGCAATCTTAACACGTTTGTATCTCCTTTAGCATGTCACGAAAGCATACTATAAACATGAAGATTTCACACTTTCTACTTAGAAGAAAATTTTTAAAAAGGTTTATAACTAGGGAACTGGAGAAGCACCTGAGGGCAATTGGTTTGTCCAGAAGACCATAAATTAAGCGATTCAGTTCATTAAGTTTCTCCCTCATTCCGATATGGCTGATTTATCCACTCTATCTAGGCTTTTCAATATTCAATAGGTTTCAGTGAAATCCCTGATCATTCTTCTCAGCTACAACAAGTACAGGCCAGAGCTATCAAATGTTCAACTGTGTCAGCTGTGGAGAAATGAAAGAAAAATGAAGGGCCAAATTTTACCACAGGGAACTGGTATAGATTCATTAGGGTCTCTTATCGTGTTGCAGTTACATGGTCCTAGACTTTTTTCTTCAGTAGTCATTTAATGTATGTCCATTCAACATTCTCCTGCTGTAGCGGATTCATGATTGTCTGCTTCATGAATAACAACAATAAAGAAAAATGTGGATTGATCTTACAGATTCTTAAATTAAGGTCAAAACTTTAGCAGACATTCAAAAAAATATAATGTGTTATTAGAAATTTTCTATGCTGCTATGATTACAGCAGTAAGAGTGGTTAAATTACATTGTTTGCCACTTTGATATTGCATATATTTAATTTGTCATTCAGTTAATGTGTAATGAATCTTCAAAGATTCACAAAACAAAAACAGATGTTACTCCTCAGTCCAAAGCATCAGGTGGTGGAATTAACATCATCATCGCAATGTGAAGTTTGTAGTTCTGTTGGAGGGATGAATGCGCTAAAAACCACATTTCTCAAAATGTTTACACAATCGTTGCAGTGTTTTAATAGATTTGTTATTGTATGTTTTTTTGTATATAATAACAATGCTTCAGCTACTCTGTTCTTGCATTGATCTGGTTCCAAGGTAAAGCCCCTCCTGATAACTTGACATTAAGGCCATTCTTCACATGTGAATCCAGTCAATAAGTGTCATGTATGGTGAATAACATTTTGTCTTCGTTGAACTCCTCAAACAGCTATTTTAATAGAGTCACAGGATAGCAGTGAGAAGCCAGAAACTGATTTCTTTGCCTGCCCAGTTCATTCAAACAGTTCGACCATAAGCTGAAATTGTGGACCTTTATCTGGAGGCAGAACAAGTCTCCATGAATAGTATTGTAACTGGTGGATAGAGTGGCTCTATGTAATGTAATTTGGTTGATGCCTCAATTGAGCTTTCTGCAGTGGGGCTTTCCCATGCTGGACTTGAACTCTACTTCTAGATTGCTAGTCCAGGTAACAGTGACTAACCTGGAATTAGAGTTCAAATCTCGCTGTCGAAAGCTGTAAATTTGAAGTGAATAAATCACATGGGTGAGTGCCAGGAAAAAATGATCATGGATTCATTTGCACTGTTGAATTGCTTTTCTTCATGGTGAACATTTTGCCCTTTCTCTGGGCTACATGAGTTCCTTGTCCACACCTAGTGTGGTTTTCTATCAATTTATTCAGGATCACTAGTCAGGGAAGATTGTACCATCTGAATTTCATCTTTCTTCAGATGATGAAACCTTAACTAGATCTTATTTACCTGAAATTTTAATCTGGCTAAATATTTACTTGACTGAGGCAGATTATATTTCCATTTGGTTACATTCTAACTTTGTTATCCATTAATAGCATGTAAACAAAATTAAATTTTTAAATCACATCTCAGTAGTATTCCCTTCAAGAATTAGCAAAGCTGATCTTACTGGGCGCAGCCTTTTTTTGGCTTATTGTAAACTCATTTTAATTTCAAAATGGACCAGGAATCTGTTGTCCTTTGTGTAATCTCTTTTACTTTATTGAGCATGTTTTCCAGCACCCTGTCACTTCATTGCCAGCTTTCTCTTTCGCTTTTGCTTCTTCCTGTGAGGAGGGTGCGAAGGGCCAGATCCCATTTGTTTCTGAAGTCTCCCTTGTTTATTGTTGGTGTCAGTTTAGACACAGAGATAGTGTGGGGCAATTGGAAATTTTTAGTAAATCAGGAGATTGATACCAGGATTAATACCAACAACTGCAAGGGAAATGGATTAAGTTTGTGAATTACCCTACCCATAGGCTCTGATCTCTTCTCAGCTAAGGCTTCTGCTCTTGGACCTGATGGGTTAACTATTAATGTGGCAGTTACAGTGATAGTCTTACATAGAGCTTTTCCACATTTTTATCATCTTCATGTACTCTTCTGTGATAATTCAAAAGTATGGAATGAAATAATCCTAGAGTATTTAAAGAATATTTAGCGTTGAAGCAACATTCTGTTTTGCTCTGTATTATGGGAGTTGTGTATTATAGCCTTGTGCACTCTGTAGTAGGTAAAATGGGGTATTGTAAAACTGTTTAAGTTACTGGACTAACATCCTGTGGGTCGTTGAGCTGAAGACATGAGTTTAAATTCTTTATGTGGCTGAGTAATTTAAATTTATGCAAATAAATAAAGCTGTGGAAGAAAAGCTAGCATCAATAGTGGTGACCACAAAACTACTGGATTGTTTTTACAAAAAAAAACCCTCTGCTTCTTTGATATTATTCTGGAAGAGGGATTGTCATCAGCCTGACCCTTCTATCAGTGATCCCCAACCACTGGTCTGTGGACCGGTACCGGGCCGCAAAGCATGTGCTACCGGGCCGCGAGGAAACGATATGATTTGGCGATATGAAACGATATGAGTCAGCTGCACCTTTCCTCATTCCCTGTCGTGCCCACTGTTGAACTTGAACAAATGTGAAGTCATTACCCACGCGAGGTCATCAGTCGCCTAAACGCAGTGATACCCTCACACCAGGGATCACCGGTTGGCCTCATGCGGCCGGCGAGAAGTGCCGTTGATACTGGTCTGGAGTGCAGACGGATGGGCGCCGCCTCTAAACCTGTTTAGCACACCGAATGTTCATGGGGAACCCGGTGCTAAAATATTCAGACGACCTAATTTGGGCTCAGGGTTTCTTAAGTAGCAGAGCAGCTACCTTGCTGTGATCTACTGAAAGTCATCCGTCGAGCCAAACTTTTGTCAGCTGATAGATCCTACCTACAAGGGGGGGCACACCCTGTCGCACTCCTCACTTGGTCGGTGGCTCTCTCTGGACTGTGACCGCCGTGGCCTCAGCACGGGGACCTCCAGCCCTTAACTGTCATCTCATTCCCACCCACGACCAGCTGCACCTGACCAAGGCGTCTGGTGGGAGGCTGGCGTTTGGGCCCGGAGGCTGTCTAATGAGGCAATGAAGCCCTCAAAACTGCTTCGGTACCTTGAGTCCAAGCACCCTGCACTTAAAGACAAACCCGTTGAGTTTTTTGAGCGGAAAAAACGTGAGCAAGCGGGACAGAAGCAAGTGCTGGTAGCCATGTAAACTAAATTCCGGAATAGACTGGACATAAGGAACCTCCTTTGAGTATCGCTGTATTCTGGTCGTGTTTAACACCCCCGCCCCCGTCGGCCATTCCGCAAGAATGTTGTCAATATTAAGCCTGTCCGTGGTGCAAAAAAGGGTTGGTGACCCCTGCCTTATATAATGCCAGATCCACAACAACATGATTGAATTTTAACTGCCATCTAAATAAAGAGACATACAGCATGGGGGCAAATATAGTGTGCAGTAGAATTCCTATCCTTTGAATAAGTTTTTTTTTTAAAAAGCTGTACCTAAGGAGATCAGTTTTGCCAAATCTTGTATATAACTGGGATGCTTTGACACACCTGGAAAATAAGGACACTTCTGTCAGAATGATGTTTCTGGGTTTCATTTTGGCATTCAAGACTATTGTCCCACTGACATTGGTGAACTACTCAGTCTAATCCAGCACTGTGCAACTGGGTGTTGGACTTCTTAGACCTCAGATAATCAGGATGCACAGTCGCTCCTCCCTCCCCATCACCCTCAATCCAGGTGCCCTGCAGGGGCTGTGTGTTGAACCCACTGTTGTACACTCATGATGCACGGCCAAACAACCAGATAATCACAGTGTCAAGTGTGCTGTTGACACAGCAGTAGTGGGGCTCATCACCAGCTGTGATGAGATGGCCTGCTGAGAGGAGTTGGAACATCTTGAGGCCTGGTGCCAGTCAAGTAACCTCTTTCTCAATGTCAGTATGACAAAGGAGATAGTCATTGGCTTCAGAACTTGCACCACAGCCATAAGACATAGGAGTAGAATAAGACCACAGCCCATCAAGTCTTCTGTGTCATTCTGTAATGGCTAATTTATTATTTTTCTCAGCCCCTTTTTCCTGCCTTCTTCCCGTAACCTTTGACACCCTGACTAATCAAGAACCTGACAACTTCTGCTTTAGGTATACTCAATAACTTAGTCTCCACAGACATCTGTGGAAATGAATTCCACAGTTTCATCACATTCGGGCTAAGATCAGCTCTCATCATCTCTGTTCTGAAGTGATGTTCTTGTGTTCTGTGTTGTGCCCTCTGGTCCTAGACTTGCCCAGTCTCTAAGTACACACCCAAAGCCATCAAATGCTCATCATACATTAACCCTTTCATTCCTGAAATCATTCTTGTGAACCTCCTCTGGACCCTCTCCAATGCAAAGATTAAAAAAAATAACCATGAGAGTTTTCTTTACACTCATTTAATACTCAACTGTTCAACCTGCAAATTGCCTTTTTGGTCCCAATGGGCCCTTTTTCCCTGGTTACCCTCTTTCCCTTAACATGCTTTTATAGTGCTTTGTGATTTAATGTCTTTCAGTGATGTATCCTCTTTCCCCTCCTAAATTTTAAGTTACTTCTTATTCACAAAGTAAGTACTCCTGATGAGCACCTAGTTTTCAGTTCTCTATGCAAGCCATATGTTTCCCTTTATATCCAACCCTTGACACATGATTTCTTGGGCTTATTGTGCTTACTTTTTGTCCTAATTTGAACACTTTTGTCTTTAAATCATTATTTCACTGCTGCCATGTTAAAAGGTGTTATATGAAAGGAAGTTATTTTTGCTGTCTACCTTGTGCTGTTAGCATGAGGTAATAGAAGGGAGGGAAAAGATTAATCAGCCAGAGCTCCCATTCTGAATCCACAACATTCTCTCTGTCTCCTCCTCCTATTGGGCAGAAAATACATAAGCCTGAAAGTACATACCAGCAGCTTTACCCTGCTGTTATAATAGTACTGGATGACCCCTTAGTGTGATGAAATGGACCCTTGATTTCATAACCTAGCATGTGATGGCTTTGCATGTTATTGTCTCCCTGCACTGCCTGATCTTGTGTATTTGGTAATAAACAAGTTATTTGACTATGGGGGTAATCATTCGAACTCTGTGTCCATACTGATGAGTCAGAATGGGAGCTCTGCTGATTAATCTTTCACTTCATACTATTAAGGGAGAGATTCAGTAATAACAATGTTCTTCTATATAGCTCCTTTTATCAGGGCAAAATGTCTGAAGACACTTCACAGGGTTGTAATCAAGAATAACACTGGGCCAATGAAAGAGAAATTTAGAGAGATATTCAAAATCTTGGTAAAAGAGGGAAAAGGTGTAGAATGAGAGAGCAGATTCAGGAAATCTGGAACAACATTTTAACGTGCCCTTTAAAGGAGAGTGGGATGACAAGGGAAGTTAAATACAAAAGTTAGCACTTGGGTACCAGCTGAAGCAGCTTCTAGGGGTGGGAATACAAAAAATATGGAGAAGTGTATTGTTGTAAAAGTGCTGTAATACTTGCTGGAGGAAGTAAGATAGCAAGTAGCAAGGCCAGGAGGTGGTGAAAATTGAGCACTTGGGTTGTGGGGAGAAGAATTATAGTCAAGCTCACTGATCATTAAGACAGTGGGAAAGGGGTAGTGAGTGAATTGGAGTGATTGGTGTTCATTGGTTTATGTTAGGGCAGCAGTGTTTGGAATGAGCTGAAATTTGTGGAAGTTGGGAGGGCATCCAGAAGATCACAGAAATTGCAAGATTGAGATAGCAAAATCATGAGGGACAGTTTTGGCAGCATTTGATGAGGCAAGGTAGTGATATGTTGTACAGGTGAAAGGTGCAGATATGGGATTGGGTCGAATTTAATTTAAAGCTGCTCCAGACCATGATAGTGGCTAGGAAAGAGCAGGTTAATGGTGATCAGGGAACATTGTTCTTGCTTTGACTTTACTGGTTTGCATGGCTCAGTTCCACTATACTGCATTCGTCAGAAGCAATACGATAGTGATGTAATATTTTTGTGTAAATCTGAAGCCAAGAACAGATGTTACACATTTATTTCTTTTGTATTGCTTTAATAAATGTGAACTAACTGACATTGTTTCATAGAAACATAGAAAACCTACAGCACAATACAGGCCCTTTGGGTCACAAAGTTGTGCCGAACACGTCCCTACCTTAGAAATTACTAAGCTTACCTACAGCCCTCTATTTTTCTAAGCCCCATGTACCTATCTAAAAGCCTCTTAAAAGACCCTATCTTATCCACCTCCACTATCGTTGCTGGCAGCCCATTCCACGCACTCACCACCATGGGTAAAAAAATTTACCCCTAACATCTCCTCTGTACCTACTCCCCAACACCTTAAACCTGTGTCCTCTTGTGGCAACCATTTCAGCCCTGGGAGAAAGCCTCTGACTATCATCTGAATTTTGCTGGTATTTTTTATTCAGAAATGATTATAATCTGTTCAGAGTTTGTCTGATCACCATTATTCTCCAGCCACTTGCAATTCAAATGATACTACTAAAAGAAGATTCGGTGTGAATGATGTATGGAAATAGAATCAGAAGTATTATTTGCAATGTCTGTAGTTTGAGTATTTGTAATTTGATGCAATTGTAGAATTACAAATCTTGCTTGCCAATAGAAATCTGCCAACTGAAAGAAGACTGTAATTGAATATTGAATTTTATTTCTTCCACTCTGTTTCTGAATTGCATTAACTGGGGTTACTGAGCACATATTACGTCTGGCAATATAGAAATAGCCATTTAACAACATTCAAAATGACCTCTCTGCTTTTTACCTCTATGATTATATGGATTTTGCTAACCATATTCTTCAGGTGGCATCCTGTTGCACTCACCTCAGTAATAAGCAAATGCTTTGAGCGGCTGGCTAGGACTACATATGCAGCATGCTACCGCCCACACTAGACCCCTACAGTTCACCAACCAACACAACTGATTGACAGGTGACTCAATAGCCACAGCTCCACACACTGTCCTTACACACCAGGAGAAGAGGGATGTTTTTGTGAGAATGCTGTTCTTGGACTACAGTTCAGCATTCAATGCCATAGTTTCCTCCAAGCTTTACAAGAAGCTCAGAGATCTCGGCCTTCACCGTACCTTGTGCAGCTAGATCCTGGACTTCCTGTCAGATCACCGGCAGGTAGTAAGAATGGGTTCCCTCACCTCTGGCCCTCAACACAGGAGCCCTCCAGGGCTGTGTCCTAAGCCCCCTCCTTTACTCACTGTACACCCATGACTGTGTTGCCACCCACAGCTCCCAACCACTTATTAAATTTGCAGATGATACTAAGTTGACTGGCCTTATCTCAAATAACAATGAGGTAGCCTACAGACAAGAAGTCATCACCCTGACACAGTGCTGTCAAGAAAATAACTTATCTCTCAATGTCACAGAAACAAAGGAGCTGGTTGTGGACTACAGGAGGGTTGGAGATGGGCTCATCACTATTGACATCAATGAATCTGGGGTTGAGATGGTGAACAGCTTTAAGTTCCTCGGTATACACATTACCGAGGACTCACTTGGTCTGTACGTACCGGCTGTGTGGTGAAAAATGCACAACAGCACCTCTTTTACCTCAGACGGTTGAAGTTTGGCATGAGTCCCCAAATCCTAAGGACTTTCTATAGGGGCACAGTTGAGAGCATCCTGACTGGCTGTATCTTTGCCTGGTATGGGAAGTGTACCTCCCTCAATCACAGGTCTCTGCAGAGAGTGGTGCAGACAGCCCAGCACATCTGGTGTGTAAAAGGGCCAGAAGGATCACTGGGGACCTGAGTCACCCAAACCACAAACTGTTCCAGCTGCTGCCATCTGGGAAGCGGTACCGCAGCATTAAAGCCAGGACAAACAAGCTCCGGGACAGCTTCTTCCACCAGGCTATCAGACTGATTAATTCACGCTGATGCAGTTGTATTTCTAAGCTCTATTGACTGTTCTCTGGTATATCTTACTGTGTGCTATTTATTAAAAATTACTATAATTTGCACATTCAGATGGAAATGTAATGTAATTACATAATTTTACTCATTTTAAACATAATTTTTACTCATGTATGTGAAGGATTTAAGAAATAAAGTTAATTCAATACAACCATAATATTTTGTTCCTTCATTCCTTTTAGAAATTTGCTGTTTAATTTGTATTGTCTTCCCGTTTTTCTATAAAAGCACATTGTTTCTCTACTAAATAACATCCGCCTGCCCATTCTGTTAACCTTTAATGGGATTCGCTTTGCTAACCATCTTGGGTTGAGTTTGTCAGTGTCTTAAAAAACTTGCATTCCCTTTATCAAACTTCTCTGTTACCTTATTTAGTCTGATTATTCAAGCAAAATTTGTCATTAATAAATTCATCCTGTGTTCACCTATTAACTCAGACTTTTCCTTTGATGTTTTCCTTGATTAGTGCTTCCAAAAGATTCCTCGCAAGGTTCAACTGGCTCACAGTTGCCTGGCATCCTCTTGCAATCTTTTTGTAGAAATGTATTATATCTGCTACTTTCCCATATTAAGCCACATCTTCAGTATCAAAGGAAAATTGAAATATATGGCAAGACTGCATCCTCATTTTCTTCATCATCCAGAAGGCATTAAATCTGGATCAAGTGACTGTTACAGTAAACAGTCGCTCCTGTTTAGTTTTCAGCCCAGCTCCCTGCATTTCTACTGAAGTTTTGGCAGCATCCTCTTCATACTCATTTAGTATTCTAGAATATTCGCCATTTCTATGCAGAGATAATTTTAATAAACATTTAAAAAAGTAAAGTTTATCTCAGTAAAATCAACTAAAGACTGAAATATTTAAGAACATTTCACAGAACTCTATAATCAAATGAAATCTTAATTTGCTTTTTCTTCCCCTGATTTTTCCCATCAACTCTGCAGTCCTCATTTTGTTTGATGGTTTATGGATCTGATAAAGATTTGGAGAGGAATTTTTGTCATAGCTGTAGGAAAATTAGCAAAATCTGTTATTAAGGTGGTGGCAACAATGGGATATTTTACAAATAATCAGAGTGGACACTGCGGATTGTGAAAGGAATATTTTATTTTGACAAGTCTGTTGGAATCTTTTGAGTTGTAACTAGCTTAATAATAAAAGTTTGTTGAGCTGATGTTCCAAATATCTTTGGTAAGATGGCAGATAAGAGATTATATTAAACACTGTAAAATTCCATGAGTATTAGAGGTAATAGCTTGAACTGAGTACAGTTACCTGGGCCATTAGCTAATCAGGGCAGCCGTTTATTTGGAACAACTTTTAAAGAACAGAAGCTGATTGAGAAAGTAGCCAGGATTCACTTCGTTTATTTGGGATACTATGCCACTTAATTGGAACAGGAGATTGTTGGCAAACCGTTTCTATGGTTTCACTACTTTTTTACTATTTACTACTTTACTACTCTTTAGTACTCTTTACTACTATTTACTACATTTTACAATTTCACTACTTCAACAAGTTAGGAACTATGAAGATTTTGAAGGTAACAACAATAATCTTGAATTCTATAATGAAAATGAAGATTTGGAGGATGCGATTATCGAAAGCAGTGAAGGCAGTTCATTATCTTCACTAGGTGTCTGTGCTAATTTTGTTCATTTACTGTCAATAAAAAGAACACAACAGTGTACACTGGATGAATTCCTCCAATAACTATTAGGAACTAATACACAGTTTTATAATACTGTAGTCGTAGTATTAGTGTTCTAATTTGTTCTGTATTCTATTTAAATGCATAATTTGATACTCAGTTAAACAACAGTTTGGCTTTTTATTTCTCTTTCTAACGATTTCAGTGAAACCTTGGCTAATTGGGACAGCCTCTTATTTGGGCCAAAATGTACTGGTTCCAATGTGTCCCAATTAACCCCATTACATTAGTCAATGGCTGAAAAAGCACCAGGGATAAATGGATCATCTTCTATTTGGAAGGCTGTAACCAGAATAAGCTTGTCCAATATTGAGCCACATATCTTTCCTGCAGGCATTGCTAGTTAGTTATTGCCAATTTTCTTAATGTGACTTGAGGTGAACCAACTCTACAGAGAGGGGAGAATTTGAGGTTGGAATTTTTCTGGTTTGTATAACTTGGTTACTCAGCATTTTAACCAACTGCCCTGCTATCATGCTAAAAATAGTACACTTGGATTATGTGATCAAATTTATGTGCTCTGTCACGTGAAGCAAAGTTTTATTAATAAAATTAAATTATGTACTTTATGATTTGCTTTAGCAATAGTTGATACATGTACTTTGCATGAAGAATAAGGGTGAGGTTTTCATTGTTATTCTGGGGTAAATAGGAAAACCACCTCTGGTGTTTGATTTATGCGGTTAAATGTGGAAATATGCCCTCAAATTTACATCAAAAACTGGTTCAGTGATATTTAGCTGAGAAACCTGTCCTTGAAATTCACATAAAACCCTAAAATTTCTGTGCGTCCATTCCTAACAGTGTGATATGTCTTGATTATTGCTAAGCATCTTCTTCAGAGCTGTACAACATCATATCACCAACAGACATAGGGGCAGAATTAGGCCATTCAGCCCATCGAGTCTGTGATCCACCATTTCATCATGGCTGATTTATTTTCCCTCTCAACCCAGTTCTCCCCTGTAACCTTTGATGCCCTTACTAATCACAAACCTATCAACTTCCACTTTAAATATACCCAGTTCTTTGGACTCCACAGCCAACTGTGACAATGAATTCCATAGGTTCATCACCCTCTGGTTAAAGAAATTCTTCCTTTGTGCTAAAGGGGTATCCTTCAGTTCTGTCTATTCTATTCTAAACTTTAGATGCCAGTTTTCAGCTTCCACCTGATGACAGAAATTTTGCTGCTAAAAGGCTCATAAAATTTCCATGGGCAGCTGCTATTTAACTGCTTCCAACCATGTAATATAAACTATAAATATTTTGCTTGGTTATCAGGGAAAACGACACACTAAACTACCTAGGGATGGTCACTGTTATTTAATGAACTTGGTCAGTTATTGGTTCGGTATTTATGTTTAATCAGAAAATATTCAGGCTAATTCTTTAACTTGTATGAAACACAGATGAACAGTACCGAAGTGTATTAGCTAGAAAGAATAGTTGCCATTATGAGTGTGTGTTAGGTTAAGAATGATTCAATTGATAGCAAAGGGACTGCTGTTGCACCTTGAGTGGTAATGATTAATAGTCTCTGCCTTATTTTAAAGAACTAGTTTGCTCTGGGGTATTGAACCAAGTTGCAGATGTTGTATAAAAGCTCAACATTCCTCTTAGGAATTTAGTTTCTATTATAGAGTGGAGGAAATAAAAGAAGCTTCTTTGAGATTCATCACACAACAGATCATCATTGAGAGAATGCAAAAAAATTTGGAAAGTATTCTTAGTAGCTGGATGTTTCAGTTATGAAATGATTTAATAACTGAATGGGGATAATAATAATTTCTTGTTTGCATCCTTGAAGAAAATGCAAGTTTATTTAAGGGACATTTATACAAGTGTATTAACAATCTTCCTCACAATGAACAAAAAGATGTGGTTGGTTGGCCTATGCAAGTGTCTGTTGTCTTGTACATAGGGTCAAATGCCGATTGCAAATTTTAATTCATCAGAGATGGTCTGAGTTATAACTACTTTTATGAACAGTTTCTCAGCAGCTGTGCAAGCATTATCCATTGCATGAAGCATTTTTTTAGGAAGTAACTCTTCCTTCTGTTTGGTGATAACAGTGCAGCTGTGTGATTCATGTGTAATCTTTGAGTTCGCGCTAAGTTGCAAATTGTGGATTGGCCTCCAAATGACTTTAATTGACATTAGTTGGACAACATTAAAAATGGTTCTGCTTCTTGTTAGGGAAAATAATTGAATTGATTGGCAAGCTGTTATGTGTTCTTTTACAAAATGTGAATTTATCCCAATGATATCGTTGTTGAATTTGTATCAAGGACTGAATATGATGAGAGGATCCTACGTTTGTGCTCAGTTTCCACAGTCAGTGACTGATGAACTTGCTGTATTTTCTGCAGGTCGTTGCTATTTACTGTATGTTGTTGCATTGCCTTGTATCTTGGCCAGATGCTGTTCAGCATTCCACCACCCCTCCCCCTCCCAATCCAATGTTCTTTGAGGCTGCTAGGATCCCAGGAGCCTTTCTGTTGCATCTTTAATGCGTTTCTTGTTTCACACAATATTTTTAGTAGGTTTATTCATCATCTCTTGTGAATTAAAACCTACAATCTAAAATTTGTCCTAACTTCTTGTGGGGTGCTTACTGTTAATATAGATGATGGAAAAGAGTGAGGGATAGACCATCGTTCATTCCTGTGGCTTACTGATGATATCCGGCCACCCCCTACCCCCCACCCCCCAACCACCCCGAGTGAATCCACGTTTCCTGTTGCTTAAAAGTAACTGTGAGGCAACTGGGCACAAACCAGTAGATGGAGAGGTTGAGCATTGGCCCAATGCTTCCACACCATTCCACAGATAACACAACTACGAATGTGGCCCGAGTCTTGAGAATGCAGTGGAATATAGTCTTGGTGTTCAATGTCAATGTACAAAAAGAACTTGGGCAACATGAACTTATTAGGGCCTGCTTGCTTGGCTGAGCAAGAGAGAGGAGTGTGGTGATGGGACCAATTCTTTGCCGAGCAAGCCATTCCACAAAATCCTAGGTTGTGCAGATTAATAAGATTGCGTTATAGTTCTTCAGGTTATAATTTTATTATGCACAAATAACAATAAACATTTTCTAGTTCTCCTCCAAAGAGTTAACTGGCAATAACCTTAAAAGCTCTACTGAAACATTTAATTGTTTCACAGGTATAGACTAGTTTGATTTTAAAATATATATGTCTATCAGACTATGTTTTGAACTATCTGTCGCATTTGAAAATGAGAACTAATGCGAAGAGCTTTTCCTGACCGATGCAGAGTGTAATGGACACCGGGCCTCCCCACCACCAAAAGCACCTACATGAGGTCCTGAGTCAAGAAAGTGGCATCTGTCATTAAGGATCCTCACTAGCTTGCTACTGTCAAGCAGGAAGTACAGAAGTCTGAATTCCCACATCACTAGCTTCAGGAACAGCTAGTTTCACACAACTAACATGTTCTTGAACAGACTGCAAAACCCTAATCCTACCTCATTAGCAGAACACTATGGACTTTTTGCTCTACAGTGAACATTTTTGTTTTAGTCTTTTTCTTCACTGTCTTGTAAAAGTATGTTTTATGTATTGTCTCAATCTGCACATCCATAATGCTGCTGTATTGTATTTGTACTTCACTGTAATTTTGAATTCTGCTAGAGGGTGCTGCCAATTTTTGATTGACTGATTCACCATGAAAAATCACAGGAAACATGAATGTTAAATGTTTTGATAAACCTTTAAGCCTTTTGTTTTGGGGCTGATTTTATTTATTTATTGAAATACAGCAGGGAGTAGGCCTTTCTGGCCCTTCGAACTGCACCATCCCGCAATCCCCCGACTTAATCCCTGCCTAATCATGGGACAATTTTACAATGCTGCCAGTTTATAGAACTTTGCATGGACCTTGATGATATTGATTTTTAAAAAACCGAGCCTGTATTTATCAAACTAGTTATTAAAGCTGAAAGAGCTATTCAAGAATGATGTACCGGTAATTGATTTTGAATTTTGTGTGGCTTTGTTTTTTAGTTAAGATATTATTCTGTTCCCTTTTGAATCTAAGTTGACTTTAATTATTAGTTTCAATTACTCATGGGTTAATAGTAACTTGCAAAGATTTCCTGTGATGTGATTTTCCTAACTTTACAATGTTTGGGAACTTATAAACAGAATGATCTCGAGAAACAAATATGAATTTCCTGGTTTATAATTTATCGAGTTTAGTGAAATTCCTTTAGCAGTCCCTTACACAATAGTTCAATGTTGTAATGAATCTTCCCCCACCCCACCCCCACTGATGGGGAGCACTTTTTTTTGAAAGAAACCCCTGTAGCATGAATTTGTGTTGAGAATTACAACATAATGTTAGTTGTTCAGTACTTTCTGAAAATGAATCTGCTAACTTGTCGGAGCCAGTAGAAATTGTGAAAGATAATATTTTAAATGCAGAGGCTGGAGGGGTGGAAGGAGAGGAGCAGGGAAGCACTTCCTGTGTGCCCTGTCTGAGAGAAGGGGTGAAAGCAGAGGAGTGAGAAATAGATGAGATGTGGTCAAGGATTCTCTCTGCTCTTCTGCTGCTTAATATTAATGAATTCAGCCATCACTCTAATTTTCTTTTTTCCAAGAGAATGTTAGTCATTCGAGCAAAAGTAATCTTTTAAGTCAAGTTCACATATCCTGAAGAGTCAATATTGTTGTGAGATATCCTTAATATGTAATTTGAAACTCTGTTGTTAAAGCTCCTTGTTAATGTATTAAAATACCACCAGGTCTTCTGGTCTCAGGCACTTCAACAGTGACATTAGGCAAACATTGACAATGACCTAAAGGAGATTTAAGCACAACTATTTAAAATTTTGATCACAGAGCTTTTAGCAAATTTCTTAATGGATAAAGAGTTGGGGAAGTTTAGGAAAAGAATCTTAGGCCTAGATAATAAAAGATCTAGGTTCCGGCAGTATGGCAATACAAGATTTTAATTGTTCAGAAGGGGCCAAACTGGAGATGTTCTGCAGCTCTGAACAAGGTCACAAAGATGGGGAGGAGTTTTGTAGTAATTTGATTATTTTTTTTCTTGTGAGCCTCTTCGACATTGATAATGTAAAATACTGCAAGTCTAGTTTACTGGTTTACAGATGAGACCGACAGCAGGGGAGCTGGTTGTTCTTGGTTGTAGCAAGGACTAGGCCACATGCTGCGGGTTCGTCTGTTACAGGTGTCCGGGAGAAGAGATGTGTGGTGTCCATGCTCATTTGGTGGATGACCCTTCCTGTCAGTCATGCTCTCCAGTGTTTGCTCGGTGGAAGACAAGCTGGATTGCGTGCATGCATGCGTTTGTTTGCGGACTGCTGAGGGCTTATTCTTGCTGACAACACTCATACACCATCAATTTTCTGGACATGTCACTCAGGGACTTGGGCTATATTTATTTTTTGTGTGGCCATCTTATATGTGGTATATGTGCCTTGTGCTGTGTGTGACTGTTGGTTCTGTATTTTGCACTTTGGCTCAGGAGTAACACTTCTGTTTAGCTGTATTCAAGGATATTACTGTATTATGGTTGTATAATAATTAAACTTGAACTTGAATGTAAGGGTTCACATTTTAAAATGAAGGTGCAGATTGTCTGGAGATAGTGATGTACTGTAATAGTGCATATATATGCATCTATAGATTATTTCTGTTCCTAATGGTTTCCCAGCAATCCAAGGAGTATAATTACCATGAGATGTTTATAAGATATTTTAGTTGTGTAGGTGTGAACATTTATCATGGAATTATAAATTTTTGCTTTCAAAACGGGTCTTGATCATCTCTGTCTGCCTCCGTTATTTCCTTTAAGTGAGCATTATGCTTGGTCCAAGGAGCGCTGTCTCATAAAACCAGTCATATACAAGAAAGCTGTCAGAATCAGAAAGAAATATGCCAATATCTCAATTTATGGCCCTCCTTTGGTTCACTTTTTTCCAATTGCTTGCAGACTACCTCTCCCTCCCCCTACCCCAACACCATTATGGCATCTTCTTGTTTTCATTTCAGATATTTGGAAATGCTTATATTATTTAGCATACTTTGAATTTATGTGCCTACCAAACCAGTGCACTAAAAAAAAACAAGTTTAGGTAGGTGTCCTAAATGTGACTGAAATATTGCTGTATCCCACAAAGAGACAGTTGCTAGTACCCAAAGCTACAGTTTTGATCTGGAGAAACTGAGTGGAATTGAGAATTTGTTCAATGTGAGAACAAATTCAGCCATATTTATTTATCTGGCTGTTGGTGAAGGGGAATTAGATTGACCTCTGTTCCTCGGTCCTCTCCTGGCTTTCTCCTATGGGAGACGGTCCCTTTGTCCTATCCACCCCAGTGTCATACTCGCTACCACTTGCTGAACTCTATTTCTTGTTTTACTGATGAGTATTTTCTTTCTATATTTTGGATTTCCAGCATCCTGTAGTTTCTTTGATTTACAATTTTCACATAGATGCCAAGAACTTTCTTTCTATCTCTCTTCTGGTATATTCATAAGCTTTGTTTGATACCAAGCACTGAAGTGGTTAAACTATTAAGTAGCCCAATGACTGCAGCAAAATGAAAGGCATCCATTTGGCCTTCGTTCATTGCTAATACATCCATCAGCTTATATGACTGCTTTGTCAAACTGTTGCTATGAATGTTTACCCCAGCAGGTGCATGACTCTGCAAACAATTCTTTGCTTTAGCCTCAAATACTGCATTTTGTCCACTTCAGAAATTGTTTGCTTCATCCACCAAACTTCTCCTTCATGACGATTTAATTTTCGATTAGTTGCATGATCTATTTCCATGTTTTACTTATATCCTTGTGTTATTCCAAACATTAATTTTTATATAATAGAAGATTTTTGTTTAAAGTCTCGAAGCTTATGATAATAGGACAGGTAAAAAGGGGTGAATACTGTTTTTTTGTCATGCAGAACATTAGCATTGCCATAGCTGAGTTCATTCAAATGTCCTACTCTTGTTCTAACTGTTCGCTCATCCGTTCCCCCACCCTCCTGATGATGCATTTCAGATCACAACAACTTGCTGGGTTTGAAAATGGTTTCCTTATGTTGCATTTTTACCAATCATAATAGATCTATATCTTTTGATTACCAGCCTATGCCGGTGTAGAATTTCTCTGGATTAGGCTCGTCAGTTCGCCCAAATCAATGGGTTGAGTAATATGGAATAACTGAAGAAATGTGGGTTTTTACAAGCAAGAAAGGTTTTTTTTAGAGGAAATCTTAAGGTGTATAAGGCAGTAGGGTACTATTAGGGAAAGAAAATGCATTCAAATGAGAATAGGCAAGTTTAGAAACAGAATATTTATGAAACAAACAGCAGACAGGTCAACATTGTTATTGAGAAATGACTTTGTAATGTTTGAAGAAGGAAAGATGAACTGTTTTAATACATTCAGAAGAAAAGGGAGAGATGCATCCAGTGGAGACATCTGAAATTACTTGGACCAAAAATAGGTTGCCAAATGACTCATGGAATTCTTTAAGATAGACAATTGATACTGGTTAAATAAGCAATGTCAAGCGGTTAAGCTGGTGGGAGGTCTGATCAAGTAGATTTGAGACAAGTGGAGGAAAATTGAAAAGAAGAAAAACATATAAATCCAGAGCTGAAATTGAAACTGAGAAGAAATGGAAGAAAATAGATAAATTATGTTTCTTTCTCATGGGCAGTCAAAGACTAAGCAGTTTCAAATTAAATCAAGTTTAATTATCATTCAACCATACATGGATACAGCTGAATGAAACAGCATTCCTGCAGGGCCAAGGTGCAAAACATACACAGCACATTCAATATAGCAAACAAAAACACGTGTGTATAGTCCAAGACCCCGAGTGACATGTCCTGCAAATTGATGGCATATGACCGACAATCCAGCTTGTCATTCCACCAATTGAACACTGGGAAGAGCAGCACCAACATGAGAGGGCAGCCTCCAACTGAGCGTGGACCCCATGCTTTACTACAACATTTCCTCACCTGGACTGCAGCAGCAGGCAAGCCTGCGGCTTGAGGCCTAATCCTCGCTACAACTGAGGCTCCTCTGCCACCTTTCTTAACACCAAACAAGGGAAACAGGCTTGTGGCATCTTCCGATATCAATGTCCAACAGAGTCTTGCAATCACAAGAGAAACAGCCAAGACGGCCACTCACAGTTGCACTATACGCCATCTTCGCCTACCAACTCCGATGCCTTTGAGTAGGAGGCAGCAATGTGTTCAGTTCCTCCAAATCCAATCCAGCTCCTCCAGCCTGCCAGCTGGCTCCTCCAATCAACGAGCAGCTCACTGATACAGTAGAGCTGCCAAAACGGGAGAGACCAATGTTAGGAGAGGATGATAAAGAGCAAATGCAGTGAGTTCAAGAACCAAGTTATAGGAGTAAAACTTTTCCTTCAAAATAACCAAATCTGATGTCCTGTTACAATGCTATAAACAATAAATAAAGGCACAATTCAGATTCAATTTGGAAACCCACATGTAAAAGAATTAATCCACTTGTGTAAAATAGCAGGGCAAAGCCTTGGATTATTTAAGAAATTCTGATTCTTATAATGCAAGTGTTGAAGTTGTAGATTCAGACAGAAAACTTAATAGATAGAAACTGTAAAAAGTAAACCTTTACTAATTGCAATAGAATGCCTTAAAAAGGAAATGATTGCCCTCAGATGAAGGATGTTGTTTAAATGATATTTTAAAATGGGGAGGCAGTGTCACAAGGTTAAGCCACTATGCTATCATACATTCTTATAGTGCAGAAGAAGCCATTCAGCCTGGCCTCTTAGAGTTATCTCATTAATTACATTCTCCCACTTAGTTCCTTGTTGCATACACAGTCTCTGATTGCCCTAGCACCCACCTAGACCTGGGATCATTTACAATAGCCAGTTACCTTAATGACCACATTTTTTTGGGGATGTAACGTTTAGGAGAAGGAAGGGGACGTTGATGAATACATGTTCTCACAGGGAAGCAGTACAAACTCCACATAGAAACGGGATATCAGAAATGAACATGAGTCGCTAGAACTGGAAGGCAGCTTCAGTACTTGCAACATCACAATGCCCTGCTTAGTGATGGGAGCTATGGAATCATGGCATTATATATAGATAGGGTCTTTGAATTTTACTAATAGCTTTTAAGAACTAAATGTTGTACATTAAAAATATAAACAAAAATCTTTGCTCACTTCTGGAGAGGAAATATATGCAACCACAGAACTCTGTTACAGTACAAATGAATCTCCTTCACTGTTGCTTATGTCTTGTTGTTTGCAAGAAATCTGAATTTAACATGAGGCATGTACAGTAGATTTTAGTTTCCAGAGATGACTTGCAATTTGTTGCCTTCTGTTGGGCAGGTATAGAATGCAGCAACAGTATTGTCATCAAGTAGACTGAGTAACAATCAATTTGAAAGACTTACTATACAACAAACCAGTTAGTAAAAGTTGGACTGATATTTAACAATTCAAAGTATTCCACAGAAATCAGAATTAACCTGATGCAAAAGATCATGTAACTAGGTAAAAGTTAAAATACCAGTTATTTTAAAAATGTACTTGTCACTTTTTATCATAGAATTTACAGCAGTTTTCCTGGAAGTATGATAGAACCATAGAACATTACAGCACAGAAACAGGCCTTTTGGCCCTTCTTGGCTGTGCCGAGCCATTTTTCTGCCTAGTCCCACTGACCTGCACCTGGCCCATATCCCTCCATACACCTCTCATCCATGTACCTGTCCAAGTTTTTCTTAAATGTTAAAAGTGAGTCCGCATTTACCGCTTCATCTGGCAGCTCATTCCACACTCCCACCACTCTCTGTGTGAAGAAGCCACCCCCCCAATGTTCCCTTTAAACTTTTCCCCTTTCACCCTTAACCCATGTCCTCTGGTTTTTTTCTCCCCTAGCCTCAGTGGAAAAAGCCTGCTTGCATTCACTCTATCTATACCCATCATAATTTTGTATATCTCTATCAAGTCTCCCCTCATTCTACGCTCCAGGGAATAAAGTTCTAACCTATTCAACCTTTCTCTGTACCAAAAGCTCTCTTTACTACCCTATCTACCTGTGATGCCACTTTTAGGGAATTTTTGCATTCCTAGATCCCTCTGTTCTGCTGCACTCCTCAGTGCCCTACCATTTACCTTGTATGTTCTACCTTGGTTTTTCTTTCCAAAGTGCAATACTTCACATTTGTCTGTATTAAACTCCATCTGCTATTTTTCAGCCCATTTTTCCAGCTGGTCCAGATCCCTCTGCAACCTTTGAAAACCTTCCTCATTGGCCACTACACCTCCAATCTTTGTATCATCAGTAAATTTGCTGATCCAATTTCAATTCAATAGATTGAATAGAGACACAGGTCAATGAGTGGTATTTATAATGGCATGTAATTAACATCTCAATTATATCTCATTCATTAGGGCAAAATGTTTTTCTACTTTCAAAAGTTATCAATGGGAAATGAAACAAGGTGCATGAAAATTCAAATGCACATCAAATTGAATGGTTCTATGTTGATTCAAAGTTCAGACTTCAAAAATTCAAAGCAAGTTCATTATCAAAGTACATATATAACCCTGTGACTCATTATAATAAGGGTATAATCAAAAAATCCATAATAAAATAATAACCATAACAGAACCAATGAAAGGCCACACTAACTTGGGCATTCAGCCAATGTTCCCTCTAATTTGTAATGACCACTGTGCACAAGAATCTTGCGCTTTGCAATTTTTCTTCCCAGTGCACAATGAATAATTCCTTCAATAAAAACTGTATAAATAAGCCAATTCTAAAATCTGCAGACAACACTCCATGTTGTCAACATTGTCTGCATCAGAAACCGGAGAAGGAAATGTGATTATGTACGATCGTGAAATGTACCAGTACTTAACACTATGTTGAGGGTAACAAGTTTAAATTCCTTTGTGTGCTAGTAGCAAAAGATAATATTTGGGTACACACCTTAAGGGCAACATTGTGATCAACCATTGTTCAAAAAGTAACAAGCTGTGCAAATACAAAAAGAAATAATAATAATAAATGAATAAGCAATAAATTTCAAAAGCATGAGATGAAGAGTCCCTGAAAGTGAATCCATCAGTTCTGGAAACAATTCAGTGATGGGGCAGATGAAATTGGGTAAAGTTATCTCCTTTGGTTCAAGAGCTTGGTTGTTGAAGGGTATAACTGTTCCTGAACCTGGTGGTGTTAGTCCTGAGGCTCCTGTACAACCTTCCTGATGGCAGCAACAAGAAGAGAGCATGTTTTGCGTGGTGGGAATCCCTGATGATGGATGCTGCTTTCCTGCAACAATGCTCCATGTAGATATGCTCACTGATGGGGAGGGCTTTACTCGTGATGGACTGGGCTGTATCTGTTATTTTTGTCAGATTTTCCATTCAAGGGCTTTGGTGTTTCTATACCAGGCTGTGATGCAGCCAGTCAATATACTCTCCACTACACTGTTTATGAAGATCCCAACAGTGCAAACAGTAGAAGAGCAAGGTAACATTGAGAGCAACTTACAGATTTCCATGTTTAACTGCATGTGAAGGTGCTGAAATTTTTACAATGCCTGATGACAATACTGACAGTTCCAGCTTTAATACACCACAGATTGCAGTTCAGTACCTTCAGGAGAAATGTGGAAAGGAAAGGGGTTGTAAATCTTCTAATACACAGTTGAAGTGCTTTTGATTATTGAAAGCTGTAAGTCCAATGAAGTAGTAAAACATTGAACATTACAACATAGCACAACCCTTCAGCCCATGATGTTGTGCCAACCATTTAATTTACTCAAAGATCAATCTAACCTTTCCCTCCTATATTGCACCCCCCCCCCTATTTTTCTATATTTCATGTGCCTATCTAACAGTTTCTTTGATGCCCCTAATGCATTTGCCTCTACCACCACTCCTGGCATGGTGTTCCATGCACCCACCACTAGAAGTTTGTCAAAGTTTTTGATGTCATGTTGAATTTCTATAGGTTCCTGAGGAAGGAAAGAACTACTTCACTCCAAAGAGAAAAAGCCATAGTTCACTCAGCCTATCCTCACCAGACATGCTTTCTAGTCCAGGCATCATACTTGTAAATCTTCTCTGCACCCTCTAATGCTTCTACAGCCTTCCTATAAAGCAGAGATACCCAACCTGGATCCACAGACCCCTTGGTTAACGGTAGGGATCCAAGACATTAAAAACAGTTGGGAACAGTCAGCTAAAAATCAACACACAAGTTAGGAGGGAGCGATAGAATAAAGATAATGAATGTAAGACCATAAGACATAGGAGCAGAATTAGGCCATTCAATCCCATATACCCGCCCTCTCATCAAATCTCCTGATGCCCCAACCAATCGAGAATCTATCAGCTTCTGCTTTAAATATACCCACAGACTTGGCCTCCACCGCAGAGCATTCCACAGATTCACTGCTCTTTGGCTGAAAGTATTCCTCCTTGTTTCTGTTCTAAAAGGTCGCCCCTCAGTTCTGAGACTGTGCCCTCTAGTTCTGGATATCCCTACCTGAGAAAACATCCTTCCCACATCCTCTTTATCTAGTCCTTTTAACGTTCAGTAGGTCTCAATGAGATTTCCACACATTCTTCTAAATTCCAGTGAGTACAAGCACAAAGCTGCCAATCGCTCCTCATGTTTTAACCTCTTCATTCCTGAAATCATCTTCATGAACCTCCTCTGGACTCCCTCCAATGACAACACATGCTTTCTGAGATAAGGGGCCCAAAACTGTTTACAATACTCCAGGTGCAGCCTGATTAGTGTCTTATAAAGCTTCAGCATTATCTCCTTGTTTTTGTATTCTATTCCCCTTGAAATAAATGCCAACATTGCCTTCTTTACCACAGACTCAACCCTGTGAATTAACCTTCTGGGAGTCTTGCATAAGGACTCCCAAGTCCGTTTGCACCTCTGATGTTTGAATTTTCTCCCCATTTAGATAATAGTCTGCACTATTGTTCCTTTTACCAAAATGCATTATCATACATTTCCCAACACTGCATTCCATCTGCCACTTTTTTGCCCATTCTTCCAATATGTCTACATTCTGCTGCAATCGCATTGCACCCTCAGCACTACCTACCCCGCCACCTATCTTCGTATCATCCGCAAACTTTGCTAGAAAGCCATCAATACCACGAGCTAAATCATTAACAAAGAATGTAAAAAGCCGCGGTCCCAATACTGATCCCTGAAGAACACCACTAGTCACCAGCAGCCAACCACAAAAGGCCCCCTTTATTCCCACTCACTGCCTCCTGCCTGTCAGCTATTTCTCTATTCATGCCAGTATATTTCCTGTAATACCATAGGATTTTATCTTGTTAAGTAGCCTCACGTGTGCCATCTTATCAGATGCTTTCTGAAGGTCTAAGTAAATGACATCCATTGCCTCTCGTTTGTCCACCCTGCTTGTTACTTCCTCGAAGAATTCTAACAAGTTTGGCAGGCAAGATTTCCCTGTATAGAAACCATGTTGATTTTGACTTAGTCTCCAAGTACTCCAAAACCTCATCCGTCCTTGATAATAGACTCCAACACTTTCCCAACCACTGAAGTTAGGCTAATTGGTCTATAATTTCCTCCTTTCTTAAAGAGTGAGGTGACATTTACAATTTTCCAGTCCTCCAGGGCCATGGCAGAATCAAGTGATTCTTAAAAGATCATGACCAATGCATCCGTTATCTCTTCAGCAACCTCGTTCAGGACTCTGGGATGTAGTCCATCTGGTCCAGGGGACTTATCCACCTTAAGACCTTTCAGTTTGCCTAGCACATTGTCCTTTGTAATAGCAGTGACACTCACTCCTGCTCCCTGACACTCAAGAGTGTCTGGCATACAACTAGTGTCTTCAGCAGTAAAGAATGAAGTAAAGTATGTACTAAGTTCATCTGCTGTTTCTTCGTCCCCCATTACTACCTCACCAGCATCATTTTCCAGTGATCCAATATCAACTCTCACCTCCCTTTCTTGCCCTCATATTTAATCTTTTCCCTTATGGCTTTTCAGCTGCCTTTTGTTGAATTTTAAAAGGTTTCCAATCATCCAACTTCGCATTCACTTTTGTTACCTTATATGCCCTTTCCTTGGCTTTTATGCAGTCTTTAACTTCCCTAGTCAGCCACGGTTGCCTAACCCTGCCATTTGAGAGCAACTTCTGTGGGGCATATCTATCCTGCACCTTGTGAACTTTTCCCAGAAACTTCAGCCACCTCTGTTCTGCCAGCATCTCCTCCAGTCCACCTGGGCAAGCTTCTCTCTCATGCCTCTGTAATTCCCTTTATTCCATTGCAATACTGATACATGTGACTTGTGCTTCTCTCTCTAAAATTGCAGTTTGAATTCAATTATATTATGATCACTGCCTCCTAAGGGTTTCTTTACGTTAAGCTGACTAATAAAATCTGGGTTATTACACAACACCCAGACTAAGGTGGGCTTTCCCCCAGTAGGCTTGACCACAAGCTGCTCTAAAAAGCCGTCTCATTGGGTTTCAACAAATTCCCTCTCGCAATCTGATGCCAACCTGATTTTCCCAATCCCCTTGCATATTAAAGTCCCCCATCAGAATTGTGACGTTACCCATATTACATGCCCTTTCCAACTCCCTTTGCAATTTCAACCCCACGTCTTGGCTACTATTTGGAGGCCTATATATGATTCCCATAACGGTTTTTTCACCCTTGCAGTTTCTAAACTCCACCCACAAAGATTCGACATTCTCTGACCCTTTGTCCTCTTTCTAAGGATGTAGTTCTACCTCTTACCAGTAGAGCCACACTACTGCTTATGCCTTCCTGTCCTTTTGATACAAAGTATATCCTTCAATGTTAAACTCCCAACCTTGACCTTCTTTCAGCCATGACTCAATGATGCCCACAACGTCATAACGACCAATCTCTAATTTTGCCACGAATTTGTCCACCTTATTCCAAACGCTATGCGCATTTTTAATATAGCACCTTCAGTCCTGGGTTCTTCGCCCTTATGAATTTTGCTTATGTGGTACATCTCAACTCTTTGCTCTGTCTGCAGTTGTACCCAATCATTGTCTTGTTCTTCCTTACATTCATATTACATAATACATCATCTACATGTCAACCTGCTGGCTCATCCTCAGCTCTAGTTCCCAGCACCCTGCAATATTAGTTTAAACCACTCCCAACAGCTCTAGCACACCTGGATATTGGTCGTTCCTCGGATTCAAGTGCAACCTGTCTCTTTTGTACAGGTCATAACTGCCGCAGAAGAGGTCCCAATGATCCAGAAATCTGAATCCCTGCCCCCTGCTCCAATTTTTCAACCACTAATTTATCCACCACATCATTCTATTCCTATTCTCACTTTTGCGTGGCACAGGCAGCAATCCTGAGATTACGATCCTTGAGGTCCTGCTTCTCAGCTTCCTTCCTAACTCCCTGTATTTTGTTTTCAGGACCTCCTTTTTTCTACTTATGTCGTTGGTACCAATATGTACCACTATTTCTGGCTACTCACATTCTCTTTTCAGGATATTGTGGGTGTGCTACAGTATTCAGATGGAGCAGAAATAAAGATGACTGATGAATTAGTAGCAGATACCATAAATCCCACAGATAGATTTTTTTTTACAACTGTGCGACTGCTATCTTTTTCCTATCTATTGGTTGTCGATTATCACGCTATGTTATGATGTAGCCATTTTTGTGTTTGTTTATCCTCAGGTAAATCTCATCTGGCAATTGTACAGAAAGTCAACAATGAGGGAGATGGTGATCCTTTCTATGAAGTGCTGGGTATCATCACACTGGAAGATGTCATTGAAGAACTAATAAAATCGGAGATCCTGGATGAAACAGACTTGTACAGTATGTACTGCTTCTTGTTAATATCTCCTGGAAAAAGCAAGCAACTTAGTTAACAGTACTAATATGATTAATGAAACAGCAGCATTTTTCTTCTAAGGCACTGCCAGCATGCAACTTTCTTCTCAGCTATCCTTTTATGAATTTAACAGTTAGAGACGTTTACTAATGCTTTTCATCATTCTACTCAATAACCCATCTTTAAGATAATGCTCCCAACATTGCAGCAACATGACCTCTTACATTCTTATACAAGTGTAAATGACATTTATAAAGTCTACCCCATTAGGCAGTTGTATTGTGAATTGAACTGTACGTTCAAGTGAAATAACACACACAAAATGCTGGAGGAACTCAGTAGGTTGGGCAGCATCTATGGAAAGGAATAAAGAGCCAACTTTTCGGGCCAAGACCTTTCAATAGGACTGGACCTGCTGAGTTCCTCAATGGATGCTGCCTGACCTGCCGAGTTCCTCCATAGATGCTGCCTGACTCGTCGAGTTCCTCCGTAGATGCTACCTGACCTGCCAAATTCTTCTGTAGATGCTACCTTCCCTGCCGAGTTCCTCTGTAGATGCTATCTGACCTGCCGAGTTCCTCCGTTGATGCTGTCTGACCTACTGAGTTCCTCCATAGATGCTGCATGACTGACTGAGTTCCTTTATAGATGCTGCATGACTGACTGAGTTCCTTTATAGATGCTGCCTGATCTGCCTGGTTCCTCCATAGATGCTGCCTGATCTGCCTGGTTCCTCCATAGATGCTGCCTGATCTGCCGAGTTCCTCCGTAGATGGTGCCTAACCTGCCGAGTTCCTCCGTTGATGCTGCCTGACCCACTGAATTCTTCCGTTGATGCTGTCTGACCTACTGAGTTCCTCCATAGATGCTGCCTGACCCACTGACTTCTTCCGTAGATGCTGCCTGACCTGCCCAGTTCCTCCATAGATGCTGCCTGACCTGCCGAGTTCCTCAGTAGATGCTGCCTGACCTGCCCAGTTCCTCCGTAGATGCTGCCTGACCTGCCCAGTTCTTCTGTAGATGCTGCCTGACCTGCCGAGTTCCTTTGTAGATGCTGCCTGACCTGCTGAGTTCCTCCATAGATGCTGCCTAACCTACTGAGTTCCTCCAGTATTCTGTGTGTGTTACTCTGAATTTCCAGCATCTGCAGAATCTCTTGTGTTTACAGTAAATTGAACCTGCCCACAGTTGCACCATTGTTGACAGAGCATAGATGCTTCCTTGGCATGAATTTTTGTAGTGCACCTCTTTTATTTCACCAAATATTGAGAGTTAAGCAGAGTTACAGGAATTAATGAAGTACAGGGAGTGGAATGTTTTTGACCTATCAAATATATATACAACACAAGTATTTTTAACAGCCAGATTATAGTACATTAGGTGGTACAGTCATCATGCTTAGTTGAACTGACACCTTTAGCACTCAATTGTTAGCAGGGTAAATACATTTGTTTATCAACCTTGGGTTATTTCAACACTAGTTTGCTAAGTATATATGCTCTCATAAAACCGCATTGAGTCTTGTGCGCAATGCGAGCTAGGTGTAAACCTACAGTGTAAATCTTTTCCCATTTACTTAGATGGAGAAAGAGAACAGAGTAGGAAGTTTAAGAATGCTCCAGAACATCTTTAAACGTCTGAGTACAATTAAGTTAGTTACTGCTCAGACTTCCAAGGGATGTATTTTACTGATGGCAATCAGCATTTGAATCATTCTTCAGATCTGATGGTCTTGTTGGAATTTTGATTTTTTTTACCTTCATTTTTTGAATTTGAAGACTTCCCAATGTGTAGCAGGAATAAAGGAGGCCAAACTTTTCTGGAGCAACATATAGAGATGTTTGAAGTTGCAAACAGCATGTTAAACAGCAATGCAGATTCCACGCCCTAAATGACAGCAGCAAGTCTGATGAGAATCCATGCACTCCGCTGCTTAATTGATCCAGGCTTATCTTTGAATTTCAACTTCAGAATTCCCATGTGTTCTTCTGAATATGCAAGTGACTCTGGCTATCATTTTTCAGGATTCCAGAAACTCTTAGCTCTCTACTGCCTTGCCTTCTTAGCTGCTGCTTATATCCTGGCCCTACTTGGATGTATTTGGGCCATGTAGTGCTGAACACGTGACACTTCTCTAATGGATGTTTTTGAGTATATTGATTCAGAATCTTCATCATCATCCTCTTCCACAACCATATTTTCTTCAGGTTCCACTGCTACGCTGCGGTCCAGCTCATCATCTTCAGAGCTACCTTTTATCAAGTCTGCTGACTGTAGAAGGAAAAGATTTGGAGGAGACAATGTCTTCTCACATTGGAGGTATGTGGATCATATAGGAGCTTCTGAATTCTTATTAGATCCAACGCAGCTGTGAAAAGGAAGCCGATTACTGTTTGCAGTGGTGCCATGAGCAACATTTCCTTAAAATATCCCTCGGCCAACTGTGACCATGGATTTAGTGTAGCCAGCATAGATCACTCTGTAGGCCACATAAATATTTTTACAGAATGCATATGAAATTGTATTTTGTGATGGAATGTACAGATAAATCCATTATTTAACTTTCAGCATCACAGTTGTGGTTGTTATGTAAGCAATAAAAATTTATTTAGGTATTTGCTGTCAATAAATATGATCTTCCTTTACTAATATACTTCATTACTAAAATTTATTATAATGCAAAATATTTCAAAGGAAATATTGAATTAAAAGAGTGCCTACTGTCAACTTCCTTTCAAGTGCATTTGAAACTCTGCTTGCCAGTAAACTTACCCTGTCAAAATTTCTGGAATGATCAATTGGCCAACATTCTCCTCTACTGTCTGCTGGTGGTCTTAAGATATTTAAACTTCATCCCGTGACCTTGACAAGCACTTGAATATGCAGCATCCATGCATTCTTGTTTTCAGATGGTGCTTTTGACTTCTTCTCACTACTCGCGTGCTATTTTGGTTGGACACTGTTTTGGTTTGGAAATGTTGCCTAGTTTCATGGTCTGTCATCAGAGGACATCATGTTGTCTGTGCTCCTTTGCTTGATGTTTTCCTTTCTATATGTGATATTGACAATGTGCAACCTCCTTAAGCTACATAGCATACAGCAGTTGGAAACTATTTCTAATTCCACACAAATTTTCCTCTTATCAAATCAAAGAACAATGCAACTCTGCAAATTAAGTAGTTTCATGTGACATTTCATTCTAACAACTGTGGGTAAATGGGGTAAATATCATCCCATCTGAAATAGAATCCAAATTGTTTGATGTCTTAAAAAGAGAGAAAGCTTAATACTGAATGGAACAGTGTTATGGTTTAACAACTTGAAAAAAAGGTCAGTGAGTTAGAAAAGTGTTACAATAATTTGGAAATAGTGCAGAGGAAAATTGAATTGGAAATGATAATGTAAGCATGCTGATGACTAATGATAGCTAAGGAGTCTTTCAGTTCATTGGAACTGAAAACTAGCTGACATCAAGCACACCAGTAGATTTCTAACACCGAAGTAAATTCTATGACTGTAGTTTTTAAGTGTCACTAGTAGTGTTCATAGTAATTACTCTAAATGTGACTGAAACTTAACTTGAATGTCATTGTTATGACTGGGGAATTTATGCCGGTGTTAAATCTAGATAATTCAACACAAGGCAGCCTAATTCCATACTCAAGAACGTTCTTTTTCATGGAACATTAGGAATACATGTAGTTAATTGAGGAATTATAGTATCAAGCCTTTTCAAAAGCAAGAAGTGAATAAAGAATGCAAGAGCTTAAATTTGATTGAAATGGTAAATTCCTTCTGCACGTTAATGAAAATTCTTTACCTTCCAATTGCAGCTGACAATAGGACAAAGAAAATAGCGTACAGAGAGCAAAAGCGGCATGACTTTTCCCTGTTCAAAGACTCCGAGGTGGATCCAAGGACTAAGATTTCCCCTCAGCTTTTATTTGCAACTCACCGATTTTTAGCAACAGGTACAGATGATTTTCTGACAATAAAGATTTCTGCTGCTACAGATGTTCAAAATTTCCTTAGCGGTTTCTTCATCTATGTTAAATTAGATTTGAACAATATGCAGAATGAATTATTATAAATGTATCCAGAAACAAATATCAAATGCTGGATGTCTGAAATAGAAAAGAAATTGCTGATAATATTCAGCAAGTCGCGTAGTATCAATAGTCATGGAAGCAGAATTTACAAAGTCGTCCATCAGAAATGTAAACTCTTTCTCTGGCACCTGACTTAAGTATTTATGTTAGGAAGATTTTCCTAGCTTCGAGATGGTATGCTGTCCATGCTTAAGTTAAAGTTTAAATTGGATCCAAATAAATTCTGCACTTAGAAATTATGTGAAATTCACAGCTAATTAGCAACTTCTGAAGAAGAATTTCTGAACAGCTGGTTGGATTAGAGAGAATTCTGCTTTAGCATCCAATTCAAAGTGTTACTTGTTTTCAGTTATCTGCTTTCTTAGTTCATTCAAGTTCTTCAGATCAATAGAAAAGTTCTTCACATTAGAAGTGAGATGTAGTTATGTAGAAACATTACCTTTTATGATTTTCATGCCACTTGTGTTCATATTGTCACCTTCAGTTTTCTGTAATTTTCAAACAACATTTGCTGCACTTGAGGTTATTATGCAATATGAGGGCTCATTGATTAGGAATAAGTCTTGACAATAGATAGAAAATTACTTGCTAGACTGTGTTGGTGTTAATTGGTTACTTTCAAGTTAGCAAGTTCCATTGGGTGTCTGCCAAGGAATATCGATGCTTGAAATGAATGAATAAAATAAGTAAGCATGTAATGAGAAATTACAGGAGGAATAGAAAAAATGAGAAAAAATTTATATTATTGGAAATGCTGATGTTTGCAGAGAATTGGGTGTCATTTTGCAAGGAGTACTAAGTTTGTACGTAGAAGACAAAATGAATGTTCTGCAATATTAAAAGGTTTGGGGTGCAAAATTTTGTTGTGTCTCCATATTGCAATGAAATGTACAATACATGTTTGGTTGCCTTGTTTAAGGAAATATAATGTCATTGGGTACAGCACATTGAACATTCACTTGGTAGATTCTTGAGCTGAGAGTAATATCTTTTAAGAAAAAGTTGATCAACATCAGTCTGCTTCTCTGAGTAGAAGAAGGAGAGAAGTATTTTGAAGCATTAGAATTTGATGACTTGACAGAATTGTGACAGAATTTTTGAATGGAGGAGTAGAATTAGGGCTCAGTTTTTAAATAAGGTTGAGATGATGAATTCCTTCTCAGAGTGTTGTGAATCTTTTGGAATACAGTCGGCCCTCCTTATCCGCGAGGGATTGGTTCTGGAACTTCCCGCGGATACCAAAAGACGCGGATGCTCAAGTCCCTTGTATAAAATGGCGCAGTATTTGCATATAATCTACACACATCCTCCCATATACCTTAAATCATCTCTAGATTACTTATAATACCTAATACAATGTAAATGCTATGTAAATAGTTGTTATACTGTAATGTTTAGGGAATATTGACAAGAAAAAAAACTGTACACGTTCCTCTCACTCACAACACAAGCAGCAAATGAATGAGACGCGAGGCGAACAATGATCAAACAACGAGTAAAACTGTAATACCTGTACAGTAGTTGTTACTGTCTTGTTTAGGGAATAAGGACGCTTTGGAGGAGGCTCAATAATACTAAAGTCAGGAGCTTTGGAGGTTGAGGGCTGAGGATCTTCAAGCATTGAATGTTGAGACTTCAGAATTGCAGCTCCTCTGGGAACGCTGCTATGGCCTCGGCATTAGCCAATGCTGATTCTCCCGTGATCTTTACGTTCTTGAGGCTGTAGCGCTTTACATAACCAGCCAGCCATCCCTCACTAGCCTTAAACTCTTTTCCCCTGCTCTTCCACGAAGTTCAGCTTCTTTCTGCTTTATTGTGCAAATGCTCGATTCGTTCTTACCGACCTTACGGCCCACTTTGGAATGCAACGTGCTACTTTTCAAAAGATCTAATATTTCTGCTTTCTCAGCAAGAGATATCACTTTACTCTCCCTCTTAGCCTTTGAGGAATTGCTTTGACCCCCAATTGCTTTTTAGGAGCCATTTTTTCACAGGAACAAAGTAGCGAATGAATGAGACGCAAGGCAAACAATGCTCGAACAACAGTTGCTGGAAGAGCACTTCCGGGTTTTCTTGATTCGCGGTTGGTTGAATTCAGGCATGCGGAACTCATGGATAAGGAGGGCCGACTATAATCTTTTTGTGAGATCTTTAAATGTATTCCAGGCCAAGACAGATATTTTAGACTGTATGATATTGGACAGGACAAAGCCAAAGAACAGATAATCCATATTCTCATAAAAAGCAGAGCAGGATTATGAGGCCATTTGGGCTACGTATTTTGTTTCATGTGTTTTATATTATTCAATGGATACAAAATACTTAGAAACATTTCTTAAAACATGTAACAATGCCAACTAAATCCACATCCATGGTGGTCAGACCTTATCTGAACTGTTCAATGGTGCTAAAGTGGAGATGGTTGAGAGCATCAAGTTCAGCAATAACATATCTTTGTCAAACCAGAACAGGCAAGAAAACACAGCAGCACCTCTACATCCTCAGAAGGCTGTACGCACGCACGCACACACACACACAACACACCCCCCCCCCCCCCCCCCCCATAGACTCTGTGCACATTTTCTTTTGCCTCAGGGAAAGATGGCAGCTATATCTTCTGGTGACTTCCGGTAAGATGGCAGTGCAATCGATAACAGAGGCCTTCTACAGAGTCAACCAATGGTGTTATTGTCCTTTTTAAACATTTTTTTATGATTGCAAGACACTGCTGGACATTAAGAACTTAAAGTACTTCAGGTCTACCCTATCAGTGAGTTACTTGTTAACGGAGAAACTAAAGCAGATGGACTTGGTGCGGATCGTGCTTCTGCCTGCATCGGAGAAGTAGGTGTGCAGTCTAACAGTGAGTGACCAGTTTAGTCACTTTTCTTGTGATCATAACACCATGCTGGACATTGTTAATGTGGAATGGTGGTCAGCGGGAAAGCTACATTGCCTCAGTCATAGTGCGGACTAGGCCTCAAGCCACAGTGTCACCTGTTTACCGCTGCTCAGGAGAGAGGCGTCAGAGTTGGCATGCTCCACCAGAGGTGATTTTGTCACAGCATCTAAATTGGAGTCGGTGTTCCCCCTCCCTCGCCGAGTGTTTGCTTGGGAGAAGACAACCTGTATGTTATGGTCACCTGCAGATTTCTGCAACGTTCATGGGCTCATGGTCTTGAGCTATGTTTTTGTTTCTGTGCAACTATATTTTACTGCTATCTTATATGTGCTTGCCATCTGATATGTGCTGTATGTGGCTTGTGCAGTGTGTACTGTTAGTTCGGCAATTTGCACCTTGGCCCTGGAGTAACACTGTTTCATTTGCCTGTATCATGGTTCTTCATATATGATTGAATGACAATTAAATGAACTTGAAAGCATGCATAACCAAAGACCCTGCTCACCCCAGCCATTATTTATTTTCTGCCTTCTTTTGGGAAGAAGATACAAAACTTGAAAACATGAACCACCAGGCTCGAGAGCTTCTACCCCACTGTTATAAGACTCTTGAATGGACCTCTTGTAGGCTGAAGATGAACTCTTGATCTTTCAGTCTCCTTCATCGTGACCCTTGTACCTTATCATCTACCCACACTGCACCTTCTCTGTAACAACACTACATTCCACTCTCTGTTATTGCTTTTCCATCTGTACCACCTCAGTATATTTGAGTATGGCTGGAGTCTATCTGGACGGCATGCAAAACAACTTTTCAACAGTATATTTTCAAAGTCAAAGTAAATTTTTATCAAAGTACATAAATGTCACCATATGCTAGCTCATTTTCTTGCAGGTGTTTACAGGAAAATAACAAAATACAAAGGAATTTATGAAAAAACTTTCCATAAGATTGGCACACATCCAATGTGCAAAAGAAATCAAATTGTTCAAATAAAATTAAATAAACAAACAATACTGAGAACATTAATTGTAGAGTCCTTGAAAGTGAATAATTAGAACAAGAATTGTACAGACCTTATCATCACTTGTACATTTGACAATAAGCCTATTACCAATTTCTCTGGTTCTGTTTCTTCCATTGTGTATTGTTGCTGCTTTTCTTTTCTGGTTGCTTTTCAGTTGTTTGGTCTGCTTGAATCAAGTCATTATAGTTTTGAAACAATGCTGTAGTTTAAAAATCTGCCTCCTGAATCAGTGTTGCAAGTCAGAAACCTGGAAAAAACACAAATGGCAGTGCCCTTGGAAAGACAAATGCTTCGTAGAATTTGAACAGTATAGGACAGGAATGGGTCCTTCAGACCAAAATGTACCAAACTCATCCAACTAATAACACCTCATTAAATGAATCCCTTCTGTCAGATCAGTGAGCTTTTGTTGGGAGGAAAAGTTAGCAAGCAATCACTATGAAGTTGAAGAAAAGGGGGAGAGTTAAAGAGAACATAGGGAATGAGACCAAGTTGAGGCTGAGTACATAAGTAGAGTTGGTGCCAGCTCAGAGAGAATGGTGATGCCTTGCTAATTATATTTGTTTTCTGGAGCAAATGTAAATAGGTCCCAAATGAAGCACACTTCTCCCTAGTCTTCTCCCATGCTTGTTTTCTATTTTAACCTAGCTCTGAAAAAAAATACACTGTTTTCACTTCACAGGGAAAACAACCTACCGAGTATTTGCAGCATTTTCATTTTTTTAAATTTCAGATTTCCAGCATCTGCAGGTTTTTGATCTCATTTACTGTGATTTAACTCATTAATGGTTCTATTTATTTTCAAGAAAGAAAATGCAGACTCCCCCTGATAATTTGTTCACAGAATTTGAATATGCAAATTAGTAAACAGAAATAAAATGGGATGAAGTGTTTTTCACTCTAGAGAAATTTGAAATTTCAAATGGCAGTGGAGGTAGATCATGTCATTAAGAAAGCATATGAGATGCTGGCCTTTTGGCCAGGGCATTAAGTACAAGAGCAGGGAGATTATGCTGCAGCCATACAAAACATTGGTCAGACCTTTGCTAGAGTTTTGCATTCTGTTTGTGGTCACCCCTCTATGGGAAGGATGTTAGACTTGGTGCAGAGGAGACTCACCAAAATGTTGCCTGGGATGGAGTGTTTCCGTTTGAAGAGAGACTGGATAGAGTACCTCTTGTTTTCCCGGAAGCAGAGGAAGTTAAGAGGGGCTATTATTTTGATATATATAAATTTGAGGAACATAGATGTGTCAATTGCAGGAAACCTTTCTTCTCATCAGAGTTTTATTAAATAGAGTTAGATTTAGGATAAGGGATAATCTTTAGGGACGATCTGAAGGGAACCTTTTTCACCTGAAGAGCACCTGGAAAATACTGCCAGAGAAAGTGGAAGCAGAGTCACTGTTAGCATTTAACAAGTCGTCTTGGCATAGAAGGCCTCAGGCCAAGTGCTGGGAGTTGAGATACATGTATATGGGTGTTTACTAGTTGGTGTAGACTTGGGGCCAATGGCCTAGTCCAATGCCCTATAGGTATGACGTGACAGATAACTTGTGATGATTCATATTAAAATTATACAGTATGCTGAAAAAGAAGTACTTGGAAGAGTTATATGAAATTAACCAGATTTTTTTTTCTTAGAAGCAGGTGGCATGATCATATCATAATATCAAAGGCACGCGTTAAATTTCTAACTGTTTTCTTCTCATTTGGATAGAGGTGGAACCTTTCAAAAGTTCACATGTATCAGAAAAGGTTCTGCTAAAACTCCTCAAACATCCCAGTGTCATCTGTGAATTAAAGTATGACAAGAAAAACAAATCATCTGGCCAGTATCTCTATCAGCGGAATAAACCTGTTGACTACTTTATACTTATCCTGCAGGTACGTTCTTACCTGAATCCCTCACCTCAACATAGTTCTGAGTTCTGTGGAACACAAATGCATAGGAATGAATCCTAGAAAGCTAGCTAGAAATGGAAACTTCTGTCAAAAAGAAGATCTGCCTAGCATGTTCTGTTGAGCAGGGTGTGAACTATTAAAGATTACATCTTTCAACAGACAATGATAATTTTCTAGAGAAGTTAACTGTCTATTGTCAGTCAAGCATGTCATTGGGTTTTGAAGAAAACTGGCCAAAATTTCCAGGATATCAGTCTGATTTGGAAAATGTAGCCCTAAATGCATTATAATATATAGTGCCATTCCAGCATTACATGGATCATTTGGGCAAAAGGACCTGTTTCTATGCTGTGATCATCTTTTGATTTATAAACACACTAAAGTTTAGCCCTAACTGCAATTTGAGATGCAGTGCCTTTCCAGCTTCCTAGTAATAAATAGAGATGTTTAAATACATTCTCCCCCACATTCTTTTCGCATTGGTGTATGGGTTCATGGTTGTTGATAGCCGTAGGGTATCAGAACTGATCTGATACAAGTTTGTTTGATTTTTATAGCATGTCAGATAATCTTCTGTTGTGTTGATGCTAAGCGGTGAATGTTGCAGGGCCATCCACTGTATGCAATCTGCTTAGTTCTACAAGCGGGTTACTGAACCATAATGATTTATTGCTTGAACTTGGACAGTTGATTCAGCACAAACCGGGATATATGTGAATTGTTACCACAATGAATGTTACTTTTAGTAAACCGATCATTGGGAAAGCCCTTGGCTTATTTTATTTGCAGAGTGGAATGATTATGCCCAGATCATTCATGGTTAAGTGTCGATGTTATCCACTTCATTATTTATAGATGGCATTTACACATATTCACAGAAAAAAAATCTGGTAGACAAAGCAAGTTCATAGCTCCAAGTGCTGTTGATAAGTCACTGTTCATAGAACATAGAATAGTACAGCACATTACAGGCCCTTCGGCCCACAAGGTCGTGCCGACCCTCAAACCCTGCCTCCCATATAACCCCCCACCTTAAATTCCTCCATATACCTGTATAGTAGTCTCTTAAACTTCACTAGTGTATCTGCCTCCACCACTGACTCAGGCAGTGCATTCCACGCACCAACCACTCTCTGAGTGAAAAACCTTCCTCTAATATCCCCCTTGAACTTCCCTCCCCTTACATTAAAGCCATGTCCTCTTGTACTGAGCAGTGATGCCCTGGGGAAGAGGCGCTGGCTGTCCATTCTGTCTATTCCTCTTAATATCTTGTACACCTCTATCATGTCTCCTCTCACCCTCCTTCTCTCCAAAGAGTAAAGCCCTAGCTCCCTTAATCTCTGATCATAATCCAAACTCTCTAAACCAGGCAGCATCCTGGTAAATCTCCTCTGTACCCTTCCCAATGCTTCCACATCCTTCCTATAGTGAGATGACCAGAACTGGACACAGTACTCCAAGTGTAGCCTAATTAGAGTTTTATAGAGCTGCATCATTACATCGCGTCTCTTAAACTCTATCCCTTGACTTATGAAAGCTAACACCCCATAAGCTTTCTTAACTACCCTATCTACCAGTGAGGCAACTTTCAGGGATCTGTGGACATGTACCCCCAGATCCCTTTGCTCCTCCACACTACCAAGTATCCTGCCATTTACTTTGTACTCTGCCTTGGAGTTTGTCCTTCCAAAGTGTACCACCTCACACTTCTCCGGGTTGAACTCCATCTGCCACTTCTCAGACCACTTCTGCATCCTATCAATGTCTCTCTGCAATCTTCGACAATCCTCTACACTATCTACAACACCACCAACCTTTGTGTCGTCTGCAAACTTGCCAACCCCCCCTTCTACCCCCACATCCAGGTCGTTAATAAAAATCACAAAAAGTAGAGGTCCCAGAACAGATCCTTGTGGGACACCACTAGTCACAACCCTCCAATTTGAATGTACTCCCTCCACCACGACCCTCTGCCTTCTGCAGGCAAGCCAATTCTGAATCCACCTGGCCAAACTTCCCTGGATCCCATGCCTTCTGACTTTCTGAATAAGCCTACCGTGTGGAACCTTGTCAAATGCCTTACTAAAATCCATGTAGATCACATCCACTGCACTACCCTCATCTATATGCCTGGTCACCTCCTCAGAACTCTATCAGGCTTGTTAGGCACGATCTGCCCTTCACAAAGCCATGCTGACTGTCCATAGTTACATAACATGGAAGTAGCCCTTCCAAAATGCCCCATCTAAGATTTGACAGCATTTAGCCCATATCCTTCAAAACTTTTCCAGTCCCTGTACCTGTCCAACTATCTTTTTAAAATTGTTATTGTAAATGCACTTCCTCCGGCAACTCATTCCACATAGATATCACCCTTTGTGTTTTAAAAAAAATTGTCTCTCAAGTTCTTAAACCTTTTCCCCTCAACTTATACCTATGCCCTTAAGTTCTTTTATTGCCATCCTTGGAGAGAAGGCAAACTGTATTCAAGGTATGACCATCATGATTTTATACACCTCTATAACATTGCCCCTCAGTTCTTTTCTGCTCCAAGGAATAAAGTATTAACCTGTTCAACCTCTCCTTGTAGTACAGTTCCTCTGGTCATTGCAACAGCCTTGTAAACCTTCTCTGCATTTTTTCAGTTTAATAGCATCCTTCCTCAGGCAGGGCAACCACAACCAACAGTACTCCCAAGTATGACCTCACCAGCAAGTGCATCATGAGCTCCCAACTTTTATACTTAAAGTAAAATTCTTTACATTGAGGAACTTTCTATTTTGCTTTCAGGTAAGAACATAAGAAAATAAAAGTGGTGATATTTTGTCAAGCAAACTGCCCTTCAATTGAACTCTGCCTCATTTACCAGCCACTTGAATCGATGCATCAGGCATTTCACAAAGCTCTTAATTAGGAAGACTTACTGCATATAGAATAACATATTTAGTCACTAAAGACACAGGCTCCAAATGTCTGTATTATGAACAAAAGGAATGTGGGAGATTTAAAAATGATTGGCAAAAGTTGATAAGCAGGTACAGATTCACAAATCTCCTGGTCACTGGAGGCTAAGAACTTCTCTGTAAAAGCAGCAGAGTGAAATCTGTCTTTGAGGGTTTAAGATTGGAAGAATGGATAGAATATAAATGCTGCATAAGTTGGTTAGAACTAGTCAGAATTGACACACTGTCTACTGCTTACTGCATTTAGTGTTTTACATATATGCGTGACTTTTTGCAATGATTGTTCAATGTAGGGAAAGGTGGAAGTTGAAATAAGCAAAGAAGCCTTAAAATTTGAAAATGGAGCTTTCACATATTATGGAGTCCCTACACTTACAACAGCATTTCCCCCAGGTAAAACATTCTCCTTAATAGACATATAATATTTTAAAGCGCTTACGTTAAAGATTGAATTGACAGTGTAACCAGTTTTAAATAAGCCTCCACAGTTAACGTACTTCATTTAGTGTTGCTTTCTTGGTCTCCTGATTGAGAAAGGGCACATTTGTTATTTTAAGCCCTATATTTTGAAACTGAGTTTTGTTTCTACCTTCGGAATAATATTTCTTGTCTCTGGATAGTGGTGGTGATAATGGGGCTATTACTAACGTGAACAGTGTTTGAAGGTGCCTGAAGCTTCCATCTGCTGTTTACACTGTTAACGTTTAGCAATCATTTGAGTTGATGGAGACCTTGGATTACTTTGAATTGCTTTTGCATTATACTAAATCATCTTTTGCTATGCTGTATTGGGTCTTTTGTTCTGTGCTGAAAAATGAGATGTTGATTAGTATTGCTTTTCCTGAAACTCAGAACTGTAGATATTGAAAGCAAATGTCACCTTTACATGCCTTTATAAAATATGCATACTGTTGGTATCATTTGCATATCATAAATTTTATCTGTGATAAACACCCATGTATTATTTAGCCATTTGTCCTATCTAAAATGTACCGTACTCTATCCATTGTTAAATTAATTAGAAAAGGAAAACCATTTTAAACAAATAATCTATGTAATAATTTGGCAATTTTCATTCGAAATTACAGAATCCCTTGACTAAATGTTTAAAGAAAGTTTCAGTCAAATGGAAAATCAATTTAATATTATTAAAAGGCAGGAAAGATTGAATTTTAGTGCTTTATGTCATATTTAGAATACAATATTTGGGTTGTTTTCTGTGGAGCTGCAGAGGCTGAGGGGAATATCTGATAGAGGTTTGTGAGATTATGACAGGCATAGATATTCAGACGGTATCTTTTTCCCAGGGATGAAATATCTAACACCAGAGAGAAATCACTTAAGGTGCCAGGGCGTACATTGTTTACAGAGTGGTGAGTGCTTAGAATGTGCTGACTGGGGTGGTGGTAGAGGCAGATACATTCGGATTTTTAAGAGACGTTTGGATAGGCACATGAATGTGAGGCAAGTGGAAGGATATGGACAGTGTGTAGGCAGAAGAAATCAGCTTAGTTGGCCACTTGATTACTAATTTAGTTGGTTTGACATAGCATTATGGGCTGAAGGACCTACTCCTGTGCTGTATTGCACTATGTTCTATGGTGCTAGAAATGGAGTCAAAGTTTTGGATTAGTGTATGCTTGCCTTTGTACGATACACGATTAGGGGCATAGAGTAAAGTTAGGATGCTATTTTGCAATTTAACAAAACACCAGTTAAACAGCATTGGGGTTTTAGGGTATGTAGTTCTGATCATCCTACTAAAGGAATGATGTGATTGTGTTGAAGAGACCAGACAGAAAGTTGACTTTAGTTATAGGAAGACATTGTTTAGGTGGATTTGTTTCTTCCTGGAATGAAGGAGGCTGAGTGGTGGATTGTGAAAAATTCAAAGTAAGTTTGTTATCTAAGTATGTACAGTTGAAGTCAGAAATTTACATACACTTAGGTTGAAGTCATTAAAACTCATTGTTTAACCACTCCACAGATTTCATATTAGCAAACTATAGTTTTGGCAAGACATTGAGGACATCTACTTTGTGCATGACACGAGTAATTTTTCCAACAATTGTTTACAGACAGATTATTTCACTTTTAATTGACCATATCACAATTCCACTGGGTCAGAAGTTTACAAACAAAATCAAAAGAAATCAGTCATGACCTCAGTAAAAAAAAATTGTGGACCTCCACAAGTCTGGTCCATCCTTGGGAGCAATTTCCAAACACCTGAAGGTACCACATTCATCTGTACAAACAATAGTACACAAATATAATCAGCATGGGACCACGCAGCCGTCATACCGCTCATGAAGGAGATGCATCCTGCCTCCTAGAGATGAATGTACTTCGGTGCAAAAAGTGCAAGTCGATAATCCCAGAACAACAGCAAAGGACTTTGTGAAGATGCTGGAGGAAACAGGTAGACAAGTATCTATATCCACAGTAAAATGAGACCTATATTGACATAACCCGAAAGGCTGCTCAACAAGGAAGAAGCCACTGCTCCAAAACCACCATAAAAATGCCGGACTACAGTTTGCAAGTGCACATGGGGACAAAGATCTTACTTTTTGGAGAAATGTCCTCTGGTCTGATGAAACAAAAATTGAACTGTTTAGCCATAATGACCTTCGTTCTGTTTGGAGGAAAAAGGGTGAGACTTGCAAGCCAAAGAACATCATCCCAACCGTGAAGCATGGGGGTGGCAGCATCATGTTGTGGGGGTGCTTTGCTGCAGGAGGGACTGGTGCACTTCTCAAAATAGATGGCGTTATGAGGAAGGAAAATTATATGAATTTATTGAAGCAGTCGCAAATGGGTCTTCCAAATGGACAATGACCCCATGCATTCCTCCAAAGTTGTGGCAAAATTGCTTAAGGACAACATAATCAAGGTATTGGAGTGGCCATCACAAAGCCCTGACCTCAATCTGACAGAAAATTTTTGGGCAGAACTGAAAAAGCGTGTGCGAGCAAGGACGCCTACAAACCTGACTCAGTTACACCAGTTCTGTCTGGAGGAATGGAACAAAATTCCAGCAACTTACTGTGAGAAGCTTGTGGAAGGCTACCCAAAACGTTTGACCCAAGTTAAACAATTTAAAGGCAAAGCTACCAAATACTAACAAAGTGTATGTAAACTTCTAACCCACTGGGAATGTGATGAAAGAAATAAAAGCTGAAATAAATCATCCTCTCTACTATTATTCTGACATTTCACATTCTTAAAATAAAGTTGTGATCCTAACTGACCTAAGACAAGGAATGTTTTCTAGGATTAAATGTCAGGAATTGTGAAAAACTGAGTTTAAATGTATTTGGCTAAGGTGTATGTAAACTTCTGACTTCAACTGTATATTTTCCTATGTACTACCTTTAGATTCATTTTCTTGCCGGCATTTATAGAGGGGGAAGAATTTATGAAAGAACTTATGAAGAATTTATACAGTAGAATTTATGAAAAACTATACATAAATACCAAAGATTGACTAACAACCACTATGCAAAAGAAGACAATAGACAATAGGTGCAGAAGTAGACCATTCGGCCCTTCGAGCCTGCACCTCCATTTTGAGATCATGGCTGATCAACTACTATCAATACCCGGTTCCTGCCTTGTCCCTATATCCCTTGATTCCCCTATCCATAAGATACCTATCTAGCTCCTTCTTGAAAGCATCCAGAGAATTGGCCTCCACTACCTTCCGAGGCAGTGCATTCCAGACTCCCACAACTCTCTGGGAGAAGAAGTTTTTCCTTAACTCTGTCCTAAATGACCTACCCCTTATTCTCAAACCATGCCCTCTGGTACTGGACTCTCCCAGCATCTGGAACATATTTCCTGCCTCTATCTTGTCCAATCCCTTAATAATCTTATATGTTTCAATCAGATCCCCTCTCAATCTCCTTAATTCCAGCATGTACAAGCCCAGTCTCTCTAACCTCTCTGCGTAAGACAGTCCAGACATCCCAGGAATTAACCTCTTGAATCCAAGCTGCACTTCCTCTACAGCCAGGATGTCCTTCCTTAACCCTGGAGACCAAAACTGTACACAATACTCCAGGTGTGGTCTCACCAGGGATCTGTACAAATGCAAGAGGATTTCCTTGCTCTTGTACTCAATTCCTTTTGTAATAAAGGCCAACATTCCATTAGCCTTCTTCACTGTCTGCTGCACTTGCTCATTCACCTTCAGTGACTGATGAACAAGGACTCCTAGATCTCTTTGTATCCCTTACCTAACTCTACACCGTTCAGATAATAATCTGCCTTCCTGTTCTTACTCCCAAAGTGGATAACCTCACACTTATTCACATTAAACGCCATCTGCCAAGTATCTGCCCACTCACCCAGCCTATCCAAGTCACCCTGAATTCTCCTAACATCCTCATCACATGTCACACTGCCACTCAGCTTAGTATCATCAGCAAATTTGCTGAAAGTAAAAATAATACTGAGAATATGAGATGTAAAGAGTACTTGAAAGTGATTCGGTAGGTCATAGAATCAGTTCATAGTGGTGGTGAACTGATAATAATTTATTGAAGGGTAATAATTGTTCCTGAACCTTTCCTCGTGATATGGGTATCAAAAACAAGAGGGAGTATGATTAAGGTAAGGAAGGAGTTTTATAGAGGATGTGAAGGGGAATCTTTATTTTACACTGAGAGGTTGATATCTAGAACTTGCTGCCAGTGCAGGACACAGAGTCAGATACATTCACTAGATTTAAGAGACATTTAGACAGGCACTTAAATAAGCAATGCAGCAAGGCATAGGAGGATACGGTCCTAATATCAGCAAGTGGCATTATTGCAGGTGAGCAAAAAGGGTTGGCATAGATGTGGTGGGTCGAAGGGCTGGTTTCTGTGCTATACACCACTACACCCCAATGGGGAGGGAGTGGTAGTCCCTGTGTCCCTCAGATGGAAATTGTCAGCAGTTAAGAATTGTTAGCTGATGTCACTCACGTTATAATTATTCTACATTCAAGATCAGTTGGAATTTCTAGACTGTACCACTTATGAAAATGAATTTGTTAGAAGTGAGGTGTTGTACAGGAGAGTCGGAAAACTGCCTTCAGATTCAGCTTTATTTATCACATGCATTGAAACATGCAGTGAAATGCATCATTTGTGTTAATAACCAATATACCCAAGAATCTTTTGGGGTAGCCTGCCAGTGTTGTTACACATTCCAGCGCCTGCATAGCAGGCCCACAGTGACCAACAGAAGCAAAACAAGCCCCTTTCCTCCTGTCCACACACTCACCCGTTTTCTCACACGGTCACCTTACGGAAAACAGATCCTCAACAAAATTTTTAAAAATCACATTCTTTCTCCTCTTAGTCTCCACAGATCCGAACAAAATGAAATCTTCATTTAGGTGGTACCTCATACAAATCCATGAAATAAAGTAATTCTACACACCAAGTGACTCAAAATAATTCTGGCAATGGTGGCCCTTTCTGTGTAAGGGCAGAGTTTGTCTAGCAGTCTACTATTTTGCTCCAGATTCCAGCATCTGCAGAGGCTTGTGTCTCCTTTCTGTTACAAACATGACTATTCAGCTTCATATTCCCATTGAGCTCTGAATATTTTCACCCTTTATTGATACAACCTGTGTGGGAGACGAAATGCTGCTCTTACTTTATGATTTTTTTGTCTCCTTTAAATCAATGTAATTAATTTTAGCCTGTAACCACTTTTTATGTAAGTATTTGATAATTTTGGTAATTTCACCAGGACGCTGCCTGGATTAGAGAGTACTAGATTTAAGGAGAGCTTGGACAAACTTGAGTTTTCTTTAGAGCTCTGGAAGTGACTTCCTGATAAAGTATGTAAATGTATGAAGGCCATAGCTAGGGTAAATAGTTGAGAGCCCTTTTCCCATGGTAAGAATGTCAAATGCTAAAAGGCATAACTTTAAGGTGAGGCGGGGAGTTTAAAGGAGGTATTCAAGTTATTTTTTATTACCAACGTGGTAGGTGGTAGGTACCTGGAAGCCACTGCCAGGTTTGGTGATGGAAGCAGGCACGATAGTGGCATCTGAGACAGGCACATGAACGCATGGGGAATAGAGGGATATGGATGACATGTGGGTAGACTTATACCGAGCACACACTTTACAGACTGAAGAATTTGTTCCTGTGCTGAACTGTTCTATGGGTAGTGATTGCTGCAATTATTAACTTAAGTCCAATATTGTTTCTTACAAGCAAAGATCATTGAGGCATTGTCTTCTTCCTTGTAAGGACTGCATTCATTGAGCGAGAGAGAGAAAAGAACAGATTAAAAATGTGAATTGTGGTATTAAGTTTAACAATTATTATCCACAGGTTTATTTCATGAGTTCATATATCAAGGCTATAGGTGAATTATTATTGAACACAAATAACCTTACCAGGTGCTAGTGTTAACTTTGCCGATGGCATGACTAATAATCTAATATGACCGAGAGTCAATTTGTGACTCCTGGCAACCTGGTGTTATCAAGTAGATTACATTACTTTAAAGAATTTCCAGTATGAGGTAAACCAGATTTTAAAATGCACAAGTTTTGATTAACTTTTTAATCTCATTGTAAATGAAATAAATATTGGGGCATACATATCGAAGTAAACTAAAAGGCAAAATTCATAACTTAAGATTTTTTTGAAACTTTAACATGAGATGTATGGTTGATGATTATAACATCAGCTCTATCGAATCAGAGAGATGTTCAGCACTGAAAACAATTGAAAATGCCATCTCATTCTGCAAGACGACATTCTCAACGAATTGAAGCAAAACTGATGAAGTTCATGTCAAGTTACTGATTATTTTTATTTAGAGATACAGTGCAGAACAGGCCCTTCCAGCCCAACAAACCACACTGCCCAAATTCTCCGATTGCATTCCTAAATGCTGCAACAGTGCACCCTGTAGACAAGCAAGGCATTACTGAGCAATTTTAAGATATTCCATGTCTGGAGGTCAATTTTTACTGTCAGTTTTGCACAATGACTAGAGATGTCACCTTTTACTGTTACGTTGGTATATGAAGTGCAGAATGTAAAACCAACAATGACTTCCTTGTTGTCTGGAGATGCTTTCAGATTGTGTATAGGGTGCTTCAAATGCTGAAGATGTTTGACAGTTATGTAGAGATGAATTACATTAGGGGAAAAAAACCCACCATTCACCAGAATTATTTTGTGAATCACTAAATGATGAGTAGGATATCTTTATTCTGTGGATTTGTATGAGGTACAGAATTTCATATGGCGACAAGGAGTCGTACAGGAGCAAGATAGATCAGCTGGTTGAGTGGTGTTGCAGCAACAACCTTGCACTCTTTTTCAGTAAGACCAAGGAATTTAAGGTGGACTTCAAGAAGGGGAAGATGAGCGAACGTTGAGGAATCAGCAGTGGAAAGGGTGAGCAGTTTCAAGTTCCTAGGTGTCAACATCTGAGAATCTATCCTGGGCCCAGCATACTGACGTAATTACAAGAAAGGCATGACAGCAGCTATATTTCATTAGGAGTTTGAGGAGAATTGGTATGTCATCCTGGACACTCACAAATTTCTACAGATGTACTGTGGAGAGCATTCTGATTGCATCACCATCTGGTATGGAGGGGCCACTGCAGGATCAGTAAAAGCTGCAGGAAATTGTAAATTCTGCCAGATCCGTCATGAGCACTAGCCTCCCCAGCACCCAGGACGCTTTCAAAAAGGCGGCATCCATCATTAAAGACCCCCGTCACCCAAGACATGCACTCATCTCATTGCTGCCATCAGGGAGGAGGTACAGGAGCCTGAAGAGACACACTGAACATTTCAGAAACAGCTTCTTCCCTCCATCATCGGATTTCTGAATGGACATGGAACCCATGAACACTACCTCAGTATTTTTTATCCTCTCCTTACACTACTTATGTAATTTATTTTAAAAATATATTTTTATATATATATATATATATATAATATGTGCGCACGCATGCATATGTGTATATTTATTGTAATTTATAAATTTATTGTTGTGTTGCAGTCTGGGGCTGCCACAAAACACCAGATTTCATGACGTGCCACAGACGTTAAACCTGATCTGAAATCTGCTTAAGGAACACCTCTTTGTCTGTCTTGACATACTCAAGTCTTCTAGATGGGATTGAATTCAGAACTTTCACATAATCAGCTACTTTGGCCCTGTGTTTCATTGTCTCAGCACTCAGATTTCCTACTGTCCATTCTTTCTGATTAACTTCAGATTTGCATTAGTTTTGTTTTTGTCTACTGTATGTCAACTCGTTCAGCTGTCTGCATCACATCCTCTCCTCATCTCCCACCTGTCCTTGATTTTTCCTTTTGTTCTCCTTCACATTCTCCACAACATAAAGCATTTTATTTTAACCTCCTAACTTCAAATTTCTGATGAAAATTAATTGAAACTCTATTTCTCTATATATGCTATTTGTTGAGAAAGTACAGCATTTTATTTTTCACGTCATGAATCAATTGCTGCACTTTATAATTAAACAGCATGCAATTAAAATGAATTGAAAGCTTCCTTTGATACTTTTGAATTTTTCCAGAAAATAACCGAGCCAGTGAGTGTGAAGAAAGCTCTAGATCTGATTCCCAGATTATGGCGTGTTGGTTGATCTTATCCAGGGCCTGACTTGATTTGATCAGTTCTCTGGGATAGGAAAGATAAATCAGTTAGGTTTTCTGCTGTGTGTCATATGAGGACTGGAATGATCTCAACTGTGATGTCTACCAAAGCCTAGTGGCCTGCTGAAGCTCATTTTCAAGCCTTACACATGAATAATGACAACCTGGGCAGCTTACCAGAATGTGGGAAGCAGATAACATCTTCAGGAGAAAATTGGAAACATAACCTCTCATCACGACAGAACTATATTCCATACTCCCTAAATGTTATTTGACTCCGCGTTGATCAGAGGAGCTGATGGCACATGGTATGTATAATGTGCAATCCATTTTATTTTAGGGCACTCAATTTTCACAAGAAACCTTTGTTCATGTGTTTACAATCCAAGACTTTTAAAAGTCTGAGTCTGTCAGCCAAGAAAGATTATAAAAATCTTACTCAAATTTGGCTACCCTCAGAAAGTCACCTTCATTTTATATTTGCTAAAGTATTACCTGTGAGCCATGATTGTTTGTCCATCTTGCTGTGTGCAATTTTTATTGATTCTATTGTCTTTCTTTGAATTTATTGCAAATGCCTGCAAGAAAATTAATCTCAGGGTAGTATATGGTGTACTTTGATAATAAATTTACTTTGAAGTTTGCACTTTGGTTCTTATCAGTGAGTTCACTGCAGAGCCAAGACCAGTACAGGCTATGTCAAGCACATCTGTTTTTGTTGCTCCAACTCTCTTCAGTATCTCCTGTAACCTCATCTTCATCAAGACTCCCACAGAAATGGAGCTAATCAACACTATTCTGCAGGAAACTGTGCAGGCTTTGTTGCCCCACTCCAGTACAAAGGTCTCTCCAGTCTCAGTTATTAAGTGGCAGTATGCACAGAGACTGAAGTTAAGGATGCCATTCTGGATTTGCTCAAAGCTAATATCCAGTATATTAACTCCTTCACTGAAATGTGCAAGAGAAAGGGCCTTACGTTAGATATCATAAGGTATTCTGCCAACCTACTGTCAGTCCAGAACACCAACCCCTAACAGTAAAGTTTCATTGTAAGATCATTGAACTATGTATTCATGAAGGCAGACATTGATAAAATTCACCTCTGTTTCCAGAATATCATCTTAACCTATGGCCATCTGAGAGGTGAAATAAATGTTGGGTCATAGATCAAGATGTCAAATCTGGCAACAAGCTCATTGTCAGCTGGGTGGCATTTCCTTCAGAGAGTGACCAACCTACAGTGGACAGCTTGAGCACTGGAGAGATGGCACCTGTTACTGTCTTCACAAACTCATTGGCAGGATGAACGAACCAAATCAGGATTGTGGCTCTAATTATACTCAGCCAGCTTCAGTTTTCCACATACCTGAGCAGTTTGGATGAACCAGCAGTACACTTTGAGTTCCATTGCCAAAAGATATTTCCAGGAGGACTGAGGAAAAAACTTCAAGGATGAGCTCAAAGGCTCCTTGAGAAGTTGTAACATTCTCATTGACTCTTGGCTTGGCACCATTGAGCATGGAGAAGGAGTGTTTGGGAACGCTCTGAGCAGGGCCATCTGAACAACTCGCCCATCTATTCCGCCAGGCAGCACCTGGACCAAATGTGGCGTGTACGAGATTCAAGTTTCAAATTGTAACTTTATTTATCATGTGTACATCAAAACGTACAGTGAAATGTATTGCCTGTATCAGCAACACATCCAACGGTGTGATAGGGGCAACCCATAGGTGTTGCCCCACATTCTGGAGTTAACATAGCCTGTTCACCACACTTGGCTGAACAGCATAGAATACAACAAGTTAAAAAAAACTCTACAACAGCAAAACAAGCCTTGTTCCTCCTTCCCATTCACAAAGATAAGCAGTCCTCTAACCCCAGGACAGGCTGTCTTCTTCGGTCTCCAGCGGACTCAGACTCAGGCTCACAGACGTTGGGCCTCAACTTTTGGATTTCCAACTCAACTCTTGGATATTGACCTGATTTAGCCACCTCAGAACTGTAGTGGAAGCGCATCTCCAAGAGACCTTGGCTGCAGAAAATGGTCTGAAAGGTTTACCATTGCACAGTTCTTCCAAACTATGATGTTTGTAGCTAGCAGATTTTTTAAAAAAGGATACACAAGGAAATCTGCAAATGCTGGAAATTCAAACAACACACACAAAATGATGGTGGAACGCAGCAGGCCAGGCAGCATCTATAGGAAGAAGCACAGTCAACGTTTCAGGCCGAAACCCTTCGTCAGGACTAACTGAAAGAAAAGATAGTAAGAGATTTGAAAGTAGGAGAGGGAAGGGGAAATCTGAAATGATAGGAGAAGACAGGATGGAGAGGGGTGAAGCTAAGAGCTGGAAAGTTGATTGGCAAAAGGGATACAGGGCTGGAGAAGGGAAAGGATCATGGAACAGGAGGCCTAGGGAGAAAGAAAGGGGGAGGGGAGCACCAGAGGGAGATGGAGAACAGGCAAAGAGTGATTGTGAGAGGGGCAGAGAGAGAAAAAAAGGAGGGGGGAATAAATAAATAAGGGTTGGGGTAAGAAGGGGAGGAGGAGCATTAACAGAAGTTGAGAGAAATCAATGTTCATGCCATCAGGTTGGAGGCTACCCAGACAGAATATAAGGTGTTGTTCCTCCAACCTGAGTGTGGCTTCATCTTGACAGTAGAGGAGACCGTGGATAGGTATATCAGAATGGGAATGGGACGTGGAATTAAAATGTGTGGCCACTGGGAGATCCTGCTTTCTCTGGCGGACAGAGCGTAGGTGTTCAGCGAAACGGTCTCCCAGTCTGCATCGGGTCTCACCAATATATAAAAGGCCGCACCAGGAGCACCGGACACAGTATACCACGCCAGCCGACTCACAGGTGAAGTGTCGCCTCACCTGGAAGGACTGTCTGGGGCCCTGAATGGTGGTGAGGGAAGAAGTGCAAGGGCAGGTGTAGCACTTGTTCGCTTACAAGGATAAGTGCCAGGAGGGAGATCGATGGGAAGGGGTGTGGGGGAGAACAATTGGACAAGGGACTAAAAAGGATTGTTCTTTTTATAAATGTGAGGTTTTTTTTCTATGTTTTTACTGGTGACAGTGCACACATCAGCAAATTGCTGTAAAAAGGGCACGCAGAAAATCAAAGCTTGCAAACTTCCATTAAGCTTAGCTTCACAAATTATTATCACATGTAACCATATCAGATTTATGTGTAGCAGAGTATTCAAGAATGGTAAGTGATTTATAATTTAAACCATTTTGTAGTTTCAGTATTTTGACAGTTGCATGTAATTTTATTATATGCTACTTAAGAAAGGCCACAACAATGAACAGAATCTCCTGAAGCATTTTAGGATTCAATGCATGTGTGGTAGTGCAAATATATTTGCACTTTTGCCTTCCCGTTTTGATACTGCGTGATTTTTTATTACCCTTACCGCCACCGTCAATTCTCCTCATTGAATTTCTGTATATATTATAGAACAGACTTGTAGCTTCTCACTGTATAAGGTGATTACACAGCAGGTGAGCTGAAATATGTGTGGTGTCTCTGAAGAATTTACAGTGTTGCTAGAAAATTTGTGAACCTGGTAGAATTTTCTCTTATTTCCGCATAAATATGACCTAAAATGTGACCAGGTCTTCACACAAGTCCTAAAACTAGATAAAGAGACCCCAATTAAACAATTAACACAAAAATATTTACTTGTTTATTTATTTATTGAGAAAATGATCCAATATTACATGTATTTGATGGGAAACGTATGTGAACCTTTGCTTTCAGTAACTGGTTGACCACCCCCCCACCCCCCCATACAGCAATAACTTCAACTAAACATTTCCCATAACTGTTGGTCAGTCTCACACATCAGCTTGGAGAATTTTAGGCCATTTTTCCTTAAAAAGACTGCTTCAACTCTGGGACATTGGTGGGCTTCCTTGTATAAACTGCTTGCTTCAGGTCCTTCCACAACATTTCTGTAGGATTAAGGTCAGGACTTTGACTTGACCATTCCAAAATACTAATTTTCTTCTTTTTAAGGCATCCTGTTGTTGATTTACTCTTGTCTTTTGGATCATTATCCAACTTCTATTAAGCTTCAGATGACGGATTGCTACCCTGATATTTTCCTGTAAAATGTCTTGGTACAATTTTGAATTCATTATTCCCTCAATGATTGCAAGCTGTCCAGGCCCTGAGGCAGCAAAGCAGCCCCAAATCTCAATGCTCCTTCCACCGTGCTTCACAGTTGGGATGAGGTTTTGGTGTTGGTGTGCAGTGCCCTTTTTCCTCCAAACATAGCAATGTGCATTTCTGCCAAAAAGTTTGACTTTCGTCTCATCTGTCCATTGAACATTGTCCCAGAAGCGTTGTAGAAGATCCAGGTGGCCTTTTGCAAACTTGAGACCTGTGGCAGTTTTTTTTTGAGAGCAGTTGTTGACCTTCCATGAATACCATTGTTGTTCAGTGTTTTTCTTATAGTGGGCACATGAACAGACTTTAGCAAGTTCTGGAGATTTTTCAGGTCTTTTGTTGTTACCCTTGGGTTCTTTTTCACCTCCTTCAGCATTGCACATTGTGCTCTTGGTGTGATCTTTGCAGGATGCCCTCTCCTAGGGAGAGTAGTAACAGTACTGAATTACCTCCATTTGTAGACAATTTCTCTTACTGTGGACTGATGGACAGTCAGCCTTTTCCAGCTTTAAGCACCTCTACAATTCTTCTAAGGTCCTCTGAAAGTTGTTTTGATCAAGGTATGGTGTACATAAACAGATCTTTCTTGAGAAGAGCAAACTCTGTCAGTAGCCTGACTGTTTTTTTTATATAGGGCTGGGCACCTCTACAATCCACACCTCCAATCTCATCTTATTGATTGGAAAAACCTGACTCCAAAAAACTTTTGTAGAAGGCATTATCCCAGAGGGTCACATACTCTTTCCAACAAATACATGTAATATTGGATCACTTTTCTCAATAAATAAGATGTTATTTATTTAATAGGGTTCACTTTATCTAGTTTTAGAACTTGCGTGTAGATCTAAACACATGTTAAGTCATATTTATGCAGAAATAGAGATAATTCTAGTGTTCACAAACTTTCTAGCACCACTGGAACATTGGACCACTGTTATTAGTTTTTTTTAAATCTTGTTGAGCAAATTCAGGGTTATCAGATCTGTTGAATCTTTTGATACATTACCTTGTGATTTAGATATGTTGCCAAAGCAGAAAATAGTGGACGTGACTACGTTGATTTTTCTTTTTCCTTTTATCTTCTTCCCTGTCTTGCTGTTTTCCTTTCCACACCCCCCATTTTCTTAAGGGCAACCATACTGGATTTTGTCTACATGGAAATCAATTTCTTTTGCTCTGTTGATGTGTGTATGAAAGTCAGTCAGTTTCTAGGCCCACCATCTACTGGGTCATAGGCTGCCAACAGCAGCTTGCTGGAGTCTTCTGTCCCAGGCCAGTCTTTCAAGTTGTCCCCAGGTGTCGCCCATTTTCTTGGTGTCATCTTCGGGGGTCCCGTCGGCAGGTGTAAGAGGCTGAGATAAGCAGGCAACAATCTGCTGGAAGAACTCAAGAGGGTCGTACAGCATCTGTGGTAGGAAAGGAACTGTCTGTGTTTCCGTTCAAAACCCTGCATCAGGACTGAGGGTGGTGAAAGGAAATAGACATTATGATGAGGACACAGAGGACAATGAGAGCCAAAGCAATTGAGATTAGTGAATGAGGTTAGAAGTACAAATAAAATGTCAATTGTTTCTCTAAAGGGGTGAAGGATGACCTCATGCTGCAGTACTAACACACTGGGAAGTAAATGAACATAAATGTACTTCTGTCCATATGGGTACAGTGGTGTGAAAGGCCTCTTCTGTACAATGACTGACTGAATCTATGAATTTCAAGACAGATGTCTTCCAGATTGTTTCATTGCTGCTGCTGCTGCTCTTTTTAGGATTTGGACTACCAGTTTATACACATTTAACATAAATGTATGAAGACATTTCATGCAATATTTTTACTAACTGCTGAGCTGAAATTGCCAAGAAATTCATGCAAACTGTTTCAGCATTTGCGCTTTGCAGCTGAAGGCTAGGTCTGTGTCTTTCTGCATGTGTGGTCCGTCTCTGCCCTTTTTTTGTTTAAATAATGCAGCCAGCAGTACGTGAATTTGTATGTTAGTTTCTTTATATAAGCTTCTGTTAGCCAAATGTTGTTACGTTTGAACCTGATAATCCATTAATCAAGGATTTGTAGTGCTTATTCAAATATATTTTTGACGTATCTTGGCATATATTTAGTGGCAAGTCACAGCTGAGAAAAAGATGGTGAATTCCATTACAAAAGGGCAGTAGGTTCAGTGTTCTGGAAAGGCAAACTCAATTTGGCGTTGTTCCTCATATTAAACAATGATGCTGTTGAAGGTGCAGTAATGACAGAAGCTTTAAGTGGCCCTTTCTATGTTCATCAAGTCAGATGCAATGCACTTATTGGTTCATAATGTGCTTTGATCTATTCCTTGTTTTTAATTTGTTACTCCAAGGATCCAGAAGGCTTTTTGAGTAAAAACATAATGAAAGATTAAGGTTTTTTGTGAAGTCTAATGAGGGTAAAAAAGTATTAAACATGCTTGGAAGAAATGGAAAGGGGCTTGCATCTACACAATGCTGTTCATGTTTGAAAATGTTACTTAACGTGGGAAGTGCCACAGTGAACTACAAGTCATTCAGAAAACAAAAGTCATTTCAAGTTTAAAAGTTCGAATTTATTGTCATTCAGCCATACACTTGTATGCATCTAAGCAAAATACCATTCTTTGGAGGCCAAGGTGCAAAATAACATGAACAAGTCCCTGAGTGGCCTGGCCTAAGACTGACAGGTTGATGTAAAGTGTGAGGTGTATGTTTATGTAAGACAGGATAATGTTACTGACACTACTATAATGAAACGAGCAGTCGTATAAATAGGTGAGAGTGTGTCTCTGTAATAAGGTTCTGGAGATTTCCACGAGACCTCTATTAAAGAATTTGACTTTAAACAAATTATTCCTGTACCATGTGTGTGCTTTTAGCAATGTATTACACAATATTTATACCATGTGTAGTCAATAGATTCATCTTTCTCTTGTAATCAGGCTCTTTTGAATACAAATGTATCCAAGATGACATGCCTCCACTTAGTGTTCGTAATGGTCAGCTTTTGACTGAGCCTATGTTGCAGTGTTGTGAGGGGAATCGAGTGGAAGACTGGCACTTGGGGAAGGGAAGGGGGTGATAGTAGAAGTCGGTGTTTGATCTTGGAAGTACTTTGGTGGGGATAACTGGTCTAGGTTTTGTGTTGGAGAGGAATTGGGACTGCCAACTCATAATGTGGTGATAATAGTCAGTGAGGGAGGCATGGTGGCAGGGTATGGAGATTGGGATTGGCAGTTAATCATTTTGGCAATTATGGTAGGAGGGATGGGATGCCTAAAGTAATTTATTTACTTGACAGGCATCCTAGTTTAGAATTGTGCTAGTAATTCTACCTTTTCCTCAGAAGGTCTAATGACAGACACTCCAATGTCAATTATGCCGCCAATTCATTGTAATGTTGTGCAAGATGGCAAAGCTGACTGACTCCACCAAAGGCTTTGTTAAATTCCCAGAGGGATATAAGCAATATAGAATTGGTCGTCTTTGTCTTTCGCTGGGGAAGAAAATATACTGTATACAGTTGTATAACTCTGGGAAAATCAGCCTTAAATGATTAGATTTCTATGCACCTATGTTTCAAATCCAAGGAAACTGTCCTTGGATGACAATCAAAAGAAAATTGGTTTATTAATTTCCTGTGACCAGAAACATTTGTTTGTTGCTGGCCAATAGATGGCGCTGTTACCCATTGCTCTGCCACAGTGGGAACAAAATCTCTTAATGAGATTTAAGGTATTGATAAGTTAAAGGTCTGCTTAGATGCTGACTAGGTGACGATTGAAGCATGTTAATGGATTTATTTTATTGTTTAAAATAAAGATACTGATCTGCCTTGGATTCAATTTCAAAATGTGATCATTATAGCAGTTTGTCTAGCTAATGATGATTCAATGTAATAACTATTTTTTGTAAGTATAACTTTATTATTTTGTTGTACTAATAGCTTACCTATCCATTTTAACATTTGTATATAGCACTTAAATCTATTTAAGGAATGCAACTAACAGCTTTCATTTTATTTGTCCTTATTTTATGCATGGCTCAGTTGTCAAATCACCAGATCACAATGACTACAGATTACAAAGGTCAGAATCACTAAATCCAGCAGAACGGATTGAATTCGGGGGCAGCACCTACCACCTAAATCAGACTATCCATAATTATCTTCCAGACTACTCAGTACGACAATTAACAGACCTCCAGTTTGTGAAGGTAATAACTTGCTTCTGTATTTGAATGCAAGGACACTTACTATTGCATGTTTTATTTCACTAAGATCTGTAAACTTGTGTTGAGCACTGGAATCCTCTGGTCAGTTTATCCTTGAACTTAAAGATGGAGAAAGAGACGTGAGCAATTCCTAATCTTAGTGTGGCCAACAAATTTTTGGCACAGAGTCTGTTTAAATAAAGTTTAATGTAATGTCTGTTCGTGTTTCCTCAGTAACACAAAAAGAAAAAGCTTCTGAGGACAGAAGATATGGGCTACATGTGTTTTAGCTTCTGACCATTTTCACCCAAAAAGTTAATAAGAATCAAACAAAGGGAGAAATAATATAACCTCTGAAGTGATGTAGATTAATTTCAGAGGATTGAAAGAAATGTTAGAAGAGGGAAAAGGCTGAGAAATGAGGGCTTGTCTGAAAATGGGACTATGCCCCCAGTCTAAAATTATCAAAGAATCAAACCAGAGGATTGCTGGGTGCCTGTACAATATTTTCATGAACGAACATTACATTGTATTGGAACATAAGGGAAAGAGAAGCTGAGAGTTATAAGGTCACTTTGCAGGTCATTAAATGCAAAAACTGCACACTTTCCTTTGTTCAATTATTAAATCAGGTGTGACTGTTTTTCAAAACCTGTTATCCATTAATGATAGCCTAATATACATTGCAATCAACTACATTAGTACTTCTGAATTAAAGAAATCAACTTTGAAGTGAAGATGACATTATTTGTTTATCATAATTATTGCATACCACCCCCCCCCCCACACCCATTCCTCACTCTGACTTTTTACCCTCTCTCACCTACCTATTAATTCCCCCTGGGCCCCCTCCTCCTTCCCTTTCTCCTATGATCCACTGTCCTCTCCTATTAGATTCCTTCGCCACCCCTTGACCTTTCCCACATGCATGGCTTCATCTATCATGTCCTAGCTATCATCCTTCCTCTCCCCCAACCTTTTTATTCTAGTCTCTTTCTCTTTCCTTCTCAGTTCTAAAGAAGGGTCTTGGCCTGAAATGTCAACTGTCTATCACTTCCATAGATGCCGCCTGACCCGCTGAGTTCCTCCACCATTTTGTGTGTGTTACTTTGGATTTCCAGCATGTGCAGACTTTCTCGTGTTTATGCATAATTTCCAAACTGCATTGGAATACGATGCAAATTCCTTACAAAATAAGCTAATGCTAAGGTTATTCTGTTTTTTAATTCACCCATGAACTGGTCATTAAAATTCCTTCTTGTATACCACCTTGGATCCTAACTACTCTTTGGTGAGCTTGATCTGGAGATTCTGCTGGGCCTGTCTTCTTTCAGCCCAATTTGCCCAAGACAGCCAAGGATAGGTGGAATTTCAAAAGCAAGTTCCATCAAGAACAAGTGGAGTTCCCATGAGTTGTCATACTATTTGAAAAGCATTGTGCTGGATGCTGGTCTTGCTCATAAGTTTGGACACAATCTCAAAATCACCATTGTGAGTTTCCGCTAATTGCACCCATATGCAGGCCTTCAAGGCGGTTTGTAAAATTAAGCTGGTCCCTTTGGAGGCAAGGGCATTTTATTGACATGTTTTAAATGCTTTATGATATATGTTTTAATTTACTAAGGTAGTACTTTGCAATATAACTACCAAATGGTACTGCATTTATCTATGATTATTTCAGTTATTTAGAATCTGATTACTTGCATGCAACAGGCTAAGGAAGTATTTAAAATACAATCTTCTGCGATGAACTTATTTTCACATAATTAATCCCATTGCATCATGTTGCCACTGTAAGCAGATTGGATTTTTGCTTTTGAATCTGTATTTTTTTAAAATGTATTGCTGCCCGTTTTTCATTTAAAATATGTAGCTGGTTACTTAAAGTTGATGCAGTTCTGGTGCTCACGTCTTCTTGTCAAGATGCAACGTTGGCCCAATTTCATGGTTTTTCATGTTAGAATTATGAGGGAGGTTTAGCAGAAAGGCAAAATACTCAGTCTTGAAAGGTGATGAATGAGTGAATCTCAAAGATGTATAAAATAAACCTTCAATACTATTTCAGGTTAAGTCACATCTTGCAAAGAAGGAGCCATATAATTAGTAAGTTTGGAACTGGTTAGGAAGCATTTCTTGACATTGTTATTCATGTCAGGAATAATATTCAGTTAGAAATGTAGATAATAATGCAGTGGATTCTGTTTAATTGGGACATATCAGGGCCTGTACACTTTAGCCCAGTTAAGCGACTGCCCCAGTTAGCCGAAGTTTTACAGCAGTAGTTAAAAAGATATAAAAAGACAAACTGAGTAGCAAGTTATCTACTTAAATGAAATACAGAACAAATTCAAACACTACCAATATTACTGCAGTACTGCAAAACTTTGTATTAGTTCCTAATATTTATCAACGGAGGAATTCATCCACATTATGTTCACTTGACTGCAAATGAACAAACTGCAGATAATGGAGTCTTATACAATGCTGTTGATGACTGTGTCCTCCAAATCTTCATTTTCAATGTAATATTCAAGATGATTGTGGATGCTTTCAAGTTCTTTATAGATTCTAACTTGTTGAAATAGTGAAATTGTTTCATTTTCACTCCTGGTTGTTTCTGGCAAATCCAAGCCTGAATGATTGAAATTGCAGTGAGCAAAACAGTCCTGAATTATCTTACTGCTTATAGCTCGCCAACTATCAATAACAAAAATGACTGTTTTTACAATTAACACTATTTAAAAATGTTTGCTTGATATACAGTGTTGTGTTTAACAGAAACGCAAGCACATGCAACTGATGCTAGTTAGAAACTGTTCGGCAACAATCCCCTGTTCCAATTAAGCGACAGTGTCCCAAAGAAATGATGGGAATCTCATTTATTTTTCTTGATTAGTCTTTGTTTTTTAGGAGTTGGCTGCCCCAATTAACCAGAATCCACTGTACCTTGGAATCAATTAAGGAAAGTTAGGTGCAGTAATAGATTAAGTTCAATTTTTTTGTGGGAGGATGAAGTTTAGATGGGCCAAATGGACTTCTTTGCCATTTAAAATGTCAAAAAAAGTTTGTTGCAGGTATTTTGCATTCACATACAGTTTTAAAAAAGCAAGGAATTTTATCCAGTTAATTTGCAAAATTCCAAATTTTGTGCTTACGGTAATCTCATCTCATTTTTTCAATTTTGTTGATGAGTAAATTATCCAATCTGAAGTGCACACCAGTATCAGCACCACCACATCTCATCATAAGACAGATCAGATTATCATGAAGGTTCTACAGATGCTGGGAACCTAGAGCAACGCACACAAAGTGCTGTAAGAACTCAGCAAATTAGGCTGCATCTATGGAGGGTAATTCACCCCACCTCTCTTAGATGCTATCTGACTTGCTGAGTTCCTCCAGTCCTTTGTGTGTGTTGCTCTAGATCAAGTTTACTTGTGTGCTATTAGAGTTAGCCATGTACATTTTTATATATATTTGAACCATCCAAGACTTCACAAATAATTGCACATCTTTATAAACAAAGAACTTTTATAGGAATCTTACTAGGAAATTCCATTGCAATTCTTCAGCATTATGCAGTTGAAAATTGATTGTTTTCTGCTGAAATGTAACACATTAAATTAAAACTCTGATGATAGATCATCAGTTTATGACTTGCTCATTTATTCGAAATAGGACATGTTGCTAGAACTGGTGGTCACAAGTGCAAGTCAGGCCAGGGTGCAGAACATAGATAGGTTTGCAGCTGTGGCTAAGACCTGAGTAATTGTATGTTCCCCGCTTCCTTCAAACTTGCCAACTTTACAAAGAAGTATTGCTTTCTAATTAAGAAAAAAAACTGAAATAAAAATGTGTAACATTCTGTAGTGTGGACTTGCTGGATGTTTTCACCCAACTCCTAGGAGTATTGGTTTATTCTACATTATTGTAAGTGGCCTTGCAGGATACCTTCCATTGCTCTGAAAAATTCACACACTTCTTGTCATGAGTCACCCGTGCAATCCCATGAGGAAGTCCAAAAGGTTTTTAGCTGCAAAGTTATGGGCATCACACACAAGTAAGACTTTGCACATGTGTCATAGAATACAGTAGTAGTTCCAGGTAACTGACTGGAAATCATTTGTTAATGCAGATCTGTAGGTAATGAGAAGTTTTCCACTGTATTTGTGATGCTCCCTAAGACCCATTTTCTTCTATAAATATTTTGTGACATGTTTCTAACTCAAATGATATAAAATACTTAGAGAACTCTCATTGTGTGTGACATTGATTGTGTACAACTTTTGTCTCAGGCTTTTCCAAGCCACCCCAGAATATTGTTACTAAGGTGAGGTTATGGTTAAAGCACAGGAAACCACATGATAGGGTTAGTTTGGTATTAGCACTGGTTAAGTTCTAATTTTCCATATAAACTAAAGAATTCAGTCAAATATATCTAATGATGAGCAGTTAATTTGTGGAAGATGACGTAAGATATTTTTGATGTTCAAAATTGGAATACAAAAGGTCAGGCTAGTTGGAACCTGTTGCAATATACTGTATATGTTTAAAGATTTTAATTGGAGGAGATTCAGGTTTGATTTGACAAACCTTTCTCTCGAGTAGCTTGTCAGCCGGGTTGTCAGTCATGCTCTCTTCTCACTGCTGCTGTTGGGAAAGAGGTACAGGAGCCTTAGGTCCCACACTGTTAGGTTCTGGCACAGATATTACCCTTCATCCATCAGTTGAACCAGTATGGATAACTTCACTCACCACAACGCTGAATTGAACACTGAACGCAGCCTATGGACTCACTTTCAAGGACTCTACAGCGCATGTTCTCGGTGTTATTGATTTATCTATTTTGTTTTTTTTTGTATTTGTACAAATTGTCTTCTTTTGTCAGACTTTTGTGGATTTTCATGGATTCTATTGTATTTCTTTTTTTATGAATGCCTGCAAGAAAATGAATCTCAGAATAGTATTTGCTGGCATGTATGTACTTTGCTAATAAATTTACTTTGAGGTTCTCATAATCAGAACAGAGCAGATTATAACTATGTTTTAGTCTGTACCATGGTATAAGAACAGACTTTGAGAAAGGAAATGATTTCAGCTGGAATGTACCTGGTGAAGTTTGCAAACAAAAATTAATGATGCCAACTAATGTCAGAATTATTCCGTTTTCTCTTTTTCCTCTGCCTCATCAATACGTACGAGGTATATGTTTAAAGTTGCATAACTCTTTTTCTGCTTAGATCACAAGGATGCAGTATGTAAATGCAGTAGCAGCAACCCAAATGGACTGCTCACCCCAGAGCCTTGAAGGTGAACTAGGGACAACGGACTTACTAAGTAAAGAGCCTAGCCCCGAAACCGTAGCAGCAACAACAAATTCACCACATGAGATCAACCTTGTGATTCGTAAGTCACTGAATCATAACACTGATGATGAAAATTAAGTATAGTTTACTTGGATCCTCTGAACCGTTGAAAGTGTATCTAGCTTGGATGTCAGCACGAAGCATAATGGCTTTTGACTTCTATTTATGGATGAGAAATGGAGAGTTACGACCAGCTAACCACTCAACGTTACTGAAAACATATTATTTTTATACCACATTTTATGGCTGCAGTTTTTGATACCTTTTAAACTTAATATACATGACCATCAAGCTTGGTTGTGTTTTTACTTGCTTACTGTAACTGTGCCTTGAACCCTACACTGACTCCTCTTGCACAATGTCTGCGGCTCCACATGAACTGCTGTGAACAGTACTTGACAATGAAAAATGCTGATTGCAAATGCCCTTGGAATGCTGCATTGCAATGCAATACACTACACGGGTTGTGTATTTTTTTCCTTTATATCAGTTTTTTTTGCTGTTTCTAACAAAAATGCATGTATTTTGAATGTTTCTGCATATTGTACTCATAGCCATTACTAACATGACAACTGTTTCTGAAAGTTTTTTGTTTTATGCAAAGGCATGTGAGCTGACATAATTTGCTTAAGAATTGCCTCCCTCCAGTGCAGCATAAAACACTTTGGATTGTTCATTACAAGCACTACTGGACAGATAGTACGTCCCTTTTAATATGATCTCTGTTTTGGATCATACCCAAAGGAAAGTACTACCTTTAATAAATTGTTTCTTATCTGTTCATTAAAGTTTATTGTCTGTGCTATTAGTTGATACTATTACTGGTGCTCAGCTGTTTTGTTTGTTTTACAGGATTAATGTCATATAATTTATGTTTATTCGATGAGCATCTGTTTGCATCAGTTGTGCCATTTGTTGAGAATTGCCACTGTATATTTTTCTATTGTTTGAATCTGTTATGCTCTGTGCACTTTCATTGAGTTTATTATAGATTATATCACACATTGAAGTGATGTCCCAGGCTAATATGAAAGGTGGTATTCCATTTTCTCTGAGCATAATTCAAATCATATTAGATAGCTGTGAGTTAGAGTTTCTATGGCTCTATTTACATGCTGTCAATATCTTATAATCAAAGTTTATTTTTAATTGAATCCTCAATATTAGATAAATGAATTTCATCATAATATTTGTTTCATTTTTTGTATACACAGCAGAATTTTTTGACTGATACCTTTTATTTTAAGCTTATAGGTTTTCTCAATATCTGGTTTTCAACACCTTGTAAGTGCAAACACATACAAAATTCCTTTCCATAGATGTTGTCTGACCTGAGTTCCTCCAGCATTTTGTATGTGTTACTCTGGATTTCCAGCATCTGCAAATTTCCTTGTGTTTATCTACATGCAGACAATTGGTTTGGACTGATGAATCATCTGATCTTATCAACTGGCTTTCAGATTTAAATGTATTGATTTTCCTAACATCAAATTGTGTGTCTTTCCTATTGTGTCACAGTCGGATGAATTAGCCATTAAAAAGAAAGTGGATTATCTCAGCTGAAAATGTAACATAAATATGTCATATTTTAAAAATGGCAATGTGGCAATTTTCTTAAAGAAACTTTGGTATGTGTGTCAGTGACAATTATAGGAATTTAACAAAAAGCATCTCCTTGACTTAATTAACCTGTTTTAGCCTAAACAATAATATTCCTGCTATTTTAGTTGTTAAACATTTCCAATTTTATTTTTTTTTGTGATTTCCTATTGATAATTTCCTATTTGACATTGATAGTTTTTACCATGCCGTATTTGAGTTTTAAGTTTTGACACGGTTTTATGCTTGTTTAGTAAAAATACTTTATTTTTGGCTGCACACAGTAAATTCACTGTTCCTGGCCAGAAGGGAGATGGTTAGGTAATACCTCTGTCAGTTACACCTGGAAAACAAGTGCTGCCAATGACTGTTTGCTGCAGGCATAAAGGTGCTTTTCAAGTAGATTATGTATATAGGTTTTGTTTGCTGTAAAATACACTGTTTGTCTGTAAATCTTGGCTTGTTGCTCATTTCCAACTCTTGATTGATGCAATAGTGTCAATGGCCTCTCTGAACATTTATTTGCCTTTCTTACAACAACTTCTCCATTTCCTTAGGTGAGTGGGCTATGTAACTGGCATCTTCCCTAGTTATTACAATACACAGATTATGCACTCACTGGTGCATCAAAGAATCCTTGAATCCTTGATACTGTAATCCTGCCTGTAAGGTTTACGCGCTTACTTAGTGCTGACACAGTTACGAATGTATACATTATTGAAGAAAGTGAGGCCATTGACCCATCCCACTATTTTAGAACCACTATTTCAAGTGACCTATATTACTTTTCTTTAGTGTAGGATTGTGAGACTGTTAGTTTTACAGGCATATGATATGGAGCAAAATGCTTCTTGCCTCTATCAATTTCAGCTTAAAAAATAACCTTTTCTTTAAATTCGCATTTCTGATATTAGGGATTGACATCAAACATAAACCATCTTTCTCCCCATAGATGATGTCTGACATGCTGAGTGTTGTCCAGTGTTTTCTTGTTTTTCCAGCCTTTAGAGAATTGGTTCCTTGAGTTAATTTTTTAAGCTTGTATAAGAACTAACAGAAGGAGATACTTCAGGAGTATATAGTTCAGAATAAAATTAAACTTGCAGGAAATAATTTACTTTGAGATTTTTCCACCCGATTTGGAACATTGTATGAAGGATGGGTATAACAGCATAGTTATTCAGTGCCATTGGATAGAAGAATTGCTTATCTCACCAATGCTACCAGAAGAATAAGGGATGGAGAGAGATGATATTATCAATTTAGAATGGAGGTGTTGAAGGTGATCAAGTTCTGAAACTTTATGAGTAATCTGAACATGATTATCAGATGTCTGAGAGTGTGCTGCCAAACATCTGCCAGTCAGCCAAGAATAGCCCATGGTACACAAAAGCCTAAAGTGAAATGAAATGTTTTCAAGATGAGTGGGTTTAATAGAATAGACAATAATGTGCCTACTGTTATTAGGTGTAAACTACCTGTCAAATTTCCTGGAAATTATACCCTATGTAACTGTTTCAGATAGCAAATAATTTCCACTGATGTGCCATTACCCTCACAAAAAATAGCACCTCAATGTCAGCTCTTTAAACGATGGAAGTTTACTTCAATTGTGTATTCACTACCAGCTAAACGTCAGATATTTTGGAATGATACTTAAAAAGATATTAATTTAAGATTTAAGTTAAATAATGCCCCTGAAACATTCTAGCCTAGGAAGTAAGCAGTTGACTCTGGAGTCTTATTGCTACATGTGTATTGTATTTAAATTTAATGAGAGGTCTCTTAATTGAGTATTCAAATCTGAGAAATTCTGAGGAAGTATGTAAGGAAAAGCGATTTTTTGTTTAGTAGGCTGGTGTACTTAGTGAAAGTCATTGGCAGTAGTGCCACAGGGAAGATGAAGAGAACTTTGTAGACAGTTAACTGAAATGCTGTGGCTGAAAAGTGGGAGGAGTAAATTCAGTCATCATTTCCAAAGGGGGAATTGTTTAAATGTACTTGAAAAAAAGGTTGCAAGGTTAAAAAAAGAAAGTATGTAAGAGTAGACAAATTGGTTAGCTGTTTGAAAGAGCCATCATAGACATGAATGATCAAAGGCCTCCTACTGTGCTGTCAGATTTTGAACTTCACCAAAGCTAATAACATCGGGGATAGTGCAGGTTTTTACCTAAGGGCTTCAATTTTGAAATGAAGACAAGATAAGGGAAGCAAGAGGATACCAGAGATTTAGGGCATTGAAAGAAATGGAAGAAAATTAAGCAGAAACAAAATAATTATTTTCTGGAAGAACGTTTGAAAGAGGAGTTCATGGGAAAGAAAATATCAGTAAACATATATGAAGGCATGAAGTCAGTGACTGTACCAAAGTCTAAATAAGAGAATCAGATCACAAAGAAAAGCAATTCATTAATTTAGGACACTTAATATTGCAGTATGTGAAATGTTATGTCAGAGTGTCAGGAGTGTTGTGAATCTATATGAAAACTAATTCTGTGGTTTCAGCTCTTGTTGAGGGGCACATGGAGAGGTAAAGGGCTGAAGAAGGAATCTGATAGGAGAGGCGAGTGGACTGTGGGAGAAAGGGAACCAGAGGGAGCTGATGAGCAGGTAAGAAGAGAAGGAGTAAGAGTAAAACCAGAATAAGGAATGGAAAGAGAGAGGGGAGAAATTACAGAATTTGATGTTCATGCTGTCAGGCTGGAGGCCACCCAGATAGAATATGTTGGGAAATAAAGAGAAGATCAGAGAAGATTTTTGGTGAATTACAGATTCTTTCCTGTCCTTGTCCCCTGCTTTGTTTGGCACAATCTTTCTTATACAAGTCTCTGTGTATTGCTAGTTAAAACTACCACTAGTTTGTCACATTCTGACATGTTGGTCCATGGTCTCCTTTACTGCCACAATCAGGTTGTAGGAGCAAAACCTCCAGCCTGATGGTGTGAACATTGATTTCTGTAATTTCTCCTTTCTTTTTTCATTCCTCATTCTGGTTCCCCTCTTGCCCTTCTCTTCTTACCTGCCCATCAATTCCCTCTGGTTCCCCTCCTCCTTCCCTTTCTCCCATGGTCCACTCTTCTATCAGATTCCTCCTTTTTCAGCCCTTTACCTATCCACCTATCACCTCCCAGCTACTCACCTCATCACTCTTCCCCAACCACTTGCCTTCCTCTTCACCTGCACTCACTTATCAGCTGCCAGCTTGTACTCCTATCTACCCCTCTCACCCCCAACTATCTTATTCTGGCTTTTTCCCTCTTCTTTCCATTTCTGATGATGATCTTGGCCTGAAATGCTGACTAACTGCTGCCTGACCTGCTGAGTACCTCCTGCATTTTGTGTGTGTTGCTAGTTTGCATGGTTGTGTTTTTACTTTCACAGGAGCTAATCTTCAGAAAAATGATTGATGAGCTTCTACCAACCTGAATGTTAAATTTTGGGAACACGACCATTTCAAGATTATAGCCATTCATAAATTCATGTATCACATGGATGGTTAGAGGAAAGTCAATGATAACTAATAATAAACACAAGATTCTGCAGATGCTGGAAATCCAGAGTAACAGACACAGAATGCTAGAGGTACTCAGCAGATCAGGCAGCATCTATGGAGGGAAATAAAGAGTCAACATTTCAGGCCGAGACCTTTCGTGAGGACTAATAATATGAATTGATAGCATTCAAATGGTGTCAGCCTTAAATGAGTTAATCTTTAACTGCATAACTAAAACAAATTGTCCAAATGCTCCTGTGAGGTGAATAATTATAAAGCGGGGGGGGGTTAAAATTTCAATACAAACATCAAATGGGGCATATCAACTTGATGCCACTTAATCAGGCATTTGAAGTACTGCCCCTTTCCTAAAAACAAGACTGAATATCTTAAAAGTAGATTGCTTTGTAGAATTGTTTTTAGTTGCTTTAGTTGAAGGAGTTGTAGAGAGAATGCTGCTGGCTGAACTCAAGCCCATTTTTTTCGATGAGTATAGTTTCTCCACTGACATTGTTTTCATTTGGCTTAAATTAATGTTATAGCATCAACTTTTATAAATGGGGACATTTAAGAAGAAAGCAGATGTTGCCAAGAAGTTATTTTTCCAAAATACTTGCTCAGTTTCTGTGCTAGAAACCAACAGAAGGAGCACTTGCCGTTAAAAGGTGAAGAGCCATCAATTCAGTCTACGCACATTAACCTGAAATTGTTTTCAGTTGGATTGCAGTACAAGTCAAAGTGGAATTGCTCTCAGAATTCCTGTTTTATTCGCATTGCACATTTTGGGGTACTGTACCCTGTTGGTCAATACTCTGGTGTGCGCAGGTGGATAGTGAACAGTTAGAGTGGAAAGGGAGGTAAAGATGAGCAATGCTATGATGGTCATGCAGGTAGACTGGGGAAAGGCAGGGTGGTACTGGATCCCAAGAGAAGGAACTTGTAGAATGCCTTCATGATGATGCTAGGAAAAAGATAATTCTGGATTTTCTCTTACGTAGTGAATCAAATTTACATTTACAGAAAACTTGTTTTATGCGGTTACAATGATTGACAAGGGAAGTCAAAGCACAAAGTGCATATAATGTAGAAAAAGTAGTGGGAAGCTTTTTAAAAACAACTAAAGCAATAAGAAAAGATAAAATATAAGATGAAAGATAAAAGGATAGCTGGGCAATGCAATAATAGAGGATACCAAAAGTTTTTACAGCTACATAAACAGCTAAATAGAGGCAAGAGTGGGCACTGGACTGTTGGAGAAATAGTAAAAGGGACAAAAGAAATGGTAGGTGAACTGCTTTATTTGTCACTGTTGAAGACGCCAGCAATGTGCCAGAAATTTAAGAGAAGCATTTGATTGCACTAGGCCGGTCCTCACTGGTGTTTAGAAGAATGAGCAGGGATTGCTTTGAAACTACTGAATATTGAAATGCCTAGAGAGAGTGGACATGGAGACGATGTTTTCAGTAGTGAGAGAGTTGTAGACCAGAGGGCACAACCTCAGAATAGAAAGATGTCCCTTTGGAACAGATGAAAAAGAACATCTTTAGCCAGAGGATTGTGAAACATGCCCATCGTCTTGGCCTCCATGGATTTATTGCTAGAGGAGGCTTTGGAGGCTAAGGCACTGGGTATATTCAAAGCAGATGTTGATAGGTTCTTGAATAGTAAGGGTGCCAAAGGTCACAGGGAGAAGGCGGGAAAATGGGGTTGAGAGGGATAATGACATAGGTAGGAAAAGGGAAGAGGTCCTGAAAAAAGACTACAGGGAGTTAGGAAGGAGGTTGAGAAGCAGAACCTCAAAGGTAGTAATCTCGGGATTACTGCTTATGCCACGCGACAGTGAGAATAGGAATAGAATGAGGTGGAGGATAAATGAGTGGCTGAGGGATTGGAGTGGGGTCAGGGATTCAGATTTCTGGATCATTGGGACCTCTTTTGGGGCAGGTATGACCTGTACAAAAAGGATAGGTTGCACTTGAAACCCAGGGGGACCAATATCCTGGCGGGAAGGTTTGCTAAGGCTACTGGGGAAAGTTTAAACTAGAACTGCTGGGGGTGGGAACCAAACTGAAGAGGAGGTTAGCTCACAAACAGAGAAAGCTTGTAGACAGTGCGAGAGGGACAATAGGCAGGTGATAGAGAAGGGACGCACTCAGACCAAAGGCTAGAGATGTGTCTATTTTAATGCAAGGAGTGTTGTCAACAACGTGGATGAGCTTAGAGCGTGGATCAGTACTTGGAGATATGATGTGGTGGCCATTACAGAGACTTGGATGGCTCGGACAGGAATGGTTACTTCAAGAGCTGGATTTTAGATGTTTCAGAAAGGACAGGGAGGGAGGTAAAAGAGGTGGGGGTGTGGCACTGTTGATCAGAGATAGTGTCACAGCTGCAGAAATGATGGACACCATGGAGGGATTGTCTATGGAGTCAATATGGGTGGAGATTAGGAACAGGAAGGGGTCAATAACTTTACTGGGTGTTTTTCATAGGCCGCCCAATAGGGATATCGATGAGCAGATGGAGAAACAGATCCTGGAAAGGTGTAATAATAACAGAGTTATCATGATGGGAGGTTTTAATTCCCCAAATATCAATTGGTATTTCCTTAGAGCAAGGGGTTTAGATAGGGTGGAGTTTGTTAAGTGTGTTCAGGAAGGTTTCTTTACACAGTATGTAGATAAGCCTACAAAAGGAGAGGCTGTACTTGATTTGGTATTGGGAAATGAACCTGGTCAGGTTAAGTGTTTAATTGGAGTAAGGGGAATTATGAGGCTATCAGGCAGGAAATTGGAGGCTTAAATTGGAAACAGATGTTCTCAGGGAAAAGTATGGAAGAAATGTGGCAAATATTCAGAGGATATTTGTGTAGAGTTCTGTATAGGTATGTTCCAATGAGACAGGGAGGTTATGGTAGGGTACAGGAGCCATGGTGTACAAATGCTGTAATCTAGTCAAGAAGAAAAGAAAAGCTTATAAAAGGTCCAGAGAGCTAGGTAATTTTAGAGATCCAGAAGATTATAAGGCTAATAGGAAGGATCTTAAGGAAATTAGGAGAGCCAGAAGGGGCCATGAGAAGGCCTTGGCGGGCAGAATTAAGGAAAACCCCAAGGAATTCTACAAGTATGTGTAGAGCAAGAAGATAAGATGTGAAAGAATAGGACCTATCAAGTGTGACATTGGGAAAGTGTGTATGGAACCAGAGGAAATAGCAGAGGTACTTAATGAATACTTTACTTCAGTATTCACTATGGAAAAGGATCTTAGTGATGACTTGCAGCAGACTGAAAAGCTTGAGCATGTAGATATTAAGAAAGAGGATGTGCTGGAGCTTTTGGAAAGATCAATTTGGATAAGTCGCAGGGACCGGATGAAATGTACCCCCAGCTACTGTGGGAGGCAAGGGAGGAGATTGCTGAGCCTCTGGTGATGATCTTTGCATCATCAATGATTCCAGAGGTTTGGAGTGTTGTGGATGTTGTTCCTTTATTCAAGAAAGGGAGTAGAGATAGCCCAGGAAATTATAGACCAGTGGTTGGTAAGTTGATGGAGAAGATCCTGAGAGGCAGGATTTATGAACATTTGAAGAGGTATAATATGATTAGGAGTAATCAGCATGGCTTTGTCAAGGGCAGGTCATGCCTTACGAGCCTGATTGAATTTTTTGAGGATGTGACCCCTAAACACATTGATGAAGGAAGAGCAGTAGATGTAGTGTATATGGATTTCAGCAAGCCATTTGATAAGGTACCCCATGCAAGGCTTATTGAGAAAGTAAGGAGGCATGGGATCCAAGGGGACATTGCTTTGTGGATCCAGAACTGGCTTGCCCACAGAATGCAATGAGTGGTTGTAGGCATGGAGGTTGGTCACCAGTGGAGTGCCTCAGGGATCTGTTCTGGGACCCTTACTCTTCGTGATTTTTATAAATGACCTGGATGAGGAAGTGGAGGAATGGGTCAGTAAGTTTGCTGATGACACAAAGGTTGAGGGTGTTGTGGATAGTGTGGAGGGCTGTCAGAGGTTACAGCGGCACATTGGTAAGATGCAAAACTGGGCTAAGAAGTGGCAGATGGAGTTCAACCCAGATAAGTGTGAAGTGGTTCATTTTGATAGGTCAAATATGATGGCAGAATATAGTATTAATGGCAAGACTCTTGGCAGTGTGGTGGATCAGAGGGATTTTGGGGTCCGAGTCCATAGGACGCTCAAAGCTGCTGCACAGGTTCTTCTTCTTCCATTTCCAGCAGTTTAGACGCATCTAGGCGTATTACTGCCCTCCGCAAGATGTATAATTATTTACAGAGTTTCAAGAAACTCAAATTCTTGTGTATACACTAGTCGCACGTAGAAACAGAATAATACAGTTGGCCCTCCTTACCTGCGGATCCCACATGCATGGATTCAACCAACTGCGGATTGGGAAAACCCAGAAGTTCTCTCTCCAGCACTCGTTGTTTGAGCATGTACAGACTATTTTTTTCTTGTCATTATTCCCAAAACAATACAGTATAACAACTATTTACATAGCATTTATGTTGTATTAGGTATTATAAGTAATCTAGAAATGACTTAAAAGTACAGGCAGTCCCCAGGTTATGAACGAGTTCCGTTCCTGAGTCCATCTTTAAGTTGGATTTGAGTCGGAACAGGTACATCTGGTATTATTTAGCGTCAGTTAGTCAAACGTTTTTCTTAGTATATAGTACATATTTTACCTTTCTATGCATATAAAACACTTAGGAAACATACGTATTTCAATAATTAAACCACTGCGTTGCTTAGTAATAATTGTAGCTTTCATCGGGGCAGGGCCTTTCACATGCTCCATTAAAATTGTTCCGATCCTTGACCGACTGTAGCCTAACGCTTTTCCAATGACTGATGGCATTTCACCTCTTTCCAAATGCTTTATTACTTCCACCTTATTTTTAATTGGGATTATTTTCGTGAACAGAAACACTGCAGATTCAGAGCTGCGCTGGGCCCTAAAGACCTCCGCACTGAGACAGGTTAAATAAGGGACTTGAGCATCCGCGGGGGGTCTCGGAACCAATCCCCCGTGGATAAGGAGGGCCGACTGTAAACTTTTCAATCAGATGGTGGTTCTCTTGGTGGCCAAACAAAGATTTAACAGAAAAACAAAATACATTTAAGTCAGACAGCCTCTTGAACAATATGCTTCTCTCAATTTTATATCGATTACAACTCAGCAAACATGCTGAACTGTCTCTGGACTACCACAGTCACATAATCCAGTTGGATGTCTTCCTATTACCTTTAAGTAATAGTTTAGCCCACAATGCCCCAACCTAAGTCTTGTTAATTTCACAATATCTCTACAACTTAAAGAGTAACATTCTGAGACCTTTTTAACTAATGGGTGACTAGAAAAGAAATACCTTCCCTTTAATTAATTTTTCCAATCCTCCTGCCATTGCTTCTCTATAACTTTTTTTTATCTTACTTCTCAATTCTACACTGCCTAAAGGTATTCTAATTCCTATTTGCCCGCTCTGTAAGGAAGCTGCGCAGGTTGACTCTGTGGTTAAGAAGACGTATGGTATATTGGCCTTCTTCAATCGTGGAATTGCATTTAGGAGCCGAGAGGTAATGTTGCAGCTATGTAGGACCCTGGTCAGACCCCACTTGGAGTACTGTGCTCAGTTCTGGTCGCCTCACTACAGGAAGGATGTGGAAGCCATAGAAAGGGTGCAAAAGAGATTTACAAGGATGTTGCCTGGATTGGGGAGCATGCCTAATGAGAACAGGTTGAGTGAACTTGGTCTTTTTTCTCTTGGAGCAAAGGAGGATGAGAGGTGACCTGATAGAGGTGTACAAGATGATGAGAGATATTGATCGTGTGGATAGTCAGAAGCTTTTTCCCAGGGCTGAAATGGTTGCCACAAGAGGACACAAGTTTAAGGTGCTGGGGAGTAGGTACAGAGGAGATGTCAGGGGTAAGTGTTTTATGCAGAGTGGTGAGTGCGTGGAATGGGCTGCCGGCAACAGTGGTGGAGGCGGATACAATAGGATCTTTTAAGAGGCTTTTAGATAGGTACATGGAGCTTAGTAAAATAGAGGGCTGTAGGTAAGCCTCATAATTTCTGAGGTAGGGACATGTTTGGCACAACTTTGTGGGCCGAAGGGCCTGTATTGTGCTGTAGGTTTTCTATGTTTCTCTGTAACTCAACCATAATCAAATAGCAAAGCAGATGATAGCTAAATGGCCTAATTCTGCTCCTGTGTTTTGTATTTGACTATAAAGCATTTCTCTTCCTTGTCTATTTATTTAATTTGATACTACATCATGTTTCTGGCAGAGCAATGCTGGAATGAAGTTTATTTCAAATATGATGAATATGGCACAAAATGATTATTCAGCATTAATTTGTTTTCTGCCACACTGCAGTCTATTCTGGATTCTAATGACCTAAGTTTTTTTAAATCAGTGCTTCCTCTTTATACCTCCCAAAATGTTTAAGCTGTGCCTCTGGATCCTTCCAGATTTTATTGATGAGAATATCTAAAGTGATTGTATCTGAGCAATACATTCATACAGCATGGAAGCAAGCTCTTCGGCCCAGCTTGTTCATGCTGACTGTGTTGCCTGGTGATTTAATCCTATCTGCAATTGGCCAATAGCTCTCTAAACCTCTCCTCTCCATGTACTTATGGCCATGAAGCATTGCTAAGGTGTCCATCTTAACCACTGGGTACTACGGTAGCTTTGTGTGGAGCTGTTACAGCTTGGGCCGACGGAATTCTCTGTAAGGAGTCTGTACGTCCTTCCCATGGAATTCATGGGTTTTCCCTGCATGCTCCAGTTTCCTCCCATAGTCCAAAGATGTACCAGTTAGTAAAATTGTCCTGTTATTAGGCTAGGGTTAATTGGGAGTTGTTATGGTTGTGGCTTGAAGGGGTGGAAGGACCTATTCTGTGCTGTATCTCTAAATTTAAAAAAAAACTCTTTGTAGCAGCTCACCCCCATTAAATTTCCTTTCAGACGTTCCTGTTTTAGGTCAAACAATACATGATTCTCTATTCTGTCATTGTAGCTGAAATCCTTAGCAAACCTTCTGTAGGATATTGACAACCTTGAAAATATCTGCACCATATTCCAGGTGTTACCTGTTTGCAATCACACAATACATCTAAAACAAAGCTGGGACAAACCCTATCTATTTCTCATACAGTGTTTTCCAAGCCCAATAATTGTTCTAAATAGTGAATTCAGTTGAATCTGTTTAAATGAAAACATATTGAACAGTGAACACAGTTGAATTATTCATATTGTAACAATTAATGGCATTTTCTGGAACAAAATCTTCTGTTTACATTTAAATATTCTCTTTTTACCATAAATCATAGGTGCAGTATTAGGCCATTCCGCCCATCTAGTGTGCTCCCATTTGCACTTCCCCAGAGGAAAGTTCAGATTGAAGCTGAAAGTTAAAAGTAAATTTATTATCAAAGTACAGGTATGTCACCATATACTACCCTGAGATTCATTTTCTTGTGGGCATACTCAATAAGTCCAGTAATCATAATAGAATCAATGAAAGACTCCACCAACTGGACAGACAATCAGTGTGCAAAAGACACCGAACTGTGCAAACACAAAGAGAAAGAAATAATAAATAAATAAGCAATCAATATCGAGAACATGAGATGAAGAGTCCTTGAAAGTGAGTCTATCGGTTGTGGGAACATCAGTGATGGAGCAAGTGAAAGAAGATGAACTGTGCAAATACAAAATAAATAAATACATTGAGAGCCTGGGTTGTAGAGTCATTGACAGTGAGTCCATAAGTTGTGGAATCATTTCAGAGTTGAGGTGAGTGAAGTTGTCCACGTTGGTTCATGAGCCTGATGGTTATAACTGTTCCTGAACTCGGTGGTGTAGAAGGAGGCCCCTGCACCTCCTTCCCCACGGCAGTAGTGAGAAGAGAGTATGGCTTGAATGGTGGGTGTCTTTGTTGGGGGGCTGTTCAAACTTGTTTTGTAGTTATCAAAAATAGGATTAGAGCATTCTTCATTTACGTTAGTAACCTGAAATATATAATTAAACACCTTTTGGTTCAAGTTGGATCATCCCTTTTCAGCTGTTATTATCTTACAATTTGTCTGCAACGTGCATAGGAAAGTGCATATCATCACATAAACAAAACTTGACATCTGATAAAAAGTTTTCTTTTTAACTGATGACATAATGACCAGTGTGACGGCGAATCATAGCTTGCCATGCTAAATTTATTAAAATTGTGGAGGTGGGATTATCTTAAAGCTATTGGTAGCCCTCAAGAAAATTAATGTTCTATTGACCTGGGCTGAAGGCTTTCCTAAAGAATGATAAGATAATCTACAATGGACAATGGATGTTAAAGGTGATTGTTTTAAAGGATCCATGAAAAATATTCCATTGGTCTTATTAAGTTACAAATTTAAAATAATTTTTAATCACAATTGTGCTTGAACCAGTGTGGCCATTCTCTTGAGAACATGAGTGGTAGAGTCCTTGAAAGTGAGTCCATAGGTTATGGGATCAATTCAGAGTTGAGGTGAGTGATGTTACTCTCTTATTAACAAGACTTTTGGACCATTTAGTTAAATGCAAAGTAAAATTTAATTTATATTTATTTAGAGGTACAGCACCGATACTGGTCCAACAAGCTCACACCAACCAGTTACGCCCACGTTGCCTACTAACCCATACATCTTTGTAATGTGGAGCACCTGGAGGAAGTGCATGCGGTCATGAGAGAATTTCCAAACTCCTTGCAGCCAGCAGTGGAATTGAACCAAAATAGCTGGCGTTGTAATAATATTATACAAACTGCTATGTTGCCCTGCCTCACAAAGAAAAGTGTTATGAGAGATTATTATCCGCCTACATTTTTCACTAGAAAATCAATCATTGTAGTTTTTCATAATTTCACTGAAAGTCATATGTACCCTAGCTTTCACCTGCAGACTCTTCTTCATTTGGCCACGTTTATGGCTTATTTAACAAGAAGGTGTTGACAGAGTTAGGGATGCAACCTAACAACTTTTCTCACTCAACAGTGACAGGAGAACTGCTCAAAGACGCTTTAAGTTATTCCAGTATCTGCTCAACATACTGCTGTTCTGTCTTGGTGTTCTATGCCACAATATTTTGTTGTGAAATGATAAGAATTAGTTGCTTAACATGTGAATTTCAACAAATATTAAAGCTTACACAATGTATCTTTATAGAATAAGGACTCAGCCATGAATTTTCATTTTCCTTTTCATCTGTCTCTCTTCCTCCCCTGAAAATAGGATTGAGAATTTATGTCAAGCAGTGACAGCAATATGGAGCATACAAGTTTCCCAAAGAATGCTTGAATGTACACTCGGTGGCCACTTTAATAGGTACAGGAGTGGAACCCAGTGAGGTTTTCTGCTGCTGTAGCCCATCCACTTCAAGTTTTGATGTGCTGTGCTTTCAGAGATGCTCCTCTGCCACCATTGTTATAACGTGTGGTTATTTGAGTTGTCAGTCTGAATCTATCTGGCCATTCTCCTCTGACCTTTCTTATTAACAAGGTGTTTTCGCCCACAGATCTGCCACTCACTAAATTTTTTTTTGTTTTTGTTTTTCACATCATTCTCCATAAACTCTAGAGACTGTTATGTGTGTGAAAATCCCAGGAGATCAGCATTCTCTGAGATACTCAAAGCACCCCATCTGGCACCAACAATCATTCCACATAGATCACACTTCTTTTTCTGTTTTGATGTTTGGTTTGTGCAACAACTGAGCCTCTTGGCCATATCTGCACACTTTTATGCATTAAGTTGCTGCCACATGATTGGCTAGGTAGATATTTGCATTAACGAGCACCTGTATAGGTGTACCTAATAAAGTGGCCACTGAGTGTGTTTGACAATGTTTAGGTGAGATAGGTTTTAAGAGCAGAACTTACAACCAAAAGTTGTAAAATTTTCATTTTTCTGTATGTGATTTGTGATTTCCTTTCACAGCTTTATGACATCCTCCCTTTCACAGAAGCTATGTACAGGTGAGCAACAGCTAGCTGTTTAGAAATTTACTAACAGAAACAGTATACTAATACTATATTAATCCAACAGAAGAGCACCCAACAACTGTTGACTGAAATTTGAACAGTTAACTCTTTGCATTCATAGTGTCCTATATGGTAAGCAGTGTTTTGTGTATTCTAATCCCTTTTAACCTTATAAGTCACTCCAGTTTGGTCCTGTGTGTTGAATTAATTTGATGTACTTTCTACTAAGGACAGTGCTATTTCTTTGTATGTACAAGAACCTGGTTTGAAACAAAGTATCTTTTCAAGCTCCACAGCTTTGTGTATCACTTACAGGTGGCAAATCAGATGGAATGATGAGCCCAACTGGTCCATTTTTCTTGGGAGCAGAACCAGTGAATCGTTCTGGTATAACTGGATTGAAGACTGAACAATGTAAGTATATTGTTCACATCAAATAACTTGCGACAAGAAATGGAAATATCAGTCCTTAAGCCAAGCAAGGTGCTAAACTTGAAAATGTGTTCCTTAACTCTAAATAAAATGTTAGATTCACTTCGTTCACTAATTAGCTTCATTATGCCAATAAAATATCAAAGATTATTATTAACAGTCATCTTGTTCACTGTTGTGCTAACATAGTGGTTACAGTACCAATGACCTGGTTTCAGTTCTGGCTGCTGTCTGTAAGGAGTCTCTGCGCCCTCCTTGTGACCATGTGGGTTTCCTCCGGGCGCCCTGGTTTCCTCCACAGTCCGAAGACGTACTGGTTGATAGGTTAATTGGTCATTGTAAATTGTCCCGTGATTAGTCTTAGGGTTAAATTGGGGGTTGCGGGGCAGCACGGCTTGAAGGGTCAGAAGGGCCTACTCCATGCTGTATCTCAATAAATAAATAAACAACAAATAATAGCAACTCACACAAAATATTGGAAGAACTCAGCAGACCAGGCACTGCGGGAGGGACTGAAGTAAAGAGCTGGGAAGTTGATTGGTGAAAGAAATAAAGAGTTGAAGAAGAGGGAATCTGATTGGAAAGGGTAGAAGATCATGGAAGAAAGGGTAGGGGAACGAACACCAGAGGGAGATGATGAGCTGGTAAGGAGATAAGGTGAGAGAGGGAGACAAGAATGGGGAATGGTGAAGGGGGTGGCCATTACAGGAAATGTGAGAAATCGATGTTCATGTCACCAGGTTGGAGGCTGCCCCAGAAGGAATGCAATGTGTTGCTTCTCCAACCCGAGTGTGGCCTCGTTTCACAGTAGAGGAGACCATGGACTGATATATGGGAATGGGAAGTAGAACTGAAATGGCTGGCCACAGGGAGATCCCGTTTTTTCTGTTAGACGGATTGAAGGTGCTCAGCAAAGAGGTAATAATGAGAAGAGGGCATGTCCGGGATGGTGAGGGTCCTTAATGATGGATGCTGCCTTCTGGAGGCATCGTCTTTGTAAGATGTCCTCGATGCCCATCTAAGTTCAAAGGTTCAAAGATCCAATTTGATGTCAGAGAAATGTATACAATATACATCCTGAAATGCTTTTTCTTCGCAAACATCCACAAAAACAGAGAAGTGCCCCAAAGAATGAACGATAGTTAAATGTGAGAAGCCCAAAGTCCCTCCCCAGTTTCGCCTTCCCGCACGTAAGCGACAGCAAGCAACGATCCCCCTCCCCCACCAGCAAAAAAAAGGTGCGTCCATTCTGTCACGAGCTCAAGTGTGTGCTAAGCAATGACACAAACCGAGGTTACCCCAAAAGGCTTTGCATTTCATCCGACATTCAACAAATCATAGGTTCTCTCTCTCCCTAATGAGGGAGAAGGAGGTGTCTCCCATTTTCACAGCAAGCAGGAGACTTAACAACAACCCGCTGGTTTACAATGTTAAAAGTCCGTTTTGTCACTTTTTTCAAGCTTTGTGTCCAAAGATCGCAAAGACCTCGGTCTACAAAAGATTTTCCGGCCTCCCGAATGACAGATGAGTCCCCTGCCATGACACCGACCCTCGATCCGCCCGTCTCCAGAGCCCCGTGATCTGAGGCTTCCGCACACATTCGAGATTCTCAGGCCAAACCCTTGGCGTGTCGAATAGCGGCCAGTCATGGAACCCCGAGAACAGGTCCCATTCTCGCAAAGAACCGAAGTCTGCATGTAACTCCAAGTCAGGGTCTTCAAAAGAACCCTGAAAGGGAAAAATAAAGATATTAAAGGTGGAAGTAGAGCAGTTTCCGAAGATGCAAGCAAAGTAGTCGCCGTTAGGGCGCCATTATCCCTCCAAAGCTCCACCTCCTAAGTTAGTCCCACTTGCCCTTGTTTGGCTCTTATCCATTTTCTATCTGTAGAAAAGACCAGCAACGTATAAGGTGATCTACAATTGACTGTCTATGATATGATTGACGAGTCACTTCAGCACTGAACCTAGGAAGTATAAACCCGAGGGAATATCTACACAACTGTGTCACCACCCACAGCAAGAAAAGTTTATCCTGATGAAGGCAAACTTTAGTTCAATAAGTATTTTTTGTGGGTGTAGCTAAACAGCAATATTTAAGTAGACTATAAGACATAGGAGCAGATTAAGGCCATTCAGCCCGATGAGTCTGCTCCACCATTTGATCATGACTGATCTAGCTAACAAAATTCCTCCTCATCTCTGTTTTAATGGGACACCCTTGTATTCTGAGGCTGTGCCCTCTGATTCGAGACTCCCCAACTATTGGAAACATCCTCTCCACATCTACTCTATCCAGGCCTTTCAGTATTTGATAGGTTTCAATGAGATTCCCTCACCTCACTCCAACAAGTACAGGCCCAGCGCCATCAAACGCTCCTCACCTGTTAACTCTTTCATTTCCGAATCATTTTGTGAACCTCGTCTGGCCTCTCTAATGCCAGCACATCCTTTCTTAGGGTGGAGACAGGAATATTTAGAAAACTGCTATCATCATGTACACTGTCCTGTATCCTATAACAGCTTCCTTTCAGTAGAGTCCTGTGAGCAACCCTTCTGTGTTCATTGCACCCACAAACAGTGCATGCTGGAGACAAATAAAAGGGTGGTTGAGTAAAATGTCAAAGCTTCAGAGCGGCCTTGTGAAAATAACTGGCAAGGAAATGAAAGCCCTTTCTTAATAAGTTAAAGATTTCAAGCAAATGCGCTGAAAGTCTTTACCCTTTTAAGCTGCATTCCTGCAAATTAACTTTGTTTATTTTCAGCTGGTGAAAACATCGGCAAAGTCGTTGATCCTGAGGTCAACAGTCCCGAGAGGAAAGAAGGCACTTCACTTAGCAGCAGTTCAGAAGAGACACTTGGCAAAAGACTTCTGAGAAAACTAAGTTAGTGCAAATTTTACTGTTTATTTAACAAAAAACAACCTGATCCTTGTGAAGTGCAATGCGTGTATTATGGCTGTGGTACATGGAGATTCTGTACTGAATGGAGGACAGGGAAAACAAACATATTTACTTCGGAAAGAAGAGAGCATTTTGGTTCAGAAAGCTTGCCCTGTCCATTGTGGACACAATTCCACAGTGTTAATTCATGTCCTCTTCCCTGGAAGACTGCTGCTTTTTAAGTCGACTTCGCTTCCAGGGGCTGTTACTGAGTATACGCAGGACTATAACGGTAGAGTTTTGCACAGTAAGGAGGCAGAATCAGATTTACTCTCCCTGTCTCATATGATGTGTAACTGTGGATTTTGGGGGTTGAAGCAAAGTAGAATTGAGATGTGGGATCAGCCATAATATCGAGTGTTGAGCAGGTTCCAAAGGGCTTATTGCACTGCTATTTGTTACCTTCATGTTCTTTTCTGACCATCTCAGTCTTTCCTGATAACTTGCTGCAAAAAAGATGTGAAAGCCAATTGATCAAACTAAACTACTTATGACAGTTTTTTGAATATATGTGACCATAAAAATGCAATTAACAATTTAAATTCAAAAAGGGAAAAGCAGAAATTTGTTTTTGCTTCAGATCTCACCCCTAAACTGCTGCAGTTGCAGTGATTCCCTGTGACCTGGCCTGGTTTCTTCCCTTCAAAACCAACATGTGTGACTTTATAGTCCCCTGTCTAATTGTAGGCTTTATTCCCAGAACTCAGAACAAAGCTCCGCCATTCATAATCTTGGACCTGATTACTACCACATCCTGCCTGGATCTGGGGGCCAGATTCGCAGAGTTTCTTGTCACCTCAGTTGGACTGCACTGGCTGCAAAACTTCAGGGTCTTTCAGCTCATGAAAACATCTGAGCAAGTTTCCTCTAGAAATCCTTTGGTCTCAAACCAAACTCGAGGAATACAGAATCGGGATTTCAGAATCAGAATTGGGACCGGCATATGTTGTGAAATTTGTTAACATTGTGGCAGCAGTACAATGCAATACTTGATAAATATAGAAAAAACTGAATTACAATAAGTATATATGTGTATATTAAATATTTAAGGTAAGTAGTGCACAAAGCAGAAATTAAGAAAAATAAGAGTTGTGAGGTAATGTTCAAGGGTTCAATATCCATTTAGAAATCGGATGGCAAAGGTGAAGCTGCTCCTGAATCTTTGAAAGTGTGCCTTCACACTTCTGTACCTCCTTCCTGATGATAATAATGAGAAGAGGGCATGTCCTCGGTGACAGGGGTCCTTGATGATGGAAACCAGGGGTGATGGTAGAGGCAGATACATTAGAGATATTTAAGAATCTCGTAGATAGGCGCGTGGATAAAAAAAAAATGGAGGGCTAAATGTGAGGGGAGGGTTAGATTGATCTTGGATAGGTTAAAGGGGTCACACAACATTGTGGGCTGAAGGACCTAAGCTGTGCTGTACTGTTCTATGTTCTATTGTCGACTTGCAGCAGCATCACATGGACACAGCATCAAATAAGGAGCATTGATACCCAATCTTTACAGGAAACAATGCAATTAGAAGCAAAAAAGGTCTATTTCAGTGCCAAGCGATTGAAGTGATCGGTGTTGTAGTGATTATTGTTGTGCAGGTTCGATCAAGAACCGAACGGTTGAAGGGAAGTAGCTATTCCTGAACCTGGTAGTGTGGGACTTTGGGCTTCCGTACCTAAACAGAAGAAATTCACATGCTGGAAATCCAGAGCAACACACACAAAATATTGGAGGAACTCAGCAAGTCACACAGTATCTATGGACATTTGACATGGACATCTATGGACATTTGACATATGGACATCTGTTGACATTTGACATATGGACATCTGTTGACATTTCGAAGAAGCCAGAATAAGGAGGAGGAGGGAGTGGAAGGAGTACAAACTAGAATGTGATAGGTGAATCCAGGTAGGTAGGGAAGGGAGAATGAAGTGAAAAGCTGGGAAATGGCAGATGGAAACAGTAAAGGGATGAAGGAAGAAGGAAAAAGGATCCCAAAAAGGAAGAAGTATTCTAAAGGAAAGATGACCCAATTGTGGCTAACAAGAGAAGTCAAAGCCAACATAAAAGACAGAGAGGGCATATAATAGGGCAAAAAATAGTGGGAAGTTAGAGGTTTGGGAGGCTTCTAAAAATCAACAGAAGGCAACCAAAATCTTTTAGGAGAGGAGAGACATGGGGTTGAAAGGTGTTGGATCAGTGTGGATAAAGCCAAGGAACTGCAAAGGTAAAAAAGACCCAGATGGGAGTTGTATACAGACCCTCAAACAGTAGTAAAGACGTGGCCTGCAAATTACTACGGGAGATAGAAATTACAAGCCAAAAGGGCAATGTCATGGGGGACTTCAATATGCAGGTAGGTTGGGAAAATCAGGTTGGTGCTGCATTCCAGAAGGGCAATTTCTGGGATGAACATGGCTTTTTAGAGCAGCTGGTGGTTGAGCCCACTAGAGGATCTGCTATTCTGGATTAGGTGCTGTGCAATGAACCAGAATTGATCAGAGAGCTTAAGGTTAAAGAACCCTTAGGGACAAGTGATCATAATGTGATTGAATTCGCCATGAAATTTGAGAAAGACAATCGAAAGTCAGATGTATCAATATTACACTGGAGTAAAGGGAATTACAAAGGCATGAGAGAGGAGTTGGCCAGAACGGATTGGAAAAGAAGACTGGCAGGGATGACAGTAGACCAGCAATGGCTGAAATTTCTGGAAGCAATTCAAAAGACGTGGGATAAATACATCCCAAAAAGGAAGAAGTATTCTAAAGGAAAGATGACCCAATTGTGGCTAACAAGAGAAGTCAAAGCCAACATAAAAGACAAAGAGAGGGCATATAATAGGGCAAAAAATAGTGGGAAGTTAGAGGTTTGGGAGGCTTCTAAAAAACAACAGAAGGCAACCAAAAAAGTCATTAAGAAGGTAAAGATGGAATATGAAAGTAGGCTAATATTAAAGAGGATACCAGAATTTTTTTCAGATACATGAAGTGTGAAAAAGCGTGAGTGGATATCAGAATGCTGGCAAATGATGCTGGAGGGGTGGTAATGGGAATACCGAAATGACAGACAAACTGAATAAGTGTTTTGCGCCAGTCTTCACTGTGGAAGTTCGGGGTATCAGGGGTCATGAAGTGTGCAAAGTTACCTTAGCTAGAGAGAAAGTTCTTGGGAAACTGGAAGGTTTGAAGGTAGATAAATCATCAGGACCAGATGGTGTACTCTCTAGGGTTCTGAAAGAGGTAGCTGAAGAGATAGTAGAGGCATTAGTAATGATCTTTCAAAAATAACTAGTTCCTGGAATGGTTCTGGAAGACTGGAAAATTGCAAATGTCACTCCACTCTTCAAGAAGGGAGAAAGGCAGAAGAAAAGAAACTGTAGGCCCTGTTAGTCTGGCCTCAGTGATTGGGAAAATGTTGGAGTTGATTATTAAGGATGAGGTCTCAGGGTACTTAGAGGCACAGGATAAAACAGACTATGGTCAGCATAGTTTCCTCAGGGGAAAATCTTGCCTGATAAACCTGCTGGAATTCTTTGAAGAAATAACAAGCAGGATAGATCAAGGAGAATCTGTTGATGTTATGTGCTTGGATTTTCAGAAGGCCTTTGACAAGCTACTGCACATGAGACTGCTTAACAAGCTACGAGCCCATGGTATTACATGAAAGATTCTAGCATGGATAAAGCAGTGGCTGATTGGCAGGAGTGGGAATAAAAGGAGCTTTTTCTGGTTGGCTGCTGGTGACTAATGTATTCCACAGGGGTCTGTGTTGGAAACAATTTTTTTAATATTATATGTCAATGATTTGGATGATGGAATTAGTGGCTTTATTGCAAAGTTTTGCAGATGATATGAAGATAGGTGGACGGGCAAGTAGTTCTGAGAGTGGTGAATCTGTGGAACTCTTTGCCATAGGCAGCTGTGGAGGCCCTTTTATGGTTTTTTTAAGGCAAGGTTGATACCTTCTTGATTGGTCAGGGCATGAAGGGATATGAGGAGAAGGCAGGAGATTGGGGATGAGTGGAAAATTGGATCAGCACTGATGAAATTAAGGAGCGGACTCAATGGGCCAAATGACCTAATTTTCCTTCTATATCTTATGGAGTGGGCCATCAGAGGGTGATAGGCAGGTGAGGAGAAAAGAGGAGGTGGGGGCAGAACAGGGAATGGAGGAAGAGTGAGGAGGAACAATTACCAGAGGTTAGAATGGTATTGGTCCATAACATAAAAAAGGTTTGGGGGGGGTGGGGGGGGGTTCCCAACATTTTTTATTCCATGGACTGATGCCATTAAGCAAGGGGTCCATGGACCCCAGGTTGGGAACCCCTGGGTTAGATTGTTCATGCCAACAGGTTGGAGGCTACCCAGGCAGAATATGAGGAGGCTTTTCTTCCTTCTGGCCAATGGTAACTGCGAGAAGATAGCATGGCCCGGATGGTGAGGATCTTCGGATGTTGCCTTCTTGAAGACAGTAGCTTTGTAGTTGCTACCAATGGTGGGGAGGGATTAGTGTGCAGAGTCTACTACTCTGTGCAGCTCCTTGGTGCTCTTGTGCAAATGAAAGCATGATGCAACCAGCCAGGGTGCTTTCAACAGTACCTCAGTGGAAGTTAGGTGAACTTGCTTAAACACATTTGGGACTGTTTATGTTTTTAGAGAAGTATTCATCCTCTTCCATTCAGGGGTTGAAAGGGGAATCTGATAGAGGTAGACAAAACAATGAGGAATCGATGGAGTGGGAGAAAGGTTTAGATAAGATCTGAGGAAGAACTTATTACTCAAAGAATTGTCAGAATCTGGAACGCACTGCATTTCTGCATTACTGTTCTTAATGCAGAAGTTTAAGAACATCATTTTTAAGAGCATTTAATGTTCTTAATGCTCCCAGTACATTTAAAAACTGACACAATCATTTGACTGCCACAGCATAGAAGTGCATGGACCAAATTCTCTGTAAGTAGGATTAGTATAGATAGGTACTTGATATTTGGCATGCTCATGACGGCTGAAGGGTCTTCTTGTGAGCTGTACAACTGAGAAACCTGCCAGTTGTAAATTTATTCCAGGTCAATTTTAAGCTAAGAATAATTGAAAATGAAATTGATCTACCGTGATATGGAGGTAACTGCAGTCGTTGCCTGCAGTAATGCTACGCCATGTGTGGGCAATCATACTGCTATTAGGTGGGCTCACAAATGAGTTAATCTGACTTCATAAGTTACTGATGTTGGGAGCCAGGAGCCACCCCTGACTTGCAAATGCCCTAGGGCAGTAACTTCCCTACAATAGCTAGCATACAGAGAAATGAAGATCCTCTGATAATATTTTGGTTCAGAGTCGTCCCGTTGCTTAGGAAGCAACCACAGTGAAAGAGGTTGTCCTTCAAGATTCTTTCTTGTCATTCTTCAGTACATGAGTGTAAAGGAGAATGAAATGATTGTTCTCCGGATCTGATGCAGCACATAAAGAGCACAATTTAAAAAACCACAGTTAATATAAATACCTTCTGAACCTGCATCCCATGTAGGCCGCTGCCATGGTCTTATGCAGCCAGCAGAGCCCTGTTGATTTTAAGATAAAATCTTTTTTTTTAAGATTAGCTTTATTTTCCACACCTACATCAATACCTCAAAACACAAGTGTTGTTTGGGTCGCTGACCAACACAGTCGCGGGATGTGCTGGGGGCAGCCTGCATGCGTTACCACACTTCCAGTGCCGACAGAGCATGCCCACAACTCACTAACCCTAATCGACACATCTTTGGAATGTAGGAAACCAGAACATCCAGAGGAAACCTACACAATCATGGGGTACAAGCTCCTTACAGATAATGCCAGGAAATGAACTACAATGTTCAGATCATTGGCACTCTAAAGCATTATGTGAACTGCTGCTACCCTAGATGTGATTGCAACTCCATACCAATCTAGGAACTGGAGTCAGCAAAGTTTACAGTGACTATGGATTCCAGAGCAGCTCCCACGAGAGACTGATTCTGAACTCTTGGAAATGAGTGAAGCTGCCCTAGCCATAAGTAGCTGTTACTAGTTAGTGTTGTCAGTGGACTAGCTGAAGGAGAGGGCACTTAAAGTTAGAGAACCTCAATCAGAACAGGAAATTTGATGCACTTCAAAATGAAACACGCTGAATAGTTTAGAAATTGCTCCCCTGCAGATTCCTGATTTGCACCAGCTGTAAGCAAGGAGACTCCAGTTTACTGATGTAAGTGTATTTATTGCCTCCTCACTCCTGTTTTAGTTCTTTCTATCAACATTGATGACCTAGTTATCTTTGTGTTGAAGATGTTTTTCTTAAATTTTCTTTTCAAATTTATTCCTCTGATTAAAGTTCAAGTTACATTTTTTGACTGAAGTGGAGTTCAGATTATTTCCAAGAGCAACACACACAAAATCTGGAGGAACTCAGCAAGTCAGGCAACATCTACAAAAGTCAACATTTGGGCTGAGACCCTTCATCTGGACTCATTAAATATTTCCTTCCATAGAGGCTAGCTGACTTGTTGAGTTCCTCCAGCATTTTGCATTTGTTGCTCAAAATTTCCACCATCTACCGAATCTCCTGTGTTTATATCTTTCCAGTGTTCTCTCTTAGGGGATTCTTCTAGACCTCTGCTACTTGCTTAAGTTAAATATCCACAAGGTAGAAAACAACCGGGAAGGATCCATTTCTCCATCACCTGTTCCATTTTCTGTACAATTGTGTGACAGTTAACTACGGGCATCAAAGGGTATGGGGAGAAGGCAGGGGAGTGCGGATGACTGGAAGAATTGGATCAGCCCATGATTGAATGGCGGAGCAGACTTGATGGGTCGAAATGGCCTACTTCTGCTCCTATATTTTATGGTCTTAACTACTTGTTATCGGTGTAGTTTCATAGCTGGATATGACAATAAGTTTGAATATAGGAATGTTTATTTATTTTTTTGAACACAGTGAGATTAAGGAGCAGTTGATTTGCAATTCTGGTCACCAGGAAGGATGTGGAGGCTTTTAAAAGGGTGCAGAAGAGGTTTGCTGAGATGCTGCCTGAATTACAGGGCATGAGCTGGTTGGGCAAACTTGGGTTGTTTTGTCTGTAGCATCAGAGGTTGAGGGGAGATTTGATAAAAACTTATAAAATTACACAAGACACAAGTAATGTAACAGTTAAAATCTTTACCCCAGGTAGAAATATCAAACTCTGGAGGACGTAGGTTTGAAGTGAGAGGGGAAAAGTTTAGCAGGTTTTCTTATGCACTTTCTCCGTAACTATGACACTTTATTCTGCATTCTGTTGTTTTACTTTACCGCCTTAATGCACTGTTGTAATGAAATGATGTTTATATATGGCATACAAGGTGAGTTTTTTTGCGGTATCTTGGTACATGTGAAATTAATTAATTTAATTAATTATTTATCAAATCAACTTATTTACCACCTTCTGCAATGAAAATAATCTCGGCGGGCTGAAAATACAAGCATGCTAATGGCTTCGTATTGCTTACATTTAACCTAGATATACAGGGCAATTATATGAGTGTTACTATGTTCAGAAGCCTAGGTGTATAGTTGAAGTTATATAAGATGATGTGAGGCTAAATGTAGAGCATCGTGTGTAGTTCTAGTCACCTACCTACAGGAGGAAAGAGTATAGAGAAAATTTACAAGGATGTTACCAGGACTAAGTTATAGGGAAAGGTTGAATAGGTTAGGACTCTATTCGTTGGTGCATAGGAGAATGGGGGGAAATTTGATGGAGGCATACAAAATTATGAAAGCAGACTTTTTCAGCTGAGGTTGGTTAAGACTGGAACCAGAGGTCATGGGTTAAGGTGAAAGATTAACTATTTAAGGGGAAGTGGAAGGAGGAATTCTTCACTCAGAAGAATGTGGAACAAGCTGCCGGCAGAGGTGGTGGGTGTGGGTTTGATGTAACATTTAAGAGAGGTTTGGATAAGTACATGGATGGGAGAGCTACGGTGCAGTTGCAGGTTGATGAGACTAGGCTTTGACATGGACTGGATGAGCCAAAGATACTGTTGCTCTGCTGTAGTGCTCTATAACTACAACTATGGCTAAAAACTTATCAGTACTTCAGGTATACATAAGTGATTCTGCAGATGCTGGAAATCTAGAGCAACACACACAAAATGCCTGAGGATCTCAGCAGATCATGCAGCATCTATGGAAGTGAATAAACAGTCAACATATTGGGTCGGGACCCTTCATCAGGACATTTCTTTTTGGAAAAAATCATATATAATAGTACGAATGGGTAGTGGGGTAGAGATCCATCTCTACTAAAGCCTCCCTAGCCTCCACTAGCCCACAAGTGTAGCACATGCTTAGCCCCTGCTGATCAGGGTCACATGAAGCCATAGGTGCAAGTGATGGATGGTCACACGAGCAGTTGGTGCACATCACAAGTCCTGGTTATGCGGCCACTAACACCAGGCAGACAATCTCTGAATAGTATTGATAAGGCTGGGGTCACCCATCTTGTAAAGACACTGCCCAGAAGAAGACAATTGCAAACCACTTCTATATAAAAAATTGCCAAGGACAATCATAGTCATGAGACCATGATTACCCACATCATATGACATGGCACGTAATAATGAGGATGAATAACAGGGACTGTGACAAGGAACAGGTGTATCTGGTTTCAAGAGTTCCTGCCCATCTGGTTCTGATGTTCATTAGTAGAGAAAACTGATTAGTGGAGCCATCAATAATGACCTATCATATTTGACAACTATTACTTCTCCTTCATGGGCAATCGCTCAGGTCCAAGGGTTGTTTGCTCCCACTAGACTCGTGGAAGAGTCTGCCCTTCCCCACATTAACCTCCCATCAGCTGCTCCAGATCCAGAGTGAAGGTAAATCTCTGTCAAGCCTAAGAAGGAGGAAGAGGAGAGGCTGTTGTCAAATGTGGTAGTTGATTGTTGACTGCTACACCCGTCACTTATTGTTGCCCGTGTACATCAAAACCAGATGTGTGGCAGCTTTGGGAACCAGAGCCGCTTGTTCCTCGTCACACTCACTGCTAATCATTTCTCACATTACACAAGCATTTTCCCCACTGTCTGACACACTGACAGTTGTTGGGCTTGCTTTCTGAAACAGTAACACGCCTCTAATTACTCTGTATGTCCAGGCTAGATGTGGATCTATTAGCATGTTGGTAGTTTCAGTCCATTGAGATTACTTTGTACTAAAATATCTTCAGTGCAGACGGTGGATGACATTTTAAACTCACTGTCTGCTGAGCCAAGTCAATACAATACATTGAACTGAATGAAGTTCTAATCTGTATTCATCACCTAACCAATGCCACTGAATAGAGGTCATTGCTCCTTATCCTCAATGGTATTTATAGCTGTCTGCATGATAGAAGATCTAACTGGACTTTGGTCATTACTTTTCCAGGAACTTGCCCACACACACGCTGGAATTAAGGAGATTGAGAGGGGATCTGATTGAAACATATAAGATTATTAAGGGATTGGACAAGATAGAGGCAGGAAATATGTTCCAGATGCTGGGAGAGTCCAGTACCAGAGGGCATGGTTTGAGAATAAGGGGTAGGTCATTTAAGACAGAGTTAAGGAAGAACTTCTTCTCCCAGAGAGTTGTGGGGGTCTGGAATGCACTGCCTCGGAAGGTAGTGGAGGCCAATTCTCTGGATGCTTTCAAGAAGGAGCTAGATAGGTATCTTATGGATAGGGGAATTAAGGGATATGGGGACAAGGCAGGAACTGGGTATTGATGGTAGTTGATCAGCCATGATCTCAAAATGGCGGTGCAGGCTCGAGGGGCCGAATGGTCTACTTCTGCACCTATTGTCTATTGTCACAGACATTTGAACAGTAGTGTTCTTTGCAATATAGCCAATTATTCTGACCCTGAGAAGTCCCATGCACAGTAGATCATTGGGCAGCCAGTTAGCAGTAGTTTGGCATGGTATTGCTGCACTGTCTGGATTGAGATTGTATTGGACTGTGACCACATGGGTTTCCTCTGGGTAATTCGGTTTCCTCGTACATTCCAAAGATGTACGGGTTAGGGTTAGTGACTTGTGAGCATGCTATTTTGGTGCCAGAAATATGGCCCCAGCACAATCCTCACTGATTTAATGCAAATGACACATTTCACTCTATGTGTTGATGTCCGGGCGATAAATAATGCAAACTTTATTTATTCATGAGGAAACAGGAATAGTGTTGACCGCGTGATCCCTTGGGTCCCTCCTGTAATCATGGTGGTTCTACTCTCAGACTCATTTTCCCACCGCCCCCAAATACCAGTTTCCCTCTCCCTGATCTTTCAGAAAGTTATCTGTCCCTTTAAATTCCTCCAGTGATTTAGACTTTCTCTACCATATGAGGTGAGGAATTTCACAGATTCACCACCCTTAATATTTATGTGTAGTTTTTCATAAATTCGATTGTATTTCATCATTTCCCTGTAAATGCTCACATGAAAATTAATCTCAGGGTAGTATATGGCGACATATACCTACTTAGATAATAAATTTATTTAATAAATTTACTTTTGACTTTGATCGTTAATGAGAAATTTCCACACTTCTCAGTTTTAAATGATTGCTGCTTAATTTCCATTTATGTCCACTTGTTTTGACACTCTGTCACTGGCAGATATATCTTGATGTCTACGCTACTCTACCCCCTTGGGATTTTGCAGGTTTCAATAACGTTACATACTTATTACAGATGCCTCCCCGATTCTTTTAAAGTTATGCACCAGAACAACTAGATCTAGAACTAGAGTTGTAAAGTAAATCAGCTCCATCACGAGCAGTGGCCTCCATAGTGTTCAGGACAGCTTCAAGCAGCGATGCCTCAAAAAGGCAACGTCCATTATCACCCAGGTCCTGCCCCCTTCTCATTGCTGCCATTAGGAAGGAGGTACAGAAGCCTAAAGACATACACCCAATGATTCAGGAACAGCTTCTTCCCCTCTGCCATCCGATTTCTGAATGGACATTGAACCCGTGAACACTGCCTCACTATTTTTATTTCTATTTTTGTACTACTTATTTAATTGAACCATTTAACATATATATATGTGTGTGTGTGTGTTTGTGTTCTAGTGTATATATGTACACACACACACACACACACACACACACACACACACACACACACACACACACACACACACACACACACACACACACACACACACACACACAGTAGTTCATCACATTTTTTCTCTCTGTTATGTATTGCATTGTACTGATGCCGCAAAGTCAACGAATTTCACAACATATGCCAGTGATACTTAACCTGACTCTTGATTCCTCTATACTGACTTGCAATTCTTCACCATTTAGATAATGGACTGCCTTTTGATTCCTCACACTTTCCCGTATTAAAAAATATTTGCCAGGATTCTAGCCACTCATTCAGTCGACCTATATACTGCTGCAGAGCTGAAATATCCTCATCACACAGAAACTTCCATTTATTTCTGTGTCGTCATTTATTTCCTCCCACATTTCAAAGTCATACAGATTAGGTTGTAAGATGTGGCATGCTATGTTGGTGCTGGAAGAACGGTGATAATTGTGGGCTGCCCCCAAACTCTAATAGTCATTGACGCAAATGACAAAGTTCACTGTATGTTTCAATATACGTGTGATAAATAAAGCTAATATTTTTAAAACATTAATCTTTTTTGTAAGCATGGGAATGTCTGCGGATGCTGGAAATCCAAAGCAACACAACAATTGCTGGAGGAACTCAGCAAGTGAGGCAGCATCTGTGGAAATGAATAAACAGTCCCCCAGTTTTTTACTCTGGCTTCTTCCCCCTACCCTTCCAGTCCTGAAGAAGGTTTCAGCCCAAAATGTCAACCGTTTATTCATTTCCATAGATGCTGCTTAATTTACTGAGTTCCTCCAGCCTTTTGTGTGTGTTGTCAATCTTTATTGGGTTCCCTAACCAGCTTATTAATATAAATAAGATTAGCTTTATTTGTCATGTGTATGTAAATTTGTCATTTGCATCAAATCAAATCCGCAAGGATTGCGTCGGGGGCCACACTTCTAACACCGCCGTAGCATGTCTGTAACTTACTAACCCGAAGCTCTACATCATTGGAATGGAGCAGGAAATCCACAGTCACAGGGAGAACATACAAACTCCTTTCAGACAGTGGCAGCAATTAATGTACCACAGATAGATGATTGTCGATTGAGGGCCATGTACTGATCTGTGGAGTGTTTTACGAATTACATCCTTCCAGTGTGAAAAAGACCTGTTGACTTCACTTCTGTCTACCTATGCATGCTAATAGATTACCACTAATGATAATTAGTATTAGTGGAAGGGATATTGCTTAGCAAGGAAACCATGTAAGCTCCCTTATCTGAAAGCGTATTCCTGTTCAGTAGTACCAGACATACTGCATTTCAGCATGATGTGCCCTGCCTCAGTAATTCATACCATCAGTGCCACTAGAGTGAAGTTCTGGGGCAGAGCACATCATGCTGAATTGAATGTGCAGAAGGGGTGAACCTAATGGCACTTTTTATTTAAAGGGTGTGGTGGGAGTTGTTTTCAGAACATTCTGGGCACACTAAATTGGCGCCAGAATAGAACATACGAGGGGTGATTGATAAGTTTATCGCCTAAGGTAGAAGGAGTCAATTTTAGAAAACCTAGCACATTTATTTTTCAACATAGTCCCCTCCTACATTTACACACTTAGTCCAGCGGTCATGGAGCATATGGTTCTTGGACCTCCAGAAAGTGTCCACAGATGGGTGATTGATAGGTTCGTGGGCTAAGGTAGAAGGAGATGAGTTATACAGCTCTCGATACATGCACATGCAGTTCAACTCTTTGAATGATTACGCAGAAAGTTTGAAGTTAATAACTCATCTCCTTCTACCTTAGGCCACAAACTTATCAATCACCCCTGCTGTGGACTCTTCCTGGAAGTCCAAGATCCATATGCTGCACGACTGTTGGACTAAGTGTGTAAATGTAGGAGGGGACTGCGTTGAAAAATAAATGTGCTAGGTTTTCTGAAATTGACTCCTACCTTAGGCCACAAACTTATCAATCACCCCTCGTAGAAGAGTACAGCACAGGAATCGGCCATTCGGCCTACATTGTTATGTCAAACCAGCTAAAGAGCAGATCAAAAACACCCAAATACTAATCCCTCCTACCTACACCATGGCCACATCCCTCCATCTTCCTATCCAAATGTCTCTTAAAAGCCTGCAATGTATTTGCCTCTACCACCACACCAGGCAGCACATTCCAGGCATCCACCACTCTGAGTAAAAAAAAGCGTACCCCACACATTCCCCTTGAACCTCTCCCCTCTCACCTTCAATGCATGCCCTGTGGTATTAGACATTTCAACCCTGGGAAACAGAGACTCCCTGTCTATCTATGCCTCTCATATTCTTATAAACCTCTATCAGATCTCCACTGCCACAGAGAAAACAACCCATTTATCCAGCCTCTCATGACAGCACATGTCCTCTAAACCAGGCAGCATCATCTTCTGCACTCTCTCCAAAGCCTCAACATCCTTCCTATATTGAGGCAACCAGAATGTGTACCAACACTTGTGTGCTGCCCCAGTACATCCTTGGGTGTATCATTGTTAACACGAATGACACATTTCACTGTATGTTTCAATGTCTCACATAGTCTAGTGTAGTTTTGTGTGTTGTTTCATGTAGCACCAGGCTCCTGGAGGAAGGTTGTTTCGTTTTTACTGTGTTCTGTACCATCAGTTTATGGTCAAAATGACAATAAACTTGACTTGACTTGATAAATAAGTGAATATGAATGACATTGGAGTCTCAAGGGCTTAATATTCCACCCACCACAATGACATGAGAGTTTGTTCCCTCATTTAAACCACAACGTTTCAATCTAGGTTAGGAGGTTAGAAAATTGATACTTGATCTTCAAAGTACACATTCACTAAATAATTTGTATTTTTGTTTCTGTGAAGGTAGCAGAAAGAGGAGGCAATCTAGAGACAGTGAGAAGAGCTCCGAGGAGAACTTGAATGTACCTCGGCCAAAGGTCTGAGTGCCAGCTCCGTCACTGTTGCAAGACCAGAGCAGAAGAGCCGTACGAGTGCTGTAAGGAGCAGGCCCCGCTGATTGTGAACCATTCCTGGCACCAGAACCCAAGTGATATGAAGTGATTGCCCAACAGTGGTGCAGAAGACGGAAGTGATCAGAACTGGGCCCAAGTGTCACAATGAGTTTCTTCCAATTGGTTCTGGTTCAGGTTCATTTATTAATCACGGGTACTTGGAAACATACAGTGAAACGTGTCATTTGCATTAACAACCAACACAACCCAAGGACGTGCTGGCAGCAGCCCGCAAGTGTTGCCACACATTCCGGTATTAATATAGCATGTCCACAATGCTCAGCGTTTCAATTGTGATCAATTTACCATTTCAATTGGTATTTTTTGTTAAACATTTTTTTATTAATGATGCTTTGTTTCAACCACCTCTCAAAGGCTTTGTTTTTTTGAATTACGTGATTTTAGCTTTTTAATGTGAGGGATTGTATGACATACTTATTTTCCCTTTATTCCTGTATTGGGATGTATCAAGCATCTTCTCCCTCTGGTTCAGAAGTGAAACAACTCTCAGGTTTCACCTGATAAAATGATCTCTTTGCTCAATGTAAACCAAGCATGTAACAGTCCTTATTACTGCAGGTTGAGTGTCGAGCTGATAGGGCATTTCTGCCCAACTAGTCCATGCCAAGCTGTGTTCTGCTTCATCCAATCAACCTGCGCCTGAACCATGACCCTCCATACCCCTCCCATTCATGTACTTATCTAAATTTGTCTTAAATGTTGAAATTGGACCTGCATGCATCACTTCTGCTGGCAGTTCTTTCCTCACTCTCAACACCCTCTGAATGTAAAAGTTCTTCTCACATATATTTCACCTTTCACCCTTAACCCATAAGACATAGGAGCACACAATTAGACCATTGTGACCATCGAGTCCGCTCTGCCACTTCATCATAGCTGATTTATTACCCCTCTCAACCCCATTCTCCTGCCTTCACCCTACAACCTTTGACTCCCTGATTAATCAAGAACCTCTTGACCTCTGCCTTCAATATACCTAATGAACTGGCTCTCTGAAGCAATGAATTCCACAGATTCACCACTCTCTGGCTAAATAAATGTTTTCTAATCACTGTTCTAAATGGACAAACTCAATTCTGAAGCTGTGCCCTCTGATCCTAGATTCGTCCACCATAGGAAACATCCTCTCTCTAGGCCTTTCAGTATTTGATAGGTTTCAATTAAATCCTTAATTTTTCTAAACTCCAGTGAGTACAGGCCCAGAGCCGTCAAATGCTCTTCATTTATTAACCCTTTCATTCCTGGGATCATTCTTGTGAACCACCTCTGGGTCCTCTCCAATCTCAGTGCATCTTTTCTTAGATAAAAGGCCCAACAGTGTTTGGGCCACAATACTCCAAGTGTGATCTGAGCAGTGCATTATAAAGCCTCAGCTTTACATCTTGCATTTGTACTTTAGTCCTCATGAAATGAATGCTAACATTGCATTTGCCTTCCTCATCACTGATTCAACCTGCAAGTTAACCTTTAGGGAATCCTGCACAAGGACCTCCAAGTCCTTTCACACCTCTGATTTTAAAAATTTTCTCACCATTTAGAAAATAGTCAACGCCTTTTGCCTTCTGCCAAAGTGCATGACCAGGCACCTCCCTACACTATGTTCCATCTGCCACTTCTTTGCCCATTCTGCCAATCTGTCTCCTCCAGATGCCCTGCTTCTTCAACACCACCTGTTCCACAACCTATCTTCATATAATCCACAAACTTGGCCACAAAATCACCAGTTCCTTCATCCAGTCAGCCAGATGAGATGGACCAAAGGACATGTTTCTGTGCAGTAGTTCAAGTAAATTGGTTTATATTTTTCAGTTATTTTTAAAATACACTAAAATACCAAATTAATTAAAAAACAAAGTAAAATATTTTTTTTAAAACACATCATCCAATTTACCTTTCCAGTTTCTAAGATATGTGTCTAATTTTTCGAATGATACCTTCATACAATTCATGTAGCACAGGAACAATCCTTCAGTCCACAAAGTTTTACTAAGCCAATTAAATTAGTAATCAAATGGCCAACTAAACTAATCCCCCTGTCTGCCCAATGACCATCTCCTTCCATTTTCCTCACATTCATGTGCCTATCCACACGTCTCTTAAAATTCGCTAAATGGCCAACCCAGGCAGCACATTCTAGGAACTCATCACTCTCTCTGTAAAAAAAATCCAACTTGCTCCTCATATCTCCTTTGAATTTGCCGTCTTCCAGCACATTTGAAAAAATCAGCCTCTTCTCTGCTGGCCATTGAGGAAGTGAGCCATCTGCAGAGATCCAGTCTCTGTTCACAGAGCAGTCCTCATGAATGAAGAAGCACAATGTGGAATTAGGTTGGTGGCTCCATTCCAAATGAATGGGATTGTGCTATTGACATAGAGCTTATGGAGGTCAATGCAAAGTGCATCCAGCTTCTTGCTCAAGATACTTGTGCTCTGAAGACCCCATCCATGGCCCTGTGTTGGATCTCCAGCTTGGTTTTGGCTTGTGTAGCATTATTCTAACTGCATAATGGCTGTCGGTTAGTGTTGGCTCAAGTTCTGATACTTAATGTGGTAACTCTTTGCAAATTTTAGTAATGCCTCAATGTCACATGAAATTGAACAGAGGAGAAGAGAGGAATTACTTCCAATTTAAAATCAGTCTTGAAGGAGGAATAAAACTCTTAATGAAAAGCAGGCATGGTTTTGAAATATGTGTTTTCTGGGAATGAAATCTGATTTTTAGTTATGGAGGATTTTTTTTTCTTAATTTGTTGCCAAGAGAAGTATAATTCCCAGACCAGTGGTGTTTGGCTAGAAAGACACCATTGAAAAATTAGACGACTTGTCCAAGCCAAACCAGTCAAGTGGCTGTTCCAGATGACAGCAACAGAGTGTAATGACACCATTTGCAGTGAGTAACTCAATGTAGCCATCAAAAAACAGATATTTCCACTGTGTATTGTAAAGCTGTACAATCTGAGGTTAGGTGTAATTGAAAACCTTTAACAGAATTAGAATCTGTATTTTCCCATTGGAAAATCAGGTTTCCCCATAAACCACAAAGGTGAAGTTCAACTAAGAGTATTGACTAGTTTGTCAGCAAGTAAATCATAGCCTCAATGATTTAAGAGAATCTTAGGCACATGGATGATAGAAAAATGGAGGGCCATGTGGAGGAAAGGGTTAAAAGGGCATTGCATGGCATTTAGCATGACGTAATTACAATGTGAGGTGTTCCAGTGTTCAGAGATCAATTCCCGCACCGTTCTGTAAGGAGTTTGTACATTCTCCCCAGCTGCTTCAGTTTTCTCCCACACTCTAAAGTTCATAGCTTGTAGGTCGTTGTCCGGTGATTAGGTTAGGGGTAATCAGGTTTGTTGGGGTTGCCGGGATGGTATGGCTTGAAGGGCCTATAAGTGTTGTATAGTTAAATAAAAATAAACATATTTTTAAGGGTCGATACAAGATCGTGGGCTGAAGGGCCTGTACTGTTTTATGTTTTTGTTAAAATGCAGTGTTACAGAGAAAGTGCAGAAACCATAAAATTCAAGGCTCATGGTGAGGTAGGTTGTGAGATCTAGAGCTCATTTTTATCACACAATAGGTCTGTTCAAGAGCTTTAGAACAGCAGACTAGAAGCTGTCTTTGATTTTGATGATGGATTTCAGGCTTTCCTGTCTTCTGACTAGTGGAAGGGAGGAGAAGCAAGAATGACCGAAGTGTGAGAGGTCTTTGATTATGCTGGCTGCTTTCCCGAGGCAGCAGGATGGAGGGGAGGCTGACTTCTGTGATCAGCTATGTGCATAACCCTACAGTTTCCCATGGTCTTGGGCAGAGGGTTTGCCATATCCAGACATGTTTATCCAAAGAGGATTCTTTCATTGATGAATCAATAAAAATTAGTGAGGATCAATAGACATACATCAAAATTCCTTTGCCTTCTGGGGAAGTAGAGGTACTACTGAGCTTTCTTGTCTGTAGTGTTGACATTGTTGGACATCTTTTTAAGAAATGACCATCTTTAACCGTGGATGTGTTTCAACTTTGATACTTGAGTTCTGATTAGAAAGTTGTTCTGAGTGAGCTCCTGTGGGAACTGAGACTTTTATTTTTGCAAGCTTTGGTTTGTAACAGCATGAAATTAACTTTACAATTAACAGTCCTGGAAAAGAGCATCTGAAGGTTGGAGTAACACACAAAATGCTATACAAACTCAGCAGGTCGGGCAGCATCTGTTGTTCTTAAGCCCATCGCCCCTTCTCAGCCGACAGCAGCTCACCAGAGTCCTCTGTCCAAGGCCAGTCTTTCAAGTTGTCCCTAGATGAGGCCCATCTTATGTCTTCTATGCGAAGATGCTTCCTTTCCCAGAGGTCTTTGGAGCTTCTGTAGCTCTAGGCTTTCTTAGCATGGGGTTGCTAGCCCCTTGCCCAACCTGCTTCTGTTTGCAGCCCATCTGTGGCAGAGTTGGACAGCATCTATTGAGAGATATAAAGAGTTAATGTTTTGGGCTGAGATCTTTCATCAGGACTGGAAAGGAAGGGCACAGAAGCCAGAATAAGGAGGAGGAGGAGCACAAACTGGCGAGTGAGTAATAGGTCAGACCAGTTGAGGGGGAAGTTGGGTGGATGAGGGAGGGTTGATGAAGTCAAGCTGGGAGGGGATAGGTGAAAGGTAAATGATCTCTGTCCAAAATGTCCACCCTTTATTCCTTTCCATAGATGCTGTCGGACCAGCGGAGCCCTGTAGCATTCTGTGTGTATGTGTTATTTCTGGATTTTCAGCATCTACAGAATCTCTTGTGCTCAGAAGGTGGAAGGATGTATTGAGGTTTTAAATTAACTATTTCATGCCCTGCAATAAAACAAAAACCGCATTAACCTCCGTGTATGTTCCTGACATTCACACTTCATATCAGTTGTATAATAAAGCATAATTTTTATATCCATGTACTTGTTAAGGTTTTGAAGCTGCATATTCAAGTCTTTAGAACTGATTTAGCGCATGCCAGAATAACACACTAAAGCAATAGCCCCAGCAATATACAATTGGTGAAACTCTCACATTACCTGATAACAGCCTGCATTTATACAGAGTAACACACACAAAATGCTGAAGGAATCATCCTGAATGAAAAATTAGAGATGACAACAAATAGTTTCACATGAGCTGATCTTGCCAACTGCATGCCCTCAATAATAAACTCATGTATTTTCAAAATGAAGCCTCTATGAGCCATTGTATGCTTTTACGTACAGATTTATTATGTATATCGACAATAAATGTTTTATAAATCCATTATGCTTGTATGGAACTGATTCTTCATCTGAAACATAAGTGAAGGGCTCCGTTCATTGATGTTGGAGGTAGACCTGGAGTCAGAATTGAATCAGAGGGAACATGACTTCAGATTTTGGTTGTAATTTCATAATTGTATTGAATTCCATGCCAGCTAATCATTCATGGTAATCTGAAGCCTTGACCGGGGTCGTCTGAGGTGACTGGGAAGATTCTCAGTGGAGGTTTCTAACAAAGAACAATGATGAAATAATTGAACATTTGAAGCTGTTTTAGATTTACAGCTGCCTGTAAATCTTTTTGTCTCCCCTTTTGCACTACGTGTATAATTTATATGTTTCTTATTGTAGTTTATAGAATTTTAAAATTCTGTATTGCACTGTACTGCTGCTGCAAAACAACAACAAACTTCACAACGTATGTCAGAGATACTAAACCTGATTCTGATTCCCTACTGTTGCCTGCCTGGAAAGGCTGAATTTTCAAAATTGTAAATGCTAGCAGGAAAAACATAATTTCCACCTTCCACTCTGAAACGTGACAGGTGTGCTTCCTTGAAACAAGTAAACTATCCATGGCATTGCCTGGCCTTGCTGTCATGGAGTTGTTTAAGCAACGCCTGTTTTGTTTTGCAACCCTGTGCTTTTCCTGTTGTTGGAGGCAACTATGGCTGTTAACAAGGCATTCCTTACATTGTTAATTCAGCAAGTTATTGCCTAGTTTTCCCACAAGTCTCTGCACTTAAAGAAATCTGCAACTTTTGGTTGCTGTTCAAGAAGGTTTGGAACACAAGAGATTCTGCAGGTGCTAGAAATCCAGCATAACACACATAAAATGACTCAGCAGGTCACACAGCATCTATAGAGAGGAATAAACAATCATAATTTCGAGCCGAGACTCTTCACTCTTTCAGACTGAAACATCGGCTCCTTATTCCCCTCCATAGATGCTGCCTGACATGCAGAGTTCCTCCAGCATTTTGTATGTATAACTAAGAATATATAAACACTTCCACAAAGAATTAAAACCTTCAAAGTTCCTGTTTAGATGGTGCTCATTTTGAGAAGATGTCAATTTTTATGTCTTGGACTGTACTGCTGCCATAAAGCAACAGATTTCTGGCAAATGTCAGTGATAATAAGATCATAATACATAAGAGCAGAATCGGGCCATTCAGCCCATCGAGTCTTCCCTGCCATTCAGTCATGGCTGATTTATTTTTCCTCTCAACCCCATTCTCCTGCATTCTCCCCATAAGCTTTCACACCCTTACTAATCAAGAACCTATCAACCTCTGCTTTGAATATACCCAATGACTTGGCCTCCACATCCGTCTGTAGAAATTAATTCCATAGAATTACCACCCCCAGCTAAAGAAATTCCTCCCCGTCTCTGTTCTAGATGAACCTGATTCTGATTCTGAATAAGCAGAATGCAGATGAGAGGGAAATTAGTGCTGACTGAAACCTAGTTTGTGCCTCAGTTGATACAGATAGCAAATAATGATACACATAATGTGCCGTTATCCTTTGATCAACGTGTGTTGGTGAGCTCTGTGAACCATGGAGATGTAATGCAGATATAGTTGTTGTGTATGTACAGTATATACAGCCAGTGGTCACTTGATTAGTAACATCTGTGCAAATATTTAATCAGCCAATCATGTGGCGGCAACTCAACGCATAAAGGTATGCAGGCATGGTCAAGGCGTTCCGTTATTTTCCCAGACCAAACATCAGGATGTGGAAGAAATGTGATCTAAGTGACTTTGACCAGGATTGACTGTTGGTGCCAGACAGGGGTCTGAGTATCTCAGAAACTGCTGATCTCCTGGAGTTCTCATGCACAGCAGTCTCCAGAGTTTGCAGAGAATGCTATGAAAAACTGAAAGCATCCAGTGAGTGGCAGTCTGGGTGAAAACGCCTGGGCAGACAAGATGGCGCCGGTGTTCATCGGCGATGTTCTGTGGGCTCCAGAAAATAGTTCCAAAAGTTTTTTTTTAACACACTTCTTTTGATTTACTCTCACTGCAATTTGCAGCATGAAACTTCTGTCCAAGCAATGGACTTTTAAATCAGCTCAATGATGTTCATATGTCACACTTAACTGAAGGACTTGGCGAATCAGACAGGCACAGCACCATTAAGAGGCTGAAGGATTGTCACCTCGGCCAAAAGCAAGGCAGGAGGGTGGAACTCTAAGCCAGGCTAAAATGCAGTGGGATGAGGCCTCCTCTACACAACATCTAGTTGGCAAATGTGCAGTAGCTGGAGAACAAGACTGAGGGCCTGAGGGTAAGATTGCTGTATTGAAGACAACTGAGAGTCCGTTCCATTGTATGTTTGTTTGAAACGTGGCATTCTCCGAGCACGCCAGATACAGTGATCTGACCCAAAGGCTTCTCATTTTACAGAATGGACAGAACTGCTGATTCGGGAAAGGCAAAGGGTAAAAATGTGTGTTTTGTGATAAACTCTCGTTGGTGCTCCAATTTGACAAACTCTCATTCCCCTGACTTGGAACACCTAATGGCCAAATGCCGTCCATTCTATTTACCTCGGAAGTTCTCCATAACCCTGACCGCAGTTTACATACCACCAGCAGCTGACTATAGTCAAGCGCTCGCAATACTGCATGATGCTGTCTCCAAAGAAGAAATAGTTCATCGCGAAACTGTTCAAATCATAGTCAGAGACCATGTTTTTTGAAGAAACCCCCGCTCAATTACTTGTAGCACCAGAGGCCTCAACATACCGTCAAGATAGGAATTGCTTACCGTTCCTTGCCCAGACCACATTTTGGTAAGTCGGATCACTGGCTGTCATTCTCCTACCTCCATACAGGCAAGAGCTAAACAGCAAAGCTTCAGAGATTAAGACAAAGAGGTGGTCGCGGGAGGCAGGGGAATGATTACGGGATGGTTTTGAGTTAGTGGACTGGGCCCAGAAGCCCTGGATGAACCATGAGATGCAAAATCTGCTGAGAGCCAGATCAGAGGTATTAGACTCCAGTGACCAAGAAAGTTACAAGAGATCCAGGTACAATCTCCAGAAAGCCATCTCTCGGGTGAAATGGAAATTCCAGACCATATATCAGCTCTTATAAAGTTAAATCAAGCAACATGGGATAGAGCAAGTCTTTGCTTCCAGATGAGCTCGATGCCTTCTATGCTTGCTTTAAACATCAAAACATGGAGGAACCATCACAGACTCCCAAAACCTCTCGATGATCCTATGATTTCAGTCTCTGAAGCCTTTTGTGTGAGCTGCCTTCAGAAGGGTGAACCCATGAAATGCATCTGGCTCAGCTGAAGGTCTTGACTAAAGACCTGTGCTGATCAACTGGTTAGTGTGTTCACTGAGATTTTTAACCTCTCTCTTTGGCAGTGTGTGGTACCCACCTGCTTCAAGCAGGCTTCAATTAAACTGGTGCCCAAAAAAGCATAGTGACCGGCCTCAATGACTATCACCCAGTGGCACTTACATCCACAGTGATGAAGTGTTTTGAGAGGCTGGTGATGAAACATATCAGCTCCTGTCTGAGAAGCTACTTAGATCCACTCCAATCTGTCTAGTGGAGCAACAGGTCCACAGCAGATGCCATCTTATTGGCTCTTCACTCAACCCTGGAACATCTGGACACCAAGGATACATATATCAGGATGCTCTTCATCAAAGTACAGCTCAGCATTCAATACCATCACCCCCTCAAAACTAATCAATAATCTCCAAGATCCTGGCCTTGATACCACCTTGTGAAATTGGATGCCAGATTTCCTCACTTGTAGACCCCAGACAGTTTGGATTGGCAACATCTCCTCCACGAGGGTGATTGAAAATCTGGCTGAATAGTGTCAAAACAGCAATCTCTCATTCAATATCAGCAAGACCAAGGAGCTGAATATAGACTTCAGGAAAGGTAAATCAGAGATCCATGAGCTAGCTCTCATTTGTGGATCAGAGGTGGAGAGGATTAGCAGCTTTAAATTCCTAGGTGTTAATATTTCAAAGAGCCTATTCCGAGCCTAGCATGTAAGTGCAATTACAAAAAAGCAGGGCAGAGGCTCTATTTCCTTAGGACTTTGTAGAGATTCAGCATGACATCTGATACTTTGACAAACTTCTATAGATGTGTGGTGGAGAGTATATTGACTGGCTGCATAACAGTCTGATATGGAAACACCAATCCTTGAATAGAAAATCCTACAACAAGTAGAGGATACAGCCCAGTCCATCACAGGTAAAGCCCTCTTTACCATTGGGCACATCTACATGAAATGCTGTTCCAGGAAAGCGGCATCCATCAGCAGAGATCCAGCGGCCAGGACATGCTCTCTTATCTCTGTCGCATCAGAAAGAAAGTTCAGGAGCATCAGAGCCCACACCACCAGGTTCAAAAACCCCTCAACCATCAGGCTCTTGAACCACAGGGGATAACTTCATTCAGCTTCACTTGCCCCATCATTGAAATGTTCCCATAATCAATGGATTCATTTTCAAGGACTCTTTGTCTCAGGTTCTAAATATTTATTGATATTTGCAGCTGCATTGTTTGTTGTCTTCTGCACTCTGGCTGAACACCGTAGTTGGGGGGACTTTCATTGATTCTGTTACAGTCACTATTCTGTAGATTTGTTGAATACGCCCACAAGAAATGAATCTCAGGATTGTATACAGTGACATATATCTACTTTGATAATAAAATTTAGTTTGCACTTTGTTAATGAGAAGAGTCAGAGGAGAACGGCCAGACTGGTTCAAATCGACAGGAAGGCGACAGTAACTCAAGTAACCACTCGTTAAAAGTGGTGTATATAAGCAGATCTATGAACACACAACATGTCAAACATTGAAGTGGATGGACTACCGCAGAAGACGACTACAAGCATGGACTATGGCATTTTACGAGGTACAGGGGGTACCTAATAAAATGGCCACTGAGTATACGTCTATCATACTAACATAACTGCAATGTGCTTAGTAGACGTGTGAGTTTAATACTACTCGAGGGAGGTTCATTTGATGTCCTTGTGAACCAGTGGAAAAGGGAGATGGCATCTGTTGTGTAAGTGTATCAGACATGCAATATAATAATTATCCATTTGTATTATCAGAACCAGGTATTCAATTTCATATAAATTTAGACTGTAATGAATAACTTTATTTGAGATGCAAGTCCAATCATTTCTGTGAGGAAAAATGGAATCATATGGTGCTTTACCAAAGGAACAAGACCTTCGGCCTATCGAGTCCATGCCAAACTATTACTCTGCCTAATCCCATGGGCTTGCACTCAGACCATGCCTCTCCATATTCCTCACATTCATGTACCCATCCAAATGCCATAAATATATAACAGATATACCAATATAGAAATGTTATACTGTTCAACCTTATTCTTTTGTCTTCTTTAAAACAGCGTTTCAGTCTCAAGGTGTCTGCATTGACCAAGTTGGGTATGAAAAAGTTTAAATGGTGGCACGGAGCTAAATTTCAAGTAGTGCCAATTAATGCTTTAATACTAGCAGTTGGCTCTATGATAAACAGAAGGAAATCTAATCTAACTGTGGCCAGCCTAACTGACTTCACAAGTCATGAAAAGTATTTGTTTAGCTGCCTTTTCTGATCTTGTACCACACATCATTAAATAGAATTATATTATTAGGTCTTGTCATAACATAATCCATAACTGAAATCCTCAGATGCCAAATTAAACCAGGAGAGTTAAAGAGCAATCTAGCATGGATACAGGTCCCTCAGCTCAGCCTGTTCACACCAACCACAGTGCACACCCACCCAGTACTCACCAACCACAGTGCACACCCACCCAGTCCTCACCAACCACAGTGCACACCCACCCAGTCCACACCAGCCACAGTGCATACCCACACAGTCCACACCAACCACAGTGCACACCCAGCCTGTTCACACCAACCACAGAGCACACCCACCCAGTCCTCACCAACCACAGTGCACACCCAGCCTGTTCACACCAACCACAGTGCACACCCGCCATGTTCACACCAACCACAGAGCACACCCAGCCTGTTCACACCAACCACAGAGCACACCCACCCAGTCCACACCAACCACAGTGCACACCCACCCAGTCCTCACCAACCACAGTGCACACCCACCCAGTCCTCACCAACCACAGTGCACACCCAGCCTGTTCACACCAACCATAGAGCACACCCACCCTGTTCACACCAACCACAGAGCACACCCACCCAGTCCTCACCAACCACAGTGCACACCCACCCAGACAACACCAACCACAGAGCACACCCAGCCTGTTCACACCAACCATAGAGCACACCCACCCTGTTCACACCAACCACAGAGCACACCCACCCAGTCCACACCAACCACAGTGCACACCCATCCAGACAACACCAACCACAGAGCACACCCAGCCTGTTCACACCAAACACAGAGCACACCCACCCAGTCCTCACCAACCACAGTGCACACCCAGCCTGTTCACACCAACCACAGTGCACACCCACCCAGTCCACACCAACCACAGTGCACATCCGGCCTGTTCATATCAACCACAGTGCACACCCAGCCTGTTCACACCAACCACAGAGCACACCCACCCTGTCCTCACCAACCACAGTGCACACCCAGCCTGTTCACACCAACCACAGAGCACACCCACCCAGTCCTCACCAACCACAGTGCACACCCGGCCTGTTCACATCAACCACAGTGCACACCCGGCCTGTTCACACCAACCACAGTGCACACCCACCCAGTCCTCACCAACCACAGTGCACACCCACCCAGTCCACACCAACCACAGAGCACACCCACCCTGTCCTCACCAACCACAGTGCACACCCACCCAGTCCACACCAATCACAGAGCACACCCACCCAGTCCTCACCAACCACAGAGCACACCCACCCAGTCCACACCAACCACAGTGCACACCCAGCCTGTTCACACCAACCACAGAGCACACCCACCCTGTCCTCACCAACCACAGAGCACACCCACCCAGTCCTCACCAACCACAGTGCACACCCACCCAGTCCACACCAACCACAGTGCATACCCACCCAGTCCACACCAACCACAGTGCACACCCAGCCTGTTCACACCAATCACAGTGCACACCCACCCAGTCCTCACCAACCACAGTGCATACCCACCCAGTCCACACCAACCACAGTGCACACCCACCCAGTCCTCACCAACCACAGTGCACACCCAGCCTGTTCACACCAACCACAGAGCACACCCACCCAGTCCTCACCAACCACAGTGCACACCCAGCCTGTTCACACCAACCACAGAGCACACCCACCCAGTCCTCACCAACCACAGTGCACACCCACCCAGTCCACACCAACCACAGTGCACACCCAGCCTGTTCACACCAACCACAGTGCACACCCACCCAGACAACACCAACCACAGAGCACACCCACCCAGTCCACACCAACCACAGTGCACACCCACCCAGTCCTCACCAACCACAGTGCACACCCAGCCTGTTCACACCAACCACAGTGCACACCCACCCAGTCCTCACCAACCACAGAGCACACCCACCCAGTCCACACCAACCACAGTGCACACCCACCCAGTCCTCACCAACCACAGAGCACACCCACCCAGTCCACACCAACCACAGAGCACACCCACCCAGTCCTCACCAACCACAGAGCACACCCACCCAGTCCTCACCAACCACAGTGCACACCCACCCAGTCCTCACCAACCACAGTGCACACCCAGCCTGTTCACACCAACCACAGTGCACACCCACCCAGTCCACACCAACCACAGAGCACACCCACCCAGTCCACACCAACCACAGTGCACACCCGGCCTGTTCACATCAACCACAGTGCATACCCACCCAGTCCACACCAACCACAGTGCACACCCGGCCTGTTCACACCAACCACAGTGCACACCCACCCAGTCCTCACCAACCACAGAGCACACCCACCCTGTCCTCACCAACCACAGTGCACACCCAGCCTGTTCACACCAACCACAGTGCACACCCACCCAGTCCTCACCAACCACAGTGCACACCCACCCAGTCCACACCAACCACAGTGCACACCCACCCAGTCCTCACCAACCACAGTGCATACCCACCCAGTCCACACCAACCACAGTGCACACCCAGCCTGTTCACACCAATCACAGTGCACACCCACCCAGTCCTCACCAACCACAGTGCACACCCACCCAGTCCACACCAACCACAGTGCATACCCACCCAGTCCTCACCAACCACAGTGCACACCCAGCCTGTTCACACCAACCACAGAGCACACCCACCCAGTCCTCACCAACCACAGTGCACACCCACCCAGTCCACACCAACCACAGTGCACACCCAGCCTGTTCACACCAACCACAGAGCACACCCACACAGTCCACACCAACCACAGTGCATACCCACCCAGTCCACAGCAACCACAGTGCACACCCACCCAGTCCTCACCAACCACAGTGCACACCCAGCCTGTTCACACCAACCACAGAGCACACCCACCCAGTCCTCACCAAACACAGTGCACAACCGGCCTGTTCACACCAACCACAGTGCACACCCACCCAGTCCACACCAACCACAGTGCACACCCGGCCTGTTCACACCAACCACAGAGCACACCCACCCAGTCCACACCAACCACAGTGCACACCCAGCCTGTTCACACCAACCACAGAGCACACCCACCCAGTCCTCACCAACCACAGTGCACACCCAGCCTGTTCACACCAACCACAGAGCACACCCACCCTGTCCTCACCAACCACAGTGCACACCCGGCCTGTTCACACCAACCACAGAGCACACCCACCCAGTCCTCACCAACCACAGTGCACACCCACCCAGTCCTCACCAACCACAGAGCACACCCACCCAGTCCACACCAACCACAGTGCACACCCACCCTATCCTCACCAACCACAGTGCATACCCACCCAGTCCTCACCAACCACAGTGCACACCCACCCTATCCTCACCAACCACAGTGCACACCCACCCAGTCCACACCAACCACAGTGCACACCCACCCAGTCCTCACCAACCACAGTGCACACCCACCCAGTCCTCACCAACCACAGTGCACACCCACCCAGTCCACACCAACCACAGTGCATACCCACACAGTCCACACCAACCACAGTGCACACCCACCCAGTCCACACCAACCACAGAGCACACCCACCCAGTACTCACCAACCACAGAGCACACCCACCCAGTCCACACCAACCACAGTGCACACCCACCCAGTCCTCACCAACCACAGAGCACACCCACCCAGTCCTCACCAACCACAGTGCACACCCACCCAGTCCACACCAACCACAGTGCACACCCACCCAGTCCTCACCAACCACAGTGCACACCCACCCAGTCCACACCAACCACAGTGCACACCCACCCAGTACTCACCAACCACAGAGCACACCCACCCAGTCCACACCAACCACAGTGCACACCCACCCAGTCCACACCAACCACAGTGCACACCCACCCAGTCCTCACCAACCACAGTGCACACCCACCCAGTCCTCACCAACCACAGTGCATACCCACCCAGTCCTCACCAACCACAGTGCACACCCAGCCTGTTCACACCAACCACATTGCATACCCACCCAGTCCTCACCAACCACAGTGCACACCCAGCCTGTTCACACCAACCACAGTGCACACCCACCCAGTCCTCACCAACCACAGTGCACACCCAGCCTGTTCACACCAACCACAGTGCACACCCACCCAGTCCTCACCAACCACAGTGCACACCCAGCCTGTTCACACCAACCACAGTGCACACCCACCCAGTCCTCACCAACCACAGTGCACACCCACCCAGTCCACACCAACCACAGTGCACACCCACCCAGTCCTCACCAACCACAGTGCATACCCACCCAGTCCTCACCAACCACAGTGCACACCCAGCCTGTTCACATCAACCACAGTGCACACCCACCCAGTCCACACCAACCACAGTGCATACCCACCCAGTCCACACCAACCACAGTGCATACCCACCCAGTCCACACCAATCACAGTGCACACCCACCCAGTCCACACCAACCACAGTGCATACCCACCCAGTCCTCACCAACCACAGTGCATACCCACCCAGTCCTCACCAGCCACAGTGCACACCCAGCCTGTTCACATCAACCACAGAGCACACCCACCAAGTCCACACCAACCACAGTGCATACCCACCCAGTCCTCACCAACCACAGTGCACAACCGGCCTGTTCACACCAACCACAGAGCACACACACCCAGACAACACCAACCAAAGAGCACACCCAGCCTGTTCACACCAACCATAGAGCACACACACCCTGTTCACACCAACCACAGAGCACACCCACCCAGTCCTCACCAACCACAGTGCACACCCACCCTATCCTCACCAACCACAGTGCACACCCACCCAGTCCACACCAACCACAGTGCACACCCACCCAGTCCTCACCAACCACAGAGCACACCCACCCAGTCCTCACCAACCACAGTGCACACCCAGCCTGTTCACACCAACCACAGAGCACACCCACCCTGTCCTCACCAACCACAGTGCACACCCGGCCTGTTCACACCAACCACAGAGCACACCCACCCAGTCCTCACCAACCACAGTGCACACCCAGCCTGTTCACACCAACCACAGAGCACACCCACCCTGTCCTCACCAACCACAGTGCACACCCGGCCTGTTCACACCAACCACAGAGCACACCCACCCAGACAACACCAACCACAGTGCACACCCACCCAGTCAACACCAACCACAGTGCACACCCAGCCTGTCCACACCAACCACAGTGCACACCCACCCAGTCCACACCAACCACAGAGCACACCCACCCAGTCCACACCAACCGCAGTGCACACCCACCCAGTCCTCACCAACCACAGTGCACACCCACCCAGTCCACACCAACCACAGTGCACACCCAGCCAGTCCTCACCAACCACAGTGCACACCCACCCAGTCCTCACCAACCACAGTGCATACCCACCCAGTCCTCACCAACCACAGTGCACACCCAGCCTGTTCACACCAACCACAGAGCACACCCACCCAGTCCTCACCAACCACAGTGCACACCCACCCTGTTCACACCAACCACAGTGCACACCCACCCAGTCCTCACCAACCACAGTGCACACCCAGCCTGTTCACACCAACCACAGTGCACACCCACCCAGTCCTCACCAACCACAGTGCACACCCAGCCTGTTCACACCAACCACAGAGCACACCCACCCTGTTCACACCAACCACAGTGCATACCCACCCAGTCCTCACCAACCACAGTGCACACCCACCCAGTCCTCACCAACCACAGTGCACACCCACCCAGTCCACACCAACCACAGTGCACACCCACCCAGTCCTCACCAACCACAGAGCACACCCACCCAGTCCACACCAACCACAGTGCACACCCACCCAGTCCACACCAACCACAGTGCACACCCACCCAGTACTCACCAACCACAGTGCATACCCACCCAGTCCTCACCAACCACAGTGCACACCCACCCAGTCCACACCAACCACAGTGCACACCCACCCAGTCCTCACCAACCACAGTGCATACCCACCCAGTCCTCACCAACCACAGAGCACACCCACCCAGTCCTCACCAACCACAGTGCACACCCACCCAGTCCACACCAACCACAGTGCACACCCAGCCTGTTCACACCAATCACAGTGCACACCCACCCAGTCCACACCAACCACAGTGCACACCCACCCAGTCCTCACCAACCACAGTGCATACCCACCCAGTCCACACCAACCACAGTGCACACCCACCCAGTCCTCACCAACCACAGAGCACTCCCACCCAGTCCTCACCAACCACAGTGCACACCCACCCTGTTCACACCAACCACAGTGCACACCCACCCTATCCTCACCAACCACAGTGCACACCCACCCTGTTCACACCAACCACAGTGCACACCCACCCTATCCTCACCAATCACAGTGCACACCCACCCTATCCTCACCAACCACAGTGCACACCCACCCAGTCCACACCAGCCACAGTGCACACCTGGCCTGTCCACACCAACCACAGTGCACACCCAGCCAGTCCTCACCAACCACAGTGCACACCCACCCAGTCCTCACCAACCACAGTGCACACCCACCCAGTCCACACCAACCACAGTGCACACCCACCGTATCCTCACCAACCACAGTGCACACCCACCCAGTCCTCACCAACCACAGAGCACACCCACCCTATCCTCACCAATCACAGTGCACACCCACCCTATCCTCACCAACCACAGTGCACACCCACCCAGTCCACACCAGCCACAGTGCACACCTGGCCTGTCCACACCAACCACAGTGCACACCCACCCTGTTCACACCAACCACAATGCACACCCGGCCTGTTCACACCAACCACAGTGCACACCCACCCAGTCCTCACCAACCACAGTGCACACCCACCCAGTCCACACCAGCCACAGTGCATACCCACCCAGTCCACACCAACCACAGTGCACACCCACTGAGACAACACCAACCACAGTGCACACCCACCCAGTCCACACCAATCACAGTGCACACCCACCCTGTTCACACCAATCACAGTGCACACCCACCCAGTCCACACCAACCACAGTGCACACCCACCCAGTCCATACCAATCACAGTGCACACCCACCCAGTCCACACCAATCACAGTGCACACCCACCCTGTTCACACCAATCACAGTGCACACCCACCCAGTCCTCACCAAACACAGTGCACACCCACCCAGTCCTCACCAACCACAGTGCACACCCACCCAGTCCACACCAACCACAGTGCACACCCACCCAGTCCATACCAATCACAGTGCACACCCAGCCTGTCCGGGTTTTCTGCATTCAGCCCATATCCCTCCATGTACCCAACTGAGTGCTTGTGAAAAGATACTAATGTACCACCCTGAATCACACCTTTCCACCAACCTCTGATGGATGAAGTTGTCCCTCAGATCCTTCTTTAAATCTTTCTCTTCTCGCTCCATGCCCCAAGTTTTGGACTTTGGGGAAAAGTTTGTTCCCAGACTTATCTATGTCTTTCAGTGTTAAACATTTGTGTCTAATAAAGTCACTTTATGTCCCATGGAATACAGCCAGGCCAAACTCTCCCTGTAACTCAGGCTCTCTGGTCCTGGCAACATCCCAGTAAGTCAGTCATGGACTCTTTTCAGTTTAACTACATGTCTGTAAACAGGGTGACCACACTACTCCAAGTGTTGCCTCATGAACAGCTTATATAATTGCAGCCTAATGTCCGACTCCTATAGTCATTGCCTTGACTGATGAAGGCCAGCGTGCTAAACAGTTATCTCCATTCTGTCCACCTATGACACCGCTTTCAATAAACTATACACTTCCTATCTCCCGCTGTTCCAGTACATTCCTGCAGAATTGCCACTCATACTCTGGTTTGACTTTCCAAAATAAGGCAACATTTGGCTGAATTAGTGAGAAGAAATGCTATTTACTGACGCAACAAACACAAAACGCTAGAGAAAGTCAATGGATCAGGCAGCATCTGGGCTGAGAAATAAGCAGTTAATGTTTCAGGCTGAGGCTCTTAATCAGGACTTGAGAGGAAGGGGGCAGAAGCCAGAATGAGGTGAGTGGAGGAGAAGGCGGCAGGTGATAGGTGAAACCAAATGAGGGGGGAACGAAGTAAGAAGCTGGGAGATGATAGGTGGAAGAGGTCAAGGTCTAAAGGAAGAATATAATAGGAGAAGACAGTGGCCAATGGGAGAAAGAGAAGGAGGAAGGGCACCAGATGGAAATGATGAGTAGGAGTGAAGAAAATGAGTAAGAGAGAAGGTGGGGGAGGAGAAATTACTGGAATTTCAAGAAATCGATGTTTATGCCATCAAGTTGGAGGCTATCTAGATGGAATATAGGGTGTAGCTTCTTCAACCTGAGTTGGGCCTCATCGTAACAGCAGAGGGCTAGGATCAGCCTGGTCTTTGATGTGTCATATTCATATCCAGCACATAGACTAAATATTAAAATAGACAAAAGAAAGAAAGAAAAGGAGACAGTACTTAGACCGAGAAGCAGCTCACATGATAACTTCTGTGGAAAACATTGATTTGTGTCCCCCCCATTTCTTTACTGGGTGGTTTTGTCTCAGTCCCCACCACTGACAGAATTAGCCCACAGAGATTCTGAGGCTGACGACTCATCTGAAGCCCGGGGTGTGTGGATGAGTGAAGATCTGGCGTATCGACAACAAACAAAATCTGGTGGATGGTTCCAAAAGCTTGGTAGGATACAGCCACGAGTTACTGGATCTTCTGGCGCAAAGAGCGTCTTGATTTTCACAACAGCAGCTTTAAATTCAATATTAGGCCCACGATCAAAGAAATGTGCTCAAACACTCAAGTACTAGGCCAGTTTCCAGATCGAGAACAAAGGCTTCCTTGGAAGCATAAAGACTAAGAATGTTTTAATTGACTGTTCATTTTATCAAGGGTTGAATTTCTCTGCTCAATCAGTAACAGGTACACAATGGATGTGTGGCCTGATTGAAAGCGATTAGTGGAAAGGCAGGGGCTATAACTTACTTAAAGTGATTGAGATACATAATCTAAAACAATTTCCCTCTGAATGAGTAGAAATGATAAATATATGGTTTAACTTGAGAAACTGTTTTGAACGTTGATTGGAAAAAGGAAAAATTACTATTGATGACAACACAAACCAGAACAAGAAGCAGGATCAGAAATGGAGCACGATAAAAGTCATTCAGACACATGCTGGATATATTTGAATAGGAAAGGTTCAGAGAAAAGTGGGTCAAAACTGTCAACTAACTTAGTCCTGCCGAAGGGTTTCAGCCTGAAACGTCGACTGTACTCTTTCCCTATAGATGCTGCCTGGACTGATGAGTTCCTCCAACATTTTGTGTGTGTTGCTCAGATTTCCGGTGTCTGCAGATTTTCTCTTGTTTGTTTTTAGCTTAGATGGGCATGCTGTACGAGTTGGGGTGAGGGGCTAGTTTCCATGCTCTATGTGACTCTAAAGAGTTGACATTATACCTACTCAGCTCTGAACTGATTTCACAACCTATGGACTTTCTCTACAACTCATGTTCTCAGCATTATTTATTTATTTATTACTTTGTACTTGCAGCTTGTCTTTGGCAGATTTTTTTGAGTCAGTCTTGTGTGGTTTTGCATTCAATGTTTAGTATTTTTTGTTCTACCATGAATGCCTGCAAGAAAATTAATCCTGGGGCGTACATGGTGACATATAGTTTGCACATTGATAATAAGACCATAAGATATAGGAGCAGAATTGGGCCATTTGGCCCATCAAGCCTATTCTGCCATTTCATCATGGCTGATCCATTTTCCCTCTCAGCCCCCATCTCCCGCCTTCTCCCTGCATCCCTTCCTGCCCTGACTAATCAAGAATCTATCAACCTCTGCCTTAACTATACCCAATGACTTGGCCTCCACAGCCGCCTGTGGCAACAGATTCCACAGATACACCACCCTTTAGCTAAAGACACAAAGGTTGGGGGTGTTGTGGATCGTGTGGAGGGCTGTCAGAGGTTACAGCGGGACATTGATAGGATGCAAAACTGAGCTGAGAAGTGGCAGATGGAGTTCAACCCAGATAAGTGTGAAGTGGTTCATTGTGGTAGGTCAAATTTGAAGACAGAATATAATATTAATGGTAAGGTTCTTGGCATTGTGGAGGATCAGAGAGATTTTGGGGTCCATGTCCATAGGACACTCAAAGTTGCTTAAAGGTTGACAGTGTTGTAAAGAAGGCATATGGTGTGTTGGCTTTCATTAAACATGGGACTGAGTTCAAGAGCCATGAGGTAATATTACAGCTGCATAGGAACTTGGTCAGACCCCACTTGGAGAACTGTGCTCAGTTCTGGTCACCTCACCACAGGAAGAATGTGGATACTATAGAAAGAGTGCAGAGATTTACTAGGATGTTGCCTGGATTGGAGTGTACCTTATGAGAATAGGTTGAGTTAACTTGGCCTTTTCTCCTTGGAGTGACAGGAGAGGTGACCTGATAGAGATGTATAAGATGATGAGAGGCATTGATCATGGGGATAGCCAGATGCTCTTTCCCAGGGCTGAAATGGCTAACACAAGGGGGCACAGTTTTAAGGTGCTTGGAAGCAGGTACAGAGGAGATTTCAGGGGTAAGGTTTTCACACAGAGTGGCAGGTGCGTGGAATGCACTGCCAGCGACGGTTGTAGAAGTGGATACAATAGGGTCTTTTAAGAGACTCTTAAATAGGTACAAGGAGCTTAGAAAAGTAGAGGGCTATGTGGTAGGGTAATTCTAGGCAGTTTTCAGAGTAGGCTATATGGTCGGCACAACATTGTGGGCCAAAGAGCTGTAATGTGCTGTAGATTTCTATGTTCCATTCTGAAAGGATGCCCCTGTATTCTGAGACTGTGTTCTCTGGTCTTGGACTCCACAATAAGAAACATGTTCTCCCCATACACTCTATTGAAGAAGCCTTTCAACATTCAATAGGTTTCAATATTATCCATCATTTTTCTGAATTCCGGTGAGTACAGGCTTTACTTTGAATTTTGAGAAGCTTGCTTCTTGTATTTAAATACCAGTGGGTGCAGGACTGATTCCAAACAGCCAAAAGCAGCTGCCTGGCTCTCTTTCTGCACTGCTTTGTACACCAATATTGCAATGTTTTGTCACTCGTACGTCTACAGAAAATGGTGGATGTAGACCAGTCCATCACAGCCAAAGCCTTCCTCACCACTTAGCACATTCACAACACCTGGTTCAGGAAGTTGTTACTCAGGTTCCTAAACCAACGTGGATAACTTCACTCACCTCAACTCTGAACTGATCCCACAACCTGCAGACTAACTTTCAAGGGCTCTAGAGATTCATGTTCTCAGTATTTTTAAAAAATTTACACAGATTAGTCTTCCTTTTCACATTGGTTGTTTGTCAGTGTTTATGTATAGCTTTTCATAAATTCTACTGAATTTATTTTTCTGTAAATGCCTTCAAGAAAATGAATCTCAAGGTAGCACATGATGGCATATACATACTTTAATAAAATTACTTTGCCTCTGACTAAACTTTCAAGTTCATTCAAAATTACAGATGGCAATAAAAATCTCCAGATTTAAATATATCATTGCCCTTGCCAATACACTTCAATTTAATTTTTCTGCAGCATATGTCAGCAATGTTACTTTATCGGCACTGACCCCCGCTTGTGCTTTCTACAACCCTGTAAGAACATCCATGCTTTAGGTACCCAATTTAGAGTAGAGAGGTAATGTTGCAACCCTACAAATCTCTGGTGAGACCGCACTTAAGAGTATTGAGTTCAGTTCCAGTCACCTCATTATAAGAAGGATGTGGAAGCTATGGAGAGGGTGCAGAGGAGATTTACCAGGATGTTGCCTGGTTTGGAGAACAAGTCATATGAAGCAAGGTTAGCAGAGCTGGGACTTTTCTCTTTGGAGCGTAGAAGAATGAGAGGGGACTTGATAGAGGTCTACAAGATTATGAGAGGCATAGATATGACGGATAGTCAGTACCTGTTTCCCAGGGCACCAATAGCAAACACCAGAGGGCATATGTACAAAATTAAGGGAGGGGAGACATCAGGGGTAAGTTTTTTTTTTACACAGAGGGTTGAGTGCCTGGAATGACTTGCCAGGGATGGTGGTGGTGGCTAAAACATTAGGGGTATTTAAGAGCCTCTTGGACAGGCACATGGATGAAAGAAAAATGGAGGGTTAGACAATAGACAATAGGTGCAGAAGTAGACCATTCGGCCCTTCGAGCCTGCACCGCCATTTTGAGATCATGGCTGATCAACTACTGTCAATACCCGGTTCCTGCCTTGTCCCCATATCCCTTGATTCCCCTATCCATAAGATACCTATCTAGCTCCTTCTTGCTATGGGGTAGTGTGGGTTTAGTACTTTTTTTTAAGGATTATATGGGTCAGCACAACATGGAGGGCTGAAGGGCCTGTACTGTGCTGTAGTGTTCTATGGTAATTGTCTCTCTTCCCTCTGGGCAAACACTAAAGACCATAAGATATAGGAGCAGAAGCTTTAGGCCTTAGTAGCTATTACAACTCCCTCCCCTTGTCTTCATCGGTTTCTCCTTGTTCAGAAGTACTGATGCCTTTCACAAGGCACTACAATTTCTAGGCAAAATGAAAGCAAGTTAAAGATAATAATATAATGCCTTTAAATAATCACACTGATGGGGAAGAGAAATGACACTATTTGCAATAACATAAATTTGGCTCAAATGGTATCAAATCTTTAAATTTTCTTCAAAGAGCCAATCTGATGGATGTGTCATTGGCTAAGAATGTAGATAACTGTTAATATTGCCATATCATTATCATCTCTCATCTCCAAGGAGAAACAACTGGTGGGTATTTTGAGAGGCGCTCCTTTGCAGTGAAGTGTACCTGTTGAAGAGGATGGGGCACCACCACTCTCTGTGGACAACACCAGCATCTCCTTAAATTATGACAATGAACAAAAAGACTGGAATCATCATTTTCAAATCTTTATTTTGTTTCGATGTGACATATTTATACATAGACTGAAATTTGCCAGACTTGTACACCCCAAATATTGTTGGGAATTTCTCAATACACGATAAGCAGTTTATAGCAAATGCATACACCGGATCAGTGGTAGTTATTTGATCAATTATTGGCAGTCAATCATCCACCCATTATATCATCAAATACTGCAGAACCATGAAATGAAGGACTTCAAGGTGCAATCAGAATTATTTTCTTCCTTTCCATAACCATTTAATTTAGTTTTCTTAAATTAGCCTCAAGTGAATTATTATTACATGTAAACTGAGCTAGAGAATATTCCCTATAGGAACTCCTATCTTTAAAGTGACGTGGTAATAACAAGTCAACCCCAGTCTGGTTACATTCATTTGCTGTTCATTAACAATGATTATCTCACCTGATATCCAATGGCTTTTTACCTTCGGCTATGAAAAATAACTACTCAGCATGGTAACTGTTTTGAAAGTACTATACAGGACTAGGTATTTAACACTATGCAAATCACAAATACTATTTTCAGACTAAAACTCTGCAATTAATTTGTAAAGGTTTAGGATTATCTGACTCAGTTCTGATGTCGCTGCATTGCTCCCTTCAGAAACCGTCCTGAGTCAAACAGGTTAATGCCCTCTCTATGTCTTTAAAGCTCTTCAATATGGATTACACCCAAATTAGTGATTCCCTATTGATCACATTAGCTAAATGGTTACAGTTCAAACTGCAGCACTGTAAGGCCTCAAAACGGCTGTATAATTATGGCAACTCAATCGAGTATAACAGGCATATAAACCTGGATGGAATTACTTCTCTCCTTGAGGTATTGATCCTATTCAATGAACTTTGCTTCCATTAGAGTTCATTAAGAAACAGGTCAAAGAAACGAGCAATTAGCCCATCAGCCAGTTTACCACCGGATAATATATATGAAGTAAATGAGTCGCCCCCTCACAGCGGCTAAGCTCCCTGGCTCCGAGACTGGACTGTTTACTGACAACACCCTTGGTCACTCTAGGGCAGGGGTTTTCAACCTGGGGTCCACAGACCCCTTGCTTAATGGTCGGTCCACAGTATAAAAATGGTTGGGAACCCCTGCTCTAGGGGATCAAGTCTTAAAGAAAAAGGTCTTGACACGACAGATCAACTTGAGTGCATTTACAAATGCATCTTGAAAATTACTGCATGCTGTTGAATATTCACATCCACTGGAAGTCTGACAGTGCAGTTAACCCTGAAGCTTGCCATTGGCTTAGAGTGCGATTGAATATACAGCAACCTATGGACAAAAACTTTTCTCAACAGATTATTGCATTCAATGCCTTATTTGCCCCATCTCATCATCACTCCTGTAGTAATTAAAAGCCATTTTGTCTGCCTGCCATTTAACTTTTCCAAGGTTTTCCTCCGGAAAAAGGAAACCAAAAGGTCAAAGACCTTTAGACAAGTATATGGAAAGAGGTTTAGAGGGATGTGGGCCAAACACAGGGAGGAGCTTGGTGGCACCTGGGTCAGCATGGACCGGTTGGACTGAAGGGCCGTTACCATGATGTGTGACTTTATAACTCTCATAATTTGAGAGTTTTCCATGACAATTTTGCTTATGTTAAAAGGGAGATTTTTGTTTAAAAATTATGAATCTGTCCTTGGGGACTAGCTTAATGGAAAAATGAAAAAATAAACACATTTTCAAATATTCACAAAGTTTTAAAACTGACCAACCATTCCGTACATTGAAATTTCTAGGTAATATGATGTGCAGTAATAACCGTAAAATAATATTTTAAAACAATTGAATTGTTCTACAATTGTAAAGATAAAATTAAATATCCTGACTAGATAGTAAACCAAGGGATAGAGCTAAATTAGTGCTTCTCTATTTAAGTGTTAATTTCAGGGCTTCCCTCCCAATTGGATATTAGATGAAGTTATGCATAAGGCATGAGAGACGGCAACACCAAGAATCACCCACTATCACATGCACAGTCACATCTACAATTTCTTTGGAAACAAGCTCTTGTTCACTGGCACTGGTTGGCCGTCACTGCCTCCTTAATGGATTCTGCCACGTAATCCAGGTTGGAAGTGGTCAGACCACACATGTTGATGCGGCCATTGCTCATGAGATAGATGTGTTTCTTCTTAACCATGTAATCGACTTGAGAAGCTGTTGGGAGTGGTGAGGGAAGGGGAGAAAACGGATAAATGGTCAGCATTTGTTTTTCTCTGCAAATTCACCTTTAGATTTTAGTTTGTGAAATAGAAAACAATGACTAAAAAAATGCTTATTCAGACTTGGAAATCTGAACTTGGATGATAAACTATCCCATCAGCCTTTAAGGAATAAGTAAAAGAATGTTTAATGTTCAACAAGATGTCAGAACTAATAATGAACTATTTTGCCTGAAATAGTCTCAATGAATGTTAAATAAAATAATCACAGAACTTCAGAAAGATACTCAAGTGTTAGTTCTCCTGCTTTAAGTTACAAAGCTTCTGCTTCCTGGCTTACAAACTTTTGCAAGTTTTGGACGAAGGATATACACACAAACACAGCTGCAAGAAAAAGTTTGTGAACCCTTTGCAGTTACCTGGTTTTTTGCATAAAATATGGTCTGATCATCTAAGTTACAATAATAGACAAACACAATCTGCTGAACTAATAACACACAAACAATTGTACTTCTCATCAATACAGAGAACACCATTTAAAAAAAATCAGTCTAGGTTCAAAAAAGTATGTGGACCTCTGAAATAATGCCTTCTACAAACACAACTCAGAGTCTATGTTCCAATCAATGAGATTAGATTGGACGTGTGGGGGTGTAGAGGTGCCCTGTCCTATAAAAAAGATACACAAAGTCAGGTTACTGGCTCTTCTCTTGCCAGGTCTGTTTATGTGCACCATGCCTTGATCAAAACAACTTTCAGGGGACCTTAGAAGAAATGTAGAAGTGCATGAAGCTGGAAAAGGCTACAAAAGCATTTCTAAAGACCTGAGTGTCCATCAGTCCACAGTAAGATCTACAAATGGAGGAAACTCAATACTGTTGCTACTCTGCCTAGGAGTGGGCATCCTGCAAAGATCACACCAAGAGCACAACGTGCAATGCTGAAGGAGGTGAAGAAGAACCCAAGGGTAACAGCAAAAGACCTGCAGAAATCTCTAGAACTTGCTAAAGTCTGTTCATGTGTCCACTATAAGAGAAACATTGAACAAGAATGTTGTTCATGGAAGGACACCATGGAGGGAAACCATTGCTCTCAAAAAAAAAACATTGCTGCAAGTCTCAAGTTTGCAAAAGGCCACCTGGATCTTCTACAACGCTTCTGGGACAAGTTCTATGGACAGATGAGACAAAAGTTGAACTTTTTGGCAGAAATGCACATTGTTGTGTTTGGAGGGAAAAGGGCACTGCACACCAACCAAAATCTCATCACAACTGAGAAGCAGCATGGTTCGGAGCTGCTTTGCTGCCCCAGGGCCTGGATAGCTTGCAATCGTTGAAGGAACAATGAATTCAAATTGTATCAAGACAATTTTACAGGAGAATGTCAGAGTAGCAGTCTGACACCTGAAGCTTAATGGAAGTTGGATGATGTAACAAGACAATGATCTGAAACACAAGAGTAAATCAACAACAGAATGGTTTGGAAAGAAGGAAAATAATGTTTGAAATGGCCAAGTAAGAGTCCAGACCGTAACCTAATTGAGATGCTGTGGCATGGCCTGAAGAGGGCTGTGCATCCAAGGTATCCCAGAAATATTGATGAGCTGAAGCAGCTTTGAATGGAGGAATGGTCTAAAATTCCACCTCCCCATTGTGCAAGTCTGATCAGCAGCTACAGGAAATATTTGGTGGAGGTTATTGCTGCTAAAGGAGATTCTAATAGTTATTAAATACAAGGGTTCACATACTTTTTCTTGTGATACACACACAGTGTAATTATTCGTCCTCATTTCTTTTTTTTTTAACGACAGTGCAGGTGAGGTGAGGAACTGCCGCAGGTTTGTTCTTGCAGAAACATGACTCGTGACTCCACGCACCATTAATCTGCAGGCCATGAGTCTCAGGGACTTAGGATACGATATTTTATTTTTATACACAGTTTTGATGTGACTGTATCTTTTTTCTGTACTGTACACTCTATGTGTGCTGTGCACAACTGTTGGTACTATGTTTTGCACCTTGGCCCGGCAGGAAATATGTTCCAGATGCTGGGAGAGTCCAGTACCAGAGGGCATGGTTTGAGAATAAGGGGTAGGTCATTTAGGACAGAGTTAAGGAAAAACTTCTTCTCCCAGAGAGTTGTGGGGGTCTGGAATGCACTGCCTCGGAAGGTAGTGGAGGCCAATTCTCTGGATGCTTTCAAGAAGGAGCTAGATAGGTATCTTATGGATAGGGGAATCAAGGGATATGGGGACAAGGCAGGAACTGATCAGCCATGATCTCAAAATGGCGGTACAGGCTCGAAGGGCCGAATGGCCTACTTCTGCACCTATTGTCTATTGACTCTTGTTTCATTTGGCTGTTTTCGTGTGTATGGTTGAATGACAACTAAACTTGAACTGATATTTGCAGACTAATTGACTGGTCAAAGACACACCCTATGAAATACAATGCACTGCTTAAGTTCTATGTGTTTAATGCGCCTGTAATACTGATCTAAGTTTTCCATTGTGCATGTACCTCACTGTACTTGCATGTACAGGACAATAAACCCAATAATACAGAATAATCTGCACTTTGGCAGAAAGGCAGACTATTACAGTGAAATGATGAGATTGAAGGGTTTGCTGTTCAGAATGATCTGCATATTCTTGTACACCGCTCACTGAAAGCTAACACACAGACTCAACAAGCAATTAAGACAAATGCAACCAGCATATCTGAGGGTGTGCTGGGGACAGCCCACAAGTGTTGCCACACATTCTAGCGTCAACATAGCATGGGAATCAACAACAAGGCAGCAAGTACAGGAAAGCAGTGCTACATTGCTACAGTGCTAAAGGATCATCTACACTCAGTGGCCACTTTATTAGGGACCCCCTGTACCTAATAAAGTGGCCACTGAGTGAAAATATAGGGCCGTATAGTAGCGTAACCTCATCTCATAAAACCAGCTTAACTCGATGCAATTAACCTTTACAGCTAAATAGTTTGACAGTACGTACACACACACAACTGTGGGAGCTAAACAGAATGATACACCAGTTTGAGGGTTCTACTTTGGCAAACAATGGGAAAGGGTTAATTATCCAGAAGTTCCTGGCCTTGAACAGTGAACTGAGATATCTAATTAATGCTTGGGTAACAATAATGGTACTGTTTTAAATGTGAGTTTGCAGCAGATCTTCACAACATCTGGTGGATTTGGCTAGCAACCTGACTTACAAATGATTTTTTTTGTAACTGATTCAAGGAACCCATCAGCAACCTTGAACTTGCGAAGTTTTCAACGCATACACATCTGAATAAGTAAGATTAAATACGACCGTGAATGAAAACTAGATGTGTCAACTTTAGGTCATCAGCAGGACTCTGATGTCAGCTGGTGATGAAATCTGTGGAATTCAATGCCACAGATTGCTGTGGAGGGCAAGACATTGGGTATATTTAAAGTGGAAGTTGACAGGTTCTTGATTAATAAGGGTATCAAATAAGGGGAGAAGACAGGAGAATGGGTTGAGAGCCATGACTGAATAGCTTAATTCTGCTCCTATGTGTTATGGAATAAGTCAAACTCCAGTGTGCGACCTGGGCACATAATCAGTTTGGCTTTTAGTGAACCATGAGGGTATGATTCATTGTTAAAACAGGTGACCCTGTTCAAATAAAATTCAATTTAAGCAGTGGGCTATCTCCTATCCTGTCTATCAAGAGTACATGCTTTGGAACCTGAGTAATGTGCATATTATATATTAGTTTTCTCATAATCCCAGATTTTGGTTCCAAATGGTGTACTCCTCAGTTTGTCCTTGCAATTTAGTTTTAAGCCAGTTAGAAAAGAACATAGACCAATAGTACAGCACAGTCTGGCCCACAATCAACCTACTCTACGATCAATCTAACCCTTCCCTCTCAAATTGCCCTCCATTTTTCTATCATCCATCTCAGTTTCTTAAGTGTCCATAATGTATTTACCTCTACCATCACCCCATGCATTCACCACTGTTTCTGTATAAAAAAAACAACCTATCTCTGACTATTCCCCCCACCATACTTCCCTCAAACATTAAAATTATGCCCCTCATATTGGGCACTTCCACCCAGGGAAAGAAGATCTCTGGCCTCTTATCATTTTGTACATCTCTGATTCTCTTTGCTGCAAAGAGAAAAACCCTAGCTCACTCAACCTATCATAAGATATTCTTCACTGTACTCATGAAGGCATGCAGAGGGTTATAAGGGGATATGTGACTGGGACCATTTGCCACTCAGCCAGAGGTGTATCGGGCAGTAACTCTGAAATGTCACAAGCCAATCTGCTTCAACATTACAACCACAATCGTCCAATGAACCAGAATGAAAGATGGGCTGCTGAATCCCAAGAAAATGCCTACACACTCTTGTTAGTTTACCAGAAACAGGTGGACTGTCACTCAAAAGTCAGATAAAAAAAATACTCTAGAGTTTAGTGAATTTGCATGTCTAATGAGGATAGGTTCAGCAAATTCACAGGATAGGGTTTTTCTGTTTGGAATGAAGGAGGGTGAGAGGTAACTTGATAAAGGTGTACAAGATGCTAAGAAGAACAGATAAAGTGGACAGGCAGTCACTTCTTTCCCCGAGGTGCAAATGACTAATGTAAGGGGCCATAGTTTTAAGGTGATTGGAGGAAAGTATGGAGGGGGGGATGTCAGAGGTAGTTTTTTTTCCCCACAGAAGGTGTCAGGTAGAGGCAGAAACATCAGAAACCGGAGGACACCTTCGAAAGGCAACGACTCAAAAAGGCAGCATCCACAATGAAGGACCTTGTGGCACATGCCCTCTTCTTACTGTTACCATCAAGGAGGAGGTATAGGACCCTGACCCTGTTTCTGGAACAGCTCCTTCCTCTTTACCATCAGACTTCTGAATGGACAATGAACCCGTGAACATCACCTCACTTTTTTTTTGCTCTCTTTATGTACTACTCAATTTTTTATATATTTACTTACTGTTTTTATTATGTGTTGCAATGTACTGCTACAAAACAACACATTTCATGACATATGCCAGTGATATTAAGCTTGATTCTGAGATATTTAAGAAACTCTTAAATAGGGACATGGATGATAGAAAACGGAGGGCTATGTAGGCAGGAAGATTTAGATTGATCTGACAGCAGGTTAAAAGGTTGGCACATCACAGGCTGAAGGCCCAGTACTGTGCTGTAGTGTTCCATATTCTATGGACTGTGGCCTCTATCTGTTAGCAAGGTCACTGGCTTTTCTGCTCGGAAGGAGAAAAAACATGCAATCAGATTCCCACCACAATATGCTGACATAAAACAGTGTCCTGTGGTGTATTTGGGATCGTTTGGCCATCAGTGTTGAGCAAAGAGCGGAGGACAGATGCTGAAGGATGCAAAAAAAGCCATAACAACTTGAAATTGGATCTTGAAAAAGAAAAAAAAAGTGTGAGTGTGCATGTGCACGGTTCTGGCAAACACTGAACTGGTTAAATTCTGTCAGGCTATCCAGGTCCCAATAAGGCTGGAAGGTTAATTCAGGAGCTGTCGAGAGTTAGACACCAAGCATCTACCTGGCCCTTCAGCCAGCATCGCACAGAACCAGCACAACTCTGAGACACAGGAGGGTCCGAGCGTGGATTCTTTATCTGATACCTGGGGTCTTTTTCCAAATTGAAAGAGATACCTCCTCATACCATCAAAAGACCCTGGTGGTACGTTATGTGTTCATCTAATTGACTGCTTCAGGGCACCAAAACAGACACTCTCAACAGACTCTCAAATTGCACAAGCTCTTTTATAAACCAAACAGTCTGCTTCCCATTAATAAAAGTATGATGCAAAGATTTTTTTGCCCCCTCTTTCTTAAATATAAAAATTTCAGCCCTTTGTGAATCTGCAATAATCCAAAGCAAAACACACAGGCAGAACAGCTGGATAACATTACTGCTTAAGGTATTGTATGGTCCAAAGATCGGCTGGGCAGGGGGAAGCTTATCAATTAGGGCAGTTGTTTTGAATTAAAAGACATGTAAAGAGTGAAAGTGAAGTAACAGGGTCCTTTGTGAACCCGGTGAGCTGTGAATACTAACAAAGACCTCCACTATTCCACCAACACCTCTCACTGTGGTTTTCACTGTGACAAGCTCTGAAAAAAATAAAATAGAAAACTTCCTTAGACGTGAGATCATTTTATACAGTGATGATCCAGAGGATGACTAATGGTTTCAGGCTGGCAAAAGTGTACAGGCAACGTGTTAACTGAGAAAGAAAGCTGCATGATCCCCCATCTCATCATCTTAACACCTTTCATTTGTAATGAGCCAGCCCCCAACTCCAGTCTCTTATGTGGTCAATTTAACGCATGGCAAGACTCTCCGAACATTAAATGAAATGATTGGCCATAATGAAAAATGGTTTTTGGCACATTAATTGAGGTGGGTGTTCTGTCTCCTCCGCTCTGAATAATACCACAGGACCTGTAATAACTGCCTGAGCCAAGAGAGGGAAAAACAGATGGAATGTCCATGCAATGCCTCCAACTGAAAACAGACACATCCTATATGGAGCGGTTTTGCACGGAAACCTAGCAGCAAACTGAATTCCCTTGACGAGAGGGGACAGGAAGCAACAGGCAACAAATAAAAACAAGATAAGTGTTATCCCTCAGCAGGAAGTGTATGGCTCAGATAAGACCCACCAACAGTATTTTTGGAAAATTGCTTCATTTAGTCAAACAGTGAAGCCACCAGTTCTGTAGTCCAGTGGGGAGCTGTGTTCGAAGGAGCAGCTGGAACTCCAGAGAACTGAGTTCCCATCTGAAAGTAATCCATCACTTAGATATTTTTGAATTTAAAAGCAAATACATATTGTTTGCCAATAGGAGAAAGTAAACTGGCATTACTTGTTAATGGCACATGGCACCAATGAAATATTATTTCCTAACACACACGCAAAATGCTGGAGGAACCCAGCGGGTCAGGCAGCATCTATGGAGAGGAAGCAACAGTGCTGATGAAGGGTTTCAGCCGTAGTGTCGATTGTCTACTCTTTTCCACAGTGCTGCCTAACCTGCTGAGTTCCTTCAGCATTTTGTGTGTGCTGCTCTGGATTCCTAGCATTTGCAGAACCTCTTGGTTTGAAGGCACTGACAAATTAAACCTAACATTGGAGAATCTGGGAATCTACCAAAAATACATAGGCATAGCTAGGAGGGCCATTTTGTTGAAATGGAAGGATATATCTGCTCCTACTTTGTCACAATGGTTCCCTCAAGTGATGCTGTGTCTCAGTTTGGAGAAAATTAGAAGTCGAACCTTTGAACCTTTATTTGATTTTGACAAGAGATGGGGCTCATTTGCTCGTTACTATCATTTCAGTTAACTGATAGATTTCCTCCACGATCTAAGTGTAAATTTTGCTTTGATTTTTTTTTTCTTCTTGTTGGCGGTTTGATGTTTATTTTTAGAAGCTTTCTATATGACGCATGGCTCCGGGGTTGTGCCCTCAATGGGTTCTTTTTTTCCCCTCATTTTTCTTGCTTAGTAGGGGTTTTTTTAAATTCACAAAAATTTTCAATCTTTAAGATAATTTTTTTTGAGGCATTGTAAGTGTTGTTACTTCGATGTACCTGTGTATTTTTGAATAATAATAATAATAATAAAAAGATTTGAAAAGAAACAAAAATACATAGGCTCCTGATGCAGGGTTTTGACCTGAAATGTGACGATTCCTTCCAACCCCTACATTGATGCTACTCAACCCATTGAATTCCTCCAGCAGATTGTTCCTCTATATTCTAGTATCTTGCGTCTTCTACAGTATCAATGGTGGGGACTGCTCACCAGTACTGCATTTTAGTCCTGGAGTTTTAACAGTTACATGAACACTTTGATGAAAACAAATAGTCCCCAGACCAGGTTTCCCCTGGGATAGAGCAGAACTCGTGTTCAACCTCTTCTGAATACTTTATTTTTAAAAAAAATTGTTATATATTTCATAGAACCCTCTTCTCACCCTCCCATCAGATGATATTGAATGGTTCCATAGTTCAATACGATGGACTCTTGACCTCACAATCTACCTCATTATGATCTTATCCAACACATCCAAAATGCTGGAAGAACTCAGCAGGTCAGGCAGTATCTATGACAACAAATAAACAGTTGAAGTTTCCGGCTGAGACCCTTCTTTAGGACTGAAGAGGAAGCAGGATAATGCTAGAATAAAAAGGTGGAGTGATAGGAAAGGGATTAGCTTGACAGTGATAGGTGAAGCCAAGTGGGTGGGGAAGGTCAAGGGCTGGAGAAGAAAGTGGACCTTCAGTAAAGGAGAGGAGGTGGGGACCCAGGGGGAAGTAAGAGGGGGATGAGAGAAGTAAATACTCATAGAGGGGAATAGAGGAACGAGGGTGGGGGGAGGGGGGAATGCAGTTACCAGGAGAAATCAATATTCATGCCTTCAGGTTGGAGGGTACCAAGACGGAATATAAAGTGTTGCTCCTCACCCTGAAAGTGGCCTCATCTTGGCACAAGAGGAGGCCACAGACCAACACGTTGGAAGAGGAATGGGAATTGGAATTAAAATGTTTGGCCACCGGAAGGTCTGGCTTGTAGCAGATGGTGCAGGGGTTCTTGATGAAGAGGTCCCCTAATTTACAACAGGTCTCACCACCACCGGACGCAACAGACGACACCAGCAGATTCGCAGGTGAAGTGCTGCCTTGCCTGGAAAGACTGGTTGAGGCCCTGAATGGAGGTGGGAGAGGAGGTGTATGGGCAGGTGTGGTGCTGAGGCCGCTTGCAGGGATACGTGCCTGGAGGGAGATTAGTGGGGAGGGACAAATGGACAAAGGAATTGTGTGAGGAGTGATCTTCACGGAGAGAAGGGGGAGGGGAGGAGGTAAAGGTATGTTTAGTGGTAGGATCTCTTTGGAGATGGCAGAAGTTGAAGAGGACAATGTGTTGGGTACAGAGGCTGGTGAGGTGATAGTTAAGGACAAGAGGGATTCTATCACTATTAAGGCGGCAGGAAGATGGGGTGAGTGCAGATGTCCAGAAAATGGAGGAGATGCAGGTGAGGGCAGTAGCAGTAGTCGAGGGAGGAAACCATATTCTTTAAAGAAGGAGGACATCGACGATATCCTGGAATGAAAAGTCGTGTCCTTGGAACAGATGGCGAATGCATTATGATCTCACAACTTGCTGTCTACCTGCAATGTAACTGTGTAACACTTTACTCTGCATGCTGTTTTATAGTTTAACCTTGTAGTACCCGAACGCACTGTGTAATGACTGGATCTTGTACGAGGCAAGAATTTCACTGTACCTTGGTACATGTTATAATAATAAACCAATTCCAATTCCAATAGAAAATAAGAGATTAATCATCTCAGTTGCCATTAGCATTCTTTAATTTAAATTCCAGAATTCCCAACACCAGAATTTGTAAAGAGTGATCTGGTAGCTCATCTTTTATACTCATTCCATTCACAACTCTCAAACATCAAACCAAGCCTGGGTGTTCAGATGGTGCCACTAAGCTAAGCAACTCAGAGGGATTCAAACTAACTCTTCCAGCACTAGTGGCTACAGAATGCAGTGCAATATCTTACCAAATCATCTCCCAGTGCCACAACCCATAACGCTAAGGGGACCAAGAATGGGAACATTAAAAACTATGCTTCCTTTCATAAAGCGTGCTGGCAATGGAGAGGGGCTAGAGGAGGTTCACAAGAATGATGTTGGGAACAAAAAAGCATTAATGTATGAGGAGCAATTCATGGCTCTGGTCTTGCATTCACTGCAGTTCAGAAGAATGAAGGGGATCTCAATGAAACTGGCCAAATATTGAGAGGCCTGGAGACAATGTTTCCAATAGTAGGAGAGTCAAGGACCAGAGGGCACCTCAGATTAGAAGGATGTCCCTTTAGAACAGAGATGAGGAGGAATTTCTTTAGCCAGAGGGTGGTGTATCTGTAGAATTAACTGCCACACATGGCTGTGGAGGCCAAGTCATTGGGTATATTTAAAAAAGAGGTTGACAGGTTCTTGATTAGTAAGGGTGTCAAAGGTTACTGGGAAAAGGCAGGAGAATGGGGTTGACATAATAACTCAGCCATAACTGAATGGCAGAGCACAGACAATGGGCCAAAGGGGCTAATTCTGCTCCTACGTCTTAAGGTCACAACACAACATCTATCATCTCCCAACTAGTGTTAAAACAAGAACATTACAAGCAATGCTTCCTTTCAAGAATAGTGTCCCTGTCAAACTGCAACCTGTACTTTTAACATGGACAACGAGGCTCTGCGAATCCAGGGAGCTGGCCATTTAAAGAGGGACCTTGAGCCCCTTCTTAAGGAAACTGAATGCATTATATCAGCCACTTCCACAAGCTGAGGATGAAAAACAACGCCCCAAAAAAATATCCCACTATCAAAATGACCAACAAATGTGAAGAATCACACAAAGCATAGGGAGCAGGATCGTTTACAGAGCACGTTCCACAATGTTGTGGGACTGCTGCTCAAGGAGCAGGTCCGATGGAATGACCTGCAGTGACAGTAAACGAGCACTGCTCAAAGCATCATTGCTCAAATATGAGGTCGTGGATCACTCTAACTGTGAAACAAGCCCACTGCCACTCCCAGTTCCAGACTAAAATCGTTCATTTAGTTTTATTTATTTGAGATACAGCACTGTAATGTGCTGCCCAATTACACCAATGTGGCCAATTACTTTGGAATGTGAGAGGAAACCGGATCACCCGGAAGAAACCAACGAGGTCACAGAGAGAATGTAAAAATTCCTTTCAGACAGGGTAGAATTGAACCAGATCACTGGTGCTGTAATAACATTATGCTAACCACTATGTCACCGTGCTGCCCTGATACAATTATTTTAAGTCTTCCTCCTGAATCCATTCCTTCAAAAGATGAATCAAGCAACACCACAAGGTATTAAGTATCAAACCCAAATGGCAGGTCACAGACTCAAGTGAAGATGAGGAACAGGGCATGATCTCCTAACCTGAAATACATTTTTGTTTCCTTTAAGCTTTCTTTTCAATTCACACAAAGACAAGGTCAGCTGAAGGGGGAAAGAAAGTGATTTTCAGGTGACATAAGTACATAGATAGGAGAGCTTCGGAGGGCCATGGCTCAAACACAGACTAACTGGCTGGGAATTACAGTCAGCATGGACAAGTTGTTTCTGTGCTGCCTGACTATGACTTTAAGACAATTCTTCAGTTAACAGGCATTTAGCATGAGGGATGGGGATGGAGTTCCAATCTCGCTGTGGACTCTTATCCGAACCAGCATCCATGAGGGGATTAGAGAAAGTGAATGCACACAGTCCTTCCCCCCCCCCCCCCCCCCAGGGAAAAGGGAATCAAAAACTAGTGGGCAGGATGAAAGAGGAACAATTGGAAAGGGACCCGAGGAGTAACTTCTTCATGGAGAAGGCAGTGCGTATACCATATATGTCAAACTCAAGGCCCGTGGGCCAAATCCGGCCCGCGGCGGAATTATCTTTGGCCCGCGAGATAATATCTAATTACTATTAAAGCTGGCCCCAGGAATCGAAGCGCCTATGGCGTATGATATGGCTAATGCTGAGTTTATTCAGGTACCAGGTTTTCAGGGTTTTTAGTGTTTATTCGGCAGTCTTGCTCGGCAGTCTCCTTCATAAGAAACGGAATTTGTAAAGTGAAACACTTTGTAGTTATAGCAGAGACTGAGACACATGAGAGCAGGCTGAAAAAACGGAGGCAACGAAAGCTGCGTTCGCACGCGTTCGACTGATCCAGCCCGCATGAAGCTGCATTTTGCTCAATCCGGCCCGTGACCTACAATGAGTTTGACACCCCTGGCGTATACGGAACAAGTTGCCAATGGAAGTTATTGAGGCTAGTTCAATATCAAAGATCAAGGATCAACTTATTTGGCAAATATAGTTACATGTACTCAGAATACGCTGGGTGCAACATGCAACAAAAAAAAACAATCATCAGTTATAAGGAATTATATAAAAATTATATATGAAATTTTAAAAAAATATTTGAACGACACCTGAACAGATATATGGATCAGAAAGCTTCGGAGGGATAAGGGCTAAATGCAAGCAACAAGCAGTAGCTTAGGAGCATTTTGGTTGACATGGATGAGTTGGGCAGAAGGACCTGTCACTGTGCTGTACATCTCAATGACTTTAATCGCAATAGGAATCAGAATTCCACCAGACACTCCCTGTCGCGAGGCCACCTTTGCAACTCTGTTGTTGGTATAAACTATTCACTCTCTCATTCTGGTCCTAGGCACAACATTTCTCAGAAATCACAGTGCCGAGTCTTGCCAACAGTATTATCCCTCTCCCTCTTCCTTCCAGTCTTTACCTGTTGAACACCAAGGTTCAAAATATGCTAGTGTCCTGGGTTGGATCAGAGCATTATCAATGACCCCCCACCATCCAGCCCATGCTCTCTTCTCACTGCTGCCATTGGAACAGGTGCAGGAGCCTTAGGTCCCACGCCAACATGTTCAGGAACAGTTGTTAACCGACAACCATCAAGGACCTGAACCAAGTGTGTACCCTCACTCACCTCGACACTGAAATGATTCCACGACCTATGGACTCACTTTCAAAGACTCCACAACTCTTGTTCTCAGTATTTTTATTTATTATTATGATTAGTTTCTTTTTGTATTTGCACGGTTTGTCTTCTTTTGCACTTTGGTTGTTTGTCAGTCTTTGTGTGTAGTTTCTCATTGATTCTATTTGTTCTATTGTAAATGTCTGCAAGAAAGTGAATCTCAGGGTTGTCTATGGTAACATATATGTATTTTGATAATAAATTTACTTTTTATTTAGAGTTACCATACAGAACAGGCCCTTGTGGCCCAGCGAGTCACGCCAGCCTACAAGCCATCGACTTAACCCTAGCCTAATCACAGGATTAACCTACTAACCAGTGCATCTTTGGACTATGGGAGGAAACTGAAGTACCCGGAAGAAACCCATGTGGCTTTGAGCGGTCACTGTAATACTATACTTTGAATATAACCTGTTACCTACATAGAAGAGCAAAAAAAGGAACAAAATCGCTGAGAAGGATGGTGAACTTCATCCGCAGATTCCCCACCTCACTCCAACTCTTGAGGCAAACAGAGAAATGGTGCACAGGAGAAATTCTAGCAGATAGGAAGTTTTTGTTTGGAATAAAAGCCACTGCATTCTTTAGGAGAAATAGCTAGAGAGAGCTCAGTTGTTTGGAGACTCCTGCAAGACAGATGCTTTGGCAACAGCATTTTCGAAGGTCTTTGTAAGAACTCATCTGGCTGCTCAGAGCTTTCAACACAATTAGACTGACAATAAACAGAGACGACCCCAGGCACATTCTATAATGGTGTGTGCAAACACTGCAGCTGCTGGCAATAAATGCTACAGTGAAAATCTGCAAAAATTTCCAAGCTATTTGCCAGGTGCACTAAAGGAGGAATGGACTAGTCACAAGAATTGGGAACAGCTGAAGATCCCAGAGTCTAAACTGCAGCAGGCACTTGGCACCAGCCAAGATCTCAAGTACCACATGTTGGAGGAGGCCTATGCAACCTCCTCTAAAACCTGCCCATAGCAAATTCCTGCAACAAACCTCAAGGCATCGCTCCTCACTCACTCGCAGTATTGCAATTTTCAATACATGCCTGCAGAAAACAGTTGGATTATTTCTTAAGTGTTAAAAAAAAACAACTGATTATGATTATCCTTGTAAATTCCCATCAACACTGCCATTCACCTACACACGAGGGATAACTGACAGCCCTTCCCCTCCCCTCTTCTTCTATTCCCCGACTCTGGCCTCTTACCTCTTCTCTACCTGTCTATCACCTCCCCCTAGGTCCCCCCCTCCTTCCCTTTCCCCTATGGTCCACTCTCTTCTCCTATCAGACTCCTCCTTCTCCAGCCCTTGACCTTTCCCATCCCCGTTTTCACCTTTCACCTTTAGCTATCCTCCTTCCCCTCCCCCACCTTTTTATCCCTTCCTTTCCAGCCCGAAATGTTGACTGTTTGCTCATTTCCATGGATGCCTCCTGACCTGCTGAGTTCCTCCAGCATTTTGTGTGAGTTGCTCTGAATTTCCAGCATCTACAGAATCTCTTAGGTTTATGGTCGATTAACCTCTCAGTTGCCGTGTCTTTGGGATGTGGGCGAAAACGGGTGCATCCAGATGATATCACAGGGAGAACATGCAAACTCCACACAAACAGCATCAGAGGTCAGGATTAAACCCAGACCACTAAACTGTGAGGCAGTAGCCATACTTGCTGCGGTACTGAGCAGCATGAGTTCTAGACCAGGTCATTTCAGCAAAGAGTAGATGGCATAAGTCACCCAACTTCAATACCTGTATACAGGTTTCCTCTCCTCATTGTTCTGTTGTTAATCATTGTATACATTAAAACATGCTTAAGATAGAGATTTGAAGGTTCCAAGGAAAGGGCAGCATGGTAGCGTAGTGGTTAGCACAACGCTTTACAACGCCAGCGATTCAGGTTCAGTCCTCATCGCTGTCTGTAATGAGTTAGTACGTTTTCCCCATGACCACACGGGTTTCCTAAGGCTTTCTCCCACAGTCCAAAAATCATACAGGTTAGTGTTAGTAAGTTGTGGGCACATCTAGGTAGTACTAGAACACTTGCAGGCTGCCTCCAGCACATCTTCAAACTGTGTTGGTCATTGATGTAAACAACGCACTTCACACGACAAATAGAGTTTTAATCTTAAACATAGGATGCAGTTATCAAGTATTTCAGCCACTTTTTGACCAAACTATGTTGATTGGTGCAAAGTGAAGACATTACTCTGGGTTTGTTATATTCCATCAGTTTAAGTATCAATCTTAGGTCTCATTTTAAGCTACAGACCAATTCAAATCCAGTGAGCTGAGTTCCTATAAATACTATCTATACATTCCTACAATTTTCTGAAAAGAAAATCAAATGTAAATGCAGTCTAGGTACGTACGGTTCAGTCCTGTGAAGCTGAACATTCCAATCTGCTGGGTTATGTGATTCCAAGTGCCGGGGGTCCCCAGTTTCTCCAGCTTTTCCTTCAGTTGGGATCTCATCAGAATTATTCGGTCAGCCATTGTCTTCACGTTACCTGTCCTGGAGGGGAAAGGGTTAAGAGAGAATCAGTGAGCATCACATACCTGGAGTGATCATACACCTAAAAAGTCCCAGGTCCAACCTCTGTTATGTGGTGAGTGAGCCAATGGTACACTAGAATACAGAACAGCACAGTATTGGAACAGGCCCTTCAGCCCATGATCCAAGCTGCCTGCATTTCAGGCGCCTTCCACACTATGTAAAATATTGCCTTGTAAATCTCTTTCGAACTTTCCCCTGCTCTCCTTAGAGTTATGTCCTCTGTTACAGTATTTAATATTTTTGCCCTGACTATGGAGAGCTAATGAAAAAGCAAAAACTGATCTCAGTGTTCCCGGCTCAGCAGAGATGCTACCAGAAATTTTTATTTTCTTTTATGTTTCATTTTTGGGGGGGGGGGGGGGTGTGTGTGTGTGTCTCTCTCTCTCTCTCTCTATATATATATATATATATATATATATATACACACACACACACACACACACACACACACACACAACAATAAACTTGAATGAATTTGATTTCCTCTGCCTTTAAACTGTTAATTGCACTTCTTCAGATGCACCTTTAACATCTAACAACTAGTCTTGATGAAGGAACTTGGCCCAAAATGTCAATTGTTTATTGACACTCCTCCAGCATTTTTGTGTGTGTGCCTCTAACATTTTCCCTTTCTCGGAGGGAAATCTCAAATCTTTACCAAATACGCTTTGCCAATGAATGCATCAGTCAGCATTAACGTGTACTCTGCATCACTGGTTTATGAGAAAACAATCAGTTTGCAAATAGTTGTTGCTTGGCAACCTACTAGAAATCACCGCCAATGATTAATGGCATGTGAACTTGGATAATGGAATAATGGCTCTGAAGGGAAAGAAGATGAGACTGAAACTGCAACCTCCTGTGTAGGACTTGAAGGTAAAGGTGCATTAGTGGATTTGGAATAAAATAAAGAATAAGAAATCAAGATTTTTTTCCTGTGGGACATTCCCTAAGACTCAGTTTAAAATTAAGGACCCATAGGATCTATCAAGAAGTTAGAAAAAAACACTAAACTTATGGCATAAACCTCCAAGAGGACCACAACCTTGCCATGGTTTGGAAGCTTGTGTGCCTCAATTACCCAGAGAGCTATGCTGACTGAAGTCAAGGCTTTATGCTTTGGCTCTTGGTAGGATCACCTCTGCCAAAAGGGTCAAAGGGTAGAGGCCAGACTAAAAGTGGTCCACTGGTCCTCCAGGTTCGGGGGTTCAGATCAGGGCTAACAACCCTGACTGGTAAAACAAAACTGTTATGGAAACAGCAGTGAAGATTCCTTCTACATCTGAGTGTGACAGTATTCCTGAGTCTCCACTGTGTGACTGACAGTAGTGAAAACCGAGAGGAAGCTACTGACACGATGAAGGAAGCCATGAACACTGCCAGAGATGGAGGACTTTCATTGCTGCTCTAAACACCAGTGGCGTAATTAGCAGTAAGTTATGGCATAAACTGAGTAAAAGATTCCATATTCCATGCTGGTAGGTATCAGCATAGTTCAATAAATTTAGTCAAGCTGATGAACTAACACTGCTGAATGTTAATCAGAATGCTATATGAAAGATATCAAAATTTTAAAAATGTACATGTTAAAACAGCAGCAAAAGAATTAGAGGTATGTGTGCGTTCAATGATCCTTTGGAAAATCAGATGGTTTTCAATAGGAAAATCCAGAGTGCAAAGCTGGAGAACTCAAGTGTTGGGTGTACAGTATAAAAATAAATTATTATAAATCTACAGCAGGTAGTTTAGAAGGAACACCCTGACTGAGTACTGTCATCATGGTGTCTATTTTCAATACTCCAAATCTGCCCTTTGACACATTACTGATTTCCTTTATTCCGCCACTAGCAACTACACCTTCAAAAACATGGACCCAAAGAACTAGAATTTAATTTCTAAATCTGGCCAGCTCTTTCCTATAGAGTCATAGAATTATTGAACACCATAGACTCTTTGGCTCAGCCAGTCCATGCCACATTCTTCTTCCTAATCCCAATGACCTGCATCTGACCATACCCCTCCAAGTATCTCCCATCCCTATTCAGTAGCTGTCCAAATTTCTCTTAAATATTGAAATCAAACCCATGTCCACCAATTCCACTGGCAGCTCATTCCACACACTCCCACCATCCTGAGAGAAGTTGTTCCCCCTCCGGTTCCCCTTGCTCTTCAACTAAGTTTTTTATCATCTCTATATGTATTTCAGCAGGTTATTTATATAACCATTTGTTACATGGTGTCAATCTCCCGTGGCTCAATATGTACAATATGGGTATATTCGGCAGAATATGGTGTAAATTTCCATGATAATGCCAGAGAAGTCTAAACCAAGAATGTTATTCAGCTATTGAAAGGCAAGGAAGATTTAAGTCAAAGCATCCAAATGTGGTTTGAATATATACTCAGTAACTGGAACCCAGTATGGTCTACTGCTGTTGAAGCCTATCGACTTCAAGATCTGACATGTTGTGTATTCAGAGAGGCTCTTCTGAACACCACTGCTGTAACATGTTGTTATTTAAGTTACTGTCGCTCTCTTGTCAGCTTGAACCTGATTGGCCATTCTCCCCTGACCTCTCTGATTAACAAGACATTTTTCCCCAAAGAAATGCCACTTACTGGATGTATTTTTTCGAGCACCATTCTCTGTAAATCTAGAGACTGTTGTGTGTAAAATTCCAGGAGACCAACAGTTTCTGAGATACTCAAACCACCCCACATGACACCAACAATCATTCCACAGTCAAAGTCACTTAGATCACATTCCTTCCTACTCTGATGTTTGCTCCGAACAACAACTGACCATGTCTGCATGCTTTTATGCACTGAGCTGCTGCCACATGAATGGCTGATTAGATACTTGTATTAATGAGCAGGTGAATAGATGTACCTAATAGAGTGGCCATTCAGTGTATATACAGTACAGCCTCATTTTATTACATAATTTGGCAATTATTTGTACAAATGTTCGTAGTTTGCTGGCACGTGGCCTAGTGGATAAGGCATCAGTCTAATGATCTGAAGGTCACTGGTTCGAGCCTCAGCTGAGGCAGTGTGTTTGTCCTTGAGCAAGGCACTTAACAACACATCGTTCTGTGACGACATCAGTGCCAAGCTGCTTGGGTCCTAGTGCCCTTCCCTTGGACAACATCGGTGGCGTGGAGAGGAGAAGGCTTGCGGCTTGGGCAACTGCCGGTCTCCCATACAACCCTGCCCAGGACTGCGCCCTGGAAACCTTCCAAGGCACAAATCCATGGTCTCACGAGACTAACGGATGCCTATAAATTTGCAGTTTACATGCAGCTTAGGATGGCGAGATGGAGAAGGAGTTGATGGAGAAGATGCTTTGCATTTCAAGCCAAAGAGATGGGATACCTCTACAGATTTACTGCAACATTGTGCCAGCCACTGACAGGGACGTGCAGGTACAGTGTGACAAGTTCATGGAAGGCTCCCATCATAAAACAATTTATGATGGCAAAGTAAATGTAACCAGGAGATGACAAACTGAAAGAAAGTTCTGTAACCAGGGAGTATAAGAAGATGGGTGCAATTTGCAGTTTCAGTGCAATCCTCAACAGCCTGCAAGTTGCAGGTTGGTCAGTAACCCAAAAGTTGAAGCCTGGGAAAGTGACATTGATCAGAGGAGAACGGCCAGATTGATTCAACCTGACAGGAAGGCAATAGTATGCAAATAGCCACGTGTTACATCAGTGGGTGTGCAGAAAAGGATCTCTGAACGCACAATATGTCAAATCTTAATGTGGATGGGCTACAGCAGCTGAAGCCCACACTGGATTCCACTCCTGTAACTAATAAAATGAGTATTTTTATTTATATTTTAAGACACAAAAGCTCAAAAGGAAAATGCATACAACAGTGACAAACAAGAGAAATTAAAGATAGTATTAAATCAAGAGGAAAAGCTCACAAAATTGCCAGGAATAGCGAAAGGCTTGGGAATCAACACAGAACAACCAATTCAGAAAGAGACAGGATACAAAAGTTGACTTGGGAGAAACATAAAAAGAGACTGCGAAAGCTTTTATAGGTATGTATAAAGGGAAAGACTAGCAAAGGCAAACGTGGATTCCATCACAGAGAGAGGAAAACTTCGAAATGGCAGGGGAAATAATACAGTTATTTTATGTGTCTTCAGAAGGAAATCATAAAAAGCTGCCAGATATAGTAGTGAATTAAGGGTCAGGCAAGAATGAAAAACTGATGGATCATGTATTAGCTATAAAAAAAATTATTATAAATCTAAAATCTGCCTGTGATGTTGCTGCAAGTGAGTTTTTCATTGCACTTGTGCAGATGACGGTAAACTTGCTGGAAGAACTCAGTGGGTCAGGCAGCATGTGTGGAGGCTGTCATGACTGTGGGCATTTCAGGGTCAGACTGTGCACCAGGGTGCTCCAGCAGTTCTGTTTTTTTTTAAACTCCGGATTCCAGCACCCGCAGTCTCGTGTCTCCATGCATTAGAAGCTGGGGTGCTTCAAGTGGATGAAAACAATCTGAGTGAAATGGTTAAGAGGGTTCAGATGGATTGTAATATGAAAAAATATGAAAAGCGGAGTACAAATTATAAGAGACCGGGTGATGTTGATGCTTAAAGGAACCTGCTTCCTATTTTCTCTCCTCCCATTTACTTCCATGACACCTCCGATGCCTGCCAATGGTTTCTAATTCCCTTGACCAAACTGACTCATTTTGTTATGTGATGAAAGCACACCTATAGGTTACAGTGTTCTCCATTAAGCTGTAGGATCAGCATTATTATCAGTGCCACGCTAGCGTAGCAGTTAACGCAACACTACTACACTGCGGTGTCAGAGTTCAATCCTGGTGTCCTCTGTAAGGAGTTTTTACGTCCTTGTGGAATGCGTGGGTTTCCTCCGGGTGCTCTGGTTTCCTCCCACAGTCCAAAGATGTACTGGTTGGTAGGTTATTTGGCCATTGTAAGTTGCCCTGTGATTAAACTGGGCAGTGCGGTTCTAAAGGGTCAGAAAGGCCTATACTTCGTACTGAACCTCGAAATCAGTAAATAAGTAATTTCCAAACCTTTGTCTGACTCTCAACTTGCAGAAGTCTGCACTTACGGTTTATGCAACTTATTAGAATTTTAGATCTCACTCCCTACTACCGCACTTTTGAGTAACTTTCCAAAACTATTTTCAGGTTTACTTTGGAAAGCTCTGCCAGTCCATATTTAGATATTTAAACATTTCTTAACATCTATGGCCTTAAACAAATTAGTGTCAAACTTGCAAATGTAATATCAACCGTAATGGAGAAAGTGGGAGAATATTTTTCCTACCTCTTCAGAGTAGGGACTATTGTATCAGCTTCATGCCAAATAGTATAACAGATGCCAATACATTTTTAGCTCTCACTTTCTTAAAAATGCATTTAAAGAGAAAGAGTTTCCAGCAAACCAAAGTTGATAACCAAAAAAGCATAAATTATGTTAATTGACATAAGAATCAGACTAGAGATAATAAACAGAAGAGATTCTGCAAATGCTGGAAATTCAAAGTAATAGACACAAAATGCTGGAGGAACTCAGTAAGCCAAGCAGCATCTATGGAGACGAATAAATGGTCGATTCTCCAGGCCCGAAACATCAACTATTTATTCTTCTCTGTAGATGCTGCCTAGCCTACTGAGTTCCCCCAGACTAAAGAAAACATTTTTATGCACAATGTATCTTAGTATGCTATGGAAGCAGGTTCATTAATTCAAAAGGAAACTTAAAATATACCAAAGGAAAGCAAAGGCTAGCATAAAGAAGAACAAGGGTTGGAACTATTTGGGCTAGTGTTTCTGTCAAAAGGCCTCTACGTGCACAGTGCTATTCCAGTGCATTTTTAAACAGCTCTACCACCATGCTCTCACCATTCTGCAAAGAGATCTGGATCATTAAGAGTTGTGGCTACAATACGAGCTCCTTGCGCCGGAGGGTTTGACCATATTGTACGGGTTATTTTCTCCATCTGAGATCGAATCCGTTTCACATTGTCACCGTCCTTTGCCACAATACACAGATTTCCAACTCTCTCATCTATAGACAGGGAGAGAAAAGAAACAGATCAACTCTGGACTGACTTTTTACAGGAGCAACTCAGCTCATCCACTGCAGTCAAGCCATGTGTGTCCAATTAACTTCTTATCCAATTCCTTCTTCAAAACCATGGAATCTTAATTATAACTAAGTGTGTAGTGTAAGATTTGCCTCACAGGATTTTTTTCTACACAGAGTGGTGGGTGTGTGCCAGAGGTGCTGGTAGAGATATTAGGAACATGAATGGAAGAAAAAAATGGAGAGCTATGAGAGAGTGAAGGGTTAGATTGATCTTAGAGTAGGTTAGCACAACATAATGAGCAGAAAGGTCTGCACTGTGTTGTATTATTCTATGTTCTATATGCCTTCATTGGTAGTCAGTCCTGAATAGTCATGAATCTAAATTCTTATTTCATAGTTAAAAGACGATTGCTTGTGGCTCAAGTGATGTGGCGATCACAATGAACAAAAAGCGCAAAACATCTGGTTGGATAAACAGAGCAAAATGTTTAAAAGCTTCTTCCTAAAATCTTAATTAAGTAATGTTTCACTTGGATATTTCCCAAGGCATAGGCATCTTTTATTAAATAGTTCTATCATCATTCTCTCACCTTTCCACAAAGAGACCTGTTTCATTAAGCAGCGTGGCTACTAGTGGCTAATACTTTCCATTAATGCGTATTCCGGCCCACCCAATACAGACCAACCATCATCTAGACAAAGGATATCACAAAATACCCTTGTGGCCTAAAATGGAAAGGAACAATGGTACTCTATTCACGTCAAAGCTTGTTTTACCATTCATTGAAAGATGATTTAAGTTTTCTTCATTTGCCTTGTTTCTGTCAACTTTTAATACTTCTGTGCAATCAAGTTTGATATTTTCAATTCCGAACCTGGGTAAAGATGTCAGTCCCCTGTGAATGGACAAGCTTTAAAATTAATATCAAGTCAACCATAGGAGGAAACAGTTTCTCACTACCTTAACATCAAAGAACCCACCATCCAGGCGATGCCATTTCTTGCAGCTACCATAGGGCAGGAGGTACAGAAGCCTTAAGTTCCACACCACCAGGTTCAAGAGCAGCTACTTCCCTCCAACCACTCAGTTTTTGAACCAACTGACCAAGCCGAATAACTACAGTTTAGCAACTCTTTGATCATTTTTCACTAAACTGGACTTTTGCTCCAGTTACTCTGTAATTGACGTTTTCCTCGTGAATGCTACTCATCGAACGCTATCTTCCTGTGATGCTTTAGCAAGTCAGCTTTTCATTGCACCCATGCATACATGTTCTTGTGCAGACGACAATAAACTCAACTTTGACTTTCTCTAACACTACCTTAAACACTACACGCATACGCCAGCACCTCCCAGCTAACAGGTGTTACTTGCCATCACCACCTACAATCTATATAAACCCAGCTCTCATCCATAATTCGTGTTCACTCATAGGAACCAGGCAGCCTCAACCCGTTGTTTCTAGTCTTGGTGTGCTGAGGATCTGTTCTCCCTTACCTTGTGGCCCCTCATGGCTTGTTATTTTACAGTTTATTAGTAAAATATCGTTTACTGCTAAATCATCTTCGCTGCTGTGTATTTGGGTTAAGCCTCCTCTGCATTTCCAGCCCTCCCCAAGGCCGTTCTCCACCTTCCCACCCAGACCCAAGCCGTGAATAACTGCATCACCAAAGCGCTACAGCATGGCTTCATTCGACCATCCAGTCTCCAGCCAGTGCAAGATTCTTATTTGTCAAAAAGAAAGATGGGGATCTTTGTCCCTTTGAGTTCATTGACTACCATGAACTCAATGCTACCCTCTCCCCTTGATGGATGCTGCATTTCAAGCACTCTGTGATACCCAGATCTTCACTGAACTTGATCTACAGAGCCAGTGTAATCTGATCTGCATCCACCAGGGGGATGACTGGAAGACTGCTTTCATTTACGTTCAGATGTTCCACGAGTCCAGCCATTTCCCAGGCCTTCATCAAAGGATCCTCCAGGACACAGGTACATGATCGTCTTTCTCAATGACATCCTCAGCTTCTCCAAGGACCCCCAAGACTAGAAGTGCCGTGTTCGTTCAGTCCCTCATCAAGTCTGCTGGAAAACCAACTCTGCTCAAGTTCGAGAAATGAGAGTTCCACCACCCAGTCACTTCCTTCCTTTCATCGCAAGGTATAACCAATGACCCAGAAAGTGCGTATTGTCACTGAATGGTCCTGTCCATGCTTCCTCAAACAGCTACAGCACTTCTTGGCCTTCTCTAACTTCTACCGACATTTCACCAGGAGCTATAGCCGCTCCCTCGCCAAATCACCTTACGGCCCTCTGTTTGCCAGAGTTGACCATTAATGTTATACCCCAGTTGTCCGCATGATACACAAACCAGAGCAGTACAGTATGGAGAGCAAGCTGTTGCCCATGTAACAGGCTCCCCCTCTCCAAACAGCTGATGAATCCAGAGGAACGGCAGAGACCAATACAGTTCGGCACCGAAAATATTGCAGGAGTTGCCAGTCAGCACTGAACTCAACATAGGACTGCCTCGGGGTTTACTCCCGAAGCCTTCCTTCCCCATGAGCCGTAAGGCACTGGAGGTTTGAGATCAGATTTCCTTCTCCTAAATGAGCTGCCAACCACGACTGATGAGCCCCATCTGCCCAAAGCGACTGATTTTAAGGCACCAGTAACTCACCTTTGCCCCTTCTCCTATCAGTGGAAGCCATTCCACCGGGCTTAGTAGCTAAGGCATGTGTGAAGGCCAGGAGCTGCACTTGGTTGTCAGAGGCTATTTGAGATGCACCATTAGGAGCATTTAATAGATAGTGGGAGCCTATTCCCCCACTACCACTCACGGCTATAACAACCTTAAGGAACCTACCACACAGATAACCTGGTCTGCTGCTGCACACTACACTTTGAGGAGCTAAAGAAACGCTTCATTATCATCCTCCACCATCTGAACCCCGCTGGATCTTTGTGATAGAGGGGGATGCCTCTGATGTGGGTGCTGGGCCATTCTTTCCCAGTGAGAACTAGACAGGAAGACACACCCTTGCTCCTTCTTCGCGCACAAACTCAACTCTACGCAGCATCATTATGGAGGAGCAGACGGGGAGCTACTCGCCATCAAATGGGCCTTGGAGGAATGGAGACACTGGTTGATGGGAAACACCAAGCCCTTCCTGATTTGGACTGACCACCAGAACCTCATATCCATTCAATAGGCCCACCAACTAAACCCACATTAGGCTCACTGGGCCCTCTTCTTTGAGCAATTCAATTTCACCATCTCCTACTGACCCTGCACCAAGAACACCAAGACAGGCACCCTGTCACAACAGGTCAAACCAATGAAATGGAGATCAACCCTCAGCTCATCATTCCATCCTCCCAGATCCTCTGGAGTCTTAAGAACCGGGTGCACCAGGCCCTACAACACCAGCCAGCTCTGGCAGCCACACCTGCCAACTACAAGTACATGCTGGTGGCTCCAGTGGGCCCACTCCTCACTTCTCTTTAGCCATCCAGGCATACAATGGAGCTAGGAATTTCTGTGACGCCAGTTCTGGCAGCTCATCATGATCACAGGTATATCATTTCATTTCAACGTGCCAATTCCTCCAACCAGCAACCCTCTGAGCTCTTGCAGCCCCGATCAGTCCCTCAACAACTAGGTTGAACTGGGTCTCCGAAGCAGCCCGTTTCAATGCTCGACCCAAACTTCCATCAGCTGCTGAGACAGCAGACCTGGTTCTTCAATATGTCGTCCTCCACAGTTTGCCCCTGTCGGACTGGGGCTCGCAATTCATTGCCAGCTTCTGACCAGCATTCTGCTCCCTCCTCCACACCTCAGTGAGTTTGTCCTCTGCCTATCATCTGAGGACCAATGTATAGTCAGAAAGAGCCAAACAGCAAGTGAAGTTTCTGTGATGCTTCACCACCTCTAACCCTTCTACTTGCAAGAAGTATCTTTTCTGGGCCAAACCGTCCCACGATCTACATACGTCCTCTGCCAGAAGTATGTCGCCCTTTGAAATGCTGAAGTGCTTCCTGGTTACCAAACCCCATTGTTCCCTATGGAGGAGCCAATGGTGCAGGTCCTGCCGCCAATGCCCTGGTTTGCCGATGCTGGAATGCTTGGAAGAGGGCATATCATAAACAGGAGAACGTCTGCAGATGCTGGAAATCCAAAGCAACACACACAAAATGCTAGAGGAATTCAGTAGGTCAGCCAGCATCTATGGAAATGAATAGATAGTCAATGTTTCAGGCCAAGACCCTTCTTCAGGACTGAGAAAGAAGGGGGAAGATGCCAGAATAAAAAGCTGGGGGGATGGGAAAGGGGCTAGTTGGAAACTGATAGGTGAAGCCAGGTGGTTATGAAAGGTCAAGAGCTGGAGAAGAAATCTGATAGGAAAGGAGACTGGACCATAAGAGAGAGGGAAGGAGAAGGGTCCCAGGGGAAAGCAATAGGAGGTGAGAAGAACTAAAAGGTCAAAGTGGGGAAGAAAAGGTGTGTGGGGAGGGAGATTTGTTTACCGGGGTAGGAGAAATCGATATTCATGCCATCAGGTTGGAGGACTCCCAGATGGAACACAATAAGTTGCTCCTCCACCCTGAGGGTGGACTCACCTTACCACAAAGGAAGGCCATGGACTGACACGCCAGAACCGGAATTGGAATTAAAGTGTTTGGCCACCGGGAAGTCCCACTTGTGGCAAATATTGTGGAGGTGCTTGATGAAGCGGTCCCCCAATTTGTGATGGGTCTCACCAATGTAATGGAGCACTGGGCACAATAGACGACCCCAGCAGATTTGTAACTGAGGCGTTGTCTCACCTGGAGAGACTGCCTGGGACCCTGAATGGAGGTGAGGGAGGAGGTATATGAGGAGGTGTAGCACTTAGGCCATTTGCAGGGATAACTGTCAGAATGGAAATTAGTGGGGAGGGACGAATGGACAAAGGAATTGTGGAAGGAGCGATCCCTACATAAAACCGCGGGCAGGGGTTTGGTGGTGGTGGAGGTAAAGATATGTTGAGTGGTGGGATCCCTTGGAGATGCCAGAGGATAATGTGTTGGATGTGGAGGCTGCTGGGATGGTAGGTAACAATAAGAACTCTATCATTAAGAAGGTGTGAAGATGGGCGAGTGTGGATGTATGGGAAACAAAGGAGATGCTTGTGAGGGCAACATCAATAGCGGAGGGAGGAAAACCCCATTCTTTAAAGAAAGAGGACATCTCTCATGTCCTGGAACGGAAAGCCACATTATGGGAACAGATGCAGCAGAGGTGAAGAAACTGAGAATGGGGAAGCGCATTTTCACAGGAGACAGGGTGGGAAGAGGTAGAGTCAAGATGACCATGGAAATCAAGTCTATAAAAGATCACAAACAAGAAAAAATCTGCAGACGCTGGAACTCCAAGCAACACACACAAAATGCTGGAGGAGCTCAGCCAGCCAGACATCATCTGTGGAAAAGAGTAAACAGTCAACGTTTCAGGCCATGACCCTTCATCAGGACTGGAGAAAAAAAGATAGGTCAGAGTAAGAAGGTGGGGAGAGGGAAGGAAGAAGCACAAGGTGGTAGATGATAGGTGAAACTGGGAGATGGGGAGGGGTGAAGTAAAGAGCTGGGAAGATGATTGGTGAAAAAGATAAAGGCTAGAAAAGGAAGAATCTAATAGGAGAGGACAGAAGACCATGGAAGGGTAAGGAGCACCAGAGGGAGGTGATGGGCATGTAAGAGATAAGGTATGGCAGGGAAATGGGAATGGTGAAGGGGGAGGGGATTACTGAAAGTTCCCAAATTCTATGTTCATGCCGTTAGGTAACAGACCACCCAAATGGAGTACAAGATGTTGTTCCTCCAACCTGAGTGTGGCCTCATCGCAGCAGTAGAGGAGACCATAGACTGACATGTAGCAATGGGAATTGGAAGTGGAATTAAAATGGGTGTCCATTGAGAGATCCCGCTTTTTCATGCAACCGGAGCGTAGCAGCTCAGCGAAGCGGCCTCCCAATCTACGTTGAGTCTCAATGGTTCTGGAGGCCACACCAGGAGCACTGGACACAGTAGATGACTCCAACAGATAACAGATACCAGTTGACAGCCTGTCTCCAGAGATGGAGACAGAGATATCAAGAAAGGGAAAGGAGATTCAGAGATGGCCCAAGTGAGTTTAAGGGTGGAAGTGAGAGGCAAAGTTGATTAAACTGACAAACTCAGCATGGGTGCATGAAGCAGCACCAATGCAGTCGTTGACGTCTCGTCGGCACTTCAAGATGAAACAATCCAGAGCGGGCAGAGAATCAGAGCAGAGCGTCCAAGAAGAAGGTTTGAAGATGGAAAACGGGGTCATCATTTCGTCTACCGCCAGCGGTACCAACACAGACTATTCTGGCCTGCGGACCCCGTCCATCTGAGACCTGGCCCTGTGCACCGGTTCAGCTGTTACCCCGGTTCAGTGGTTCCTTTAAGATTACCCTTCACATCAAATCAGTCACTTAGTGTCTCCAGTTGCCGCTGTCCTTCAGGATCACAGCTACTTTCCATGTGTCCTGCCTCAAGTCCATTGTCCATGGACCACTCAGCTCACCTGAGCCTAAACTGCAGAACCCATTATGTTGGAAGGAGGTCCAGTGTACACAGTTCACCAATTGATGGATTCACCTGGTCATGGATAGGGTGTGTAGTATCTGGTCAGATGGTAAATATACGACCCAGAAGAGAGGTCTTGGGTGCCCTCTAGTTTCACCTTGGATCCATTGCTCATTGAAGTTACCCAACAGAAGCATCTGGATTGGCCTGGGCCATCCGGTGCCCACTATAGGAGGGAGCAGAGAGAGGGGGTGGGGTCCTGTCAAGGCACCTCCCAGTCTCCACATAGCTAACAGGAGCCGCCTGCCACTGGTTTCCAACTCATCACCTGCAGCCTATTTAAACCCAGCTCTCACCCACAGTCCTTGTTCACTCATACGAACCAGCTAGCCTGGTTGCCCCTCGCCTTCAATTACCTTGCTGGGGTTAGTATGTGTTTCCTCTTACTTTGTGACATGTTATTTTGCAGTTTATTAGTAAGCTATCGTGTACTGCTAAATCATCTTTGCTGCTGGGTCCAGTCTCTGCTGCATTTCCTGACGAAGTTCGGAGTTGGAGGTGGGGTTACGATGGCGACTCTGTCATGTTCATCTATGAAAACAGCTTAATTTCTACCTTTGGTGTCGCTCTTTTCCCTTTTCAGGGTGGATGGGGTTCTGCCGAAGACCCTGACCTGCAGTTACACTCAGAGTTCGGTTCTTTGAAGTGGTGGGACCCACTCCCAGGGCTCACAAACAGCTACTTTTCCATATTCCAAGCACGCAGCCTAGAAGACAAGTGCACCTCCAGGTTTCCAGGGTTTCTGAGCCAGTGCCGTAGACAGTAGCGTCACGGGAGAAAACAGAACATCAGATCAGCTGTTGGGAGATTGTGTACTCGGCAAATCGCTCTTTCTCTTTCATTGGTGGGGGAAGGTTGTTGCCGATTCTCCAGGCAGAGAACTTGGGGGAAAAAGTAGCGCAACAGACATTTAACACCTTAAGTCAGTGAGTTGTTTTATTATGTCTCCCCTCTCACCGTGAAAGGGGATAGCTCAGACAAGTTCTAAATGACCAAAAAAAATATGACACAGGAGCAGAAGTGGACTACCTGGCCCATCAAGTCTGCTCCACCATTCCATCATGGCTGCTTTATTATCCCTCTCAGCCCCATTCTCCTGCTTTCTCCTCATAACCTTCCTAAGCAAGAACCTACGGTCTGGCCTCCACAATGCAATAAATACCATAGATTCAATACCTCCTGGCTAAGCAAATTCCTTCTCATCTCTATTTTAAAGGATGCCCTTGTACACCTGGTCCTAGACTCCCCCGATATAGGAAGCATACTCTCCACGTTCACTCTATCTAGGCCTTTCAATATTCAATAGATTTCAATGAAATAAAATACCCTCCCCACATCCTTCTAATCTTCTGCAAGTACAGGCCCAAAGCCATCACATATGCTAACCCTTTCATTCCCAGAATCATACTTGTGAACCTCCTCTGGACCCCCTCCAATGCCAGCACATCCTTTCTTAGATAAGGGGCCCTTAACTACTCACAATACTCCAAGTGCAGTCTGACCAGTGCCTTGTAAAGCCTCACTACGTCTATCCATGGCCTCCTCTACTGTCAAGATGAAGCCACACTCAGGTTAGAGGAACAACACCTTATATACCGGCTGGGTAGTCTCCAACCTGATGGCATGAACATTGACTTCTCTAACTTCCGTTAATGCCCCTCCTCCCCTTCTTAACCCATCCCTGATATATTTAGCTTTTTTCCCCCATCCTCCTTTTTTTTCTCTCTTTCTGCCCATCACTCTGCCTGCTCTCCATCTCCCTCTGGTACTCCCCTCCCCCTTTCTTTCCCCCTAGGCCTCCCATCCCCTGATCCTTTCCCTTCTCTAGCTCTGTATCCCTTTTGCCAATCACCTTTCCGGCTCTCAGCTTCACCCCACCCCCTCCGGTCTTCTCCTATCATTTCGTATTTTCCCCTCCCCCTCCTACTTTCAAATCTCTTACTATCTTTCCTTTCAGTTAGTCCTGACGAAGGGTCTCGGCCCGAAATGTCGACAGCGCTTCTCCCTATAGATGCTGCCTGGCCTGCTGTGTTCCACCAGTATTTTGTGTAGGTTGCTTGAATTTCCAGCATCTGCAGATTTCCTCGTGTTTGCCTCAACATTGTATCCTTATTTTCATATTCTAGTCTTCTTGAAATGAATGCTAACATTGCATTTGCCTTCCTTACCCTTAACACAACCTGCAAATTAACCATCAGGGAATCCTGCACAAGGATTTCCAAGTCCCTTTGCACCTCTGATTTCTGAATTTGCTCCCCTGATGAGCTTTCCAGCTCTGGGCACTGCAATCACAGCTAACGACTTCTGGTGGTGGGGGTGGGGGGGGAGTAAGATCTGCAAATCCTATGTATGGCTGTGGGTCAATGTAAGCAATATTACAGTACTGATCTACAGAACTGGCTACCTCGCATCCAAGATTTTAAGATTAAAGTGGATATTCCCTACAAGTTCCATGATGAATCGGAATCTTGGCTAATGAACTTTGATTGAGAAAAGGTTTTGAATTCTGTAAACTGTCCAATCTGACTAACACAAATATTCAATGCCAATGGGCATTCATTATAGACCTCCATAAATTGGCTGCTTTGAAATCAGAACTCTTAATAATTCTGCAACCCTTTGTACAGAAAATAGCAACATTAATGTATAGTGCAACTCAAATTATCAAAGTACTTTTTAAAAATGGGATCTGTATTTGTTTCAAAAATGAGTTCAATTCAAAATATGTCCACTCAGTGACAAAAGATCCCTGCAATGCTGAATTCTTGCAAATATCTACTGCAAACTTTCAGCATTGCAAGCAATCAAAACCCCATTGATCCCAACTCCATGCCTGCCTATGGCAATCAAGTTATTGACGTTCCAGCTTAAAGTTAGGAAAGTTAGATGGAGTTATGTGAGCAACACCAACATTAACACTTAAAAATCTTAAATCAATCTCATACCCAAGTTGTTTCGTTGGGTTGAGTTAGAATGCAATTGGTTTTGTTTTACGGGTTTCACGATTTTTTAAGTGCAGCCAAAATTCCAACTGAACTATATTTGATCAAGTTTGAAGTGCAGCCTCTGAATGACAAGCAGATGTAAAATTGCACTGATTGCTTGAAAGAACAGGAACAGCTGCCCCTTTGGAGAGCACACTTAAAACTTTCTATAATGTACAGTACCATGCTACATCCAACTGGGTATTTAGATGAGCTCCAATAGCAGTTTAAAATCCCTAATTCTGATTATAAGTGTTTCAGGATTGCTCTGGACAATGTCTTACTCTTAGTTGACTGGTAAGAGTAAGACATTGACGTGGGGGAAATACCCGAACCAGAGTATCTTTACTGTGTGGTCCACAAAATGGTTGCTGGAGATTAACAAGTATGCCCTTTCAAAAACTACACATTGGAAAACAGAATATGTATTCCAAAAACAGCTAGATTTTACCATGAGTCACCACGTATCAATTGCCTTGTTAATCTCCCACATTGGCTTTGTATATTTAATTTTATCCAAAGCTCTGTCCACATCCTCACTCATATCACAGCATATTCACCCATCAATCCTCTGTTCACTAATCTACACTGGATCCCATTTAATCACCAGCTCACTCTTAAATCTTCCTGATTATATCAGTTTTCATTCTTAGCATCTAGAAACTCCACACTCTCCTAACCTTTAAGATGTCCATAGACTTTCAATACCGCTGTCCTTTACTCCAAAAATGCCAGCCAAGTTCAAAGAACACAACAGCACAGGACAAGGCCCTTCAGCCCATCTAGTCTATGGCAAAGATGTCAGGTGTCCCAAGTTCCAGATTTCACCCCCTAAATCTCTTCATGCCTCCATCTCTCTTTACTCTTGAGAAACTTATATTTTAAAAAGCCTTGTCCAATCTCTGCCAAAATATTGTCATGTGGCAAGGTCTAACAGATCATCAGTTTCCAACCTGTGACTGATGATGATGAAGGAATTGATTTTGGACTTCAGGAAGGGGGTGTTGGGACTACAGACGCCAATCTTCGCTGAGGGGTTGGCAGTGAAAAGGGTGAACATCCATGGTATAAACATCTCAAACAATCTATCCTAGGTCCAACACACTGATGCAATCATGAAGAAGGCAAGCCAGTGCCTCTACTTCATTAGGAATTTGAGGAGATTTGGTATGTCACCAAGGATGATAGGAATTTCTACAGATATACGGTGGAGAAGACTGTGGAGGTTGCATCAGCCAAAACTCAGCCAGTTCCATTAGGTGTGCAGTCCTTCCCACTATCAAAGGCAAATCTCCAAACGGTGGCACTTCAAGAAGGCAGCATCCAGTTTTACAGACCCTCACCATCCAGGACATGCATTCTTTGCATTACTGCTATCAGGGAGGAGGTATGGAAGTCTGAAAACCCACAATGAATATTTTAGGAACAGCTTTTTACTTTCCACCATCAGATTTCTAAGCAGTCCATGAACCCATGAAAACTAGATTTGTACTTCATCCCCCCACCCACTTGACTTCACCTATCACCTACTCTCTTGTCCTACTTCTCTTCCTCTCACCTTCTTATTCTGGCATCATCCCCTTTCCCCTTCCAGTCCTGATGACGGGACTCAGCCTGAAACATCAACTGTTTATTCTTTTCCATAGATGCTGCCCAACCAGCAGAGTTCCTCCAACATCTTGTGTTTGTTAGTCTCAATGCCCAGCATCCACAGAATCTCTTGTGTTTAACACTATCTTATTGTTTGTCTTTAGCACTATTAGTGTATTTTTGCAACTTATAGTAAGTTTTATGCCTTGCACTGTACTGCTACTGCAAAACCATAAACTTCACAACACATATCAGTGATACGGAACCTGATCTGATTCTGACTTCTTAAAAGGATTTGCTCAACAGCAGAATCCATTTCTATTACCGTAGATTCCGGATTTTAAGCCGCTACTTTTTTCCCACATTTTGAACAGCTTTGAACTTTGCGGCCTTTAATACGGAGCGGCTAATGCATTATTTTTTTTCATGCCGCCTCGTAAACATTTTGCCTCGTAACAGTAGACCAATAAAATTGATGAGTAGTTCACAGAGGTCCAATGAAATTGTACGATAAATCAAGCGCACTTTCACAATTAAATTATTGTAAATCAGTCATTTGTACTCACCCTCATCAACATGGAAAACACTTGAAGCATTGTGCTGCCTTATGGCAGTTATTTAGTTTATAATATTTTCGCTTAGTAATTCATTTTCTAGTTAAAGTTAGAAGAGTTTTAACTATATTTGTTTTCTGTACTACATCGCGGGATGCTATGACGTCACACCCGGTTTCGCCGCGTCTTGTGGGAAAAATGCCGTTTGCGAATAAACGGAAAGGAGGGGGTCGAGCGGCGGAGTGAAAACGCTGCTTTTAAGTTAAAGGCGATCAATAACTTTTCCTGGTAGGCTGCAGTATATATATTTTTTACCAGTCGTTAGGAGATATTGGAATGTTGTTCAGTAAAGAAGTATACGCAACGTATATTTAAAAGTAGCCGCGTTACGGGCACGGTTCGAAAAAAAGCATTTGCAATATGTATTTGTTTTTGTTACCATATGGATTTAATTAAAAGTTAAAAAATCCTCACGTGTAATATCTTTCTGTGTAAATATCTCATATTACAACGTTGGTCACCTGCGGCCGAAAATCCGGTGCGGCCTAAAATCCGGTGCGGCCTTTACAAGTAAAAAATTGATTTTATTTCTAAAATTAGAGCCAGCGGCTTTTAATCAGGTGCGCTCTGTAGTCCGGAATCTACGGTAAATTTATTCTGTGAATTCATAATTTCAAAACACAGTGGATTCCAGTTAATTGGGACAGCCGATTATTTGGGTCAACTCTTAAAGAACAAAAACTAATCCAGAAAATAGCCGGAATTCCCTTTGGTTAATTGGTACACTATGCCACTTAACTGGGACAGGAGACCCGTCAAACAATTGCTAACTAACATCAGTCGCATGCACCTCCTTGTGTGGCTGTTAGATACTACACCCTGCTTAGAGTGAACAGTTTTAAGATAGCATCAACTGCATATGCTTGTGTTATTGCTATCCAATTGGGCTGACAGACACCAAAAAGCAGTGATTTTTAATAATAATTTTTTTGACTTTAAAAAAATTCAGACTCTTGCTAAATTCAGGAAGGCAATGAAAGCATCATCCACTATGTGCACCAGGTATCTGCAATGATTTTGTTCATTTAGAGTCAATCAAAAGAACACATCAGCGTACACTGGATGAATTCCTCCGTTGATAACTAATACACAATTTTGTAATAGTATCAATGGTGTTCTAATTTGTTCCGCATTTTACTTAAATCCATAATTTGTTGCCAGTTTAATATTAGTTTGTCCTTTTTATAATTAAGTTTCCATAAAACTTAAACAAATTGAGACAGCCACTTAAATGGGCCAAAATGTACTGGTCCCGCTGTGTCCCTATTAATTCTCTGTTCCAGAGAATTTAAATTTTTGAAATGAATAATCACAAACTGTGTCAAAATCAGTTTGGCCAAATTATTTTTAATGAAACAACACTAATCGGCAATGAGTTATTTGCTACTCTGCAGGGCAGTCAGGAGGATTCAGGTTTCTATGGAGGTAACTATGCCGTTCCAATGAAATTTCAGCTACACACCCTATCCCAATTCACCCAGGGATCAAAAAGGAGAGGGTGGACTGGGCTTGGAAAGATCTTCAAAGCAAACACACACTTTTAAAGCTAAACCCAAATAGGTACATTTTTTAAAAATCAGCTCACAAATCTGACGTGAAGCCATTAATGGAGTTTAGTCATTTTCAGCTGTTTTAAGTCAGGATGGATTAGTCATTTAGCACTTTTACACTCGCTGCTGTCTTTATTGTTTTATTTATTATTACTGTTTGCTATGTGAGCTTCATGCGAGCGAGGGATTTCATTGCACCCTAGTGTATATGAAAATAAAAGTCTGATCTACACCTGAATCTGTATTAAAAATGCTTACTTGGTCAAATCTATCTTCAGCTGCGAGTGTAAAACAGATTATCATCCTTAATTATATCAGGGATATCTCTCAGTGAAGGATCAAAACTAATGAATTACAGGTTCTTCGAAAATTTTATGCTTGTGATTGTGCAGATTGAGGTTAGTGGAAATGACGGAGCTTAAATTAACCAGCTAAAAATCATGTACACTTAGGGTATAATTTCATGACTGCTCGCAAGGTGGAAATCCTACACTGTAATCTGAATATCCAGCATGAAGATTACATTCTGATTAACATTGTCTCTCTGCATGCTGGGGGCCCCCTTTACATTCCTCAACTCTAACAAAGCTCAATGTATAATTGAGAGCCAAAATATTTCTCTAAATTCTTAATGGCATGCAGTCTGATATACAATTACAAAACCTGCTTCAGATTAGGTTCTGAAAAGTGTTTTTAAAAAAAAAACAAAAATTCACTCACAAAAACACCAGTTGCTAATTCAGAACCCACAGAACAAAACAAAATGCAAGTTTTTCTGATCATCCTGTGCCTTTGAGCAAACACTTTGATCTATTTTGGGAAAATGACAGGTGCAAATTATTACATATCTATGGTGTTATACACCCTGCTGTAGCAGCACTCACTGCTTGCCATCTTCTGGATTCTCAGCAGCACTGCACTGAGCAGATGTTAAAGGGGGTGATTCACACGGTCACAGAGCAACGCAACATGGTGCTATGCCAGTCAGCAGGACAGTACATCAAGTTGACAATTGGTTTTATCTTCCTTAGGATACAGAAATAACCAAAATATATTACACATTTTATAACTTAAATCAGATAAAGCATATTACTTACTGTATAATCCAAAATTCTTAGAGAAGGATTGGGCACAGAAAAGCTCAAAACCTTGGCTCACAAAGTAACGGACAGCCCAAGCATCTTTATCCAAGTTTCCAGATGCAAAGCCCTGGTAGGCTGAATCAAAGAATGGGAAGAGGGACTTTTTCTGCAAATGGACAGAAGAGTGAGATGTTAGGATACAGGACAGAAAGAAAGTGGAAAACTTCAGCATAGTGATTTGGCTCTCCATAAATGTTCATCCTATCAGACTTCCTAGTACATATATGTCAAACTCAAGGCCCGCGGGCCAAATCCGGCCCACGGTGGAATTATCTTTGGCCCGCGAGATAATATCTAATTACTATTAAAGCTGGCCCCAGTAATCGAAGCGCCTATGGTGTATGATATGGCTAATGCTGAGTTTATTCAGGTACCAGGTTTTCAGGGTTTTTAGTGATTATTCGGCAGTCTTCTTCATAAGAAACGGAATTTGTAAAGTGAAACACTTTGTAGTTATAGCAGAGACTGAGACACATGAGAGCAGGCTGAAAAAACGGAGGCAACGAAAGCTGCGTTCGCACACGTCCGACTGATCCGGCCCGCATGAAGCTGCATTTTGCTCAATCTGGCCCGTGACCTAAAATGAGTTTGACACCCCTGTCCTAGTACATCCAGCTGGTTCACCCATATACTGTATATAGTTTGTCCTTTTACTCCTGTTTCTAAAATGGAAAACAAAAACACATCAAGTGAACAGAGGGCAGTTTACACAAACCATTAAGTATTGGCTAATACAGCATAACAGACTAATGAAAGCAGTCAAGGCAGACTGCATGCTGTGATCAATTTTTCTGTTACAGTTGTGCAGCTCTAGCACTCCAGGTTAGTTTCAGACTTCCAGTGTCATCTAAGCGTGCTCTGCAAGATCTCCCTGTGACCATGCAGATTCCTTCCCCGACTCATCACCATTTCCTCCACCGTTTGCACCACCCAACCCTTGTTTTCTCCCACATCTTGAGATCCACAAGTTGTTTGGTTCCAGAAACAAACTGCTAAAAGAACTCAGGCAGCATCTGCAAGTGGAAATGGACAGCTGACAGCAACAACTTTTTTTGTCCCAGATTCCAGCATCTGCAGTCTCCTGTGTCTCCTAGTAGCTTAGTTAATTGGCTACTGCATAAATCTCCTAGTGTTGATGGTTGGGGGAGGGAGGTGGTGGTTCATGTGAGAGAATGCGTTACAGGGATGTGGGGAGGGAGCAGGACTGATCAGAGAGCAGCCTGACTACTTTCTACGTTGTATGGAAATATGAAAGTATGAATAAATATTGTCATTGGAATAGCATAGCAATGCTTCACAGCACCAGCGATTAGGGTTCAATTCCCACTCCTGCCTATAAGGAGTTTATAAGTTTTCCTTGTGGCCACATGGATTTCCTCCCACATTTCAAAGACACACGAGTTAGGGTTAATAAGTTGAAGGCATACTGTTTTACTGCCAGGAACACGTGATACTTGCGGGCTGCCCCAGCACATCCTTGGAGTGTGTTAGTCGTTGACACAAACAAATGTTTCAATGTACATGTGACAAATAAAGCTAATCTTTAATCTTTATTAAATTTGGAGCAGTTCTAAATGATTCTGAACATGATTGCACAGGAGTGTAACACTTAGCAGCACATACTGCGCACCTTCCATGTAAATTACCTTAAAATTTCCTACGTAAACAAAGAACTAGCTTTAAAATTATACCCATCCATGCCTGGTACAGTCTATATCACCTTCAGGGTCCACAGGAGTTCATCCCTCCGTGTCTGTTGCTTTCAGTTCTATTATTCTGATATTCAAAAATCAACTCTCAAAACCTCTGGCTGATTTAGGAGCCAGTGAGAGTAAATCAGTAAGTACCTAACTCTTCACTGTCCAAATTCTGCACAGTTCTCTTGGGTAATGAAGACTTTTATCGTCATCAGATATATATTGTAAACAGCCAGCTCCTTATTTTAAGGCAGTGTCTCCTGAGACAGCCCAAACAATAGAAAAATCATTAAGATCATACCACTTAAGAGCAGAATTAGGCTATTTCACCCACTGAGTCTGCTCCGCCATTCGAGCATGGCTGATTTATTTTCCCTCTTCTCATTGAAGCTATTACTAATCAAGAACCCATCAACTTCGACTTTAAATATATCCAACGATGACCTCAATAGCCAAT